>NC_092145.1:140751334-141378001 GCF_043159975.1 Macaca nemestrina | reverse complement strand
CTTGCTCTAGCACCTAGCTGGAGTGCCGTGGTGTGATCACAGTTCACTGCAGCCTCAACCTCCTGGGCTCAGGCGATTCTCTTGCCTCAGCCTCCCAAGTAGCTGGGACCACAGGTGTGCCACCACGCCCAGCTAATTTTTGTGTTTTTAGTAGCAGTGGTCAGGCTGGTCTCAAACTCCTGACCTCAAGCAGTCCTCCCACCTCAGCCTCCCAAAATGCTGGGGTTAGAGGCGTGAGCCAACATGTCCAGCCTGGAGAGCTTTTTAAATAGAAGATTGCAGGTCTCCACTCCCAGAGTTTCTTATTCGGGAGGTTTGGGATGCAGTCTGGGAACTTGCATTTCTAACAGATTTCCCAGTTTGTGTTGATGCTGCTTGTCTGAGGCTGCACTTTGAGAATTACTAAGTCCTCACTCCTTAAATTTTAGTTGCACACATAAGTGGGTTCTTTCCTATATGATTTTCACAAGTCTTTCATCTTTGAAGAACTGTAGAGATTTGAAATCTTGGCTTTCTGGAGTCTTTCCAAAGAACTCAGGATACTTTTTTTTTTTTTTTTTTTTTTGAGTTGGGGTCTCACTATGTTGCCTAGGCTGGTCTCAAACTCTTGGGCTCAAGTGATCCTCCTGACTCCTGAGTAGCCGGGACCACAGGCACGTGCCACTCTGTGCAGCTCGGGATACCTTTTGATTAAATCTACCAGTTGCTTTTGAAACCAGTTTTTACAACCTGATCTAAATCACTTTACAATGTAGGGTTTTGTCTGGTTTTTATAGCCCTACATCCTAAAATAGGCACTCTTGAAATAATCTGTTGGAAGAATGAATGAATGTGGCCCTTTGACACTACGTCACTTGGATAAATAGGGTCGTGTCCCACAATTAAAGCAGGTGAAGCTCTTTGTCTTTTTCCTTCTCTACAACCTCACTATTATGCTACAATAAAAGAAGTCATAGACAGAATTTTATCCAGATCATTTATTTATGCAGGCACAAAATGTGCCATACATCCTGTTCCCTTAAGCTTGGCAAGGGCCTGTTCTCTCCTTCTGGGAACCATGACAAGCTTCTTCATGAAGTGTTGATCCCAGGCAGACCCAAACAGGTGGCTTGTCAGACGGTTAGACTCTATTCACACGAGAGCTGGCGTCCCTGAGAGTCTTTTGAGCCAACTGCATATCTATTTTCTTTTCTTTTTTCTTTTTTCTTTTTTTTTTTTTTTTTTTTTTTTTTTGAGACGGAGTCTCACTCTGTCACCCAGGCTGGAGTGCAGTGGCGTGATCTCAGCTCACTGCAAGCTCCGCCTCCCGGGTTCAAGTGATTCTCCTGACTCAGTGTAACCTGCATGGACCTAGGGGGACTGAACAAAGGGGGCCGAACGTGGGAATAAAAGACAAGAGACAAAATAGTATATTTGGAATAGTATATTTATGACAACCAGCCCTATGAAATGAATGTTGTCATTATGCTCCATTTAAAGATGAGGAAACCGAAGCACAGAGAGTTTAGGCAAATTGCTCGAGGTCACACAGCTGGTAAGCGGTTGAGCCAGGATTTGAGACCAGGCAGACTGGTGCCAGAGTCCAGATGGTAGGCCGCCTCTCCGTAGGGCAGTTCTTAGGTTTCCAAAGGCTGCTTCCATTTGGGGATCAGCCACAGAAAATGATTGATAGTAACTTCAGGCCAGACTCATCAGCGTGTGCCTGAAATCTTCCCTATTAAAATACGTATTTTTCCACATATCTCCATTGGATAATAAAAAGACATGATGGGCCGAGTGCAGTGGCTCCCTGTGATTCCAGCACTTTGTGAGGTTGAGGTGGGAGGATCGCTTGAGCCCAGGAGTTTGAGACTTGCCTGGGCAACATAGCGAGACCCTGTCTCTATTTTAAAAATCATATAGAAAGATATGCTCATACTCACTGTGGTTCACCTATCTTAGATTCAGGAACCTCGTGCTCTCCTGAACGCACTATGGCACCTCCTTCCATTAATTTCCTTTAAGGTCCTGTCATGAGAGGGCACAGCTCATCTTCCATATTTACAAAATGCAAAGCTGATATGAACATCCTTCTTTGGCTTCCCATTATTCTTAGGAAAAGTGTCTAAATCTTTAATGAGGTCTAACAGGACCAGGAAAATCTATTGCCAACCTCGTGCTCAGTGCACAGACCACAGCTAGAAGTTCTTCTCAGTGCTGAGGTCTGAATGTGCCCCCTAAAATTCATCTGCTGAAACTTAACCTCCAATGTGAGGGTACTAGGAAGCAGGGCCTTTGGGAGGTGATTAGATGATGAGGATGGAGCCCTGCCCACCCCTCCTGGGCCCCCTTGAATGGAATTAGCACCCTGATGGAAGAGGTTGAAGGGAGCACCCCAGGCCTTTTTTTGCCCTTCCACTCTTCTGCCATGTGCGGACTCAGCCAGAGGGCCCTCACCAGACACTGAATGCCCTGACCGTGGAGTTCCCAACAGCCAGAACCGTAAGCAATCAATGTCTGGGTTTGTTTGGTTGGTTGGTTTTTATTGTTGTTGTTGTTGTTGTTTTTCGAGACAGGGTCTTGCTTTGCCACACAGGCTGGAGTGCAGTGGCACAACTGTGGCTTACTGCAGCTTCGACCTCCCGGGTTCAAGCCATCCTCCCATCTCAGCCTCCCAAGTAGCTGGGACTACAGGCACCTGCCACTATGCCCGGATAATTTTTGTATTTTTTGTAGAGATGGGGTTTCACCACATTGGCTAGGTTGATCTCAAATTCCTGGGCTCAAGCGATCCACCTGCCTCAGCCTTGGAAAGTGCTAAGATTACAGGTATGAGACATCACGCCCAATCAGTGTTTGTTGTTTATAAGTTTCCCAGTCTCAGGTATTTTGTTAAAGCCACTCAAACATTACAAAGTCCCCCAACAGCTTGATCTAGTAATTCCTCAGGGGTTACAACACAAGGATATTAAAATTATATGGTTCCTTTTTTATTTACCGCTGGAAATTGTTCTATAAAGAACTATTCCTCATCAACTATTTGTTGACATTGAAATTCAGTCTATGTAAGAAAGGCAGAATAAGTCCTCGGTTCTTTCCCTTTACCAGATTTCAGAATAATTACTATTGGGCTGGTCTTTGCTTCTAGGTCTTTCCAGTCGACAGAGTTAAGATACACACACACACACACACACACGCACGCACGCACGCACGCACGCACATCATTTCTGCTTTGAGACACAGTCTCATTCTGTTGCTCAGGCTAGAGTGCACTGGCACGATGATGGCTCACTGCAGCCTCCACTTCCCAGGCACAGGTGATTCTCCTACCTTGGCCTCCCTAGTAGCTGGGACTGCTGGTACGCACCACCATGGCCGGCTAATTTTTTATATTGTGTAGAGACAGGGCCTTACCATGTTGCCCAGGCTGGTCTTGAACTCCTGAGCTCAAGTGATCAGCCCACCTTGGCCTCCTAAAGTACTGGGATTACAAGTGTGAGCCACTGTGCCTGGCCAAGATATATATCTTGAAAGGGGGAAATAATCATGAGTTTATACTGGTATTTCCAATTCAAATTCAGGACCACTAGGCTTTGACTTGTTGAATTTTACATTTGTGTCTCTGTCTTTTATACTGAAAATCTTGGTTCCCAGTGGCATTAACATAATTATATATTTACTTTATCAGTGTGGGTATGTGCAGTCAAATAATAATAACACCTGACAAATGAGAACAATTTAAGATTTTTTTCTGTAGAGATGGGGTCTCCCTGTGTTGCCTAGGCTGGTCTAGAACTCCTGGGTTCAAATGATCCTCCCACCTCAGTCTCCCAACGTGCTGGGATTACAGGTGTGAACCTTGCCTTAAGATTTTTTTTCCAGTTCCTTTTGTCTTTAGGCTATACCCCACCAAGTATATGCAGTCACATTGCTGTGGTGTTAAATAACTTAAGATCATTCTCTGCGGGGTTATGCCAACCACTTGATATGTCATTAAATTGATTTGTTGTATTTCATTTCAATATTTATTTCATTGTGTTTTATGGTTGTGTAAAAACATTTATACGGTTCCAAAGTTAAAATCACCCCTAGCCATAATCCCTTCACCAGCTGGTGCTTAGTACATCAAAGACATTCGAAAATATTTGTTGACTTTTATGACATATATATGAGATTGTCCTATTCTAATTCATCTGCTGGGGGATGGGCGTTTCCTACTAGAAAACCAGAGACATGTTAAGGAGCATGATTTGCCTTAAAGCTCAGCTTGATCGAATACTTTTAGGGTGATTTGCTAACGAAAGGTCAAAAGGCATATTACAGGGTCTCTAATCAAAATTGCCCTGCTTCACCCAGATAAGTTTTTTTTGTTCTGTTTTTTAGAGAGATGTGGTCTTGCCCTGTCACCCAGGCTGCAGTGCAGCGGTGCAGCCATAGCTTACTGCTGCCTCAAACTCCTAGGCTCAAGTAATCCTCCCTCCTCAGCATCCCTAGTAGCTGGGACTACAGGCATGCAACACCATACCAGACTAATTATTTTATTTTTTGTAGAGACGGGTATCACTTTGTGGCCCAGGCTGGCCTCAAACTCCTGGCCTCAAGCGATCCTCCTGCCTTGGTCTCCCAAAGTGCTGGGATTACAATTTCCCCCAAGATTAATGAGCCCTCCTTTCTTAAGACTTTCTCTTCCTGCCTTTTGCAACTCTTTCTTTCTCTCTGACCTCCTCTCCTGATACAAGAGTCTTTTGTGAATGTTCTAGCGTGTTACTATAGCCTATAGTTACTATAGCCTAGAGTTAATGACTATAACGTTACTATAGCCTATAGTTAATGACTATTAACCACAATCATCACCTGTCACCACTTGACACAGCATCTCAAAGTGTCCCTCACCTTCAAAGTTGCTTCCAACTCCGCTTTGAAATATCTGAAAACAGCTGGGCGTGGTGGCTCACACCTGTAATCCCAGCACTTTGGGAGGCCGAGGTGGGCAGATCACCTGAGGTCAGGAGTTTGAGACCATCCTGGCCAACATGGTGAAACCCCGTCTCTACTAAAAAAATACAAAATTAGTCGGACATAGTGGTACTCACCTGTTTTCCCAGCTACTCGGGAGGTTGAGTGAGGAGTATCGCTTGAACCCGGGACTCAGGTGTTGCAGTGAGCCAAGATGTCACCACTGTACTCCATCCTGGGCAACAGAATGAGAATCTGTCAAAAAAAAAAAAAAAAAAAAGAGGCCAGGCGCGGTGGCTCATACCTGTAATCCCAGCACTTTCAGAGGCCAAGACGGGCAGATCACGAGGTCAGGAGATCAAGACCATACTGTCTAACACGGTGAAACCCCATCTCTACTAAAAATACAAAAAGCCCGGTGTGTTGGCGGGCGCCTGTAGTCCCAGCTACTCAGGAGGCTGAGGCAGGAGAATGGTGTGAACCTGGGAGGCAGAGCTTGTAGTGAGCCGAGATTGTGCCACTGCACTCCAGCCTGGGCGACAGAGCGAGACTCTGTCTCAAAATAATAATAATAATAATAAATATATATATATATGGAAAACAAGAAATGCAGAGAAAATATCCTAGTCATTGAAAAATGGGTTGCTTTGTTTCTGCACTGCAAAGTTACTACTTTAAACTTTGTAATGAATCTAATCGAGATCATTTGAGATGATGCAAATGTCCTGTTTCTCATCATACATTTACCCACTAACTTTAGCCTCTATTGATGATAATTCTTACCTGCAACAGTTACTGTGGTCTTTGCCAAATGGTGATTTTCTTTTTCTATTTTCATCATTCCTTCTATATTAATTAATTGGAATTCTACTGTAAGGAAAAGTTGTTCCTTCAAACCCATTGATTTGTTCAATCATGTATTTCAGTAGGACCTATATTTTATTTGTTCCTTGCTATATCTTCAGTGTGTAGTACAGTGTCTGACACATAATCGGTGCTCAATAATAGGTGTTGGATGAATGAGCGAATGAATGAATGAATTTGTATCCGTATGTGGCCTACAGAGTTCCCGGACATGCACAACCAATATCACCACCCCATGGAGATGACTCCCAAATTAATATTTTTAGCATATGTTCCAGACTTACAACTCCAACCTCCCGGGAGACATCTTCAGATAGCTGTGCCACCGCCACCACAAGGTCAACATGTCCCAAACCATTCAGACCAGCTTTTTCTCCTGAGCTGGACATCTGGCCTCCAACCTTTTCATTCTCTTTTACCTTTCATATTCTATCAGCAGCAGCAGCTGCTGAAATCATACCATGCAAGTTTCTCACGTCCATCTCTGCCTTTTAATGGCACCCTCTGACTCTTTTAAGAAGTTTTCTTCCACTACAACATGGTCATCAAGTTGGAAGGACTCAACACGATCTCTCAGTCCAGGGTCTGACCCAGTGCCCAAATTCTTTCTCTAGCTATGCCGAGAGCTGGTCATGCTTTGAACTTCTGCTTTGAATACTTTCAGTGACACTGGGGGAGAATTATCTCATTGGACCATTGTCATTGTTAGAAAATTCATTGTTATGCTGAAATGAAAGGATTTTATTCACACACACACACACACACACACACACACACAATAGCTCTTCCTCCTATAACATGACTGGCCTGAAAATGTGTGAAGACATATCCAATCCTCTCTGGTTTTATTGTTCATTCAATTTTCTGTTCTCCTCCTGGCAGGATTATATTTCACCTTGTGGAACCCAGACATGGTCGGGTAACTAGCTCTGGTCTGTGAAAATTGAGAGGAAGTGACATGTGTCACTTCTGGACAGAAGCTTTGAGAGCCGGTTTAAATGATCCCTTTTCCCTTCATCCATGAGACAAGCTAAGTTCCACAGAGAGGGTGCCACGCTGCGAAGGACCTGTGTTATGAGCACGATGGCTCGTGCCACTTCAAATTCCTCAAGTGACTGAAATTTGGAGGTCAGTTGTTACCACATCATAACCTAGCCAATTCTAGTTAGCCTGTTTTCTTCCTAACTTCTTTAATCGTTCTTCATAAGTCACAATCTCAGCCCCTCACCATTCTGACCACTGTCCCCTGGATTCCACTCAGCTTAGTCATTATCCCCCTTGAAATGTGGAGCCCAAATGTGAACCCCAGGTGCAATCCCACTAGGGCACAACAGAATGGGTTCCTGTGCCCTTTGATCCTCTGAATAGAGCCTCTTGTTGCTTTGGTGTTTGTCTCTGTGTGTGCTTTCATCATTGGCTGAGCCACGCTGTTAACTCGCAGTGAACCAATAACTAGAGAAAAAAGATTTTTCCCATTGACCTCTCGACATATATTGGGAAACAAATTTTTTGATCCGCGTTCAAGTAGACAGGGCAGAATTTTCCAACTGCTACGTGATCTTTTAAAGACAAGTTAGTGGCAGACAATTTACAGAAACCAGGTGTTCTGTCTTTTGGCTCTGAGCATGCTGCTAATCTTCATCATCTCGTGTACTGAGCGAGGGCTGCAGAGCTGTAGCACCGGCAGGACTAGGCGCTCGATGGTACCGGGCGCTGCAGTGCGAAATCTAGGAAGGCGCCTTTCCCGCGGCGCCCTGGAGGCGGGACCCCAGCTTCCCACGCAGGCGCTCTCAGGTCCCGCCTCCTCACCCGCCCGCCGCGTGGCGTCGGAAAGAGCGCTCAGCCCCTCCCTCTCTGGCGCTGATACCCAATGGGCAGCCGCAGGCCTTTAGCGGGGGCGGAGCACCCCCTGGACGCCGTTCTGGTTGGCCCGTGGCCCGGCGCAGTGCATGACGTTATTATGACTCTATCACGTCGCGCTGCGACTGAGGCGTGGCGTCTGCTGGGGCACCTGAAGGAGACTTTGGGACACCCTCGTCG
The DNA here is from genome assembly GCF_043159975.1 of Macaca nemestrina. NCBI lineage: Eukaryota > Metazoa > Chordata > Mammalia > Primates > Cercopithecidae > Macaca > Macaca nemestrina. Next base: position 141,370,162 of record NC_092145.1, on the reverse strand, counting down.
TGCCTCTTGGGTTGTGAGGAGTCTTCGCTGCCGCCAGTGCCTGTGCTTCATGAGGAAGATGCTCGCCGCCGTCTCCCGCGTGTTGTCTGGCGCTTCTCAGAAGCCGGTGAGACCTCCTGGGCGGCCGGGGTGGGGCGCGAGCGGGGCTGAGGCGGGGCCGGAGGGCGGGCCGGGCCGGGCCACCCAGAGCTGGGTAGAAGGAGCTAGGGGAGCCGGGGAGCCTTTACTTCGCCCCCACGCCCTGCTTTCCGTTCCTGGCCTCAGCAGAAGCGACGCGGACCGGGATCCTGCCAAGGTCCCTGTGGACTTCCCCCTTCTCGACACCCCGCTGCCGCCGCCGGGCCCAGCTGTGCGCCGGGCGAAGTCAGTGTGCTCAAGAGGTGCCTGTTGGTTTACAGGACTCGGAAAGGGTGGCCTCGGCCTCCTTCGAGTCTCCGATTGACCCTACTCATTTCAGATCTTCCTAACTTAATTTCTCTTGACCGAGAGGCTTTGTAATAGCGTAGAATCTGGAGACGGAGTGGCTCCGTTCAAACAGCACCCTCACCATTGACTAACCCTGTGACCTTGAGCAAGTTTTTAAACTTCCCGGGGACCCGGTTTCCTGAAATGTTTGCGCTAAGTGGAGTTAATCTCTGAATGGAGATAAGAGTTATCTCTGAAATGTTATCGGTTATTAAAATGTTATCAGTTAACTCTAAAATGGAGTTTTAGAGTTGTTTTGGGGTTGTCTTGAGGATTCAACGAGTGACACGTGTGGATACGATTCCAAATAGCACCCGGCACATAATCGATAGCATGTGTGTTGAATAGTGTTATTTATTGAGTGTCCCGTTCGGTATACATTTCTTGAACACCTGTGCTCAGTTCTGAGGCGGGTTCACAGAGGGTCAGCCTCTTCAGAAACAAACTTCCTCCCCTTCCCTCTCCTTCAACATCTGAGCTTTTCTTGGCAGTGAGTTCAGGAGTGCGGAAGCAGAACTCAGAGGACGCTGCCCTCCCCTCCCCTTACCTACACATTCTTGGGGTACAAGTAGCTAAAGCAAACAGCAACGATGCTTGAGGGGCGGGGGGTAGAGTCCAGCACTATTTCATGGCCTCAGCATTTAGAGGTGCCCAACACCTAAGCTTCTAGCATTCTGACCCCTAGGCACAGTGAGGTCGTGTTCATTGGTGTAACTGCAGGCCTCGGGATTCTGGTAATTCCCCCAGGACTTGATACGGCTCTAAGTACAGGCAGAGATTGTCAAAAGGTAAGAGGTATGCCCCTCTAGGAATCCTGTTGCCTAAAATAATGACAGAACTGCCGGGTGCGGTGGCTCAAGCCTGTAATCCCAGCACTTTGGGAGGCTGAGGCGGGTGGATCACCTGAGGTCAGAAGTTGGAGATCAGCCTGGCCAATGTGGTGAAACCCCATCTCTACTAAAAATACACAATTAGCTGGGCATGGTGGCGGGTTCCTGTAATCCCAGCTACTCTGGAGGCTGAGGCAGGAGAATAGCCTGAGCTCAGGAGGCGGAGTTTGCAGTGAGTGCCATTACGCTACAGCCTGGGCGACAAGAGCAAGACTCCGTGTTTAAAAAAAAAAAAAAAAGTCATTCCCTTTGGGGATATCTGTGGGTAGAGGGCTGTACCGGTAGTTATGGGCTTAGAAACATCCTTCCTTTAGGCACCCCGATGTAGGTTTATTATTTCTTCTGCAAGTCAGGTTTATCGTTTCCTCTATCAGTTTGCAGGGTCTCCCCCCGCCCCCACCTTACAGTAGGAAGAAAATTGAATTCCAGATATGAAGTCACCTTAGAAAGTGCCCAGGTATCTTTCCACTTAGTGGTGTAAACTCTTCAGATAATTAGGAAGTTTTCTGTGTCACTCAACTTGTCGTGGACTAATTAGGAACAATTCCTGAAGCTTTTAAGGGTAGAACTAAAAGTTTCACCTTTATCTTTTTAAAGGGTGGAATAATTAACGTGTTGACTGTTTTTTGTAATTCTTCATACTTATGGATGTCTTTTTACTTAACTATAAGTAAGAAGATAGATCAAGGTTTTAATTTTTTATATCATACATGTAAAAAGACATTTTGTATATAAGCCTTTCACAAAAATCCTGACAGTAAACAATAAGCAGTGGCTCACCCAAATTAGGCAGACTTACTGAACTAGATTCCTACCATCTGTGTGATACTCCATGAAGGGAGGGATAAGTTTAGGCAGCTGGTCTGATGGCTGTGACACAAGTTAATCCCCTTAACCTCCCAAGATGCTGTGCGTTTTTTCCTTTTTCATTTTTTATTCTCCCTGGTATTTTTGTTTTGTTTGAGATAGAGTCTCTTTGTCACCCAGGCTGGAGTGCAGTAGCATGATGACAGCTCACTGCAGCCTCAGCCTGCCGGGCTCGAGCGATCCTCCTACCTTAGCCTCCTGAGTAGCTGGGAACATAGGCGTGCGCCACCATCACACCCAGCCAATTTTAAAAAAATAAATTTTTTTAGTAGAGGCATGGTTTCGCTATGTTGCCCAGTCTGGTCTCCATCTCCAGGCTCAAGCAGTCCTCCCACCTGGGCCTCCCAAAGTGCTGGGATTGCTCTCACTCTCTTAAAACCAGGCAGGTGGGGAGATTCATCTCAGGTTTAAAGATTGCCATTGTCTTATCAAAGAGTGTGTGTTGTGAAACTTTGAAATGAATTTCAAGATTGTGTTTTCATTTTTGAATAAGGTCTATAGTTTTCATAGTTCTTATTTCATGGAAGAAGACTGAATTGCATTTAAAATGTTATTCTTTGTTTTATTGTTTGCATTTCTGTATGACTTTTTGAGATCTTTACTGTGTTTTGGCTTTATAAGTGGTAGGTAAGAGTTTTAATTTACACTGTTAGAATATGGAATTTTTGAAACATTTTTCCTCTTCCACATGAATGATTCCTATGTATTTAGGAAGTTAAAGTTTTACTTTTTTTTAATTAATTTTTTTTTTAGGCTGGACTGCAGTGGCACAATCATAGCTCACTGTAGCCTCAGATGTGCGCCACCACACGTGACTAATTTTTTAATAATTATTTTTGTAGAGATGAGAGTCTCATTATGTTTCCCAGGCTGGCTTTGAACTCGTGGCCTCAAGTGATCCTCCCACCTTGGCCTCCCAAAGTGCTGGGGATTATAGGCATGAGCCACCATGCCCAGCCTAATTATTATTTTTTAAAATTTGAATGGGTTGTTCGTGGTCTCTGTCAGAGAGGAATCCCATTTAACAGAGAATCTTTTTATGACTCTCCAGAGAAAATGAATAGTAAACTTATCTTTTCAACAAGCTCTCAGAAATTACAATACACTCACACTTCTGATAGGACTTTTAGCTTCTTTAACTTTGCTCCTTTCACTCGTATCAGTGGTTCTTATTTTTGAGATACACAATAATGAAGCCAGGGGAGAATGTATCTAAGTAGCTTTCTGGCAGTCCTAATCTTTGCAGGCACAAGATTACGGGTGCGTGCCACAGCACTGGGCCCCTTCTTGCTCTTTATTGTATAGCATTATCCTGCCTCATCGTTTCAACTCTAGGATTGAGAAAGAAGTTACCTTTCCTCTGTTACTGTTTCCTGGCTGATTTGGACTCCTGCCTTCCAAAAACTGCAGTTTCTGTAGTTGTATTTGGAAATTTATTTCGCAATACAGTACATTTCTGGCCCCACAAAATAATTTATTAGTTGCCAAGAATAACACATCTGTTTGATGATTGCCAAATATAACCATTGATTTGCTGTTTCACCCTCTCTCAGCTTTACTTCTTCCTAAATTCCCTTCAGTTTTTCTGAGATACATTAGTGGACTGTCTCTGTCTGTAAGTTAACTGAAACACTGATTCTTAGTATTTCAGTTGTTTTCCTCCAGCACTGTCATTGTCTGTGTTTGTTGGCTTTGTCCTATAATGGTCTATTGAGGGATGAAGAGATATGTAATTAGCTTTCTGCCTATTGGCTTGTACACTCCAGCATATACTTGGCAGATCAGTCTTAACTCTTCTCACCAAGATCCAGTCCACTGCTGGATTACGTAAAGTATGAACACATCAAATGTGCTTTTTATGGAGAAATTATGTTGGTTTACATGTCAGTGTGTGAGAATATGGCAGAAGGGAGTTAAAATAGTACGATAATACTAACTGGATAAATACTGTCATCTAACCTAAACCTTAGCCATTACATAGAATACTTTTGCTGTGAGCAGGTTTGCTCAATTGTAAAACTGGAAAGGAATCATTTCTTGCCTCCTCCCAAGCTTTTTACCTCCAAACAGTGACAGCCACCCAAACGTCAAGAGAACAGTGTTTTAGAGAACGTTTCTTTCTACTGGGGCTTCAGGAGGAGCCTACCCAAGATTTAGGCTGTTCGAATTATAAATTATAAAACAGCTGGCTCAAGCACATTGTGTTTAAGTCAGAGAGTGCTAAGTATCTTTTCTTTTGTCTTGTCTCCCTAATGTATTTATCTCATACTTCAATCAATTTAAAATATTTTTTCTTACAGATCCAATTTGATAGAAGAGTCAACTTTGCCTGGAGTGGGGATTAAATCATAGTTTTATTTGAAGTATAATTTTGGCTTGCTCAAAATGAACAGTATCTGGTTATGACTAGAATGGCATGAACAGGTCTGACGCGGTGGCTCACGCCTGCAATTCCAGCACTTTGGGAGGCCAAGGCAGGTGGATCACCAGAGGTCAGGAGTTGGAGACCAGCCTGGCCAACATGGTGAAACCCTGTCTCTACTAAAAATACAAAAATTGGCCGGGCGTGGTTGTGGGTGCCTGTAATCCCAGCTACTCGGGTGACTGAGACAGAAGAATCACTTGAACCCGGGAGGTGGAGGTTGCAGTGAGCCGAGATTGCGCCACTGCACTCCAGCCTGGGTGATAAAAGCAAAACTCTGTCTCAAAACAAACAAACAAAAGAATGGCATAAACAAACACAGCTCACAGATGATCTAGTCTCTTTAGCCACTAATTTCATTATATTCTCAACTATAATTTCTTTGAAAACAAAGGATGGGTTTGGTTTTTGCCCCTCTTTGCACTGCTTGCCTTCAGATGGCGGGATGATCATGTTTCATTGGCCAAAGCATGAATTCATTTTGGAGGCTAAGAAAGATGCAAACACAGTGCACAGGGTGGAAGAGAAGCCTGTGAGTACGTTGGGGCTTATTAAATTTCCATAACTTCATCCTGATAACTGATTAATAGTTATACTTTCCAAAATAGCTGACAATTAAAAAGTACTGATTTGTTTGTATATTTTTGTCTTTTAAGGCAAGCAGAGTGCTGGTAGCATCCCGTAATTTTGCAAATGATGCTACATTTGAAATTAAGGTAAGAGGTGTTTTACTTTGTTAATAATTTTTTCACAGGTACACTCTGATATACAGTTTTACTTTTAGAATAGAACATGTTCAGTCATTTTCTTCTAAACGTTCAGGATCAGAGGTTCAGAGAAGCTTCACGAAAACTAGAATTTATTAGCAGCAGCTTGCTGTTGTTCTGTGGGGGGTAGGGGGAGGAGCTAGAAAATAAAAATAAAAGCTTATTCTAAAGTTTAGAAAGTAATTCAGTGAAATATTTGAATAAGAAGAGTCTTAGTTGTTTCTTTGAAGGTTCTTTCAACCTGTATCTCAGTTGGCTTCTAGGGGCTTTCAGTGAAAATCATAGAAAGATTTCCTTTCCCCAAGCCCCATCTCATTGCACAGTGAGGTTTATGGATTTAAGGAACAGAGGCGATATGAAGCATTACTAATGTGCTCCTTAGCAGTTTTTCAAGTTCAATATTATTTGCAATGGAATTAGATCTTAGAGTGGTCAACAGTGTTTGCAGTGTAGTATGTGGAGGATAATAACTACCTTATTCCATTTCAGAAATGTGACCTTCACCGACTGGAAGAAGGCCCTCCTGTCACAACAGTGCTCACCAGGGAGGATGGGCTCAGATACTACAGGATGATGCAGACTGTGCGCCGAATGGAGTTGAAAGCAGATCAGCTGTATAAACAGAAAATTATTCGTGGTTTCTGTCACTTGTGTGATGGTCAGGTGAGTGGTAGGGTTGTGATAGAACTGGGTTTTTAGGTACTGAAGTATGGCTTGTACTTATTGGGCTTTACCCTGCCTTATGTATCAGAAGAGTTTGAGGCTGGTAATGTAATTTTCTTTTATTTATTTATTTTTTTGAGACAATCTCTCTGTCGCCCAGGTTAGAGTATAGTGGTGTGATCATGGCTCACTGCAGCCTCTGCCCCCTGGGCTCAAGCAGTCCTCCCACCTCAGCCTCCCAAGTAGCTGGGACCACAGGTGCACACCACCAGACCTAGCTAATTTTTGTATTTTTTGGAGAGACGGGGTCTCACTGTGTTGCCCAGGCTGGTCTCAAACTTCTGGGCTCAAGTGGTCTGCCCACCTTAGCCTCCCAAGGTGCTAGGATTATAGGCGTGAGCCACTGTGCCTGGCTGAAGCCAGTATTTTAGAATTAAAAAGTAGAATGCCAAAACCTGCTATGAAGCTTAGGCTAAAGAATTCATTCACACATAACATTGCCAGTTTTCTGTACCTGTTCTCAGAGTTTTACTATTTTAAAACTTTCTGGCACTGTGATCACCTGTACTGTATATAATTTGGAGAGAAAGGATTAGTTTGTTTTTTGTTTTGTGGGCTTATGTCAAGGGTTATAGAATCAAATACCTATAAGGGCCAGCCAGGTAGAATAAATGAGTGAAGAAGGCTAGGTATACAAAACAGAATGGTGACAGGGACTCGTGCTGAACTGGGACCAGCATGCCCTACCCAGAGGAATGCCATGACTTGGTTCCAGCCAGTTGGTGCCATGTGGAAATCAGGGGTAATGCTTCCTGTTTTCCATGTCTCCAAGAGAAGGCGGAAGTCTGGATTTTCATGTGAAATTCCCCAGTGTTTTAATGTTGACATCTGATGTAGGATTTGCTTTTAGGTCATCATACAGGAGAAAGGAAGGAAGTGGCCCATGTGTGGGTTGCCAGTTTATTGCTTCTGGCTTGGGCCGTCCGCTCTGTATTTTGGTGGAAAATAGCTACTTTCTCTGGTTATTAATGACAGGTTCTACTAGCCCAAATATTTCACTACGGTCTAGGAAACATTTTTATTTAGAAACATGTATTGTGTTGCTTCATAGTTTCTCCTTCCTCTAACAGGAAGCTTGCTGTGTGGGCCTGGAAGCCGGCATCAACCCCACAGACCATCTCATAACAGCCTACCGGGCTCATGGCTTTACCTTCACCCGGGGCCTTTCCGTCCGAGAAATTCTCGCAGAGCTTACAGGTTTGCTGTTGATTCACAGAAAGGGGAAATTAGTGGATTAAGTTTTTAAATATCTCTCATTAAGATGCTATTTTATGAGTTAATATTTAAAGTTTTAAGTTTCTTTTTTTAACCCTCTCTCCTTTGGTGCTCTGGTACTTCTGTTGTGCTCTTGAGTTAACTGACCATTTGTGAAGTTCTCTGGCCCCTCAGGTAAAAGTTTAAAACAGGTTAGTGCTATAAAATCATAATAGGTTTGGTTATCATTCAAGCATGCCAGCAGAAGTCTAGCAGTCATAAAAAAGTAAGTTGGGTTGAAGCTTGGTATGTGATGTAAATTCTAGAAATCTTCTTAATATTCCCCTTTTCTTTGTCCCCCTTGACTATTTTTTTGTTTTGGTTTTTGTTTTGTTTTGTTTTGTTTTTTTTGAGACTGTGTCTCACTCTGTTGTCCAGGCTGGAATGCAGTGGTGTGATCTCAGCTCACTGCAACTGCCACCTCCCAGGTTCAAGCAGTTCTCATGCCTTAGCCTCCCAGGTAGCTGGGACTGCAGGCATGCACCACCATACCCGGCTAATTTTTGTATTTTTAGTAGAGATGGGGTTTCACCATGTTGGCCAGGCTGGTCTCCAACTCCTGACCTCAGGTGATCTATCTGCCTCGGCCTCCCAAAGTGTGCTGGGATTACAAGCATGAGCCACCACGCCTGGCCTGTTTTGTGTTTTTGAGACAGTCTTGCTTTGTTGCCCAGGCTAGAGTGCAGTGGCCTGCCTCAGCCTCCCAAAATGCTAGGATTATAGGTGTGGGCCACTGTGCCCAGCCCTTCTTCTTCTTTTTTTTTTTTTTTGTTTTGAAGACAGAGTTTCGCTCTTTTGCCCAGGCTGGAGTGGCTGGAGTGAAGTGGTGTGATTTTGGCTCACTGCAACCTCCATCCCCCAGGTTCAAGCAATTCTCCTGTCTCAGCCTCCCGAGTAGCTAGGATTATAGGTGCCAAACCACCACAGCTGGCTAATTTTTGTATTTTTAGTAGAGACCAGGTTTCAGCATGTTGGCCAGGCTGGTCTCGAACTCTTGACCTCAGGTGATCTACCCACTTCGACCTCCCAAAGTGTTAGGATTACAGGCGTGAGCCACTGCACCCGGCCCTCCTTGACTCTTGAACTATGGTTGTCCCTCCATATATCCAGGGGATTGGTTCTAGGACCCTTGAATATACCAAAATCCTCAAATACTCAAGTCCTGAAGTCAGCCTTCCATATCTTCGGGTTTGCATCCTGAGAATATTGTATTTTCAATCCATGTGTGGCTGAAAAAAAAAAATCTGTATAAGTGTACCCGTGCAGTTCAAACTCTGTTCAAGGATTGAATATATTTAGTGTACTAGTAGAGGAGAGGTCCTAAGATGTTGGTAACTGGTCAAAAAACCAAAAAAGTCTAGGGTACCATCTGGACTTTTGCTAACATCTGAAGGAAACTAAGTGACTGGAGAGTAGGAAAAGCTGGAAAGGTTGAAGCACATGGAACTAGTAAAAGGACAAGCAGAAACGTGTTTGCCTGGAGAGACAGGTACTTAGATGACTGAATTGGCCTCTGCGTTCTAATGGTTGAGCCACTTGGGGTGTGGTTTGGTTTGCTTTGTAGAGTTGGTTTGTGCTGCACATGTGTATGTTCTGCCATTTCCAGGACGAAAAGGAGGTTGTGCTAAAGGGAAAGGAGGATCGATGCACATGTATGCCAAGAACTTCTACGGGGGCAATGGCATCGTGGGAGCGCAGGTAGTCAAGGACGAGGACTGTGTGCTGCTTTAGATTTGGCCCTGGCCTTTGTCTTCAAAAACTTTCCCAGCCCCAGACAACTTTTCGTGAAGTAGTATAGCCATGTGCTGCACAGTGACACTTTGGTCAATGTCGCATATATGATGGTGGACCCATAAACTTATAATAGAGCTGAAAAATTGCTGTCACCTAGTGATGTTGTAGTGGCACAACACATTACCTTTTCTATGTTTAGGTACGCAAATATTTTGCCTACAGGATTCAGTACAGTCACATGCTGTGCAGTGTTGTAGCCTAGGAGCAGTAGGCTCTACCATACAGCCTAGGTGTGCAGTAGGCTGTACCTTCTAGGTTTGTGCATTACAGTATGGTGTTCACACGACAAAATAGCTTAGTGATGCAATTCTGAGAATATATCCCTGTTGTTAAGCGATGCGTGACTGTATTTTGGGGGCTTGGTTTGCTTTTAAAGACCTAGTGCTTCATAGCCTACCATTTGAGCGATGAGTTGAGTAGATTTGGATGGTGATTTATAATGTTTCCTTTTAGGTGTCTGCTATTTTATAAGTAAGCAAGAGCCTCTAGCAGTGGAGCCTACCTTCCCCTTCCTATTTGTATTTCAGTACATTGCCTTATCTTGTCAACTTCATTATGGAGTCCTTGTTCTCATCAGTTAGTGAATGATGAAGAATTAACAGCACAAAATTATATCCCAACTGTTTCTTTTCCTAATATATTAAGATTCTATTATGTGTTTTTTTAAAAAACCTACTTTTTTTTTTCCCCTTTTTTCTTTTGAAATGGAGTCTTGCTAAGCCGCCCAGGCTGGAGCAGTGGTGTGATCTCAGCTCACCGCACCTCCACCCCCGGGTTCAAGCAATTCTCCTGCCTCAGCCTCCTAAGTAGCTGGGACTACAGTTAAGCGCCACCGTGCCCAGCCATTTTTTGTATTTTTAGTAGAGGCAGGGTTTCACCATCTTGTCCAGGATGGTCTCGATCTCTTGACCTCGTGATCTGCCCAAAGTGCTGGGATTACAGGCGTGAGCCACCATGCCCGGCCACGTTTTATTTTTTAACTCTTGAATGCAGAAATGTTATTGCTTACTGGTTAAAATAGAACATAGTATTTATATATTACTTTACTGCTTCATTGAAAATATCGGGGGTGGGATAAACAGAGAGATGGGGTTGGAAGGAGAGTTTGTAGCAGCAGTGTAATTTCTGTGCCAGATTCTGACCAGGAGTTAAAATGCAGGGCATTGATATCTCCCCTCATGGATTTCTATGGTTCCTTTCTCGGTTGTCCTTAATGTTAGGTGCCCCTGGGCGCTGGGATTGCTCTAGCCTGTAAGTATAATGGAAAAGATGAGGTCTGCCTGACTTTATATGGCGATGGTGCTGCTAACCAGGTAATTATGTCTCTTAACTTTCCAATAACGGTCTTATTTTCAAAGTGTTTAATATTCACAGTTGAATTTCCAAAGCAGCAGCTTATTGCTTATTAGGTGAAATAGTAATTCCTATGGCTAGCTCAAATTTGGTTGACTTATGGCCAGATTAGAGAGTGACCTTTTAGCATTGTTTCACAAAAGACTTAGGGGGGCGCATTCCTGTGAAGGAGCTCACCTTTGCTCTATATCAGTGCTTGATAAAGGACCTCCCCTAACCTATTGCAAAATGATACAGACCCATTCTCTTGGATGTCAGCGCTGGCAGTGTCAAATTCGGGTAATAGCGTCTCAGTCCTAATTCAGTTTTTGTGCTTCTCTCGGTACCGAGTAATACCCAGTCTGTGGCCGGTACTCTGTGAAGCCCTGTTCTAGAGGCTGATTCTTAGGTGCTGGTTCACTCTGACTATCCAGTGGGCCCGATAGATTTCATACTGATCTTTTTTCCAGCGTGTTCCTTACTGCTAGCATGGCCCCAAAGAAACAAGTAGTAGTTGGTTTGTCATCTTCCTTAGTTGCAAGAGTATGATGCCTGCTGCTTCTCATCTGTCACCCACCCCGCTTTCCCTCACCATCCAAAGCTCGGTTTTTTGGTTGTTTTTTTTGTTTTGTTTTTGAGAGAGAGTCTTGCTCTGTTGCCCAGGCTGGAGCGCAGTGGCACGATCTCCGCTCACTGCAAGCTCTGCCTCCCGGGTTCACGCCATTCTCCTGCCTCAGCCTCCCAAGTAGCTGGGACTACAGGCGCCTGCCACCATGCCCGGCTACTTTGTATTTTTAGTAGAGACGGGGTTTCACCGTGTTAGCCAGGACGGTCTTGATCTGCTGACCTCGTGATCCACCCTCCTCGGCCTCCCAAAGTGCTGGGATTACATGCCTGAGCCACCGTGCCCAGCCCAAAGCTCGGTTTTAGAAGAGGAGGCTTTCTGTGCTTTATGAAAGCTTTCTGTGCCAGGCAGAGCAGCAGCTGTTACAGATGGAGGATCCTAGAGAAAGAAGCCAAATGAAACCCCTTTTCATAACTACTTCCAGGGCCAGATATTTGAAGCTTACAACATGGCAGCTTTGTGGAAATTACCTTGTATTTTCATCTGTGAGAATAATCGCTATGGAATGGGAACATCTGTTGAGAGAGCAGCAGCCAGCACTGATTACTACAAGAGAGGCGATTTCATTCCTGGGCTGAGAGTAAGGACACCTGTGGTGGGGCCGGGGCCAAGGCCAGGGGTATGTCCTTGTGCAGACCCTTGACAATCTTAGAAACATTGAAGAGTTTCGTTCTCAAACATAAGCAGGTGATGTGAAAGTAAAATGGTTTGGGGCAGCTGGATTCATGCTTCGCCCCTCCCGTTTATTAACAGGTGGATGGAATGGATATCTTGTGCGTCCGAGAGGCGACAAGGTTTGCTGCCGCCTATTGTAGATCTGGGAAGGTAAGACTCTAAAGGCCTCTGGGCTAATGACATTTATCTCTGGAAGTTCAAAGACTGCCTCCCGTGTGCCTGCTGAAGCTGTTAGTGGGTAGCTGCTAATTGAGGTGCACAAGATGGAAGCAGAGTGAAGCAAGCAGGGCTCCTTTGGGTAGCTTGGTCTTGGTAGCTCACCTGCTGGGAAGCCCACATTTCTCTCATTTGGGGGAAGTCTGTCCTGGTGCTTCCTCTGCTTTCGCCTGTCTTCATCATGACAACTACACTGCCTTTTTGTTAGGTTAATTCTGTCCCTCCTCCCCACCCCCCATTAATCATGAGTCCCTTGAAGGAACAGATTGGGGATCCCCGTAGTGTCCAGCATAGAATGTCATGTATACAATAGGCATTTAATATGTGTGTCTTACACAAACAGTATGGTTGAAGCTTGTAATCTTAGTCTTGCTCAGTCCTAAGGATCTTTCCCTTCAGTGTATGGCAGTGAGGGAGATGGTAACAGGGAGACTGGCCTAAAGAGGTTTCAGTTCCTTCAGCACTAGTATAGGCTTAGGAGGTTTGGGTGTTCTCCCTAAATTAGTGTTCCACAGCCCGGACACAAGGTTTCTGAAGTTGTCACTTCAGTGCCATACCATGTATGTTTGGGCAGTGATGCAAATGTCAGAAAGTGGGGAGACAGGGAAGTAAGGGTGGGATGTAGTAACATTAAATAAGAGCTAATGAGTAGAATGAACTAGAGCAGGACCAAGATGACAGCTTGGATACAATGGGCTGAGCAGTCTATGTCAGGACCCTAAGGCTGGGAGTGCCAGGCCCTGAGTGATGGATATTGACCCCACCTCTCCCAATTCCTGAAAAGAATACATGGGGGCCAGCCCTGGCTGGAGACATGGTGATTTGTAGAATGTATGACTTCCCAAACACATAACCTTCACAATTCTGAGTTAGGTGTTACTGTTTTGCCCATTTTGCAGACAAGGAAACTGAGCCACAGAGCAGTTAAAGGTACATAGCTACTCTTATCATGGAGCCAGCTCCCCACTCGCCCATTTTAACTACTGCACCAAACCAATCAAGGATCCTCAATGTTTCCCCATCCCTCAGTGTTCAGAGCCATCTCCTGGAAGTGGGCTAGTGTAGAATGAGCAAGCCACTTGGTGATAGACCCCAACTGGTCATACTCCCAGCAGAGCCTCAGGGTTTGGGTAGCAGAGGTTGTTGGTGCCTGTCAACTTTGTTACACACTAGCAGGATCTGTGAAGTAGAAGTGGCTGCCAGCCCCACAACACACTACGAGAAAGGAGCATGAGATGGAAATCTGCCTAGCCAATAGCAGGAGGCTCTAGAACATGCTCAAAGCCTTTTTTTTTTTTTTTGAGACAGAGTCTCGCTCTGTCCCCCAGGCTGGAGTGCAGTGGCGCGATCTCGGCTCACTGCAAGCTCCGCCTCCCGGGTTCATGCCATTCTCCTGCCTCAGCCTCTCGAGTAGCTGGGACTACAGGCGCCTGCCACCGCGCCCGGCTAATTTTTTTTTGTATTTTAAGTAGAGACGGGGTTTCACCGTGTTAGTCAGGATGGTCTTGATCTCCTGACCTTGTGATCCGCCCGCTGCTGGGATTACAGGCGTGAGCCACCGCACCCAGCTGCCTTTTTTTTTTCACAGGGTCTTGCATGGTGGCACACTCACAGCTCACTGCAGCCTTGACCTTCCAGACTCCAAGTAGCTGGGACTACAGGTACATGCCACCATGCCTGGCTAATTTTTGTGTTTTTTGTAGAAATGGGGTTTTGCCATGTTGTCCAGGCTGGTCTCGATCTCGAACTCCTGGGCTCAAGTGATCCAACCACCTCAGCCTCCCAAAGTGCTGGGATTACAGGCATGAGCCAACACACCTGGCCTTCAAAGCCTTTTTGATTCAAAACAAGCTGTTGGTAGATTGCCTTATTATAAATGAGAAAACTGAAATATGCAATCAATACATGAGAACAGATCAGTCAACCAATAAGAAATCCATGATACCTCAAAAGATCTGGTAAGAATACACTGGATGCTTAATAAAGGGCCTGCGTCTGAGGCCGTGGAGTGTCAGCCTGCTCTTCCCGTCATCGTTCCTAACTGCCTACCACTTCTGTTTTAGGGGCCCATCCTGATGGAGCTGCAGACTTATCGTTACCACGGACACAGTATGAGTGATCCTGGAGTCAGGTGTGCTCATGGGCACTGTGGTTTCCAGAGGGGGTGGGCTTTGAATGGTGTTACATGGCAAAAGAAACACATTTCAATATTTGCTTTTGGAGCTAGATACCAGTTCACTTCATGCATGCAGTTGTGTTGGCATCAAGTTACCTGAAAGCAGTGCCTCCTAATAAGAAAGCTTTACTGAAAATGCCTACAATGTATAGTGTGTGTGAGCACGAGCAGTGATTTTTAGAGTGTTATATACCTTAATTGTGCAGGAAAATTGTTACATAAAACAAGACCGATGGTAGTGTAATATCTTGGGGGCATTTAGCTTTTGTAGGCATTACCCCAAGTCCATGCATGGCATACTCCACCTGAGGAGGATCAGAATTTGGAGATGTTCTTCTGTCTGGTATAGAGCTAAGGGTAACTAGGTGTTCAATCCGTTCAAATACATCAATCAAAAAAGCTAGGTTTCACTAGAAAGGGATGAATTTTACTTTTTTGCTTAGCTCTGGCCTGTAATTCTGGAATCCCAGGGTTGACACAGTTGAATAAATAAGCCTTTGTAGAGTGGATTTCTAAGGGAAAATCATGTAGAGAGCACAGTATATGGAATAGATCCACTTTGTGTAAATCTGTTGTGGAAAATGGTAGAATCCTTTTAGTGTTACTTCAAATGATGTAAGCGTAAGATACATTGGTTTTGCTGGCTATGCTTCTTTAGGGGGGCTTAAGGGAGAAAGGCAAGGCACGTGGATTTCCTGCTTGGTGCTCTTAAAATCTATCACCACACACACCATCTCTGCTGTCCCCTCCCATGTATACAGGAGCCCAAATGGGTGGGATGAGTGACACTTCTTTAGACCCTTATGTCTAAGTCAAAGAAGCAAGCAAAAACTTGGCCCCTGTTGTCAGAATGCCAGGGAAGCCACGTGACTTACCAGCGTACGGTTTTCTAGAAGACAGCAGTAGTTCTTACAGAATGTTAGGCTGTGCTCTGGTATTTTGAAAGTATAACTCTGCCACTCCTATAGTGACATAGCATTGATGTGCCCCTTTGTTTCAGAAACACACTTCTGTATTTCACCTAATTGGGACAATCCAACCCCATGTCATATTTCATCATGCTGTCCTTGCTCTACTGGAACTGTTCTTACTGATCGATTACTACTTTTCCCTCCCCATAGTTACCGTACACGAGAAGAAATTCAGGAAGTAAGAAGTAAGAGTGACCCTATTATGCTTCTCAAGGACAGGATGGTGAACAGCAATCTTGCCAGTGTGGAAGAACTAAAGGTACAGTCACTTGTTTGTGGTGGTTTGAAGGTTGGCTTTTTTTGCCTCCCACAGAAAAAGTTGCCACCCCCTGGGTGGCCACAGCGTTTGGGTGGGTTCCTCCAAGCCCAGAAAGTGATGTGCCGGGGCATAAATAATTCCGAAGCCCCTCGGGGTGGGGGCTTTTCCTTTAGTTTCCTCTATTCAAAATTGTATTACTCTTTAGATTTTGGTGGACTGTAAACCACCATCACAGTGGCAAAGCCCCCACAGTAGCATAGTAGCATAATTCTTTTTTTCCTAAAAGTATACTGTGGATTTTTAATTCATAAAAAATATACACCCTAGAAATCTGTATTCCAAAATCTTCTGAATTAGCAACTGTTCATACTTAGAGTTACACCAGCAACAGGTCCTCCGTAGAACTCTGGTTGGTACCTAAACTGCTGTTCATTCAAAAACCTTTTACACTGTTACCTAATTTTTAGGAAATTGATGTGGAAGTGAGGAAGGAGATTGAGGATGCTGCCCAGTTTGCCACGGCCGATCCTGAGCCACCTTTGGAGGAGCTGGGCTACCACATCTACTCCAGCGACCCACCTTTCGAAGTTCGTGGTGCCAATCAGTGGATCAAGTTTAAGTCAGTCAGTTAAGGGGACTAGAAGGGGAGGTTATACCTTCAGGGGGCTACCAGTGTTCTCAACTTGGTTAAGGAGGAAGAAAACGCAGTCAATGAAATTCTTGTAAACTTCCATTAAGACTAAGTGTGTAGATTGAGCAGGTAGTAATTGCATGCACTTTGTACATTGTTGCATTAAAAGATTAATTATTGAGTGCTTAAAGATTATTTTTGACTTAAAATAGTTGAACAAATACTCTAATTATGAAAAGGAAGAACAATACCTTGTGTGCCTGTTTCCCCCACCCCCAGCCACCTTTTTGGGAGGAGACCATTATCAATCACAGGGCCCCTCACAGGCATGCTTGTGGTAACAGCCCACAGTGTTCTGCCATAGCACCCGCTCCGAGCAGTGTTGGTGCTACAGCCTGTTTGCGCTGACCATCATTTCTCTGTAAGACACAATATTTATTATCAGGCAGGAGGACAGTTCCATTTTAAAATAAGACTTTCATAATCATTTCAAAGGCCACATAACTTAGTTTTCTCTACTTACACATTCAGTATAAATATGTAGCTATTTTCTGTTCATATCAAACATTAACTACAAGGCACATTCGTATCAATTTTGTGTTTCTCAAATTTAAGTACCATACCAGTTCTGAAGCAGTGTCCCAGCTTCCATGTTAAACACCCCTTGTTTCACCATTCCAGCAAGTGCTAAAGGGTGTACTTTTTTTTTTTGAGACAGGGTCTGGCTCTGTTGCCCAGGCTGGAGTGCAGTGGCGTGATCACAGCTCACTGCAGCCTCCATCTCCTGGGCTCAAGCAATCCTCCCACCTCAGCCTCCCTAGTAGCTGGGACTACAGGTGACTTTCCTAATATTCCGGGAGGTCAAAACTAAGGCTCACTGTTTTCACAATACACACAGTTCTATGTTTATAAATAATAGGTTTCAAAAGAAACTCAGGACAGTGTTTAAAACTTAAGTTCTTAAACTATTAATTGAACAATGGCATTTTTAAATACGTAAACAGCAGAATTCGTGTGTACACTAACAGAAGCTTTAACAAAACATGTAGCATGGTGGCACAATCTGCTCCAGCTTAGCTGATTGGTGTCAAGCCTCATCTTTGGTTTCTGAGGCCTCCTGAGCCCTTCTGTACTGGGAGACTGCACTCCAGAGCCTGCAGAGGAGACCACCCCTAGGAAACAAACAGAGCTGTCTTCAGAGTCAGAGCTTCAAGCCAACAGAGCTTAAAAATGCAGTCCCCAACTTAAAAACCTAATGAAAATCAAAACATTCTCTTCACATATGGAGGTGACGCTCGTGTCCCAGCAGTGGTAGGACATGGCCTTAGAGGTACGTACCTGCGGAGAGCTGGCTATTTCAAATGATTCAGGAACAAGAAGGCAGGTTGCAGTTTAAAGAAGGGGGTGGGTCCAGCATGCGGGCACGCTTGCTGTGTGCCTTCCCCCACTCCCAGCCAGGCATTAATGGCAGGAAATTGGCCAGCTCTTCTCTGTCACCTTCCTACTTCTGACTTCTGCCTGGCTTTCAGTTTCTGCCATACCTTGGCTTTTTCCCATCTTGAACCTAGCAGAACTCCAGAGTTTGGGGGGAGACCAGCCCTTTGTTTTCTGCTTTAAGCATATTCACACATAAAAAGTCGTGTTCTCTTTTACAAACTGTTTTGAGGCTCTTACCGTAGTCGAAGGTATCTTAGATCTTCCTTAGTGATCTCATTAAGAATATCAGAAAGTGTATAACCCTCTTCAACAATCTGAAACAAAGATCAAATCCTTAAGAGCTGAGCAGCTGTGTAATAACAGCATAAGAATTTCTTTGTTGTAAAGTTACCTTTTCAATTGTCTTTGCATCGGCTCCTTGCAGCCGCAACCAGTCTATAAGCTCTTTATCTGTTCTCTGCCCATAGGGCCCTGCTGGGTTCTCTGTAATACCTGTAACGATTAGCAATTTGTTATCTATTAGTCTAACCATAAAATTCTTCAAAAGTAACCAGGTGGATTAATAAATGATTCCAGAATGTAAATATAATGTGAAAAAGAGATGAATTAGCCCTGTATCACTCAGCCACTATAGTACGTATTACACAATTCATAATTCTGAGATTTCACTTTCTAAAGAGAAGCCTCCTCATCTAGGATACCTTCAGTTAGTTTGGAATTTGACATGTTAGGTCTACCGCTTTAAATGCTTACCCTCACATCTTTCAAATGCCTTTCCTTAGGAATCACATCCCTAACTGCGTTGGAAATCCTACAAAGAAATAGGTTTTAGTGTTGAGGTTTTACATCGGAGCTTATCTAGTCCACATTCCAAGAGGTAGCTCTGGAGCTCATTTCTAAGTGGCCCAAAACGAATGTTGGGTTGACAGAGACATACTTATTTACTTATGCAGTAAACTACGCTTTTTAGGTGTCCAATATGCTATGAAGGTGGCAGCATAGATACAGAAATGATTGTCACTCCCAAAAGTCCTCATGTGCCCTTTTACAATCAGTCCCCTCACCTCCCCATTCTGATTCTGTCCCTGTAGTTCTGCCTTTTCTGGAGGAAAAGGAATCATGGTATGTGAATCTTTTTTTTTTTTTTTTTTTTTTTGAGACAGGGTCTCACTGTCACCCAGGCCAGAGTGCAGTGGCATGACCTCGGCTCATTGCAGCCTCGACCTCCTGGGCTCAGGTGATCCTCCCACCTCAGCCTCCTGAGTAGCTAGGACTACAGGCACCCATCCACCAAGCCCAGCTGGTTTTTTTCTATTTTTTTTGTAGGAATGAGGTTTTGCCATATTGACCAGGCTGGTCTTGAACTCCTGGGCTCCAGTGATCTGCTAGCCTCAGCCTCCCAGAGTGCTGGGATTACAGGCACGAGCCACCATGCTTGGCTGTGAATCTAGCTCTTTCACTTAGCATACTGCATTTATAATGCAGCCATGTTGTTGAATGTATCAGTAGTCCCTTTTTATGATTGAGAAGTAGTCTAGAATCTACTGGAGTCCTGGATTAATAGACGATAACCTCATTGTTTCTTCAAAGCTAACTAGAATATTAGCTAGATTTTAAAGTTTGTCTCTCCCACAAACACACCTAAGAGCAAGTGGAAAATGACTCACAATTTGATTTTAATTTTAACTGAAGGTGATACAATTCTTGAGTTTTCTGTTCTAGAGTTTGCCGCAGAAGATTCTGGTACTCTCTCTCTTTTTCAACTAGGTGTTCCAAAAGTCTGGTTTAAAAAAAAAAAAAAAAAAAAAAGCCATTATCCAGAGAGCATTCAACACCATTCAATTTAACTCAAGCATCTGTTGTGCATACATTAGAGATTTAAAAAAATGGAAAATGGGACAAGTCTAAGAGTCAGCCTAGAGAGGGAAGCGCATGTGTTTCTTCAGGTTCTGTGACTCAGACTTCAGTCTGCGGAGGGGAACCTTCCTTGTGTTTTCCTCCCCTTGACAACAAAGGCCAGTGCTCACAGCTTGGGTATATTTTTGCAATGGACTCAATGTGTGCCCCTCACCCGCCCCAAGTTCATACGTTGATATCCTAACCCACAAGGTGATGATGTTAGGAGATGGAGCTTTGAGAGGTGAGGTGAGAGGAGTGTCCTTGTGAAAGGAGACCCCAGAGGCTCCCTCATCCCTTCCACTACGTGAGGACACACAGTGAGAAGATGGCCATCTGTGAATGGGGAAGCAGGCCCTCACTGGCCATGGAATCTGCTGGCACCTCGATCTTGGACTTCCAGTCTCCAGAACTGTGAGAAACACATTTCTGTTGTTGATAAGCTGCCTGGTCTCTGGTGTTTTGTTACAGTAGCCTGAACGCACTCAGGCAGTTTTGTCTCAAAAACATATCATGAACCAAAAGATCCCGATGTTGATCAGAACTCAGCCAGAAGGACGATGTGATTATTTAAACCTGGGATAAGGCCACTGAAACTAGAACAGAATGGTAAGGTTCTTTCCTCCTCACACGGGACTAAACCATGAGGACAGAAGCCCCTGCTTTTTTTTTTTTTTTTTTTTTTTTTTTTGAGACAGAGTCTCACTCTGTCGCCCAGGCTGGAGTGCAGTGGCACAATCTCGGCTCACTGCAAGCTCCGCCTCCCGGGTTCAGGCGGTTCTTCTGCCTCAGCCTCCTGAGTAGCTGGGACTACAGGCACGTGCCACCATGCCTGGTTAATTTTTGTATTTCTAGTAGAGATGGGGTTTCACCATATTGGCCAGGCTGGTCTCGAACTCCTGACCTCAGATAATCCACCTGCCTCGGCCTCCCAACGTGTTGGGATTACAGGCGTGAGCCACCACACCCAGCCAGAAGCCCCTGCTTTGAATGGGGCAGAGCAGGGACAGTGAGAGATGCTGCTCTGCCGGTGGGGAGGATGGCTCCCGCCAACATCCAGCAAGCACTTCCTACCCAGAATCCAGGACTGTGCCAAACACCGCATGAATTCAGTCACTGAAGCCTTGTGGCACTTCTAGGAAGCACTGGTTGTTCTAAACCCCCATTTTGAAGCTGAGGTAACTGAGGCAGAGGAGTTAAGTAACGCCCAGAGTCCACAGGCTGGGCTCTTCCCATAGGACCGCCTCCTGAAACCCAGTCTTGCTCATGGGCTCTCTGGGATCAGATAGGACTTGGCTCAACTGTGCCTCAAACTTCCGAGTCCCCACATGCCAGCTCAGGCATAGCATGTCTTGGGAGAAAGGGCTGACAGATTGGAACTGTGTCTAGCTTTTGTTGGGGCTCAGAAAACAGTGCCCCCAAATGGCCTCAGCAGCAGCCTCAGATGCAAAAGTTTTCCTCTGACCTTCTCCTGCCTCCCTCTCTCGGTCCATTGTCCTGGAGGCACCATAGAATCCCTCTTCCCCAAAACGGGGCATAGAAACCAGAACTCCTCCCCAAAGCCAGCCACAAAACCTAAAAATATGACTCTAACTTTCCCTCCGTCTTTCTGTGTAAAAATTGGTTATAAAGAAATTCTTGGCTGGACGTGGTGGCTCACACCTGTAATCCCAGCACTTTGGGAGGCTTGGGCGGGCGGATCACCTGAGGTCGGGAGTTCAAGACCAGCCTAACATGGAGAAACCGTCTCTACTAAAAATACAAAATTAGCCGGGCATAGTGGCGCCCGCTACTCGGGAGGCTGAGGCAGGAGAATCGCTTGAACCTGGGAGGCGGAGGTTCAAGTGAGCCAAGATTGTGCCACTGCATTCCAGCCTGGGCAACAAGAGTGAAACTCCGTCTCAAAAAAAACATATTCTTCAGGCTGGGCGCAGGCTGAGGTGGGAGGATCACCTGAGGTCAGGAGTTTGAGACCAGCCTGGCCAACATGGTAAAATCCCGTCTCTACTAAAAATACAAAAATAAGCCGGGCGTGGTAGTGGGCGCCTGTAATCCCAGCTACTCGGGAGGCTGAGGCAGGAGAATCATTTGAACTCGGGAGGCGGAGGTTGCAGTGATTGTGCCACTGCACTCCAGCCTGGGCAACAGAGCCAGACTCCATCTCAAAAAAAAAAAAAAAAAAGGTTATTCGATCTATTTTGTTTGACTGTAGGTGATAAGACCCCCATTCCAGAGGGTCCTGCTCCACATCCAGGAGAAAGGAATGCTGCTCAGAGAGACCAGGAAGGATCTAGACAGACAGGCCTTGCTGCGTTTCCCCAGTCTATCAGCATTCAATCAGGCCCTTTTTATCCCTGTTTCTCCACAGCTCTCCATACTTTGTTAAGCCCAAGCACGAAATAAAAATGGACAATTTCCCCTGGATCTTTGGGTCTTCATGCTGAAGGCTCCCGTGTATACATGTTAAATACATTTACATGCCTTCTCTCTAATTAATCAGCCTCATGCAGGTGATTTTCAGCAAACCTCCAGGGGCCAAGGGCCTTGCCCCCCACACTTTTGTTGTTTGCTCACATACCTAGTACATGGAATTTGTTTCTTAACTCTGTGTTCCTTTAATTCATTTATATGATCCATGCTGGTGAACTTGGGAATACAGAACTAAGCTTTATTGAAATTACTGAAGGTGGCTGGGTGTGGTGGCTCACACCTGTCATCCCAGAACTTTGGGAGGCCGAGGCAGGCGGATCACCTGAGGTCAGGAGTTTGAGACCAGCCTGGCCAATATGGTGAAATCCCATCTCTACTAAAAATACAAAAATTAGCCGGGTGTGATGGTATGTGCCTGTGGTCCCAGGTACTCAGGAGGCTGAGGCAGGAGAATTGCCTGAACCTAGGAGGCGGAGGTTGCAGTGAGCCAAGATTGCGCCACTGCACTCCAGGCTGGACGACAGAGCAAGACTCCATCTCAATCAATCAATCAATCAATAAAAAGACTTCAGGTAATTATTGAAGTTGCCATGAGAAATCACTGCAACAGTAGAGAGGTTAGAACACAGGAACTCCCGTATTATTTGGTGGCAAAGTGAGGTGGAGAGAGGAGAACACTTCTGCCCCAGCACAACAGCAAAGAGGAAATATTGATGCTCAGCAAATTAGAAGTCCTCTCCAAGCCCTCCCCTGCCTGCTTTCATCCTGGTCTCTCTAGTAGTCCTCCTTTTACGTTAGTGAAGGAAACAACACAAGCTCATGCCTGTATCCACTGAGAAGGGCTCTCAGGACTCATTCATCAGGACACACACATCATCCTTTCCAAGAGGTGTCATCTTCCTTCAGCTCTGCCCAACTGCCACACAGCCAAGGCACTTCATACTACAGTGATATGGTTTGCCTGTGTCCCCACCCAAATCTCATCTTGAATTGTAGCTCCCATAATTCCCTTGTGTTGTGGGAGGGACCCAGTGGGAGATAACTGAATCACGGGGATGGTTTCCCCTATACTGTTCTCATGGTATTGAATAAGTCTCATGAGATCTGATGCTTTTATAAGGGAAAACCCCTTCCACCTGGCTCTCTCATCCTCTCCTGTCTGCTGCCATGTAAGACGTGCCTTTTACCTTCTGCCATGATTATGAGGCCTCCCCTCATTAAACCTCTTTTTCTTATAAATTGCCCAGTTTCGGGTATGTATCAGCAGCTTGAAAACAGACTAACACACACAAGGACAGGCACCTTAGGCAGGAATGTGCAGTTCATGTCAATGCCATTCACAGACTGGCTGCTGTCTAACCAATTCCTCCTTCCACTGAGACTGGAAAATAACACAATGACTATCGACAGTGGAGAGGAATAACCTTCAAACCCATATATAATCATTTTATGAATTTGGTGATTATAAATCTTATTGGGTGACTCAGCAACTCCATTACTGGATATATACCCAAAGGAATATAAATAGTTCTATTATAAAGATACATGCACATGTATGTTCGTTGCAGCACTATTCACAATAGCAAAGACATGGAATCATCCTAAATTTCCATCAATAACAAAGAAAATGTGGTACATACACACCATGGAATACTACGCAGCCATAAAAAAGGAACGAGATCATGTCCTTTGCAGGGACATGAATGGAGCTGGAGGCCACTATCCTTAGCAAACAAATGCAGGAACAAAAAACCAAATACCATATGCCGTGGGAGCTAAATGATGAGAACATGTGGACACATAGAGGGGAACAACACACACTGGGGCCTGTCGGAGGGTGGAGGGTAGGAGGAGGGAGAGGATCAGGAAAAGCAACTAATGAGTACTAGGCTTAATACCTGGGTGATGAAACAATCTGTACAACAAACCCCCATGACGCAAGTTTACCTATGTAACAAACCTGCACTTATACTCCTGAACTTAAAAAAAAAAAAAAAATCTTATTGGGGAAAAAATATTAAAGAAATGCTAAGTATTATTACCAACTTTAATATTTGTGATATTTTTAAAACTTTCAAAATGTTGCCACCACTACCATTTAACTAAAACTCTGGGTCTTTTTAAAAAAGAAATGATTAGATGATCTGAGATTGAATTTGAGAGATCCCTGACAGCATATACAACTTTTCATCCAAAATACGTAGCTGCCCCCTTATCTCCCGGTTAAATAGTCATTAGCATTACTCGCCAGTGATCACACAGCAACAAAGCGTCATTTGGAACGAATACCAACTCATTTGCTGTAACTACGGATTACTTTTTTTTTTTTTTTTTTTTTTTGAGACGGAGTCTCACTCTGTCACCCAGGCTGGAGTGCAGTGGCATGATCTCGGCTCACTGCAACCTCTGCCACCTGGGTTCAAGTGATTCTCCTGCCTCAGCCTCCTAAGTAGCTGGGATTACAGGCACACGCCACCACGCCTGGCAAATTCTTATATTTTTAGTAGAGACAGGGTTTCACCATACTGGCCAGGCTGGTCTCTAACTCCTGACCTTGTGATCCGCCCGCCTTGGCCTCCCAAAGTGCTGGGATTACAGGCGTGAGCCACCATACCGGGCCAACTATGGATTACTTTTAAAAACCAAATCACGCAGCTGATAATGTGACTTCCCAGAGCAAACAGGAATATTTTTATTCATTTCACAAATATTTCTTCCTTTCTTTTTTTTTTTTTGAGACGGAGTTCCTCTCTTGTTGACAAGCCTGGAGTGCAATGGCACAATCTCAGCTCACTGCAACCCTGCCTCCCAGGTTCAATCGATTCTCCTGCCTCAGCTTCCCAAGCAGCTGAGATTACAGGCGTGCCCCACCATGCCTGCCTAATTTTGTAGTTTTATAGAGACGGGGTTTCACCATGTTGGCCAGGCTGGTCTCAAACTCCTGACCTTAAGTGATCCACTCACGTCGGCCCCTCAAAGTGTTGGGATTAAAGGCGTGAGCCACCATGCCCGTCCATTTCACAAATATTTATTAAGCACCTACTATGTGCCAGGAAGTGAACAAAACAGACCAGTGCATTGGAGGAATATGATGCTGATGCCAGGGTTGCCTGGTTGGGAAGGCAGTCCACTAATGCCCGTCTAGGGATCATGACAAATCACATGGAAGAAATGACAACAGGGCAAACTTCCTCAGGGTTGGGATTATGGGATGTGCATCCACTGACGAAGTGCTAACCAACCCCCAAACCCTGCGACTTCTGCAGGGGCAGGCTGCTGAGCCTGCGAGACCCACACACCATGCCAGGCGCCCCGTCTTGGTGAAAAGACACAGAGAAAGAATTCAGAGATGCTGCTGCCTTCAGTATGAGTAATTTCTGTGTGGCCTGGGGCAAGGTACTATACCACTGATTCTGACTTTTTTTTTTTTTTTTTTTAAAGGAAGGCATTCCTCTAGTCCCTCAATTACAGCTGAGAATACACCCTTGCCCAGTTCGTGGATGATGAAGCTGCTTTTTCCTAAGACCTGGGTGAGACACTCAACAACCAAACCAATTCATCAGCATCTTGGTGGCTCAGGCCATTGTCCCAGCCTCTGCTCCCAGAGGGCCCAGAAGCTTCTCACCTGTTGGTCTCCTGCCTGAGCTCACCCAGCTGGAGGCTCAGGTGCTGCTGGTGGGGCTGGGCCTCCTGGCCAGGTCTGGCCGCTGGGGGATAGCCCTCTTCTGCTTCATCCATGTCCTTATCTACCCCTTCAGTCTCACAGGTAGGCTCAAAGTGGGCTTGGAGCTCTGCAAATCACACAAGACATGACCATGGTGAGCAAATCAGGCCAGTAGGGCCTGGGGTCACAGACACCCGGGTCAGCAAACCGGGCTGTTTGGAAGCTGGCCTGGCCCGTGCCATGCTCCATTAGGGGACCGCTGACTTTACAAATGGAGAGGAGACCATTCTATTTGGTTCTCTGCAGCGTAAAGCTGATCACGCCAGTTTCCAGAGGAAGAAATTGAGGCTTAAGGATATAAAGCGAGCCAAGGCCAGCATTTGAAGGGTACAACCAGGCCAGGCACGGTGGCTTACACCTGCAATCCCAGCACTTTGGGAGGCTGAGGCAGGCAGATCACTTGAGGTCAGGAGTTCGAGACCAGCCTGGTCAACATGGTGAAACCCCATCTCTACTAAAAAATATATACAAATATTAGCCGGGGCCAGGTGCGGTGGCTCACGCCTGTAATCCCAGCACTTTGGGAGGCTGAGGTGGGCAGATCACAAGGTCAAGAGATCAAGACCATCCTGGCCAACATGGTGAAACCCCATCTCTACTAGAAAAATTAGCTGGGTGTGGTGGCGCACACCTGTAGCCCCATCTACTCGGGAAGCTGAGGCAGGAGAATTGCTTGAACCCGGGAGATCGAGATTGCAGTGAGGCGAGATCACGTCACTGCACTCCAGCCTGGTGACAGAGCAAGACTCCGTGTAAAGTAATAATAATAAATTAATTAATAAATTAGCTGGGCGTGGTGGTGCGTACCCCTGTAATCCCAGCTACTCGGAAGGCTGAGGCACGAGAATCACTTGAACCCAGGAGGTGGAGGCTGCAGTGAGCTGAGATTGTGCCACTGCACTCCAGCCTGAGTGATAGAGCAAGACTGTCCCAGAAAAAAAAAAAGAAAAAAAGAACTAGGTACAGCCAGACTGCCACCCAAGCCTGTGCCGTTTTTACTACAGAAGATGTCTGCTTGGAGTGGGAGAGGAATTAAGCACTGGGGTTTCCCAAGCCTCTCCTGCAGCCGAGCCTGGGCTACACAGTGCATTCAGGAGGGTGAGCCGGAGCCGATCAGCAGGGGGCTGAAGGAAAGGGGGAAACCGTGATGGCAACAGAATGGGCTGTAAAGCCTCCCTTAACAGGAAGAAGTTGCCAGAGAAGGAGAATCAACTTTGGTAACGTTTCAAAAAGGAAATCGGGCTGGGCGCGGTGGCTCAAGCCTGTAATCCCAGCACTTTGGGAGGCCGAGACGGGCGGATCACGAGGTCAGGAAATCGAGACCATCCTGGCTAACCCAGTGAAACCCCGTCTCTACTAAAAAATACAAAAACAAAACAAAACAAAACAAAAAAAAACTAGCTGGGCGAGGTGGCGGCGCCTGTAGTCCTAGCTACTGGGGAGGCTGAGGCAGGAGAACGGCGTGAACCCAGGAGGCGGAGCTTGCAGTGAGTGGAGATCGCGCCACTGGACTCCAGCCTGGGCGAAAGAGCGAGACTCCGTCTCAAAAAACAAAAAAACAAAAAAACAAAACAAAAAAAAAAAAAGGAAATCGACAAAAACCAAAGATTTCTGTAACTACTATGTGAAGATTCGGAGAGAGGAATCTGAGCCACTGTATTGTCAATTACCCAGGAGGCATTCCTCAGTGCACAATGAGGGGGATACCAGAGGACTGGAGGATCCTTCCTCTCTGGCCCCATGCTCCCTTTTTATTTTATTTTTATTTTATTTTATTTATTTTTATTGTGATGGAATCTCACTCTGTTGCCCAGGCTGGAGTGCAGTGGCGTGATCTCGGCTTACTGCACCCTCCACCACCTAGGTTCAAGCGATTTTCCTGTCTCAGCCTCCGAGTAGCTGAGATTACAGGCATGTGCCACCAAGCCTGGCTAATTTTTTGGTATTTTTAGTAGAGATGGGGTTTCACCATGTTGGCCAGGCTGGTCTCGAACTCCTGACCTCAGGTGATCTGCCCACCTCGTCCTCCCAAAGTGCTGGGATTACAGGCGTGAGCCACCGTGCCCGGCCCCATGCTCCCTTTTGAGATCGTGAGTTTAGTCTATGTGCAGTCACCTTCATTATGCTTCAGGGACATGTAAATACAGCACCATGAGATGCTCTCAGAACTGCAGCATCAGCCCTGCAAGAGGTCTATGACAACACGCATTTAATTGCAAGGAAGTAGATAACCAAGATGGAAAAGAGAAAAGCAACAACTGTTGAATGAAGAGGATACTTCTTATCTTTTCACGGCCTAAAGCTGACCTTGACCACAAAGGGGGCGCTCACCTGGGATGAGAATGGTGACCGCGGCCTGCACCGCTCGGCGGATGATGTTGTCCATTGCGAACATCCAGTGGGGCCTAATTAAGTGGTTCCTCAAAATTTTATTTACCTAAAAAAACAAAGAAAAATCACAAAAATCCAGATTTCTAGTGCATTGCACGGAGAATCATGACAATCTATACTCATCCTCTTGGGGACCGCATGCAATTGGCCAGTTCACCCAGATGCCACTTCCTGGACTTCACTGTTTAGGAGGAGCTGCTGAAGCTCAGGGTTCGGGTGCACACAGTTAAGAAGAGATGGGGGCTATGGAGGAAATGGTCACTGAATTCCACGATCTGGTGTGTTCCCTAGGGCCAGATGGAGCACTTACGGCATCCTGAAATCCGAACAGCACCAGGTGAATCTGACTGATGGACGAGCTGTCAAAGTCCAGGTCCACCTTGAGCTTTGAGATTGTGGTCGCCATTACCCGGTGCTCTGGGGAGCGGATGAAGTCCCTCAGGATCCCAATGATTTGCTTGATGTGGCCAACTGAGAGATGCAACTCTTCGGAACTCTGACAACACACACAAATCATTTTCACTGAGTGAGTCGGATTGAGAAAGCGAGAATTCAGAACATACTGGGGGAAGCAAGATGGTTCATTTGCTGAGAAACTTGTGGAACTCCCAGGTGAGAAGGGGTCTCTGTTGGTTCCTGGAATTCCCTCCATAACCATCCTGTCAGGGTTCTGGCCTCTTCTCCCTGGTGGGTGCACGGCTAAGCCCCTCTGTGAATGGCCTCCTGTTTAACCCCTTGTAAGAGCCCCCATCAAGGCCATAGACATAGTTCAGAGCGGAGCAGTGGCCTTTTCCTAAAAGGCCCTTTTCCATCCAAAATAAGGGAGGGGGGCCGGGCGTGGTAGCTCACACCTGTAATCCCAGCACTTTGGGAAGTCTAGGCAGGCGGATCTCCTGAGGTCAGGAGTTCGAGACCAGCCTGGCCAATAAGGTGAAACTCCATCTCTACTAAAAATACAGAAATTAGCTGGGTGTGGTGGCAGGCACCGTGTAATCCCAGCTACTCGGAAGGCTGAGGCGGGAGATTCACTCGAACCTAGGAGGTGGAGCTTGCAGTGAGCCAAGACCACACCGCTGCACTCCAGCCTGGGCGACAGTGAGACTGTCTAAAAATAATAATAAAGATTAAAAAACAATAATAATAAACTGAAATAAGGGAGGGGGATCGGTTTACCAGTCCTGCGCCCTAGTTCAAAGTCAGATATTTTCACCCATAACCACCCTCCCCAAGGTGGCTGTTCTCCCAGCTTCTGAGGGCAGCTCTAGCATGTCCTACAGTTGGGGATTCACTCCAGGACTCAAAACCGGATCATGCGAGAGGCCAGAGAAAGTGCTTCGGGCTTTCTGCTACAATCTGGCTGGTTTTCACCAGGTGGCAGCACCGCCCCACCAATGCCTAGAATCACTGCGGTATCTGCAAATCCATGTTTCCGCAGAGCTTTTTTCTTTGTATTTTCTTTTGTTTTGTTGGGGAAGGGAAGGACATCAGGGAAACATTTACAGTGATCACTGTAACTATGCAGATGTTCCAGGGCGGCAGGAACCGAGGTCCCTGACTGGACCTGTCTGGGGACTGGGACTTGGGCAGAGGGAGCGGGAAGAGTCGGTGCCCTCCCTCGGGCAAGCACCTGGGCCATGCACTCCTGCAGGTTGGAAACCACCTGGTTCTGCTCCTCCCAGAGGATTTTGTACAGGATGGCGCGGCGCTCACTGTCCTTGCGCAGCAGGAAGAGGCCTGGGTCCCTGTCCTCCGGGGATGAGGCCAAGCCGCGGTCTTCCAAGGCTGAGCTTTCGTCTGGAACACTGTGGACAAACACGTGTGACAATCTCTGTGCGTGCCGGGGCACTGTCCCCGGGAGTGTGTCACATTAGGACGCCCTGGAGGAGGGCTGAGAGGTAACTGCGACGCAGTCCCTGTGCTCAAGAAGATGAAATTGTCAGAGGAAGGACAGACATACAGTGTTCTGTCAACCCCCACAGCAGCGGGGAGAGCAGAAGGAGGGGGAGGCGGGATAAAGGAGCCTCCCAGGAGAGGGGGAGGAGGGAGGGAGGGAAGGGGGCAAGCGCAGGAGAGATGAGGGAGGAAAGGTGAGGGGGACAGGGGGAGGAGGGAGAGAGAGGAAGGAAAAGAAGGACGGGAGGAGGAGGGGCATAGGAGGAGGAAGGAGCCAGAAGATGAAGGGACAGAGGGGGCGAGGGGAGGTGATGGGGCAAGGGGAGGTGATGGGGAGAGAGAAGAGGAAGAGGAAAGAGGGGAAGTATCGAAGGAGAGGGGAGAAAGAAGGGAAGAGGAGAGATGGGTGAGGGCACATGTGGGGAATGAAAGGACAGGGAGGGAGGGGCAGGGACAGCGAGTGAATGAAGCGCCCTCCTTGCCAGGATGGGACCGCCCAGCCGCCGTACTGCCCTGCAGAAGGGAAGCAAAACCCCTCAGCAGCCATCTGCTTGGGCCCAGGGAGGTGCCTTGTGGCAGAGGACTGCCAGCACCTTTTCAGGCCTGCAGCGGAGGGACAGGATGCGGGTGTACCTGAGAAGGTGGCCAAGGTGATGCCTGGGCGCCCGGGTCCTCTCAAAGAGTGCGTCAGGCTGGGCGTCGGAGTCCGGGGAGACGGAGCTGTGCTCACTGCTGCTGGTGGCCATGGGCTCCCCCTGTGTGGGCAGGGCCAGGACGACACCCCGGGGACCTTCTGTAGGGGGACAGCCAGACACCGAATGGGGAGCCTCAGAGAGGGACGGCGTAGGGCTGAGTCCCTGGCAGCCCCTCAGGCCCAGGTGAATTGCCCAGGCACCCAGGATCCTGGAGAAATGTGGGTCGGGCGGGGTATGGGCCCCAGGTGCTGTATTTCTACTCCGATGCATGCAGT
Source organism: Macaca nemestrina (assembly GCF_043159975.1). Classification (NCBI taxonomy): domain Eukaryota; kingdom Metazoa; phylum Chordata; class Mammalia; order Primates; family Cercopithecidae; genus Macaca; species Macaca nemestrina. Next base: position 141,339,354 of record NC_092145.1, on the reverse strand, counting down.
CGGGGGTCCCTCATGCAGCAAGTTGCTGAGTCACTCTCTGGTGGCTTCTGACCCTGATCGGTACCAGGGAAAAGAGGATAAACTGCTTCCTTTTCAGGGTCCACTCTTACATCATTGCCAGTTAGGACTTACTGCCCCAGAAGGTGTCACTGGACTTCGGTGGCCTGCAGGACAGCCACCTCAGGCAAACCTCCCTGACACATCCTTTCATCAAGGTCAGGGTTGGCACATGATGACAAGCCAGGCTCCAAAACGGAAGCCCCAGGCTCTGCACGTGGGGAAGACAACCCCAGCTGGGGTACCTCTAGCCCCCCCACTCTTTTCCCAATCCTGAAGGAACAACTTCCAGCAGAGGGCAGTCCAGCCACCCAGAGACGCCCCGGGCCTCTGTCAGAAGATCCAGGTGCATTTATTAGTTAAATTTTGACAACCTCCAAACCTACTGCATAGGTCCCGTCACTCTTTACAAAAATGGGCATGACGTGAGCAGCCCAGTACTCTGGACAGCCAGAACTCGCCCTCCTGAGCAGCAGAGAAGCCCAGGGGCCCAGCATTCATGTGGCCAGGGTGCTGCCCCAGCTGGCCAGGGAGGCCTCACCTGAGGGCTTGAAGGCAATTCGGTTCTTCTTGCCCTTGTTCACCTGCCTTAAGAAACCCTCTCTCAGTAGCTCAGCGGTGGTGGCACGTTTGTGGGGGTCAGGCTCGAAACAGGATAAAATGAAGGCTCGGGCTTCAGCTGAAAGAGCTTCTGGAATCTCAGGGTGGATCTTAAACATGCCCACCTGTGTTTAAGGGAGAGACAAGCGATGTGTCAGTGAGGCCTTGGGTGAATTCGGGTATCCACGTCTCAGTCCAAAGCTCCTGTACACCTGGCACAGGGCGGGCATAACCCATGCCTCCACCCCGAGGTGGAGTCCATTTCCCGCCCTGCCCCCGGCATCTTGTGACTTGACTTTGACCAACAGATGGTGACAGAAGTGACACGGTGAGAGTTTCGGGGCCTGGGCCTTAAGAGGTCTTGTGGCTCCGCTAGTCCCCCTTAAAGCCCCGAGAATACCACGCAGAGAGGAAGCCCAGGAGGCACAACCCCGTGGAGAGGACGCCCCAACCATCCCAGCTGGAACTGCCACGAGGGAGGGGCCTCTCAGGCCACTCTGCTCCAGCCAAACCACCTTAGCTGCAACCACGTGAGTGAGCCCAGGCGAGACCCACAGAAGAGCCAACAGCTCACGGAGGCATGAGAAAAAGCCATCGCTTTGAGCTTCTGAAATTTTGGGGTGGTTTGGTACATAGCAGTAGAGAACTGAGATGGGACTTGGAACACAGCCTAGGGCGGCATGTCCTCTAAGGATACTGAAAGGCATCTGTTACCTGTTCCCTGATGCACAGGGTCCCCAAGAGATGCCTTTAACACCTCTCAATCCCTCTGCATCCACAGCCCAGATTCCCAGCCTCCAGCTCAAAACCACAAGCAGACAAAACCTTGAGGCTGCCCACGTACAGACAGGTAAGTAATGGCTCTCTGTCCCTGTGACCTGTAGGGAAGCAAGAGTTGGTTCTGAGCTGTCACATCTTGCTGTGACATGGGCATGCTTCCATGACATGTTACATAGCCCCTCATTCATAACTGTTCCCAGTAGGGTGGCCCTCTCATCTTTTTAGGAGTTGTCACCTTCAGTTTCGCAGTCCACCCTGTGTCTTTTCCAAGCCCACCCAACAATCCAGGCGTGGAAGCTGTTTTGTCCTCCAGACCCACACCCATTCCCAGCTCCTCAGAGCTCCTGGGGGCTGGCTTGGCCTCCACGAGCCCCGCCGAGAGAGCTCAGAGTGCTGCAGTGTAGAGGGTAGAGCCTCCCGACTTCATGTCCCCTTGACTTGGCAGCCATGGCCATGTGCTGTTTCCAACGCACCGCTCCCCCTGGCCAGGCTGCCCAGCTCAGGAGTTACGGATTCGAAGAACACTAAATGCTGGGTGAAATCCCCCCACCAGGTCTGCAATGCAGGGCGCCTCACAGGTGGCTCCTCTCACCTGAGCGGTAGGGAGGTTAAGTCGGCAGTGCTCACAGGTGCTAGGATACAAAGACCAACATTCAGGCAAGAACATGAAGAGGAAAGGGTGGCCTCTCCCCTGGCTCTCAGAAGACAGCAAAAGTGGGCAGCACGCTGACACCTGGCTGGGATGTCCTCTTTAAGGGTGCTTTGCTGTGACCCAAAAGGTCCTCATATAGGTCTCCTGGGGCCACTGTAACAAAATACCACAAACTGGGTGGCTGAAACAACAGAAGCTTATTATCTCACAGTCCTGGAGGCCGGAAGTTCAAGATCCAAGTGTTGGCAGGGCCAGGGACTCCTGAAACATGTAGGGAATCCCCCTTTGCCTCTTCTAGCTTCTCGTGGTCTTCAGGTGGTCTCTGGCACTCCTTGGCTCCTAGATGCACCCCCCTCACCCGTCTGCCTCCCCGAGGCATTTCCCTGGGAATCGCACTTTGTCTTCTGAGCATGTGTGTTCAAGTCTCCACCCCCATCCCCCAACTTTCTGAGACAGGGTCTCACTTGTTCGCCCAGGCTGGAATACAGTAGCATGATTATAGCTCACTGCAGCCTCCAACTCCTGGGCCCAAGGGATCCTCCCACCTTAGGTTCCTGAGTAGCTGGGACCACAGGTGTGTGCCACCAAATGGGCTACTTTTTTAATCTTTTGTAGACACAGGGTCTTGCTATGTTGCCCCAGGGGATCTTGAACTCCTGGCCTCAAGTGATCCTCCTGCATCAGCCTCCCAAAGTGCTGGGATTATAGGGGTGAGCCACTGCACCTGGCTCAAATATCCCCCCCTTTTTAAAAGACACCAGGCTGGTCCAAGTGCAGTGGTGTTTGCAGCTAGTTGATGACAAACAGTTACAGATTTCTTTGTTCCTTCTCCACGCCCACTGTTTCACTTGACTAGTTAAAAAAATAAAAAGATTAAAAAAAGAAAAAAAAAGTATAAAGACACCAGTCATACTGGATTAGGGCCCACGTTCCAGACCCCATTTTCATTTGATTTTCTTTGTAAAGACCCTATTTCCAAAGGAGGTCACATTCTGAGGTACTGGGGGTTAGGACTTCATAGATCATTTCTGGGTGACACAGTTAAATCTGCAACACTCCCTTCGGGGGAAAGAGAGTTTCCTTTGTTTCAGATACGGCCCAGAAGTTTCTTGAAATTTTTCTAAAGGATTGAAGGGTACCAGAAACAAGTAACACAGGGGCCATTATTTATTTAATAATAACTTTCTCATTGGCAATGACAAGTGACTTCATATGCCATCCAAAGAAGTCAATACATTTTCAAACCCTTTGTACAGGCTGGGCACGGTGGCCCTCGCCTGCACTTGGGCGAGGAGCACTTTGGGATGCGGAGGCAGGTGGATCACTGGAGTTGCCAGACCAGCCTGGCCAACATGGTGAAACCTCATCTCTACTAAAAATACAAAACAGCCAGGCATTGTGGCCCACGCCTATAATCCCAGCTACTCGGGAGGCTAAGGCAGGAGAATCCCTTGAACCCGGGAGGCAGAGGCTGCAGTGAGCCAAGATCGCACCACTGCACTCCAGCCTGGGCGACAGAGTAAGATTCTGTCCAAAAAAAAAAAAAAAAAAAAGGCCTTTGTACAGTGAATTAGCTAAACAAAAACAAGTGGAGGTGGGGAGCCACTCACGCCCTATTGAGCAATCGAGCCAGTCACAGCCTTCAGCCCTCTCCCAGGTTTCCCGGAAGTCAGCTGGTCAGAAAGAAGCCAGTCATGGCTCTCAGGTGGGCCTCATGTTTTTCTCATCACCCGCTGCTGTTTATTCCAACGCTGCTACGGAAGCTGCAGGTTAGATCTACAATGGCCCCAACAGGGTCCACCGCAGATGGTCAAAGTGCTGAGGAAGGTCGTCGCCGTCTTCCAGCTCAGGCACTCAGGGTCCTCTTGGGATTGCAGGTGTCAGAAGACTCTTGTCGACTCGAGGTCTTGGCCTTGGCTCTGAACCCCAGCAGCTGACAGGAGGGCGAGAAGCCCTGAGAACCTTCTTCAGGGGCCTGGCCAGGCTTAAGAGAGCAGCCAAGGCACCCAAACAGGCAGCACTCGGGACCCATTGGACGTGCTGCCCTCACCTCAACCGGCAGAAACCCATACCCACACCTCCAAGTTCCTTCTGCCCAAGAGGCAAGCAGGGAGCCCGGCACAGACGCACGCCATGAAGACACCATGTTTGGCAGAGAAGCCAGGAAGAGGCCTCTGGAATCGCATTCTATCAGGCCCATGTCCACACACTGTGGCCCCATCATCCATAAGCAATGGCCATTCGTCCTTTTGTGAGCCTGCTCTCTCAAGCCAATGCTCCATGGAAGGTCAGTGCTGGAAACGGCATCCGAGGGCCAGAGCCCTGCATTAGTCCGTTCTCATGCTGCTATGAAGAAATACCTGAGACTGGGTAATTTATAAAGAGGTTTCATTGATTCACAGTTCCACGTGGCTGGGGAGGCCTCAGGACATTGACATTCACGGCAGAAGGCACCTCTTCACAGGGCGGGAGGAGAGAGAATGAGAACCAGCAAAGGGGGAAGCCCTTATAAAACCATCAGATCTCGTGAGAACTCACTATCACAAGAACTGGATGGGGGAAATCGCCCCCATGATTCAATTATCCTCACTAGGTCCCTCCCACAACACGTGGGGATTATGGGAAGTACAGTTCAAGATGAGATTTGGGTAGGGATACGGCCAAACCATATCAAGCCCCTTCCATGTTTCTAAGTATACACGAGGCCAGAAGCTGCACACCTGACCTTGGGTACACAGGGGTGTCCTGGCATCAGCTTCCCGTGAGGCCACAAGGAAGGACATCCCTTTCCACAATTTTGGCTGCTCAGCCGTAAAAACCCCCACCCACAATGCTCAATCTACACTATGCTGGCCCCAGCACACGGACTGCCCTTCCTGTTAGCTCCGGGAGGGTTGTTGGAATGATAAGGGCTATATTTACCTGATAGCCCAACTCCCACCTCTCCAGAAGCCAGTCAGAAACCTGTCCCCCAAAGGCACAGACCCCACATGGCCTTGGAGTCTTACCCACTGTAAGAGCAAACATGAAGGGAAACTAAGGGCCTGGATTCTCCCTGTTGAAAATAAGGGGAAAGGGCCTTCCCCCACCCCCACCCCACCCAGCTTTCTTAGAGCCTTGACTTTAGAGAACTTATAATTGTAAGGTTCTTTCTGTCTCCAAATTACATGTGAATCTTTTAAACAGCTAAATAAGCCTCTTGCCAGAAATGTCTTTTCCAAGGACCTGGAAGCCATCTCTTTGAAATGTAATCATCAAAGAAGAGAGGGTCTCTATCTCCTAGTTTCCTTTTTTTTAAACTTGTCATCTTTTATTAATTTTTTCATAACTCTGCTCTCCCCAGAAATAGGAAGGTAGATTTTTCACTTTGGTGGTGGCTTCACTCCAAAACTACCTACCTACTGTCTTAAAGATACGAGTTTAGTGTTTTCCTTTTTTTTTTTTTTTTTTGAGGCGGTGTCTCGCTCTGTCACCCAGGCTGGACTGCAGTGGTACAATCTTGCAATCGGCTCACTGCAACCTCTGCCTCCCGGGTTCAAGCGATTCTCCTATTTCAGCCTCCCAAGTAGCTGGGATTACAGGCGTGTACCACCACGTCCAGCTGATTTTTGTGTTTTGTATTAGAGATGGGGTTTTGCCATGATGCCCAGGCTGGTCTCTAACTCCTGACCTCAGGTGATCTACCCGTCTCGGCCTCCCAAATTGCTGGTATTAACAGGTGTGAGCCACCAGGCCCGGCCTATATTTTCCTTTGGATGAAGCCAAACAGTGAACACAAACGGTTCCCCCAATCACCAGGTGAGTCTGAGATGAGCTCTGTGTGACAAATGGCGCCACCAAGTTGTCTTACTTGAGGGCCGGTTCTGGTTTCTCTTGAGATCCCAGACGTCACGGGTTGTGTCTGCTCGGCTCTATGAAGCGGTGAGATTGCTTTCCGTCCCTGCAGTCTCAGCGGATCGCCTGTGACGCATCTCACACTCTGGTTTAATGCTTATTCAATAAAAAACTGTTTCCTTCTCTCCTACCTTTGTGGAGAGGTTTTCTGCATTGGGAGGAGACTTTGTTTTGAATTCTACTTCCCAACCACGCCCAACCTCAATCACAAAGCATGACTTACTTTGAACATCGCTGCCTGCGGCTCACCAAGCTCATGGAATGGAGGCTTGCTGGTGGCCATCTCGATGATGGTGCAGCCCAGGGACCAGATATCGGCTGGGGCACCATACCCACGAGGCCCTTGGTCAATTATCTCAGGTGCCATGTACTGCAGGGTGCCTATTTGGAAAAAAACAAACAGACTGTGGGTACCATATTGCTCAGAAACTAAGTGGCCTGTAGTCCCAGCTACTCGGGAGGCTGAGGCAGGAGGATCACCTGAGCCCAGGTGTTGGAGACCAGCCTGGGCAATATAGCAAGACCTTGTCTCTAAAACAAAACAAAAAACCCACCACTAACTGTGAAATGAATGGCTTCATGAATGGCAGATGGAGTCTTGTCCCATGCATAAATTTTTTTCTTTTTTTTTGAGACAGAGTCTCATTCTGTCGCCCAGGCTGGAGTGCAGTGGCGTGATCTCGGCTCACTGCAAACTCTACCTCCCGGGTTCAAGCAATTCTCATGCCACAGCCACCCAAGTAGTTGGGAATAGAGGCACAAACCACCATGCCCGGCTAATTTTTGTATTTTTAGTAGAGACGACGTTTTACCATGTTGGCCAGGCTGGTCTCGAACTCCTGACCTCAGGTGATGTGCCTGCCTCGGCCTCCCAAAGTGCTGGGATTACAGGCGTGAGCCACTGCACCTGGCCTGGTTGCATCTTTCTTTGACCAGAGACATGCAACATGCCTTCCTTTAATACTAACCACGTGGAGAGAGGACTGCCTGGCCCCTCAAAGGACAAATGGCGCAATTCAGTCAGCACATATTAGTACATGCCAAATACAGGGAAGCCAGAACGTGAGAAACACAGCCTGATGGTAGGGAGCTGCCTAGTGGAGGAGATAGACAAAATGCTAGCAGCGGTGGCAGTAATGGCAAAATGTGGTAGGTACTAGGACAGAGAAATACACAGAAGGCTACAAGAACATTAATAAAATAGGGTTTGACTCTCTGCCTGGTTTGGGTCAGGGAAATCTATGGCTGTGTCCATTTGGGTCTCTGAGGAGTAAATGCCAAGACGAGATGAAACATATGAGAGATTTATTGGGGAGGTCGTCTCTGAAGGACAAAGCGGGAGGGACCGGGGCGGGCAGGGCCGGCTACGGACCACACAGCAGGTTCAACACCTGGGAGCGGAGGAGAAGGCAGAATCGGGGACAATCTGGGATGGCAGAGCAGCCCAGAGAGGGCTTCAGCCAGGCCGCTGGGGAGTCTGCAGCCCAAAGTCATCCGCTGGAAGAGTCCCACCTGGGTTCTAGCACCCCTGCCAGGCTCAGGCCTTGGTGGGCAGCAGCCTGGGTAAAGTGTGACTTTGCTGGGTTGGTAGCCAGGGTTGTCAGGGAAGCAGGGTCCTGCTGTGAAGGCCGGAGAGCTGGACAAAGGGGATCATGGGTGTGAGACAGACAGCGGGTCTGGGGAACAAGCCATGTCTGACACAGGGCAGGGTGTGGGAAGAGTTAAGGAGGCAATGGCAAGGGCACAGGCCCAGGGGCAAGCTGGGTGGGCCCAGGGCTCTGGCTTTGGACGTGCTCTTGTGGGTCACAAGCTACCAGAGGTGTGCCACAGGGAAGGTGGTGATCAGCTGTGGCGGCGGGAAGCTGAAGGGTTGTTGAGGGGAGACAGCGCAAGGGGAGGTCAGTAAAGGGCTCTGCGAATAACATCCTTTGTTTTCCTTAAAACTCAGCCTGGCCGGGCGCGGTGGCTCAAGCCTGTAATCCCAGCACTTTGGGAGGCCGAGACGGGCGGATCACTAGGTCAGGAGATCGAGACCATCCTGGCTAACACGGTGAAACCCCGTCTCTACTAAAAAATACAAAAAACTAGCCGGGCGAGGTGGCGGGCGCCTGTAGTCCCAGCTACTCAGGAGGCTGAGACAGGAGAATGGCCCGAACCCGGGAGGCGGAGCTTGCAGTGAGCTGAGATCCGGCCACTGCACTCCAGCCTGGGCGACAAAGCGAGACTCCATCTCAAAAAAAAAAAAAAAAAAAAAAAAAAACTCAGCCTGTGCAAAGGGGACACGTGTGGAAGTGACAGCAGCTACTGGGGGCTGGCAAAGAAGACAGCAAAGTCAGAGATGACCTTGGCCACGCATGAATAGAACACTGAAACCCAGAGAAATTCAAAGAACTATCTCAGGATTACACAACCAAAGGTTTCCCGAGTTTTAATCAATGAAAGCAGGGACGGGCACGGTGGCTCACACCTGTAATCCCAGCACTTTGGGAGGCCAAGGTGGGCGGATCACCTGAGGTCAGAAGTTCGAGACCAGCCTGGCCAACATGGCGAAACCCCGTCTCTACTAAAAATACAAAAATTAGCCAGGCGTGGTGGTGGGTGCCTGTGATCACAGCTACTCAGGAGGCTGAGACAGGAAAATCCCTTGAACCTGGTTTGCAGTGAGCTGAGAACGCACCACTGCACTCTAGCCTTGGTGACAGAATGAGACTCAGTCTCAAAAAAAAAAAAAAAAAAAGAGAAAGAAAGCAAAGGGCGCACTGGCTAAAAAGAAAGTTTGGAGAAGCCACCTACTACGCGCCCCTCTGGAAGATCCCATGTCTTATTAGCATTCTTTCTGTGCCCATTTTAAATACTCTAGGGGCGGCTGTGATGGACAGAATGTCCTGCGATGATGGCAACGTTCTATTCTGTGTGGTTAAATATGGTAGTCACTAGCCTCATATATTTGACTGTTGGGCCCTTGAAATGTAGCTAGTGAGACTGAAGAAACGCATTCTTAAGTTTTAATTTTATTCAATTCCAAGTGACTTAAATATAAATTTAAATATGAATTGGGTTGTATCAGTGAGCACAACAGATCGGTGAGGCACAAATGATGGCTTTGGTCTCCAGAGCTGATGCCCTGGCGGGGAAGTGTTCAGTGAGCTGCAGAGTTGGGCAACATGGCGGCACATTACACTTGATGCCCTGTTGGGAAATCCCAGAGCCCCAAGAAGGGAACGTCCGGTGACATAATATCCCCTATGGGCTCTTGCTGCTGTAACAGATGGAGAGGTCTTGGCAGGGAATGTGCCTTCTAACGAATCTCTAATTGAGGAAGGATCCGACACTGTGCTTCTTATGAAGTTATCTTCTCTCAGCTCTGCTCTGTGAGGCTGAGTCTGGGATTCTGCTTCGCTTACAGCTCCCCATTAGGCTCTGTAAGCAGGTGGCGCTAAAGAGAGACCCTGGAAGGAGGTGGGAGGGAGCGGAGACCTGCTGTGTGCTTGCTGTGGCCCTAAGCTTGACATTGGACCCTCAGTTGGCCCCAGTCTCCAGCTGTGTGTCACCCCATACTTCCAGAACCAGCCTCATCTTGCCCCTCAGAGGTACCTGCTCCAGCCTGGTGACACTCCCTCCCAACAAGTTCTAATCTCACCCTCCCATTTGACCCCCAAGCCCTAGGGGGATAGGCTTCCTGATACCTCAGGGCTTCCCTTTCTGCCTTTTTGGTTTTTGGTACCCAGCAAACAGTTATTTCTATTAAATTCTCTCCGTGGAAATAACTGGGGTTATTTTTGTTTTTCTGCCTGGACCCTAATATAATCACTAAATTTATTTCTTCAAAGAGCAAGAGAATACATTTATAGATGTATCCAGCAGTAGAAAAAAATGCTAAACCAAACATAAATGGCTAATGCTAATTGGCTCTGGTCAAATAACTGTCCATCCTGGTACAATTATTTCATAATTGAAGCCTATTTAGTCTGCTTAATTCTAAATGTGGAGATTTTGCACAGCAAAGGAAACAGTCAGCAAAGTGAAGAGACAACCCACAGAATGGAAGAAAATATTTGCAAACTACCCCTCTGCCAAGGGATTAATCACCAGAACACATAAGGAGCTCACACAACTCTATCGGAAAAAAAATCTAATAATTTGATTTTTTAAAATGGGCAAAAGATCTGAATAGACATTTCTCAAAAGAAGACATACAAATGTCAAACAGGCATATGAAAGGGTGCTCAACATCCCTAATCATCAGAGAAATGTAAATCAAAACCACAGTGAGATAGCATCTCACTGCAGTTAAAATGGCTGATATCCAAAAGACAGGCAAAAACAAATGTGGGCAAGGATGTAGAGAAAAGAGAACCCTCACACACTGTTGGTGGGAATATAAATTAGTACAACCACCATGGAGAACAGTTTGGAGATTCCTCAAAAAACTAAAAAGAAAGTTATCATAGGATCCGGCAATCCCACTCCTAGGTATATACACAAAAGAAAGGAAATCAGTATATCAAAGCGATATCTGCACTCCCGTGTTTGTTGCAGCACTCTTCACCATAGCTAAGATTTGGAGGCAACCTAAGTGTCCATCACCAGATGAATGGATAAAGAAAATGTGGTACTTATATACAATGGAGTACTATTTAGCCATTAAAAGAATGAGATCCTGTCATCTGCAACAACATGGATGGAACTGGAGATCATTATATTAAGTGAAATAAGTCAGGCACAGAAAGAGAAACATTACATGCTCTCACTTATTTGTGGGAGCTAAAAATCAAAACAATAGAACTCAGGGACATAGAGAGTAGAAGGATGGTTACCAAAGGCTGGGAAGGGCAGTGGGGGCTGGGGGAAGGTGGGGATGGTTAGTGGGTACAAAAAAAATAGAAAGAATGAATAAGATCTAGTACTTGATAGCACAACAGGGTGACTATAGTCAATACATTTTGGCCGGGCATGGTGGCTCATGCCTACAATCCCAGCACTTTGGGAGGCCGAGGTGGGTGGATCATTTGAGCCCAGGAGTTTGAGACCAGCCTGGGCAACAGAGCGAGACCCCATCTCTACTAAAAATGTACAAAAAATTAGTCAGGGGTGGTGGTGTACACCTGTAGTCCCAGCTACTTGGGAGGTTGAGGTGGGAGGATCACCTGAGCTCAGGAAGTTGGGGCTGCAGTGAACCAAGATCATGCCACTGCACTCCAGCCTGGGCAGATGGGAGTGAGACCTTGTCTCAAAACAAACAAACAAAACAAAAAAACTGTACATTTAAAAAAAATGAAAAGAGCATAATTGGATTGTTTGTAACACAAAGGATAAATGCCTGAGGTAATAAATACCTTATTTACCCTGATGTGATTATTACACATTAGATGCCTGCATCAAAATAGTCTATATACCCCATAAATATATATACCTACTATATACCCACAAAAGTTAAAATTTGCAGATTTTAAAAAATATGGAGCCATGGTGAACAGCACTCTTTCTAAAGGCAAGGACTTAATAATGGCATTCATAGTAGTTATTTACTGCTGTTTAAGAAATGATCCCCCAAATCTATCAACTCAAACAACAGTTAGGTCTTACAGAGTTTCTAAGGGTTGAAATCCAGGAGCAACTAGCTAGCTAGGTGGACCTGGCTCAGGGTCTCCCAGGAAGTTGCAGTCCAGACAGCAGTTGGGGCTACAGTCATCTGAAGGCTGGACTGGGGCTGGAGGATCAGTTTCCAAGCCCACTCACTAAGGATAGAGCTAGTGGAGGGTTTCGGTTTTTCACTACATGGGATCCTCCATAGGACTGGCTTGAGACATGGCTTCCCTCAGAGAGAGTGATCCGAGAGAAAGAGGAATGGCACACTGCCTTTTATGACCTAGTCTCCAGGTCACACACCATCACTCCCACTCCTTCCTATTCATTAGAAGCAAGTCATTAAGTCCAGTCCACATTCAATGGGAGGGAACCATGCAAGGGTGTGACTGTCAGGAGGCAGGGATCATTGGGGGTCATTTTGGAGGCTGCCTGCCACAAATCTGACTTCTGGTGAGCTCTTGATGGCTTACCAATTGTCTCCACGTAGCTTTGTCCATCTGACTCAAACGACTCTGGAAGGTTGGGCAGAGGAAGCACTGTCTACCATTATTCCTGCTTTACACAGGAGGCAACTGAGGTTCAGAGAGGCTAAAGGATTCGCTTAGGCTAGAACCCATGTCTTCTACCTCCAAGTTCAGAACTACACACCATGACATCACTCATCCACATGCTACATCAAGAAGAAGCACTGCTGGAAAAAAAAGCTGCCTGAGTAAGAGCATGTAAGGATTTCCAAAACCATATTGGAGCATCTTTCCATGTCACTGGAAGGTACAGGGCAATAATGGAAAACTGGGTGCTCCATTTTATGCACTACTGTATTCACGGGGTAACCATTCACTCTCAGTACTGCCAACAGAGAGACGGACACACACAACTATTTCAAATACTCAAGGGAACACTCCCTGGTGGGACGCACGCTGGGTGTGTACATCAGCTATCCCAAAGGCTGGATTCTGTCGAGAAAACCAAGTGAAGATGGCATTGTGGGGCATCTGAATCATGCACAACTCCTGGAAAATTGGGTTGCCTTAAATCTGGCTCTCACAGGCCAGGCACAGTGGCTCACACCTGTGATCCCAGCACTTTGGGAGGCCGAAGCAGGCGGATGGCTTGAGGTCAGGAGTTCGAGACCAGCCTGGCCAACATGGTGAAACCCCGTCTCTACTAAAAGAACAAAAATTAGCCGGGCACGGTGGCGCGCGCCGGTGGTCCCAGCTACTCGGGAGGCTGAGGCAGGAGAATCGTTTGAACCTGGGTGGCGGAGGTTGTACTGAGCTGAGAACATGCCACTGCACTCCAGCCTGGGCGACACAGTAAGGCTCCATTTCTAAAGAAATAATAATAATAAATAAAAATCTGGTTCTCTTGGGGCCCCATATGCTCCCTAAACTATATTTCCTTCAAGGTATGCCCTAACACACTGGTCACTGGTCACAGCCCACTATGGCTTTTAGGTACCCACACCAGTGCAGTGGTGCAGAGTTCAGAAGAAGGTGACCAAGAGACCCACAGGCACTGACTCAGACCCCCTAGGGCACAAAATCCATTGGGGACTCCTGGAGAATTGTCCAACAGGATTTCAAGATTACCAGCAAAGAAGACACACGACAGAAGACACGAGTTTATAACTGAGGCCCAGGAACCTTCTATTCTGATCAAGGGGCTGAGAGAGTTGACAGAGTAGTGTAGGGGGTGGTGCTGAGGCAGCTTCTTCAGAGAGAGAGATGCTGGGCTGCCTACCCTCTCCCAAGTTACAGGATTTGGGGCAGGACTGTCCCCAAAAGCGTGTGGGCCCAGGGCAATTCAAGCCACTCAATACCAAGTCACGATCAGTACATCTTCCACAGGCCCTTAGAGATACCGTTAGAGCCCAAATTTCGAAATTTCATATTAATCAAGTACAGAAAAGAAAAGTACGGTACAATCTTCCCATGGTCCAGGGGACTACCCTAGTTGACCTGCCCAAGGGATGAGTCTGGTGGGAAGGGGGCGCCGCTTGTTCCTAACCCAAAGCCTTTGAAGGGGGCTTCACTGAGCCGACTCAGCTCCGTGTGTATGTGTTCCTGTAGGTAAATTACACAGTGGACTGGCTCCCAAGGGAGCAAAGGTAACTTCCAGCAGCAGACAGGGGGCTGTACGGTCTGGGGATACTGCCACACCCTCTCAACAGTGGGCTGAAGCTTCATGAACCCCGGACACCAGATGGGGGACCTATTACAGAAATACTGGCTTAGGGTTTATCTTTTATTTTTATTATTTATTTGATTGATTGACTGATTGACAGGGTCTCGTTCTGTCGCCCAGGATGGAGTGCAGTGGCACAATCATGGCTCACTGCAGCCTCATTCTTCTGGGCTCAAGTGATCCTCTCACCTCAGCCTCCTGAGTAGCTGGGACTACAAGTGCACACCACACACCCAGTTAATTTTTATATTTTTGGTAGAGACGGGATCTCACTATGTTGGCCAGGCTGGTCTCAAACTCCTGGGCTCAAGCGATCCTCCCACCTCAGCCTCCCAGAGAGCTGGGATTACAGGCATGAGCCACCGTGCCCGGCCTATGGTCTTCCTAAAAGGAATCCTGGGAGTCTCTCTCAGAACCTATTCTGGTTCCAGGAGCTGCCCAATAAAATATTAAAAAGAAAAAAAGAAAAGGAATTCCTGCTTAAACACAGTCCTCCAGGAGCTGAATCCCTCAACAGAAAGAGATGGAGGGAGGATGTGATGTAAGCGGTAAATGACTGGGAGGAGGGGCAGTCAGACAAAGGACAGGCCCCTGCCCACGACACAGGCGTTACATCCAGAGAGAGCCAGCGAGGGAAAATCACTAAACATCAGCCCGGCCCACAGCATGCAAAGCCACCTTCCAACGGTGCTAGTCAAGTGACAACTTTCCCTGTTCCTGTCCTCTCCTTTCTGCAACTGGTGATTAGAGAGAAGAAGCCAACACCCTGCTCCTGACCACAGGTCGCTGCCTGCAGGGAGAGGGGACAGCGGTCTGACTTCTGAATGAGGACCAGAGTGTTGATCAGTGTATTAGCCTGAATCCTTCTTTTTTTTTTTTTTTTTTTTTTTTTTTTTTTTTTTTTTGAGACAGGGTCTAGCTCTGTCGCCCAGGCTGGAGTGCAGTGGTGCAATCTCCGGTCATGCAACATCCGCCTCCAGGGTTCAAGCAATAAGTCCTTTTTAATTCCTGAATTCAGACTGTGTGCGCTCCTTCAAGTGTCGGTATGACTTTCTCTGTTATGTAAGGGTGGCTGGAAAAGTCAAAGGAAAGAAATCCCGCCCCGGGCAGGATGAAAAGTGGGAGAGAAAAATCCAGTGGCTTTTGTGATTATACCCTTTGAGTCCAATGGGTTCAACACATAAGTTACACACCTAAACTCAGTTCTCTTAAAGGCTCCTTCCAGCTCTAATAACCCATGACTTCTAAGTACAAGTGAGTATTTAATTAGCAAACACTTCAATTGCACTTGCTATGTGCCAGGGACCAGTCAAAGCACTTCATCAGTAACTCACTTTACTCTCATAAAAACCCTATGAGTAGGTACGACGAGCATTTCTATTTTACTTATGAAGAAACTGAGGCACATGGAGGTTATGCCCAAGGTCACAGAGCTAGCAAGTGGTTGGGCCAGAATTTGAACCGACGATGTTTGCAGCCAGACAGGAACAGAGCTCCTGTCCTGAGTTCTCCTCCTAGGTATCTACCCCAGAGGGCTGAGAACACATGTTCACACACGCTTTGTATGCGAATGTTCACAGTATCATTATCCACAGTGGCCAAAAAGTAGAAACAATCCCAAATGACTGTTAACTGGTGAATGGATGAACAAAATGTGGTTCTCCACACAATGGAATGCCATTCAGCCATGAAGAACAAGGAAGTACCCATACACACCACTGCATGGAGGAACTGCAAAAACAGGACTCAACGTGAAAGAAGCTACATGCAAAACCCCATATATTGTATTCATTCCATGCATGTGAATATCCACAATGGGCAAAGTCACACAAACACAACAAAGCAGATGAGTGATAAGCTGGGGCTGGAGTGGGAATGGGGACTGAGTACCAAGGGGCATGAGGGCTGCTAGGTTCAGACACTGGATCGTGGTGATGGCTGAGTAACTCAGTAAATTTACTGAAAACCAATGAATTGTGCACTTCTAAGGGGTGCTCTGATGATATGTCAGCTATACCTCGATAACGCTGTTAAAAAAAAGGCAAGTGGGGGCTGACCCTGGCTATAACTTCCTCCCGTTCTCACAGGTTCCTATGTGTGGGGCAAACCCTTCAGAGGAACACACTGAGGGAGGGCTCCAGGCCAGGAAGTTGCCTGAAACCCTCTGGCTCTCCTGCCAGGCTGAGCAACCACCGACCCAGAGTTCTGCACCAACCAGCTGAGATTTCCTTACAGAACTGCTCTGTTTTGCAAAGAGCAATTATATGCAGGGGAATTTCCTAACCAAAATGAGACCCCTTCTTTATTATCCCCCAAACACCCCTGCATTCTTTTGCAATGCAAAATCCGTGCCTCCCCAAGCCAATTACTTGGGAAATGTGATATGCAAGGATGAATTATACATGTGTTTTCTTTGTGAGTTTGTTTCCTCCTCAGGGATGCTAATTAGGAGATAAATTGTTGGGGGTTTTATGTCTTGAAATAACTCCTTGTCATATCAGAGCCCCTCTTGCTACGTACTGCCAAGCTAATTGTTGGCTTCCAAAGAGGAGGATACAAGTTATTTTCAATTAGGGTAGTAAAATGCTAAAAGAAAATAAAGTGCTAGTCACACATACATATTCATATACACATATTGATAGATGTATATGTATATTTATACCAGAAACAATGAATGAAAATTCAATGCACTCATTCTTTGGGAGATTCTGATAGTGTCCCTGGTATAATATTTTCCCATTTTCAGGCACACTATCTCCCTTGTGTTACAAGTGAGAAGTCATTTTGTGATGTATTAAACTTCTCTTTAGATGGTGAATGTGTCTCCACTGTGGGTGTCCAGTGGCTGACACACAACAACTCTCTCGTTGACAAAAAGGCTTTCAAAGCTGAGACATTATTCACCAAAAATAAGACCCAAGCTGTCCACTCTACAGCTTTAGTGACTGCAGAGATAGAGAACAGTCACCTGTCTTTTATACCTTATTTCAGAGCTATATTATTTTAAGAGCTGATTTTTTTTTTTTTTTTGAGACACAGTATCGCTCTGCCACCCAAGCTGGAGTGCAGTGGCACCATCACAGCTCACTGCAGCCTCAACCTCCTGGGCTCAAGAGATCCTCCCACCTCAGCCTCACTAGTAGCTGGGACCACAGGTGCACACCACCACACCCAGCCAATAATTGCTATAATTATTATATAATATATAAATATAACATGTAATAATGATTATTTATTTTTTGTAGAGATGAGATTCTCCCTATGCTGCCCAGGCTGGTCTTGAACTCCTGAGCTCAAGTGAGATCCTCCTGCCTCAATCTCCCAAAGTGCCCAGCCTATGAAAGCTGTTTCTTTTTTTTTTTTTTAAAGAAATGGGGTCTCACTATGTTGACCAGGCTGGTCTTGCACTGCTGGCCTCAAGTGATCCTCCCATCTCGGCCTCTTAAAGTGCTGGGATTACAGGTGTCAGCCACTATGCCAGGCCTCAGCTGCTTCATAATTCTATCAAGCAAGATCTTTGTGATCTTTACATTACTCCTTGGGGGACTACAAACCTTTACTTATTCAAAAATCAGTACTTCTTTCCAACGATCAAAGTTCTTGTTACTAGTCAGGTTTAAGCAGGAATTTCCAATAGCCACAGGTAGCTTTTGACCATCATTCTACTTATTGATCTTGCAACTGTGAAACTAGCTGGTAATTGTATACCACCCTTTGAACCCAGTCCCTCTCAATGCTCGTTATTCCATCACTGACACACGGACAAGAAAATCCAGTTCCTCAAAATCACTTAGAATACCACATTCCCCAGGAAGAATTAGCCTCTCTTGGAAACACAATCATGTCAAAACACAAGGTACCAGAATTCACTACGGTAACAGGTTATTTTTATGACAGACCAATAAAATGTCTTAATCAGTTGTCTGAGGAATATTGTTATTCAGCATTACCTACAATTTCAAATAACGTGCTATTAACTTTAAAGAGATGTGCTGCCATCCTGCTGATTGGTTGAGGGACCTTCAGAAAGCCTGAGCAGAGGCCGGGCACAGTGGCTCACACCTGTAATCTATCCTAGCACTTTGGGAGTCTGAGGTGGGCGAATCACTTGAGGTCAGGAGTTCGAGACCAGCTTGGCCAACATGGTGAAACCTTGTCTCTACTGAAAATACAAAACTTAGTCAGGCGTGGTAGGGGGCGCGCCTATAATCCCAGCTACTTGGGAGGCTGAGACACGAGAATCACTTGAACCCAGGAGGTGGAAGTTGCAGTAAGCCGAGATCGTGCCACGGTACTCCAGCCTGGGCAACAGAGTGAGATCCCGTCTTAAAAAGAAAAAGAAAAACCTCAGCACCTCAGCAGAGCACTCCATCTACCCAACTTCTGGATGACAAAGAAGAAAGTAGGGCAAGCTTGTTGCCACAAGTAGCTGGCTAAGTGCATCACTATGACAAAGTTAAAACAATTTGAAGTTGGGGACAATACACCGTCCACTTCAAGTAAATTGCTCACTCTGCTCCGAGAAGGTGCTCACTGAATAACGGTTGAACAACCACAGCTTGTGCAGAAAGCGTAACTGCGGGATGGGCACCCCACGCCAAGCTCTGGTCCGCTTACCAGTAAAAGTCTCTGTGCAGGGGTTCACACCCGCAAGACGTTTTGAGGTCCCAAAATCGGAGATTTTCACCACTCCACTGTAGGTGTTCACCAGAACATTATCGCCCTTTGGAAAAGAACAACATAAAGTGCTTAAAAGACTGGCTGAAACGAACTCATAGGAAACAGATCTGGACCTTGGGAAACCGTCACAAGTCTCTAGGGAAACTAGACTTTGCATTTTGGGGACGGTTGTGCTAAATCATACCCCTGTCAGCCAGTCGCTCAGCAGATACCACCGACAGCTCTCGTGATCTGATACGAGCAAAGGCAACCTCATCAGCTTTAAAAAGCAAGTACCTTTATGTCTCTGTGCACGATCTGGTTTTCATGGAGATACTTAAGGCCCTCCAGGATCTGTTTGGTGTAAAACTTGATCGTTGGTTCCTTCATCGGCCCCCATTTGGATCGCAGAAGAGCCGAAAGGCTTCCTAGAGACAGTCACGGCAAAAAACGTAGCAGGAAGAGAAAGTTTCAATGGTGAGAGTTCAGGGAAATAAAGTGAGGTGAGGTTTCTAACCTAACATAAGCGCTTACACCAACACCATTGGATCTGGGCGAAATGCAACATGTTTCCTCCCCACTATAGCTACAGCCAGAGAACGGACTGGAAGCGAAGCAGCACATGAACCTGACCAGAGGCGGAGGGTGAACACAAACCCCTTGTGCCCCCGGAAATTCAGTGGGGCCAATTGTGGGTTTAGCTCTGTTCAGCTGCATGAAGTTAGGAGGAGAGCGAAATAATTCTCTCTCAACTTGAGGGACATGGCCTGCTGGCCTAGATAACTCAGGTCCCACAACACTTGTTTACAGCAGGTCTGTCTCAGCCATTCTGCTTGGGTCAAAGCCATGTTTTATACCTTTCCTGTAATCAGAAGTGGACAGGTCCAGAGTGAGGGGCCCTTTAGGGTGACAAGGACTAGGACTGGAAGAAGTTGGGTCTCTCTGTCCTCAGTGCGAGAAAGCCACAGTGGCAGGTCACAGGGTAGGACTGTCTTGATCAAGAACCACTTCCCCCAATTACACTATTAAACACTGAACATTTGGGCCAAAAGAAAAGCTCCCTTCAGGACGCTGTGACGACGTCTCAAAGGACATCATGTGAGCTGCAGGACGTCCTGTTCACTGGCAGGAACGGGCCCTCAGACATCAGCTGGTCTCAGCTTCCCACTTACACAGTGTTATGGGACCTTGATCTACCTTGGTCTCCCCATCTGTAAAAGGGGATGAAAACATCTGTCTCTGATTCTGTTGATACCCTTAAACCTAAGACCTGGGATGGGGTTATCAACTAATGTGAAGAGTAATGGGCTGGGCGCAGTGCCTCCCGCCTGTAATCCCAGCACTGTGGGAGGCCAAGGTGGGCAGATCACCTGAGGTCAGTTCAAGACCAGCCTCGTTAACATGGCAAAACCCCATTTCTACTAAAAATACAAAAATTAGCCAGGCATGTTGGCGCGCACTTGTAATCCCAGCTACTTGAGAGGCTGAGGCAGGGAGAATTGCTTGAACCCGGGAGGCAGAGGTTGCAGTCGGTGAGCCAAGATCGTACCGCTGCATTCCAGCCTGGGCGACAGACAGAGAAACTTCATCTCAAAAAAGAAAAAAGAAAAAAGCAGCAATGGACGAGTTTTCTGACAGACTATGACCAACTTAAGGGGAAAAGAAACTACTTCATTTATCCTAACATAACCCTGAAAATCTAGCCCACTGCCTGGCTCTTTCTTTTCTTTTTGGAGACAGAGTCTCACTGTGTCACCCAGGCTGGAGTGCAGTGGTGTGATCTCGGCTCACTGCAACCTCCGCCTCCCGGGTTCAAGCGATTCTTGTGCCTCAGCCTCCAGAGTAGCTGGGATTACAGGCACACGCCACCACACCTGGCTAATTTTTTGTATTTTTAGTAGAGAGGGGGTTTCTCCATGTTGGCCAGGCTGGTCTTGAACTCCTGGCCCCAAGTGATCCACCCGCCTCGGCCTCCCAAAGTGCTGGAATTACAGGCGTGAGCCACTGTGCCTGGCTGACTGCCTGGCTCTTAATAAATATACTTAAGACTCTTCCTGTAATAGTAGACTCTTAATAACTGTCGGTTGAGTGAATGAATGAAGATTTCTAACTGAGGTTTCAACATCTGTATTCAGATAACTATTATTTTATTGAAGGGTTTGATTTGTTTTATTATTTCAATGAGCACTTACTGAGCTCTTGTTCTCTGCCAGACAGAATCCACCCAACAGCTCACTGAGACAGTGTTATTGTTATTCCAATAATTATTACTCCAATTATCAGAGTCATTATTACTCCAATTTTACAGTTCATTTATTCAATCAGAAAACTGAGGGCACAGAGAGGGAAAACAATTTGCCTGAAGTCACACAGCTTGTGGATGGAGGAACTGATTCAAACTAGATGGTCTGGCTCCAGATCCCAGGAACTCCCCACCTGTGCCCTACCTCTTGAATTCAGGGATTTTTGTGGATAAAACACTGGTGCTTGATTTCATCATCAAAATGCTATTTTGCATTGTCACTTTAACACCTATGTTCCCTCTTCTGCACCCTTGTCCAAATCCATCTTTTAACTCCTAGACTGTGAAGGCCTCAAGGCCAAAGACTGTTTTCTCCGTAGACAGTCAATGAATATTTGTGGGTTGAACAAACTGCATCAACAAACCAGAAATAGACTGCTTATATGACATTTGGAAAGTATCCAACTTTCCAACATCTAAAAGGTCTGTTGCTTTTTTTTTTTTTTTTAGAGCGATGGGCTTTGGTTCTGTCGTCAGGCTGGAGTGCAGTGCTGTGATTGTGGCTCACTGCAGCCTTGACCTCATGGGCTCAAGTGATCTTCCCACCTCAGCCTCCCAAGTAACTGGGACTACAGGCGCCCTACAGGCCTGGCTTAGGGGTCTGTCATTTTGTAAATGGCAGGACAACAAATGACATCAATGTTGTAGTGATTTTCAGAATGTGAGACCAGAGGACAGCGACTACTCACCTCCAGGCACCTGCTCCATAAATATCTTAATGTAGCCATTCTCTGAAACAGAGCCCAGGTACTGAACGATATTGCGGTGCTTCAGGTACTTGTGCAGGGCTATCTCCTCATGCAGTGGCTGGGAATACCTATTGGGAAAACAGAGCCAGGGTCACCTGCCAAATCCCAGGGACTCAAGACCCACATCTCACCTCAACAGGACCTGCCCCACTGCTGCCCATCCCTTCTTTCTGGAAACTTGCTCTTCTCTGGCTTCCATGAGACTACTCAACTTCCCATCTGTACAACAGAGGATAAGCCTACAGCCACGCAGGGCTGCCAGGGGCCAAGGCATGTCCATTTCCTTAAGCACTTAGTGGAATAGCTGGTATGTGGTGAGTATTTAGTGAATGACTGCTATTGTTACTACTGTTATTGTTAGGGCCTGAACCCACCAACCCTTCCTTACCTCTCTCAACAGCCCCTCTTCCTCTGCCTCCTCCCATGAAGAGTGGTCATCCTCTGCCTCCCATGAAGGGTGGTGTTCTGGAAGGTTCTGTCCTCAGCTGCCCTCTTGTCTTATTCTACAGAGTCACCCCAGACCACAACAGCAGCCACCTAATGGGCCACCCAGCCCTGGTCTCTGGCCTTTTTAATCCATTCCCCACCCTTGGCCATTATACTACCTCTTCTTAAAACATACACTTTACCGCATCCCTTCCCCACATAAATTCCACATAAAGACCAGTCTATTTAATGTCATATACAAGGACTTTCAAAGATCAGTTCAGGCTAAGGCTTTAAAAAAATTTTTTTGGCCTCATTTCAAGAGCATTTCACTGCCCTGTATCCTACATTCAAGTCATATCAGACAATCTGTTGTTCTCTGAATATACTTTGTGTTTTAAGAGCTCTGTTTTTCCATCAGCATAGGCCTCCTTTTCCGCTAAACAAATTCTTACTCATCCCTCAAAGTCCAGCTCAAAGTTTATCTATTTTTTCAAACTTTCCACAACTCACTAAGGAGAGTAATTCATTCCTCTTCTGTGTTCTAAAAACACTCTGTGTACTCCTCTATCATGGCACTTGACACTTTGACTCACAGGCAAAGCATGTGCATTTCCCACCAAACCAGCACCATCCTGGGAAAAGGACACTATCCTAGTCACCTTTCAGTCCCCAGTGCCAGCCCAGAGTCTGACACAGAGAAGGTACCGATCATCATAAGTTCAGCCTATATATTTAGGGTGCTGAACAAAACAGTCTCTAAAAGGTCTCTTCTGGCTCTCATAATCCCAGGAACTACTGATCAGCAACAAAAAGCTAGAACAGCTATTGCTACCAAATGAAGGAGATGGGACATGCCAGCATTTTCCCCGAATATATACAACTGCAACACCTTATCCATCATGAGAAAAGAGACTGGATGCTGGATGAGGAACTCAAGAGACTCGGATCCTAGTCTTGTTTCTAAACATCCTTGGGAAAGTCATTTAATCTTCCTCAGTCTTGATTTTCTTATTGGTGAAATGAAGAAATGGAAATAGTTCATTTCAGGTCCTGTCTCATAATTCACGTATCATAACATGCTATCCCACTGAAAATCAACAAATAGATGAATGGATGAATGAAGGGTCTTAGAGCTGGCAGAAATCCCTTGCAACTCATCCCCAGTATATCAGCAATCACCCGGATAAAAGGGTATTTACACATATTCGTCAGCACTCGGCACTGAAAGCAACCCTACAGCTGTGGTCTGCCACCCCTGTGGACCCTGGGATGATTAATTCCAACTGTGTGTGTAGCTTCTCTACAGAAACACTTGGCAGTCAACATTGCAATGCTCATTTCGCATTCTGTGGCGGTATACATTTAAAAAGAAACCTTTTTTTTTTTTTTTTTTTTTTGAGACAGGGTCTCACTCTGTCACCCAGGCTGGAGTGCAGTGGCACAATCTCGGCTCACTGCAACCTCTGCCTCCCGGGTTCAAGCAATTCTTGTTGCCCAGGCTGGTCTCAAACTCTTGACCTAAAGTGATCTACCCGCCTCAGCCTCCCAAAGTGCTGGGATTACGGGTTTGAGCCACAATGCCCAGCTAGAAACAAACATTTCTTCAAACTAAAAAAAGTCAAAGAAATGAATAAGCAGTACTAATGGTAGAAAAACAGTCCAAAATCCATGGGCGAGGGTGAAGGGTAGGATGTTAAAAAAAATTCTGTACTGCAAAAATCTATTTTTTTTTAACTACATGTAATTTTCCGCAATGATGCATCTGAACAAATCATAGCCATTTTCAACTGCTACAATGTGAATTTAAAATAACCCAGTCACATTTAAAAATTATATTTGCACTCAAAAATTAGACAGGCATGGTGACGTGTGTCTGTAGTCCCAGCTCCTCAGGCAGCTGAGGTGGGAAGATCGCTTGAGCCCAGGAGGCAGAGACTGCAGTGAGCCGAGATCTGCCACCGCACTCCTGCCTGAGTGACAGAGTGAGACTTCATCTCAAAAATGTATATATACTTGCAAACAACTACGCAAAAAATGTAAAACTTTAGACCTAGCTGATGTGGAAAAACAACAAACATTTTCTTTTAAAATATGATCCTCTGCAATCCACATGCCTCTGAAGTGAAGTTCTTCCATTTTCTCAATCTATAATACACAAAACAAAAACAGATCACGCCAGGTGCGGTGGCTTACGTCTGTAATCCCAGCACTTTGACAGGCCAAGGCGGGCAGATCACTTGAGGTCAGGAGTTTGAGACCAACCTGACCAACATGATGAAATCCCGTCTCTACTAAAAATACAAAAAAAAAAAAAAAAAAAAAAATCAGCTGGGTGTGGTGTAATCCCAGCTACAGGTTGAGCCACAAGAATCGCTTGAACCTGGGAGGCGGAGGTTGCAGTGAGCCGAGATCATGCCCCTGTACTCCAGCCTGGGCAAGAGAGTGAGACTCCGTTTCCAAAAAAAAAAAAAAAAAAAAAGGCAGATCATCCCTATTACAAGAGAATGACAGGTTTTGTGATAACATAATGCTTTCGTCCTTAACTCCTCCACACCATCAGCAGTGGGTATGGGATCTGGGGTGTGGAGATGGCACCCAAAATGTGGAAGGCCCGCCTGGACTTGCCTGCTATCTCTCTCCGGAATTTCTTTGATGGCTATTCGCACTTGATTGCTCAGATCTCGGCCAGCATACACAATCCCATACGTGCCTTTCCCCAAGACAACTCTCTCACCATTTGCATCATGGTCATACTCATACTGAAGAAGGAAAAACACAAGGACAAAAAAGCATACAACTTGTAGCGGACAAGCCCTCTAAGGCCCCAGAGTTGTCTAGCAACTAAAAAAATATAAATAACATTATTTGAGTGCCAGGCAAGTCACAATCTTAGCTTAGGCCCTTTTCATTAAATGACTTGAAAGCGGTAGAATTCCCCATTGTTCACGTGTTGATAGTACGACCTTATGAAATGGAGTCCAAGAAAATTAAAAATATGGTTCGCACATAACTGGCTCACCTTTTGGAAATTCCTCCCCATTTTAATGCTGCAATTTAAAACTGCTTCTAAGCATGTTGAATACCCCGACTAGGTGTCTTCCTGCATAATCCCTTATCAACTTGTCAGGAAACAAATATCTTTCAGTAGCCCAGAAAGGAAGTGAAGGTCAATATAATTAACATTATCTTAATAAAAAAGGAAATATGCTGGGGCTTCCCCACTCTTTCAGGCATATGGATCTGGGAGTAAACACCTCGTACAAAAATTTGATTTACAATTAGCATTACTATTTTGTTCCCCCATCTTCCCATCAAAAGCTGTCACATACAGATGCATTTGATTCTTCTCGATGAATGAAACAAATGTGACTGTAGGCTGAGCAACACTTATTTAAAGCAGAGAGGCAGCAATCAATTCTTTCTGTTATTAGGCATGATCCACTGCATCTACTTACAGAAGTGCAACTTACACACGGAATAGCTGGGAGTATATGGGTGTCCCTTCCCATCTACTTCTAGGGATGCTCATGACAATTAAGATTACTAAAGGGTTGGCCAGACACGGTGGCTCACGCCTGTAATCCTAACACTTTGGGAGGCCAAGGCAGGAGGATCACCTGAGGTCAGGAGTTCGAGACCAGCCTGGCCACCATGGCGAAACCCCATCTCTACTAAAAATACAAAAATTAGGCCAGGCGTGGTTGTTCATGCCTGTAATCCCAGCACTTTGGGAGGCGGAGGCGAGTAGATCATCTGAGGTCAGGAGTTCGAGGCCAGCCCAGCCAACATGGTGAAACCCCATTTCTACTAAAAATACAAAAAGTTAGCCAGGCGTGTTGGCACATGCCTGTGGTCCCAGCTACTCAGGAGGTTGAGGCAGGAAAATTGCTTGAACCTGGGAGGTGGAGATTGCAGTGAGCCAAGATCAAGCCACTGTACTCCAGCCTGGGCAATAGAGCAAGACTCTATCTCTAAACAAATAAATAAAATACAAAAATTAGCCAGGCATGGTAGCACATGCCTGTAGTCCCAGCTACATGGGAGGCCGAGGTAGGAGAATCGCTTGAACCCAGGAGGCGGAGGTTGCAGTGAGGCGAGATTGCGCCACTACACTCCACTCCAGCCTGGGCGACAGAATGAGACTCTGTCTCCAAAAAAAAAAGATTACTAAAGGATCTCCATCAGTGTCTGATGTAACTAGCAATCAGCCTGCTCCATAGAAGACTTTTACCTCACACCTCCCTCTGTTTCCCATACCTGCTGCCCTCAAAGCACCATTGCTTAGTTCATTTCTACAACAAACTCTGGTCCTGACCTAAGAATTCTAGAAGTTAACTCAATTATTAAAATGAATCCTTTTGATATTTTCTGAAAGAAACCTTAAGGAATTCCTTTCAGTCTAACCTGAGAGTACAGAAAATCTCATTAAATTGTAATCACTGGAAGAACCTGAGTGGCACATCTGAATACCTGTGCAAGATTTAAACACATGTACAATGATTTAGTAACTGTGGACTGTATCGGTGCTGTCCAAAAGAGCTTATGATGAGCCTACTTTTTAAAATGATTTTAAAGTTGTATTTAATATACTACATGCACATAGCTATAACTGAAGTCATTTTAAGCATAAATAAAAAAGTCTGCTTCCAGGGGCCAACTAATTCTCTTGTAGTCTCATAAGCATGACTAATTAGCTTAGAGAAAACTTTCATAGGTTGTACACAAAAGGAAATTCTAGTCTAGTCCATGGCCATATTTTTCTTAAGCATTCTGAGAGAATCCCAAAGTAATGAGATTCTTCTACAGAGACACATTAAACATGATCTCTGGGAGCCATGCAGTGATGACTGGCAGGTTCATAAAACATACTCAACAGAGGACTTTTACAGAAAGATGGGACATTTTCTTGAAGCATCAAACACAATCAATAATGTTTTCCATATTCTAGGTCGTCCATGACTCACCTCCAAGGTGTCTCCATCAGTCTCTCCCTCCAGCTCCACTGTACTGCCTGCTGTATTGGTTATCATCTCTTTGACCAAAGAGAAAAATCTAGAACAGCAAATGTCACAAATATGTTGCCAATTCAGAATTGCTCTCATTCCTTGTTTTTAACTTAGCTTTATTAAACTGTACTTAAATATAAACCAAACTTTTACAAGTCATGGAACAATCGATCCCCTCCTTGATTTGACATGGTACTTTAGTGGTTATCAAATGTAGGGCAACTACCAATGTGATACCTGAATCCCCTCTATACAGTATCTCCACCAACTGGTTGGCCAACTGATGCTTGAGTAGCTCCAGCAACAGAAAACTCATTACCTCCCAAAGACAGCTCATTCTTGGAAGATCTTAATGAGAAATGTTTCCCTTTTATTGAACCAAAGACTTCTTTTATGTGGGTTCCATCCGTAGTTTGCTTACAATTAACCACTTTTCTACATGACACCCCATTAGAAATGCACATAATTTTACCATGTCCCTATAAGTCTTTCCTTTCTGTCCCATCACTGTTTTCCCCAGGACTTGCAAGTTACTCCACTAGCAGGTAATTCTTCAGATGACGTCCCTGTGTTATTATTTATTTATTTATTTTAAAGACAGGGTCTCACTCTATCACCCAGGCTGGAGTATAGTGATGTGATCATGGCTCACTGCAGCCTCAGCCTCCTGAGCTCAAGCAATCCTCCCACCTCAGCCTCTCAAGCAGCTGAGACTACAGGCACCCATCACCAAGCCTGGCTAATTTTTGTACTTTTTGTACACAGGGTCTCATTATGTTGCCTAGGTTGGTCTCGAACTCCTGGACTCAAATGGTCCTCCCACCTCAGCCTCCCAACGTGTTGGGAGGCATGAGCCACCATACCCAGCCTCCTGTATTATTCTTGAAGTCTAGCCTCAAGACCAGTGTTCAGAGGGGATCTAATCAATGCTAAGGATAGTGGGACCATCACCTCCCAAAGTATAGACAATCTAGTTCTCAGTAAGATACAGGGTGTTGCATAAGGGGAATGGCGAGAAGGAAACGCATAAGGTGGCCACATCATTCTGTTGACATAGAATAAGCTTAATGTTGACCCATAAATCCTTCTCACAAATTCTGCTGGGCTGCATGGGCCACTTCCTAGACTTGTGCAGTTGTTTATTTGGATACAAGTCATCTTGACTCATTAGAACATTTTTACTTACAATTCTATCTTAAGATGTCAAGGAGGAATACTGTACATTTCAGGATAATTTCCATAAACCATTAAAATAAAATGCTCTTTTTTCTAACTAACCCATCTCACCTTTTCTTCTTCTAATCTTCGAAAGCTGGGAAACCCAACAGTCAGGCTTCTTAAGAGATATATGGTATGCACTCACAGGAGAACTAAGATTTAAAAGACGGTATCAGCTGGGTGTGGTGGCTCATGCCTGTAATCTCAGCACCTTGGGAGACTAAAGCAGGAAGATCTCTTGAGCCCAGGAGTTCGAGACCAACTTGGGCAATGTGGCTGAAACCTCGTTTCTACAATTTTTTTTTTTTTTTAATTAGCCAGGCATGGTGGCACACACCTGTAGTCCCAGCTACTCGGGAGGCTGAGATAGGAAGATTGCTTGAGCCCAGGAGGCAGAGGTTGCAGTGAGCCAAGACTGCGCCACTGCACTCCAGCTGGGCAACAGAGCAAGACTCTGTCTCAACAGAATAAAATAAAAGATATCAACTGTTCTTTTTTTTTTTTTTTTTTTTTTTGAGGCAGAGTCTCGCCCTGTCACCCAGGCTGGAGTGCAGTGGCCGGATCTCAGCTCACTGCAAGCTCCGCCTCCCGGGTTTATGCCATTCTCCTGCTTCAGCCTCCCAAGTAGCTGGGACTACAGGCGCCCACCACCTCGCCTGGCTAGTTTTTTGTATTTTTCAGTAGAGACGGGGTTTCACCGTGTTAGCCAGAATGGTCTTGATCTCCTGACCTCGTGATCCGCCCGTCTCGGCCTCCCAAAGTGCTGGGATTACAGGCTTGAGCCACCGCGCCCGGCCGATAACAACTGTTCTTAAGAATACGGAACAACTGGGACTCTCATACATTGCTAGTGGGAGTGTAAATTGACACGACCACTTTGGAAAACTCTTGGCAGTATCAACAACCGAAGCTGAAGATAAACCTACCCTATAATCCAATAATCCACTCCTAGGCATATACTCCATAGAAATCAACATATATGTTCACCAAAAGGCATATATAAGAATGTTCATAGTCATTTTCTTCATAATAGCCCCCAAACAGAAACAATCCAAGTCTTCATTAATAGAAGAACAGATAAATTGGAACACAATGGAATGCTACACAGAGAAATAACTGATACACACTTCACAGTTGGATCTCATTTTGTTTTTTGTTTTTGAGATGGGGTATCACTCCATCACCCAGCCTGGAGTGTGGTGACGTGATCACGGTTCACTGCAGTCTCGACCTCACAGGCTCAAGCAATCCTCCCACCTCATCCTCCTAAGTAGCTGGGACTAGAGGGCACACCACCACGCCCAGCTAATTTTTTTATTTTTTGTAGAGACGAGGGTCTCTCTATGTTGCCCAGGCTGGTCTTGAACTCCTGGGATCAAGCGGTCCTCCCACCTTGGCCTCCCAAAGTGCTGGGATTACAGGTGTGGACCACCGTGCCCAGCTATGAATATTATTTTAAGGGAAAGAGGTGAGAAACAAGGGTACAAACTACATGATTCTGTTTATTTGTAGGTCAAGAACAGGTGAAACTAACCGTTGGCGGTAAAAATCAAAATAGTTAACACTGGGGGGAGTTTAATGACTGTGAAGGGGCACAAAGCAACTTCTGGGGTGCTGATCTGGGAGGCGGGCACAAGAATGCAGACACATACAAAAATTTATCAAGTGTACATATTAAGCTGTACACTTAAGTGTACATTACAAACTTTACTTGTTTGTATGTTATACATCAATAAAAAAATTAAAATGTATTGCAAAAAAGGCACTGAGTACTGAATGAGGGTCAAAAGGGCACATTCTGTAGTAGCAAAAGGATGTTCTGCTTAATATTAGGTTTTTAATGGCAAAAACTGCAATTATTTTTACACCAATTTATATCTGGCAGCATTTTTTCTACTGTAAATTGAAGGTTATGACCCAATGATTCCCTAGTCTGCTATTTATTCTATTGTTTTTTTGTTTTTGTTTTTGTTTTGACAGAGTCTTGCTCTGTCGCCCATGCTGGAGTGCAGTGGCTTGATCACTGCTCACCGCAGCCTCAACCTCCCAGGCTCAGGTGATCCTCCCACTTCTGCCTCCTGAGTAGCTGGGATTACAGGTGTATGTCACCATGCTGAGCTAATTTTTTTTTTTTTCGTACTTTTTGCAGAGATGGGGTTTCACCATGTTGCCCAGGCTGGTCTCGAACTGCCCACTCAAGCAATCCTCCTTCCTCAGCCTCCCAAAGTACTAGGATTACAGGCATCAGCCACCACACCCAGCCTAGCCTAATCTTTAAATATGTTGTGACAATGATTGTCTGAGACACAATGAATTAAGATTTTCTCAAATTACATGATACAAATAAACTATGAATAAAGGGAACTTCCTCAATCTGATAAAGGTTATCTACGAAAAATCTGCTGCTAACATCATACTTAACGATGAAAGACTAACTTCTTTCTTCTTAAAAACAGGAACAAAATAAAGATGTCCACTCTCACCACTTCTATTCCACATTGTGCTGGAGAGTCTAGCTAGGATAATTAGGCAAGGAAAATAAAGGCATGTAGGTTGGAAAGGAAAAACTAAAACTGTATCTGCAGATGACATGATATTATATACAGAAAACCCTAAGGAGTTCACTAAAGCCCATTAGAACTAATACATGAGTTCAGCAAGGTTGTAAGTTATAAAATCAACATTTACAAATCAAGTGTATTTCTATACATTATCAGTGAACAATCCAAAAGTGAAATTAAAAAAACAACTCCAGTATCAAAATAATAAAATCCTTAGGTACGTATTTAATGAAAGAAGTACAAAATTTATACACTGAAACTAGAAAAATATTGTTGAAAGAAATTCAAGAAAACCTAAGTAAATACAAATCCATCCTGTGTTCATGGATCGGAAGCCAGGATGGTTAATATGGCAACGCTTTCCAAATTGATCTAGATATCCAATGTATTTCCTGTCAAAGTCCTAGCTACCATTTTTTCTACAGAAATTGATAAGCTGATCCTAATATTCACATGGAAATGCAAGCATCCACAATAACCAAAACAATCTTGAAAAACAAGAAGGAAGTTGGAGGGCTCACATTTTCTGATTTTACAACTTACTACAAAGCTACAGTAATAGAGAAAGCATGGCACTTGCATTAAGAATAGACATACAAAACAATGGAATGGAATTTAGAGTCCAGAAATAAACTACATCTGTGGTCAACTGATTTCCTAAAAGAGTACCAAGACCATTAAATCAGGGAAAGAATAGTCCATTCAACAAATGGTGCTGGGACAACCACATATCCACACGTTAAAGAATAAAGTTGGAACCCCTACCTTACACCATGTCCAAAAATGAATTCAAAATGAGTCAAAAACCTAAACATGAAAGCTAAAACTATAAAACTCTTGGAAGAAAACATAAAAACCATAGGACACCTCAGGTTAGACAAAGCTTCTAAGACAGGAGCCAAAAGCACAAATGACAAAAGAAATAAATAGGTAAGTAGTACTTCATCCAAATTAAAAACTTTTGTGCTGCAAGTAATACCATCAAGAGAGTGAAAAGACGACTTACAGGATGGGAAAAGCATTTGCAAATCACATCTGATAAGGAACTTGCATGGAGAAAAAAATACATTTTATATACATGTATATATCACTCTTAAAATCAATAATAAAAGGATAAATAACCCAATTACAAGTGGGCAAAGTTTGGAGATAGCTGGCAAACACCACTTTCACCAGATGATCCAAGTTAACATCACCAATAATGACAGACAGATATTGCGTCCCTTGTTATGAGGCACTGAGAAGGACACATCATTTCTGTGATATTCCTGCCAAATACATAACATCAGTGTACTCGTGAGGAAACGATAAACAAATCCAAGTCAAAGGACTACCCAAAATAAACTGTCTGTACTCTTGGAAAGTATTAAGTCAAAAAAGACAAAGAAAGACAGATGATGAACTCTTCCAGGTGAAAGGAGACTATGTGGACATGACAACTAAACGCAACATATGATCCTGGATTGGAACGTGGACCAAAGAAAAACCTTTTGTTTTGCTATAAAAGACATAATTGGGACACTAAGTAATATTTGGATAAATGTTGTAGATTATAGTACTATATATCTTAATTTCCTCATTAGATAACTGTCCTGTAATTACGTGAGTATCCTTGCTTTTACAAAATACACTCAAGTATTTACAGGTAATGGAGCATTATGTCTACAACTTACTTTTAAACAGTTCAGAAAGAATAACCATATGCACAGAGAGAGAATGTAAAACCAATGTGGTAAAGGGTTAATCCTGAGAAATTCTGTGTAAAACATATATGGAAATTCTTTGTATTGTTTTTTGAAACTTTCCTATGGCTCTGAATATTTTCAAAAATAAAAAGTTTAATTTTTTTAATTGGGCAAAGAATTTGAATAGACATTTCTCCAGAGGTATATAAATGGTCAATAAGCACATGAAATGATGCTCAGTATCATTAGTCATCAGGAAAATGCAAATCAAAACCACAATGAGATTCCACCTCACATCCACTAGGATTATGATACTCAAAAGACAGATAATAACGAGTGTTGGTAAGGACGTGGAGAAATTGGAAGCTGCATACATTGCTAATGGGAATATAAAACGGGGAAATGGTCTGGGAGTTCCTCAAAAGGTTAAATGTAGAGTTACCTTAAGACTCAGCAATTTGACTCCAAGAGAAATAAAAACATGCCCTCACAAATACTCGCACATGATGCTCAGGGAAGTATAATTCATAATTGTCAAAAAGTACAAACAACCCAAATGCCTACTGGCTGACAGATAAACTGTGGTATAGCCATACAAAAGAATATCATTCAGCCACAAAAAGAAATGAAGTACTGATATGTGTCACACATGGATAAACCTTAAAGAAAATTACGCTAAGTGAAGGAAGCCAGTCACAAGACACCACATACTGTATGATTCCATTTATATGAAATGGCCAGAATAGACAGAGCCATAGAGACACAGAGATTAATGGTTGCCTAGGGCTGGGGCCAGGATAGGGTGAGGTTGAGGAAATGAGGAGTGACTCTATGGATACTGGGTTTCTTGTGGGGTTGATGAAAATATTCTAAAACTGGATTATGGTGTTGATTGGAAAACTATGACTATACTAAAAAACGCTGAATGTTATGTTATTTAGTTTTTTAAATGGAGTTTCACTCTTGTTCCCCAGGCTGGGGTGCAATGGCACAATCTCGGCTCACTGCAACCTCTGCTTCCTGGGTTCAAGTGATTCTCCTGCCTCAGCCTCTCAAGTAGCTGGGATTACCGGCATGAGCCACCACATCCGGCTAATTTTGTATTTTTAGTAGAGACAGGGTTTCACCATGTTGGTCAGGCTGGTCTCCAACTCCTAACCTCAGGTGATCCACCCTCCTCAGCCTCCCAAAGTGCTGAGATTACAGGCGTGAGCCACTGCGCCTGTCCAAGTTGTATATTTTAAATGGCTGAATTGCCTGCTATGTGAATTATAGAAAATTTTAGAGCTTTTTTGAGATGTAAGTTAACATTTCAAGAAAGACAGTAATAGCAAGTAAATATCTTTCAGAACAAAGGCCCTTTAAAAATGATTCGCCATAATCAGATTGCAAATACCTGAATCGGCTATAACTCACCTACTGCACTGCTCTTCGGTGGAAAAGTAGATTTGAAAGTCATCAGAATTATCATGGACATAAAGAAAACAACACCGTTCATCAAACTTTGATAGACTGTAAAATTTCAAAGCATAATGTTTATACGTAAGTTATGATACCCATTCTAAATCTGTGACACAATCTTTTCTATTTTATCAATTTCTGAAAGATTCATTAATGTTTTAACAAACACCCCCTAAGTGTGCCTTTTATTTCTCTATGAAATTTAAATACCAGAGACATTTATCTTGCTTATATTTGAGTTGGTATTTATCAATTGACCTTAGTATAAACTTACTCTTAATATAATTCAGTGCTAAGCAAAGCATACGGGCAACAGAAAAGGGAGCAAAATATGGTTCTCTGTCCTCAAGGGGCTTATAATCTCATGAAAAAGAAAGCCAAGGTATTTGTGAAAAAATTTATTGCGGTATTAAGGGAATTTCTAGATTCAGAAAATATCAGGATACAGTATTTGTGACCACACAAGGAAAATGGAAATAAATATGGCATTGTAGCTCAAGAAAGGCCTTTAAATGTTTGTTATCTGGTCCATCTCCACCCAGTGTCTGTACCTGACTCTACAGCTCATCCAACAAGCAATATTCAGCTTGCCTGGACATACCCAATGACAGGAAATCTGCTAGTAGATTGTATGTTAGAGAGTTCTTCACCCACCCTGGGCCAAAGCCTCTGCAGTGGCCTTCATGCCAGGAGGTATTATGGAGAGGAAGACTATATTATCTTCTATAATTGTCCCTTCAAAAACTGAAGCCACTTTATCTCATCCTTTCTAAGTTATCTCTTCCTGAGATCCAAACTGTCCTAGACCATTCTTTATGTTATAGATTGCATGACAAATACTGGGTTGGAACACCAAGAGTACAGGGGAGATTCAAGAAGAATTAGAACTAGATTATAAGTGAGCAGGTTTTGAAAATCAATCTGTAAAGCAACTACCACAGTTAGTTGGAGAGCCTCTGGAATGCTCAAAGTATACTCTTCAGGTCACATCAGTCCCCGGGAGAGGTGGGACGAGGCTGATACGCCCTCAGGCCCTTTGTAAATTCCCACTGATGGCTGAAATGGCACCTAGAGGTATCTCTATGAGGAGGCACAAACAGAAGGTCCTTGACTACTTCCTCTAACACAATTACTAAGTAATACACTTTGGAAAATCTTTGCCAGGCACAGTGGCTCACGCCTGTAATCCTAGCATTTTGGGACGCTGAGGCGGGTGGATCACTTGAGGTCAGGAGTTCGAGACCAGCCTGACTAACATGGCAAAACCCTGACTCTACAAAAAATACAAAAATCAGCCAGGCATTGTGCCACACGCCTGTAGTCCCAGCTACTCTGGAAGCTGAGGCAGGAGAATCGCTTGAACCTGGGAGGCAGAGGTTGCAGTGAGCCGAGATCATGCCACTGTACTCCAGCCTGGGTGACAGAGCAAGACTCTATCTGAAAAAAAAAAAAAAAATCATCTACTAGCAGATTTTCTGTCACTAGCTATGTCCAGGCAAGCTGAATATTGCTTGTTGGATGAGCTGTAGAGTCAGGTACAGATGAGGACAGAGACCATATTTTATTCCCTTTTCTGCTGCTTTGTGTATGCTTTGCTTAGTGTATTTCAAATTGCCTTGCATTTCCTGGGCAGTATCACCCCAACGCACTACTTTGTACTTAAATTATTTCCCTCCTTTTAAGTGATACTGACGGTATTCTAATTTCAATACTGATGTTTCCAGGACAGGATCACACTGTGTCTGGAAATAACTGGGGATTCATTCAGTGGCTGAGGTAGCCTCAGAATCAGAGAAAGGAATGTTCTAGTTCAAGCCCTTTATTTGAAGAAAATAGTGAAGAAACTGAGACTTAGAGCAGCTGAGTGACTTTCCTAACATCACACAGCAAAGAGAGATTAGAACTCACATCTACTTCAGAGCCAGTCTCACCCTCGAATGAACTGCCAGGGTGACAAGTGCAGCTGAGATGTTTAGCCCTGCTCGGGTGAGGCCACACAGCTCAGGCCCAAATGGTTACCACTCCTGATCCAAAATGCCAAGAGCTACACCTCTCCCCAGAATACACCACCTCATGCCCTCCCTGAAAAAAATCTCCCGGCTCCATTACTCTGTCCACAAGATCCCAACCCAAGTGTCGCTACTAGTCATCTCCTGGCTTCAGTTCTCAGAGTCACTGAGCACTTGAACATCTTTGGCTCAAAAAAGATACATCTTCTCTTCCTACAGATCACTTCTTTTAAAAAAAAAATGACACAAGTGAGTTTAGTCTGCTGAGTATGAGCAAAGCTACTCTATTATAACAATCCAAGAAGTTCTTACCAGGAGTACACTAGTATTAATAACTAGCTCAGGCAGGACAACAAAACAGAAGAGGACATTTTGGATTCCATTAAAAATAACAACATTCCATATTATGAATAAGTGGAAACATTAAAGTGCATAAAACATTATCATCATTTGCATTAAAACAGTAACTCCATTTTCTCCTATGTTCTTACCTTATTCCCTTTATGGAAGAGGCTGTAAAATTCCATTCGTGCATTTGTTTCTGCAAGTTATCAAAGACAGAAGTCAATAGTTTGAGTTTTTTTAAGCAAAAGATTTTTTTTTTGTTTCATTCTATGGTCAATCATTTCTGCTATTTTACCTGCCAGTAGTGATTTTTTTTTACGGGTTAGAGCAATAAACCTTGTATAACTTGGAACACCAGAAACATTTTCTTATGTATTATAAAAATTCGCTTGTATCTCTAATCTAGTTTACATGATGTAAATTTGAAATAATCTAAGTTTCAGATAGAAATAATAAGCATAGAATAAACACACAGTGAGAGGCTTTTCCTCTTCTGTCAACATAGTAGGCAAACTCTAAAACAAGCATGAGAACAGCCCACCTACGTTGAATGACTTGCAAAAATACTGGGAGAGGCAAGACTGTGGCAGATACCTTTCAGCACTCATCAGTCTTCCTCTTCTCCCTGAACAGAAAGCTGAACTACATTTCCCAGCCTCCCTTGCAGCTAGAGAGATATACAGTGGAGTTTTGACCAATGGGATGTGAGCAGGAATGCCGTGCATCGCCTGCAGGCGTGACTCATAAACTCCACAGCAACCCTCTATTTCCTCTTTCCCCATACAGTGCAAGATGGAATGCCCCCCAAATGCCACCCTCTGCAACCTGGATATGATATGAGGCATAGATAAACTTTTATCATGTTAAGATATTGAGATTTGGAGGCTGTTTGTTTTAGAAGCTAGCCTACCATGACTAATAGAAAAACTAACTGGGATTTCAAGCAGCACCAAGTTGCACTTACAAACAAAAACTAACTTGGTCCCCTCCCTTCACTACCATTACACTTTGCACAAAGCTAAGCCTGAGAAGGAACATCTGAAACTCCAGTTTTGGAAAATCCATAGGCAACAACATCAATACATCGCCAACTGCAGAAAATAATTTTAAGTAGGAAAATCCATTTGGGCCAGGTGTGGTGGCTTACACCTGTAATTCCAGTACTCCGGGAGGCCAAGGTGCCGAGTGGGGGGGAGTGGTCACTTGAGGTCAGGAGTTTGAGACCAGCCTGGCTAACATGGTGAAACACCGTCTCTACTAAAAATACAAAAATGAGCTGGGCATGGTGGCACACACCTATAGTCCCAGATACTCAGGAGGCTGAGGTAGGAGAATCAGTTGAACCCAGGAAGTGGAGGTTGCAGTGAGCCAAAATCACTCCACTGCACTCCAGCCTAGGCTGGAGTGGACAGAGTGAGATCCTGTCTCCAAAAAAAAAAAAAAAAAAAAAAAAAAATCCATTTGGTTGGCCTGAGGAATGTCACAAGTGACCAACTAAGCCACCCAGAGAAGAAAAGTATGAGAACCACGTGACTGAGCACAGCAATGGCAACAGGAACAGACGGGGAAGATGGTTCCCGAAGGGAGAAGTTTTAGTTATATGTGTTGATCAAGCACCTACCATGTATGTGCTAGGCAAAGTACTAATACTGAAGACACAGCAGAGAACCACAAAATTCCTGCCCTCATGGGCCCTACATATGAGTGAAGAGAGATGGACAATATATTAAATAGTAAAATCACAGCATGGGGGGGCGGTGAAAAGTGTTATGAAGACAAACAAAGCAGGGAAGGGCATTCAGATAGGGCAGGGGGTCACGTTATTCAACAGGATGTTCAGGGAAGGCGTCGCTGATGACTTCTGAACAGAAAGCTAAAGCAGGGGAAGGAGGAAGCCACACGGATGCCTGGGGGAAGACTTCCAGGCAGAGGGAACAGCAAGTGCAAAGGCCCTGAGGCAGGGGTGCGCCTGGCACATTCAGGGACCAACAAACAGGCAAATATGGCTACAGTGGAGTGACTGGGGTGGGAGTGGAAGAAGAGGGTGGAGAGCTCATGGGAAGATCATGCAGGACCTCTAGGCCACCCTCGGGACATCAGCTTTGACTCTGCATGAGACAGGAAGCCACTGGAGGCTTCTCATAAGAGGGTATGAGACTATGAAAGTCAGCAAATCACATCCAACTGCATAGAAAGGCTAAGTGTATTTCAGAGGAGACATGAGTCCAAAGTCATGCAGAGAGGATAGTGGCAGACAGCAGGAGTCTGCCTTTGCATTCAGACACAGAAATGGGAGCCAGGGCAGACTCGAGAGAGTCTTGTCTGACCCACAGCCACCTGCAGGAGACTGCACATATACAGAAAGCTTAGCCACATGAGTTTCCAAAGTCTTTCCCGATGGCAAGTCTATTCCAGGACGGCTTTAGAGAACTTGATTTGGGAGGAACATTTACTAGTTAAGTAAACAACACATTTTATGTCATAATCAACAGGCATTTGTTCAGGAGTGGGTAACTATTCCGTAGCTCCTACAGCCACAAACATATAGAAGTCATGTATGGGCATTCTTAGGATGGTCTTCTGTGCATGATACAGGCAGTTGGTAGCCTAGAGACACTCTGTGCAAGGAACGAAGGGGCGGTTAAAGATGGCTTTGCAAAAGCTAGGACTTGGATAATCGGAAGAAGGAAATCCCAAAAGGAACAAGGATGGAAATAAAAGGGTAGACAGGAGCTCCAGCAGGAACAGTTCAGGGGCTGGTAAGAAGACAGCCTGACTGGCACTGAGGGCTGGAGAGAAAGAGGAAGGGAGGGGGCAGGATTGTATACAGAGGGACTTGAACACTCAGTAAAAGAGTCTTGAGTTTTATCTAGAAAGCCACAGGATCCAGTAATGGTTGAGATTCATCAAGAAAGCCAGTCTAAGTGCTTCTAAAAATATATTACTATTTTATTTTTCTAGAGACAGGGTCTCACTGTTGCCCAGGCTTGAGTGCAGTGGTGCAATCATAGCTCATTGTGGCCTCGGCCTCCCAGGTTCAAGCGATCCTCCCACTTCAGCCTCCCAAGCAGTTGGGAGATGTGCACCACTATGACCGGCTAGTTTTTTAAATTTATTTTTTGTAGAGATGGGGTTTTGCTGTGTCGCCCAGGCTGGTCTTGAACTCCTGGGCTCAAGCAATCCACCTGCCTTGGCCTCCCAAAGTGTTGGGACTATAGGTGTGAACCAACACACCAGCCTGTATCCTCTACTCACTTCCCTATGGTTTAACTATATAAAAAAAACTAACCAACTTGTATTTAATGTTTTTATACACACACACACACACACACACACACACACACACACACACACATTCCTCCCTCCCCCACCTCACCACATGC
The DNA here is from genome assembly GCF_043159975.1 of Macaca nemestrina. NCBI lineage: Eukaryota > Metazoa > Chordata > Mammalia > Primates > Cercopithecidae > Macaca > Macaca nemestrina. The sequence goes on along the minus strand of NC_092145.1, from coordinate 141,299,788 downwards.
CCACACACACACATATGCATACACACACACAAAATGGAAAAACCTGCTTTCTCTCATCTGTGATCATACTCTCTCATATATTCTCAAAATTCAGAAGTTAAACACGGGTGCCTATTCCTTCAAATACTACCATTTAGACTTCCCTATTTGAAAATTTAATCTTTGATTCAATTGCTTGTGAGTTTTCCTCCTTACCATTTCTGTGGGTGAGACATGCCATAAAGAAACCGTTCTCTCCTCGGCTTCATTGTTTATGGAAACGTAAGAAGGCTGGTACACTTTGGTTGGCTCTATCACCAGAACCTGAAACAAGAAGAGATGCCTGTTAACGTACACGGGTAGGAAACACAGCGCACCACAGCGCACCCTGCCCAGCGAGGAGGCGGGGAGGTCCGTACTCAATAAATCCTCACTGAGGGCCAGGCACAGTGGCTCAAGCCTGTAATCCCAGCACTTTGGGAGGTTGAGGTCGGAGGATCACTTGAGCCCAGGAGTTCAAGGGCAACATATTGAGATGCCATCTCTTTGGAGGTGGGGGGAAAGATGCAAGGAGATAAAAAAGGTGATGGCCCATCAGTAAGGTGTTATTTTGTTAAGAGAGAGGAGGAGCAGGGAGAGAGGGAGAAGAGGGTGAGGAGGAGGAGAGTGGGGAGAAAGGGTGGGGAGAAAGGGTGGGGAGAAAGGGAGCTAGGAGGAGAGGGGAGAAAGGAGAGAGGGGGAAGAAAGAGAAAAGGGGGAAAAGGAGGGAAGAAGGCAGCGAAAGGAAGAAAGTGGGGAGAGAAAGAGGAGGGCACTTTGGGAGGCCAAGGTGGGCAGATCACCTGAGGTGAGGAGTTCGAGACCAGCCTGGCCAACATGGTGAAGCCCGTCTCTACTAAAAATACAACAATTAGATGAGTGTGGTGGTGTGCACCGGTAATCCCAGCTGCTCACGGGGCTGAGGCAGGAGAATCGCTTGAACCCAGGAGGTGGAGGTTGCAGTGAGCCGACATCACACCACTGCATGAGACTCCATCTCAAAAAACAAAAAACAACAACAAACAAAAAAAAAAAAAAAAAGAGGAGGGGAAGAGAAAGAGGAGGGGCGAGATGGGGAGGGAGAGAGGGAATAAATCTCCAAAACAAAGCAACATGTTTAAGATCACTAAACCTGGTTAGAGATTATGCTGTTGTCTGCTCCGTTTTTTTTTTTTTTTGTACCTTTCAGTAGGTTTGAAATATTTCGTAACTAAAAAAAGATTTTAAAATGTATTATTAACCAGCAACAAAATAATTATCAATCATTTCAAACAATCTCTTATTAGATGCTTAATGAAATTCTTGGAAATGGGCTGTTCACAAACTCTCAAAGCATAAATATGGAACACAATTATCTGAAGTTCAATTTCCAAGACATTCACATATTTCACTCATGACTCTAAGATGGTCATAACATTAAAACAAAAATTCCATGAAAAGCTAAAAGCAATTTTGCCTTTTTGATACGTTTTAAATATTAATTAGTGGCCTTACAGGCAATCCAAAGCTTAACAGGAAACCATGCTGAATTCCAAGTTTCCACTCGTGGTGCTACATTATTTTAGAGGAAAGTGTGTCCACTTTGGCACTAGTGACATTTTGGGCTGGATAATTCTTTATTGGAGACGGCTGTCCTTTGCATTATGGGATGTTCAACAGCATCCCTGGTCTCTATCCACCAGATGCCAGTAGCGCCACCTTCTCCCCAAGTCATGACCACCAAAAATGTCTCTGGACATTGCCAGAGGTACCTTAGGGGGACAAAGTTGCTTCCAATTGAGAATGACTACTACAGAGGATACGGCCAATGATCTATCAGTGAGCTGATCTATCACTTACTGATTTCACATAAGATTGATGTTTATCCCAACATTTAAAATTACTCTACGGCTTTCTTTAGTTCAGAGTATTCAATAGTTAAATAGGACCAATCCCTAGTTTTTTTCCTAATCTTAAAAAAAAAATGGATTTAGCATATCTTACCGGAAATCTGAGTCCATTAGTGACTTCATTTGTTGCCTCAAAAATTATATCTAACCAGAAGTTCAGCCGCTCTTGCCTGGGTGAGTGTTCAATAATGGGTTTCTTGAAGCGCCGAATTAGTAACAAGTTCTGAACTAATGATCGCAGGTACCTGGAAAAATCACAAACAGCAATATATTGGATTCCTAAAGAAATTGAATTCAAGTCCCTTTAAAAGAAGCTTTCCAAAAGCTTTTATTCACTTAAGTTCATATTATATCATGAGTGCTTCATAAATGACTGCTCAGCAGCCACAAAACTAATTAAGAAAACCCAAGCAGTAGGCAAAGTAAGTCCATCCAACAAAATAACACAACGTGGCTTTTTACCAACATTGGGCTAAACCTCAATTTTAGTACCTATTGTCTAAAATGGGAGATTGGAAAGCATGTGATAACTGTTTTAAATAACAAAGGCAGGCACAGCTGACTCTTGAACAACACAAGTATGAACTGTGGAGGTCCACTTACACACAGATTTTTTTTCCCAATAAATACATTGGAAAATGTTCTGGAGATGTGCGACAATTTGGAAAACTTTGCAGATGAAGTGTGCAGCCTAGAAATATCAAAAAAAAAAAAATAGAAAAAGCTAGGTATGCCATGAATGCATAAAATATACGTAGACACTAGTCTATTTTATCATTTACTACCCAAAATATATACAAATCTCTTATAAAAAGTTAAAATGTACCAAAACTTACACACACAAACACTTACAGACTGTATATGGCACCATTCCCAGTCAAGAAAAATATAAACAAACGTAAAGATGCAGTATTAAATCAAGACTGCATAAAATTAACTGTAGTGCATACTGCACCACTGTAAGAATTTTGTAGCCACCTCCTGTTGCTATTGTGGTGAGCTCATGTTATAAGTATCTGCTTAAAACTCCACCATGTGGCCAGGCGCGGTGGCTCACACCTGTAATCCCAGCACTCTGGGAGGCCTAGGCGAGCAGATCACCTGAGGTCAGGAGTTCAAGACCAGCCAGGCCAACATGGCGAAATCCCGTCTCTACTAAAAATACAAAAATTAGCTGGATGCGGTGGCAGGCGTCTATAGTCCCAGCTACTCGGGAGGCTAAGGCAGGAGGATTGCTTGAAGCTGAAAGACAGAGGTTACAGTGAGCCGAGATCACGCCACTGCACTCCAGCATGGGTGAGAGAGCGAGACTCTGTCTCAGACACAAACAACAACAACAAAAAACTCCACCATGTGAGACTGATCATTTTTGCATGAGCAGTTCATCTCTCCAGTAAATTGCAGATCATAGTAAAAAGTGATCACTCACGGTTCTCGTGCATTCTTCATTGTATTTAGTGCAATACCATAAACCTTGAGTAACACCATGGGACCCATACAGAGTGCCACTAGTGATACTGGAAACGCTCCCAAGAAGCAGAGAAAAGTCATGACATTACCAGAAAAAGTTGAATTGCTTGATATGTACTGCAGATTGAGTTCTGCAGTTACAGCTGCGGCCATTTCAAGACAAATGAATCCAGCCTAAAAATCGTTGCAAAAATAGAAAAGGAAATTCATGAAGCCGTCACTGCAGCTATGTCAGCGGTTGCAAAAATCCTGCACTTTTTGCAAAATATAAAATACAAAATATTGTTTATGTTATTGGTAAGGCTTTCAGTCAACAGCAGGCTATTAGTAGTTAAGTTTTTGGTCAATTTTCAACTGAGCCCCTAACCCCCACATTGTTCAATGGTCAGCTGTAGTTCAAAGCAATTACAAAATGACAAAATTTCAAACTCATTTTCTTTTTAATTAAACATGTTACTTTGAGGTAATTTTACATTTACATGAAGTGCTAAGAAACAATACAGAGAGAACCCATATATCTTTGACCAGGTTTACTCCAATGGTAAGCATCCTACAAAAACTATAGTACAATACCACAACTAGGATGTTGTCACTGATACAAGGCAAGACAGAGAAATTTCCATCCCCACAGGGACCCTTCGTGTTGCCTTCCCACCATCATGCCTACTTCCCTCCCATCCCACCCACTCCCTTACTCCTGGCAATCACTAGTCAAACTCACTGTCTTTTATTTTTTTAAAAATTAGAATCTGACTAGGTAGATTTTGATGTTATGACATCTTGACTCTGACCACACCTTTGCTCTTTTCAGGCATATTGAACTTTTTGGAACATAGGTGCCAGGCAGTATTATTATATATCATAGTATTATTTATATCATAGTATTTATATCATAGTATTTATATCATAGTATTTATATCATAGTATTTATATCATAGTATTATTATATATCATAGTATTATTTATATCATAGTATTATATATCATAGTATTATTTTGCTCTTTGAGGATAAAAGCTGGAGCTATCCTGGGAAGATAGGCCAGCTAGACTCCAACTGACTTGCTTGGGTACTCAGCAGGCCTGTGCTGTCCAAACTCTACACATTCAAAAGAAAGATCTGGCCCTGGACTGGCTATTGGGAGATCACCTCTAAGCCCTTGGGATATACTGCCAGCTAAAAGCATCTCTGTTTATCTGGGACCTTGGGCCATCCTAGATAGTTTATGCTAACGATATGATTCACAGTCCGTGTCCTGGGCCACATTGTATCAGTTTGACCTCTGGAGAGGTTGGAGCTGAGGTATTAATATCAGCCACATGAGGACTCCATGCCCACGTGACCCATCCCCAATAAAAACCCTGGACATTAAGGCTCAATGAGCTTTACTGGTTGGCAAGACTTCATGCATGTTGTCACACCTTTTTGCTGGGAGAATTAAGCACTGTCCACATGACTCCACCGGGAGAGGACAACTGGAAGCTTGCACCTGGTCTCTCCTGGACTCTACCCTATGTACCTTTCTGCCTTTGCTGATTTTAATCTGTATCCTTTCATTGTAATAAACCATAACTAAGAGTATAACAGCTTTTCTGAGTTCTGTGAGTCCTTCCAGCAAATCATGAACCTAAGAAGGGTCTTGGGGACTCCTAACAACAGGTAATAACAGTGTAAGTCCTATAAGTGAGCCCAGGTGCTGACGTAATGGGATTGTATCCAATCCTGGGGTCTCCACTCCCTGAAGTCGGCTCCATCTTGCCCAGATAACAGCAATGCACTTTAAGATTCGTACTTTTCAAATAGCAGCCACTCCAGGAGGGCTAGAGGCCCAGCCTGGCTCTGTGTCCTCTCAGCCTCAGAGAACTTTCAAGGGGTTCGAGGGCCAAATTTAAGTTCCTTCAGATTGGGAAGAAATAGGATCAAACTAATTATGACTGAAGAGATTCCTACCCCCGGTAATCCGGACTGACCCGCTGAACTAGGATGTAAGGGATGGTCAATGAACACAAATGGTTAAAAGTATGTGGGTTTTTTTGGGGTTTTTTTTTTTTTTTTTTTTTTTTTTGAGACAGAGTCTCGCTCTGTCGCCCAGGCTGGAGTGCAGTGGCCGGATCTCAGCTCACTGCAAGCTCCGCCTCCCGGGTTCATGCCATTCTCCTGCCTCAGCCTCCCGAGTAGCTGGGACTACAGGCGCCCGCCACTGCGCCCGGCTAGTTTTTTGTATTTTTTTAGTAGAGATGGGATTTCACCGTGTTAGCCAGGATGGTCTCGATCTCCTGACCTCGTGATCCGCCCGTCTCAGCCTCCCAAAGTGCTGGGATTACAGACTTGAGCCACCGTGCCCAGCCTAAAAGTATGTTTTTTAAAGTTATAAAAATAATCCATATGCATTTAGGAAAAACCAGAAGACAAAGGTAAGAAAAACCAGAAAACAAAGGTAAGAAAAAAAAAAAAAAACAGAATAAAAATCCTTATAAGGCTATCTCCCTGACACAACCACTGTCAATATTCTGAAGAAAATCATTCACCATTTATTGATTATACAAGTATCTATTGAGCATTTATTATGAGACTATAGCAATCAATAAGATAACCACGATTCTAACGGAGCTTCATGTCTACGGGGAAATCTGATACCGCCCACCCCACCTGGGCCTTTCCCTACAAGTCACATGCCAAACACATATTTTTAATTAAAACAAGATCATATAGAACAACGGTTCTCAAGGTGTGGTCACCAGAGCAGCAGCAGCAGCTTAGAATTTGTAAGTGCAAATTCTCAGGCTCTACCCCAGACCTACCGAGCCAGAAATCCTGAGAGTGGGCCCAGCAATCTGTGTTTTATTTCTTTATTTTACCTATTTACTTTTGAGAGAGGGTCTCACTCTGTCACCCAGGCTGGACTGCAGTCATGTAATCACAGCTCGCTGCAGCCTTGACCTCCCGGGCTCAAGCGATCCTCCTACCGCAGCCTTCCCGAGTAGCTGGGACCACAGGCGTGTGTCACCATGCCTGGCTATTTTTTTTCTTTGGTAGAGACTGGATCTCACTCTATTAGCCAGACTGGTCTCAAGCTACTGGGCTCAAGCAATCCTCCCACCTCGGCCTCCCAGAGTGCCGGGATTACAGGTATAAGCCACTATGCCCAGTCTGTGTTTCAATCAACATAGGTTGATTCTGACGCACAATAAAATTTGAGAACCACTGATACAGGAAAATCTACCCAGGAGCTGGCTTTTCTTATTCTACAACAAACCACGAACACACTTCCACGTCTCCAAACATTATTTCCCGCACATTTAAATGGCTGTGTAAGGCTGTTGCTGTGCCACCATTTTATTTACCACACCCTATTATTGTTCTTTTAGTTCCAGTTTTCATTTGTGATAAACATTTTCTTGGTGTGCTTTTTTCACTTTATTATATGCTTTCTCACAAATGCATAATACATACTAGTAGCCAAGAGTATTTTGCTCTTAAGGACCTAGACAACCTGCAGAAATTATAATAGGATAGAAGGCCTAATCTCAGGGATGGAGCAGGCAGGGATATATTCTGTGTGGATCTGTCTTTCCCTCCCTTCACATAAAAGCAAGGGAATTCTCAGAGCAGTTGTGTCTGTGCTAACTTTGCTTTAATGAAAAGTCAGAAGGAGAAACATAGTGATTATTACTGTTTTTGCACTTCCACGTTTTTTTCCCTGAGGAAGACATTTCAGAACAAGGTCATGTGTTGAGATGGCTGATGACAACACACAGACACAACTCACCAGACTGGAGGTTTCAGTTTGAACAACCTCTCTGCTGCCTGGACGGCTTTCCCGACATCACTGGCCAGCATGCTGACGCTGAAGAACTGACCCACATCCCAGTAATTGTTCATTTTCTCCAAACTCCCTTTTCTTCCCAACAAACTGTTCAGCCGGACACCTTAAGGATTTGAATTTTAGATAGTCAGAAAACTCTTTCTTAGTTTCTGTCATATTGAGGATAAGCAGGTATTTTATTTTGGCTGCTGTCTCAAGTACGCTGTAGGAAAAGTAACTGATTGTTACTTTTGAAATATAATGCTAGTAGGATGGGCACGGTGGCTCACGCCTGTAATCCCAGCACTTTGGGATGCTGAGGCAGGCGGATCACTTGAGGTCCAGAGTTCGAGACCAGCCTGGCCAACATGGTGAAATCCCATCTCTACTAAAAATACAAAAAAAAAAAAAAAAAAAAAATTAGCTGAGTATGGTGGTGGGCACGCACCTGCAATCCCAGTTACTCAGGAGGCTGAGGCAGGAGAATTGCTTGAACCCAGGAGGTGGAGGTTGCAGTGAGCCAAGACCGCACCACTACACTCCAGCCTGGGCAACTGAGCAAGACTCTGTCTCAAAAAAAGAACAGAAATATAATGACATAATGCTAGTTATTTCAACATAATTTTTAATGCCAAACTTGTATAATCAAAGCATCAACATCTGCAGTAATAAACAGCTTTACCTATTTTCCTTAGTTCCAAGGAAGTTTCAAATTGTTGTCCAGCAACTATCAGCAAAACTGCAAGATTAATTCCCGAATAGAGAGATGACTGGAGTTCAAACCCTTTGCGATACCTATAATTACAGAACCACCAAAGTCTGATTATATTACAACAAAAAATGTTTAAATAATGGTATAAACCAACTTTCTCATGAAAAGTTTTCTTTCTTTAAGTTTGTTGTTGCCTATTCCCCTTGCCTCCCACCACCACCTTCACAAACAGCCACATGCAGCTCTCTAGTAACTTCAAAAATGTCGTAATAGGCCAGGCGCCATGGCTCATGCCTGTAATCCCAGCACTCTGGGAGGCCGAGGCACGTGGATCGCTTGAGGCCAGGAGTTTAAGGCCAGCCTGGCCAACATGGTGAAACCCCATCTCTACAAAAAGAAATACAAAAATCAGCTGTGGTGGTGCATGCCTGTAATCCCAGCTACTCGGGAGGCTGAGGCAGGAGAATTCGCTTGAACCTGGGAGGTGGAAGCTGCAGCAAGCCAAGTTCGCACCACTGCACTCCAGCCTGGGTGACAGAGCGAGACTCGGCCTCAAAACAAAAAAAAAAGTCATAATAGCAACACAGTAACTTACACCAGGGAGGTTTTTTTTTTGTTAATAAGATTATTATAAAAGCCTCACTGATTGTATAAAATAGGGAAATCATCACGAAGTACACAAAAGAAATTTAAACTCAATTCTAATCCTACTCCCAGAAGATCACCATGATTTGATGTCCGGAGTGCAGAGGTGTAATCATAGTTCACTGCAGCCTGGAACTCCTGGACCCAAGCAATCCCTCCACCTCAGCCTCCCAAGCAGCTAGGACCACAGGTTTGTGCCATCATGCCCAGTTAATTTTTTTTTTCTTTTTTTTTTTTTTTTTTTTTTTTTTTTTTTGAGACGGAGTCTCGCTCTGTCGCCCAGGCTGGAGTGCAGTGGCACGATTATAGCTGCAGCCTTGAACCCCTGGGCTCAAGCGATCTTCCCACCTCAGCATCCCAAGTAGCTGGGATTACAGGCATGAGCCACGCTGCCCACCTAAACCTTGTTTCTAAAGTTGGATTCTAATTATGCATTGAGTATTTTTTTATTACATCGAAATGGCATCAATGGTAGGCCATTTCTCTGCAAGCTGTTTGCTTTTAACAATATGGAGTTGTTTTCTCCTGCAGGAAGCAGTATTGCCAAAATCCAGGATCCCAAATAACTACAGGAGCAGTGGCAAAGTAAGGCCAGTGACAGCGATCTACTCTATCAGGATAAGGAACAGGATACAAAATTGGGAATCGTATTTTTATACCAAAAGGTTAACAGTGACAAGTTCACTCTCTTCTTTACCCTTTTCTATACATAATAAGTTCATTTCTGTTCTATGAACAAGTATGAAAATTATAGGCAGGAAAAAAGAACTCAATTAATGAAGTAACAACACAAGTGTCTTTAAGTGGCACAGTTTATACCAAAGACTTGCTAGTAGTAATTTTGTCACTCATGTGACAGCAAGAGATTTCAACAACAAAATATTAATTCTTCAAAGGAGAAGTTATCATTGAAATCAGTTAAAATATGGCTTTATCAATTCTGAGGCATAATACAAATAGCCTCAGACAGATCAGAGGACACCAAGAAAGTCCTTCCTAGCTTAGTCAACAAAATTCAACCTTTTTTTTTTCCTGTGTGTTTTGGGAATTTTAAATTCTACCTCCTTCTAGATGTGACTGTTTTATTTTCTTCTACTATGAAAAGTTATACTGAGAAGAGGGCCGAGAGGGTTGCTTCTCCAGAAGTCAAGCAAGCCCAACTTTGGGGCAGAGAAGAGCTGAACTCCAGGCAGGATTGTAGTCCCAGATTCACCACTAACCAGCCCTGTGATCTTGGACCAGCTCCCCACCTCCCTGAGCCATATGCTCCATGTCCGCACTGGAGAGGGTGGGTTAGATGATATCCAGGATAGATCTTATCCACAGCCACCACGCCCTGAGCAGAAGACGAAGCTTCATTTGCTTCTGCACCTACCGCCACTACCTTCTGAAGCCACTGGAGAAAAACTCCTAGGACTTTCTTGAAGGAGCCAAAGGCAGTGATTTTCTGACCTGGGGACTGAATTCCCAACCACCATAGTGGGAATACAGCTTTCTGTTTTGGCTTTACCAAACATTAACTTCCCTTCGATACCCTGAGTGACTCCTCTCCACCACACGGTGCATTAGGAACTACAGGACATTTAAAAAAAGAAGATGAGGTCATTATGTTCCAAGACACTAGGGTGGAAGGGAATAAGATCTACACATAATTAGTAACAACAGAAGCAAGAATGTGGTATCTTAAAATCACACAAATTCAAGTGTAGAGGAACTCACAAAAGACATATAGGGCCATCTCACCTAGATACTTGAGACATGGCATAAAAATAAAGAGAAATAATAACAGCAGTTTGAGAAGCCAAGGCAGGCGGATTGCCTGAGGTCAGGAGTTCAAGACCAGTCTGGCCAACATGGTGAAACCCGTCTCTATTAAAAATACAAAAAAATTTGCCAGGCATGGTGGCATGTGCCTATAATCCCAGCTACTCAGGAGGCTGAGGCAAGGGAATTGCTTGAACCAGGGAGGCGGAGGTTGCAGTGAGCTGAGATCACACCATGGCACTCCAGCCTGGGGGACAGAGCGAGACTCAGTCTCAAAAAAAAAAAAAAAAAAAAAGGCAAGAGAAATGAAACAGCAGTGATTTGGAAAGGGAACCCTCAGCACAGAAAACAGCAGCAACAGAGACAGTAGTCTGGAAAACTCCTTAGGAACTACAGTTTAGTTGGACACACACCAGGTAGTGGGAAACAGGGCTAGAGGTAGGTTGGAGAAAGTGTTCAGGACACCTAGAATGGTGATCTGAGAGTCTGAATTTTTACATAGTAGGGAGCAGGGAGCCATGGTGGGTTCTTGAGCTTTAGGAAGAATAAGTTACAAATCTGTGAAGGATAGACTGAACAGACAGCAAGCAGGGAGTCTACTTGGGTACTGTTAGAACATTCCTGGCAAGAAAGTTAAAAAAAAATGGCAGTGACTGGGGGCAGTGGTGATGGGAAAGGATTGGCAAGCCGTGAAAGAAGGCTCGCAGAAGCGCTGCAAATGGGGCCTGACTGGATGGGGAGGTAAGTGAGTAAAATGTATCGAACACTGACCAAAAGTTTACACCTAGGAGGGTAGAGAATAGTAGTAAGAAAGCAAGACATTGAAAGCCATACCTTGTGGAGAAGAGTAAATGACTTCAGCCTTCAAAATGTTGAGTCTGAAATACCAGCATCATCTTGAGGTAGAACAGGTGGGCAAAGGGGGGAAGTGTAAGGCCATCACTTAGGATGTTGGGCTGGAGAGTTCCAGCTAAGGGTCCCTAGGTGTGAGAGTGGCTGGGATTGCCAGAGAAGTAAGTGCAGATGGAGAGAAGGTGGGGAGGACAGAGCCTCCTGTGTGTATGAAAGGAAGAGAGAGAGAGAGAGAGGAAGCAGTTAGAAATGAATGAAAGCAGAACAGCAATGCCAAGAGCTCTTGTGATGGAAATGAATGATGTGGGCCTGTTGGTTCCACCTTCAGAATATATCCTGCATCCAACTTCTCAACATTTTTATCCCCACCACCCTGGCTCAAGCCACCACCAGCTCTCCCCTGAATTACTGCTATATTCTCCTGTTCCCTGCTTCTGTCCTTGTCCCTGTGATAGACTGTTTAATGGCCACAAATTCCTCCCATTGCAATATGCATGTACCTCTGCAATGCAACTTTGCTATTCCTCCTAGCCAGAGGTGGAGCATATTCCTCCATCCTTTTGAATGTGGGCGGGCCATGTGATTTGCTTTGACCAATAGCATGTGGCAGAAGTTAACCACGTGTGAGTTCCCAAACCTAAGCCTCTAGAGGCTTTGCTGCTCCCTTGTTCACTCTCTTAGAGTTCTGCCTACCAGGTAAGAAAGCTGGTCTACCAGGATTAGAACCACATAGTGGAGAGCTGAGGCACACCATCAGTAGCCAACACCAGTGGCCAAATGTGTACAGGGTCATTTGGATCTTCCAGCCACACCTGACCCTACAGCTGACTTCAGTTTTAGAAGTGAGCCCAGGTGAAGCCAGCAGAAGAAGTGCCTGGCGAAGCCACAGAATCATGAAAAATCATAATCATTGCTGTTCGAAGCTGCTAAGTTTTGGGTTATGCAGCAAGTGACAGCTGATACACCCCCTAAAATATATTCTTTGCATAACAGTGAGTACTCCTGTTAAAATGCATGTCCGATCTTGTCACTCCTCTGCTCAAACCCTCCATTTGATGTTCCTTCTCACTCAGAGCAAGAAGGTCTTGCCCCCTTCCTGTTTCATGTTGCTCTCCACCCATCCCTTGCTTACTGCTGACCATCCTGGAGTGTGCCTGGCATGCTTCATCCTCAGAGTCTCTGCCCTTGCTGTTCCCTCCGCCAAGAACATTTTCTCCAGTTATCTGTGAAGTTCACTCCCTTATCACTATCCTACCTTTAGGCACCTTCACTGACCACCCTATTTATAATTGCAGCCCACCCTTCAGAGCCCTCCTTTATCCCCTTCCCTGCTTAACTTTTCCCCATAGCCCTCACATGACATCCTACATGTGTCGCTTTCTTTAACTTCCCTCACCAGCAAGGCAAGGCCCCCAAGGGCAGGATTCATGTCTGTTGTGTCTGTATCCCTACCACCTAGAAAAGTTTCTGGCACACAGTAAGCCATCACTGAACATTGTTAAATAAATGAACAAATAAGTGAATGAATGAACAGATCACTGGGGAAGATGATGCCCTGGTGGTGGGGGACAAGGTTCTGGAAGTGGGAGCTCGGAAGGAGTGTGCGGGGCCTCCTTCTTGGCCCTTAAACAAGTGTACCTGTGGGAAGAGTGTGACCAGTAGAAAACCCTGTTTCTCATGGTTTTCTCTCAAAAAGGGAATCTGGAAATTCCCAGACCACATTTACTACAAATAGTTGCTCACTGCCAGCAGACAGACATATACATAAGGAAGAGATGCACATCCTCAGCCTATGTGATTCTGTTCCTTGAAGAGATGCATGTGCTGATAACTCAGGCTGAGGGTTTACCACTCAATGGCGCTGTCTCGGCTGGTGTCATCTTTGCAGTCTGAATCCAAGAAGATGTCCTTGTAGATCCTCCCACACAGGCAGAACATGTCGGGGCCCGGGTGATCACAGCTCTGCAGAACCTGGAGCATGATCTGCAGAGCCTTCTCACGGTCACCTGTGCTGTTTCTCCTGAAAGACAGATGTTATAAGGTCACAAATGAATGAATTAAGACAATGGAATAGAGGCCAGGTGCACTGGCTCACACCTGTAATCCCAGAACTTTGGGAGACCAAAGTGGGTGGATCATTTGAGGTCAGGAGTTCGACACCAGCCTGGCCAACATGGTGAAAACCTGTCTCTACTAAAAATACAAAAAGTACCCAGGTGGTAGTGGCCCATGCCTGTAATCCCAGCTACTTGGGAGGCTGAGACAGGAGTATCACTTGAACCCAGAAGGCAGAGGTTGCAGTGAACCAAGATCGCGCCACTGTACTCCAGTCTGGGTGACACAGTGAGACCTATTTAAAAAAAAAAAAAGACAGTGGAATATATATGCGTTCATCGTGCTGAAAGACAGGTGCAAGGATGCTGTACTTCAGCAGAAAAATTATTTTTTTTCATTTTCCAATGTAGTCACTGCTTAAGATCCACACCGATAAACCTTATACAATTATACTCAGTCTCTACTTGATTCTATCTCAACAACTAAATCATAAGGAAATGAAAAAATAAGCAAAGGGGAAACCTATATAATAAAAAAGACTTAAGAGTCATATCAACTAAATGCAACATGCAGAGTTTGTTTGGATCGTGATTCAAACAAATCCACTAAAAAACATATGAGGCTGGGTACAGTAGCTCACACCTGTAATCCCAGCACTTTGGGAGGCTGAGGCGGGTGGATCACTTAAGGTCAGGAGTTCGAGACCAGCCTGGCCAACATGGTGAAACCCTGTCTCTACAAAAATACAAAAATTAGCCAGTTGTGGTGGCAGGCACCTGTAGTCCCAGGTACTTGGGAGGCTGAGGCAGGAGAATCACTTGAACCTGGGAGGCAGAGGTTGTGCCAGTAAACTCCAGCCTAGGCACCAGAGTGAGACTCTGTCAAAAAAAAAAAAAAAAAAAAAGAAAGACAATTAGGAAAATTTGGGCACTGACACTGAGAAATTGTTAATTTTTAGGTATGATAATGTAAAACCTAAAAACTGTTCATTTTTAGGTATGATAATGTAACCATGCCTATGTTTTATAAGTGTCTTTAACCTTTTTCTTTTTCTTTTTTTCTTTTTTTCTTTTTTTCTTTTTGAGACGGTCTCGCTCTGTTGCCCAGGCTGGAGTGCAGTGGCATGATCTCAACTCATTGCAACCTCCACCTCCTGGGTTCAAGCAATTCTCGTGCCTCCCTCAGCCTTCCAACATAGCTGGGATTACAGGCATGTGCCACCACACCCAATTAATTTTTGTAATTTTAGTAGAGACAGGGTTTCACCATGTTGGCCAGGCTGGTCTTGAACTCCTAGCCTCAAACGATCCACCTGCCTTGGCCTCCCAAAGTTCTGGGATTACAGGCGTGAGATACCGTGCCCAGCCAAGTGTCCTTAACTTTTAAAGATACACACTGAAATATCTGTGGATAAAATGGTACGTCTTTGCTTTGTAATAAACCCAGCATTGCGGTGTAAAGGAGTGGATGGGGGCAAAGGGGAACAAAATTGGCCATGCAATGATAATTACCAAAGTGGATATGGGGTAGATGGGGGTTTATTATTCTGATGGTTAATTTTATGTGTCAGCTTGACTGGGCTAAGGAAGGCCAGAAAGATAATAAAACGTTATTTCTGGGTATGTCTGTGAGGGTGTTTCTGGATGAGATTAGCATCTGAATCAACAGTCTGAGTAAAGAAGACCACCCTCACCAATGCAGGTGGCATCATGCAATCCATTGAGGGTACCAAGAGAACAAAAAGGCCAAGGAAGAGTGAATTTTCTTTTTTTGAACTGGGAAATTCATCATCTCCTTGGACATCAGAGTTCCTGGGTCTTGGACCTTCAGGTTTCAGGACTTACCCCAACAGCATCCCTGGTTCTCAGGCCTTTGGACTCAGACCAAATCACACCACAAGCATTCCTGGTTCTCCAGCTTGCATGGGACTTGCCAGTCTCTAGAATCACCTGGGGCAATTCTCATAATCCATCTCTTCCTCTAGATCTCTATACATCCTATTGGTTTGTTTCTTTAGAGAACCCTGCCTAAGACAATCATGCTATTCCCTACTTTTAAATATATTTGTGATTTTACATAAAAACAAAAACAAAAAAGGTACCCATCCTGACCCAATGATTCCACTTCTAGAATCTGTAATATGTACATCTTTTTTTTCAATAATTTTTTGAACAAAGATGTTTGTTATGGCACTGCTTGTAATAGTAAGGAACTGGAGATGACTCAGACATCCATTAACGGAAGAACAGCAAAATATATTTTGCAACAACCAGACTACAGAATAAAGTAATCATTATAAAGGGGCAGATCCATGTGTAATTACCCAGAGGAACATCCGTAACAGTAACATTTCATGGAAAAAACCTGAACTAAATGAAAAGCATGACCCAATTCTTTGAAATAAACACTATTCACATGTTTATGTACATAGACAAAAGTCTGTAAGGATACATATTAAAATGTTCAGAAAATCATTGCTGGGATTTATACAAAACTGGGTATGTTTTATTAATAACCATCCTAATAAATGAATAAATTATTCTTTTTAATTTCTTGGTAATAGGTTTTTTTTTTTGTTTGTTTGTTTGTTTTGAGATGGAGTCTCGCTCTGTCACCCAGCCTGGAGTGTGGTGGCACAATCTCAGCTCACTGCAACCTCCGCCTCTCAGGTTCAAGCGATTCCCCCACCTCAGCCTCCGGAGTAGCTGGGATTACAGATGTATACCACCACACCCAGCTAATTTTTGAATTTGTTTTTTTTTTTTTTTAAGGAGAATTGGGGTTTAACTATGTTGGCCAGGATAGTCTCGAACTCATGACCTCAGGTGATCCGCCAGCCTCGGCCTCCCAAAGTGCTGGGATTACAGGTGTGAGCCACTGCGCCCGGCCACAATAGGCTCTTTTATGTTTTCTTTCCTGAGGACATGCACCTCAAAAACTACCGCATCATCCCAGATGTCAAATTAGTACCTAAAACAGCCAGACTTTCTCAACTGGGGTTCCATGACAGAATTAATCCCTGGAAAAAATTATTTGATTATTTGAGTAACTATTTTTTCAGGGCTCCCAAGGATGGTACGTAGCCAGCCTCATTCTGGATGCAGAAGAGAAATTCAATCATTTCATACAATAGATGCCAGCGGGCATTAGGACTTAATTGTCTTGTGGAACCCAACCTGGGTGGAAAAGGGCTAATCTAGACACTTGGCCACCTTCTGGAAACCTGCAATAATTAAGCCTGTATTTTGACTTGGACTTTTTCCATTTTCTACCTTGATCCTGTTCTAACATATTTTATCTTTCCTCTTTTTGTCATATAGAATCTAACTGAACTAACCTGCAAACCGGATCTCTTGTTGCACAGCCATTGTATAATATTCTTTAATTTTTAAGAACCAACACAAACCAACTCAAATTTACTAGAGCATTTAAATAATTTCTAACGTCTGTGGCAAGAATATGAAAGATTGAAACTTTAATGAGGCACAACATTTCCACATCTGTAATTAGCCAACTTTTGAAGTGTGAAATATTCATGATTCTGAAAAGAATGTACTAAACTCAATAAACTCACTTAAATGCCTTTTTTTTTTTTTTTTTTTTTAAAGACAGGGCTTTGTCGCCCAGGCTGGAGTACAATGGTACAATCTCAGTTCACTACAGCCTCAACCTCCCAGGTTCAAGCCATCCACCCACCTCAGCCTCCCAAGTAGCTGTGACTACAGGCACGTACTACTACACCTGGCTAATTTGTGTACTTTTTGTAGAGACAGGGTTTCACCATGTTGCCCAAGCTAATGCTTAATTATTGATATGAGCTCAGGTTTGTTTGGATTTTAGCTTTTTGGACCAGTTACATCAAGATTTCCCTTGAATTTTCTCATTAACTTGAAATTTACCCTTGTTACTCGAAACAAAAGGTCTTTTGAGTAAAAACAAAACAAAAATCAAACATTTGAAAAAATTAAAAGCAAAGAGATTTTCAGCTTAAAAGCCACTTTAAGACAGGTGTTAAATAACTAATCCTTTTAGTGGTTAATAATCAGCTTTTGGATCTGCTTATCATTTTCAGATCCCAAGGTATCCAAGAACAAGCCTACAGATAAAAACTCCTATGTTGAATCAGTCAGCAACATCTGTTTCTGGCAATTAAGGCCATTTCACAATTAAGAGAAGGAAACTTTGACAGTGGGTCTGAATCTTGGCTGCATATTAGAATCACCTGGGAGGCTGGGCATGGTGGCTCACGCCTGTAATCCCAGCACTTTGGGAGGCCAAGGTGGGCAGATCACCTGAGGTCAGGAGTTCGAGACCAGCCTGGCCAACGTGGTGAAACCCTGTCTCCACTAAAAATACAAACATTGGCTAGGCATGGTGGCAGGCGCCTGTAGTCCCAGCTACTGAGGAGGTTGAGACAGGAGAATCACTTGAACCCCTGAGGCAGAGGTTGCAGTGAGCCGAGATCGCACCATTGTACTCCAGTCTGGGCAACAAGAGGGAAACGCCATCTCAAAAAAAAATAAAAATAATTTTAAAAAAAAAAGTATCACAGGGGAGCTTAAATCTGAAGACCCAGACATCAGTGCTTCTCATGCTTGACTTTCTGAGTCAGTAGGTTGGCATCATTGCTAAATCCACCACTCCCTTCTCACTCCTTGTCCTATCTCACAAACATATGCATTTGACAACCGTGTACTCCTTCCTCCTTGGACTACTTTTATCATTTGATTTGCAGGACACCACACTCGCCTACTTTATTTTTTCCTACTTTAGTCCATCTCTCTGATCTTTTCACACTGGAGTGTACCTTGGCAGTACCCTTGGACATTTCATCTTTCTTGGTTACTACCCTAGATCCCTTGATCATCCACTGCTGTGACTTTTCAAACCACCCATATTCTGATGACTTCCAAATTTCTATATCCAGCCCAGGCCTCTCCCCTAAAATCCAGACTCATATATCCAACTGCCTTCTCAGCATCTTGTTTGCATGTTGATACCTCAAACTTAACGTGTCCCAAATAAAACTTTTTTTTCCCCCCTCCCTGAGACAGAGTCTCACTGTCACCCAGGCTGGAATGCAGTAGTGCATTCTCAGCTCACTGCAACCTCTAAGTCACAGGGTGAAGAGACTCTCATGCCTCAGCCTCCCAAGTAGCTGGGATTACAGGCGTGCACCACCATGCCCAGCTAATTTTTGCATTTTTAGTAGAGACAGGGTTTAGCCGTGATGACCAGGGTGGTCTTGAACTCCTGGCCTCAAGTGATCTGCCCACCTTGGCCTCCTAAAGTGCTGGGATTACAGGTGTGTGCCACCATGCCCGGCCCCAAATCAAACCCTTCATTATCCCATCAAACCTGTTCTACAGTCTTCCCCTTCTTGTCAAATGGCCAATCCATTCTTCCTCTTATTCAGGCCAAAAACTTTGCAGTCATGTTTGGTTCCTCTAACACCATTTATTGGACCAGGAGATTCCGCTGGCTTTTATTTCAAACTATATCTGAAATTGACCCACTCCTCATTAAGCCCACCCTTACCACTCTGGTCCAAGCCACGTCATTTCCTGCTTCCACACCTTCTAGTCTCAGCACAAGTCATAGTGATCCTCTACGCTGTAAGGCAGGTCATGTCATCCTTCTACTCAAAACTCACCAGTGGCTCCCATCTTAGAGCAAACACCAATTTTCTTTCAATGGCCTGTAAGGATCTACAAGATGTGTTCCTAGTTATTTCTCCAACCTCATCTCTTACCACTCCTGCGCCCCAATCACCTCCTATGCTCCAGCTACACAAGCTTCCTTGCTATTTCGCAAGTTGATCCCTCTACCTGAAATGATCTTCCCCCACATATCACATGATATGTTCCCTTGCCTCTTTCTGATCTTTTCTCCATGCCACTTTCTAGTAGGTGTGGTCTTCTCTGAGCACTCAACTTAAAACTGCAATCTTCCCATCCTACTTACTGGCCACCCTATCACCCTAAACTGTTTTAATACATTTAGTTTGTTTTTTTTTTTTTTCATTCTATCTCCCCATTTTAGAATGCATGCTCAAGAGGGTAGAGATTTTTGGGTCTGATTTGTTAACTACTGTGCTTAGAACTGGATCTGGCACAAAGTAGGTGATCAATAAGCGTCTGTTAAATGAATGACTGAGCAGTTATTGTAGTGACATGGAGAGATCTCTAAGCATTGATTACTAAGTGAAAAAAACAACAGAATGCCTCCTGTGTGGTCCTATAGTTTAAAAACTCTACAGTATGACATATTTTCACAGTATGGAAATGCATAGAAAATTGTCTCCAAGAATATACACCAAACTGACAAGAGAGGTTACTTCTGGAATATGGATGGGACAAGAGATTAGAGTTCAGAGGGATAACTGCTTTAAATGGATTGTTTTTCAGTTTTTCACAGTAATATACAAACATATTCATCTACTATTACTTTTGTTTTTTTGAGGCAGGGTCTTGCTCTGTTGCCCAAGTGGAATGTAGTGAGTGGTGTGTTCATGGCTCACTGTAGCCTCAAGCTCCTGTGCTCAAGTGAAACTCCTGCCTCAGAGTGCTGGGAATACAGGCACGCACCACCACACCCAGCTTTTATTTTTTTTTATTTATTTATTTTTGGTAGAGACGGGGTCTTTCTATGTGGCCCAGGCTGGTCTCAAACTCCTAGGCTAAAGTGATCCTCTTGCCTCGGCCTCCCAAAGTGCTGAGACTGCAGGCATGAGCCAACACACGTGGCTTCATCTATTACTTATGCAATAAAATGCACAGAATAAAAACACAACACTGGATTGGGAATCATATAGAGCTAGATTCTGGTTATTTTCACACCATTGATTACCCAACCCATTTGAATTTTGAGCACGGCACTTAGCCCTTCTGTGCCTCCGTCCTTCACCTGAAGTGTCTGACTTTGCTTACCTCAAAGCATTGCCATGAGCTACGGGTCTGCCAGAGCATCGACTTGCCACCAACCATCCTGTCTCCCTGGCCCTCTTTTCTACACTGTGTGTCTACAAGAGGAAATTCATAGGGCAAGAGACAGAATCCCAGTAAATCCTCCTTCTAAGCCAGCCCTGAGCTTTCACACACAAAAGGTCTCATTAGATCAGCGTCCTTCCTAGGATATAGTTTGTGTCGGGCCACCTGTCAAAAACCTTACAACAGACTTCTGCTTCCAATCAAAATGTAGAAGAATGTGAAAGGTCTTCACTCCCGTAGTGACAATAAAAACCCAAACAAATATAAAAATCACACCGAGGTCGGGCACAATGGCCCATGCCTGTAATCCTAGCACTTTGGGAGGCCAAGGCAGGTGGATCACTTGAGCTCAGGAGTTTGAGACCAGCCTGGCCAACATGGTGAAACCCTGTCTCTACAAAAATACAACAATTAGCCAGGTGTGGTGATGGGTGCCTGTAATCCTAGCTAGTCGGGAGGCTGAGGCAGGAGAATTGCTCAAACCCAGAAGGTGAAGGTTGCAGGGAGCAGAGGTCGTGCCACCAGCCCTCACTCTCCCTCTTGCTCCCTCTCACCACATGAGCTGCCTGCTCCGCCTTCACCTCCTGCCATGAATAAGACCTGCCTGAGGCCTCCCTGGAAGCTGGGCAGACACCAATGCCATGCTTGTACAGTCCGCAGAACTCTGAGCCAATTAAACCTGTTTTCTTCATAAATCACCCAGTCTCTGGTATTTCTTTATAGCAATACAAGAACGGCCTAACACAGGGATATAATATTCTATATCTTGATTGTGGTGGTAGTTTCATGGGTGCGTTTATTTGGCCAAAATCATCAAATCGTGCACTTAAAATTTTAGTTTATCGTATGGTGGTTTTTTGAGTCAGGATCTCACTCTGTCACCCAGGCTGGAGTACTATGGCATGATCATAGCTCACCGCAGCCTTGAACTCCCAGCCTCAAGCAGTCCTCCCATCTCAGCCTCCTCAACAGCTGGGACTACAGGCATAAACCGCCAAGGCAAGCTAATTTTTTCTTTTTTCTTTTTTTTTTTTTTTATAGACAGGGTCTCACTGTGTTGCCTAGGCTGGTCTCAAACTCCTGGCCTCAAGTGATCCTCCCGCCTTGGCCTCTCAAAGTACTAGGATTAAAGGCATGAGCCACAGTGCCTGGCCTATGGTATGGAAGTTATACCTTATTAAAGCTGACTTTAAAAATACTAGAAAACTAGGCAGTAGTTCTGATAGTGTCCTACTGGGGCAATCACTGGTGTCTGCCCTCAGATGCACTCTTGGCCTTTCTGCACCCCTGCTTTGTGTTACAGGGGAGCTGACTCCTCTAGGTTGCTATGCTCAGCTGACAGCAACCGGTGGGAGGCACTGGGGGCAGAGGGTGAGGCCCTGCAGGATGGGAAGGAAGAAGAAGCCAGCGCAGTTTCTCCCTTTTTCTTGCCACTCCAGCAATAGCCGCATCTCTGTTAGACCCAGCTCCCACCAGGCTGGCTCACAATTGTTCCAGGTGATCCTGGCACCTGGGCTCTGGTAACATCACCTCTTCCCTGGGTCCCTCCAGCCAAGGGGTGATAGCAGCTTCCTGCTGATGCTAACTTCAGGGCTGCCTCATCATTTCCGGTCTGGTTTGTCAGCTCTTCTATCACCTGTGTAACCAATTTCCTACATTGTTTCCTCTATTTTAGTATATATGCTGCCGAAGCAAGCACATAAGTTTCCTCTATTTTAAATACCTAGAGTGGTCTTTGTTTCCTGACTGGACCCTGACAGATACACACCTACCACAAGAAAGCAGGTGCCCTGCTCTGGCCAGATGCCTCGTATTTACGTACACGGAAGGGAACAACTAGAGGCGACCTGTGTCTTAGTGTGAACAATGTTCAGAGCCAAATAAATGCACAAACCCGAATGGTTGTTTTTCTACTCTACAAATAGGACCCAGTTATGTATCAGGCACAACCACCATGAAATCATCCACCCTAGCTGCCATCATCCCAACCTTTCCCAGTCTCCTGGGATCGCAAAGCACCACCTGTGAAGGCCGGGCTCTACAGTGGGCTGACAGGCCCTCTGATGGGGCTGGGCATTGCCCAGGTTGGCTTTCCCATTCACACGAAGGCAGTAGGAGCTAAAGAGTGGCCTTGCCTGAACTCTCTGTTCTGCTCTGTGACATGTCACCAGGAATCTCCACGCTGACAGATCCAGTTAAACTCTACTCCTTATTTGAAATTGTAACAGGGTCACCAAGCCCCATTTCTTTTTGTTTTCCTGGGCACACAGCCAGACCACATTTCCCAACTTCCCGTGAAGTGAGATTAGGACACGAGACTGACTTGTGGCCAATGAAACATGCAAAGAAGTAATAAACATCACTTCCTGAGCAGGCTCCTACAACCCTCTCTAGTATAGTCAAAAGTGCAAACAACTCAAATGCCCATCAACTGATGAATTAATGAAGTGTGGCCCATCTGTACAATGGAATATTAAGCCATAAAAAGGAATGAAGTCCTGACACATGCTACCACATGGATGAACCTTGAAGACAGTATGCTAAGTAAAGGAAGCCAGACACACACAAAATACATACTGTATGATTCCATTTACATGAAATGGCCAGAATAGGCAAAGCCAGAGAGACAGAAAAGAGACCAGAGGTTTCCTCACGCTAGAGAGTGAGGCAGGAGAAGGGGGGTAACTATTAACAGGTTGCCAAAATGGATCAGTGATTGCTTAGGAATGGGGGAGAAGAATTGAGGGAAGCCAGGAAGTGGGGGTAACTGGTAATGGGTATGGGTTTTTGGTGGCGGGGGGAGGATGATGAAAATATTCTAAAATTGATCGTAGTGATGGTTGTACAACTCTGAATATGGAAAAAAAAAAAAAAGCCACTGACTTGGACACTTTAAATGGGTTGTTCTTTGGGTCTCTGAGACAGGATCTGGGTCCGTCGTCCAGCCTGGAGTGCAGTGGCGCAATCTCACTGCAATCTCCAACTTCAGGGCTCAAGCCATCCCGAGTAGCTGGGACTACAGGCATGTGCCACCACGCCTGGTTAATTTTTGTATTTTTTGTAGAGACAGGGTTTTGCCATGTTGCTCAAGCTAGTCTCAAACTCCTGAGCTCAAGTGATCCGCCTGCCTTGGCCCCACAAAGTGCTGGGATTACAGGTATGAGCCACTGCATCCGGCCAAAATGGGTTAATTGTATGATATGTGAATTATATCTCAGCAAAGCTGTTCCAAACACAGACACAAAACTTCTCTAACAAGTCACCATGCTCTTTTCCTATCATCTGGCTGAAAGGAGATCTGAGGACCCAGGAGAGGGCAGAACTTCAGGATGCAAGGAGACTGAGTTCATCAAGAAATACCTGAAGAAGAGACTGCCCAGCCAGGATACATCCACATTGGAATAGTGCGTGAGTGACAAGAAACTTTCATCATGTTTAGTCACTGAAACTGTGGGGCTGTTTGTTACAACAGTTACACTAGCCTGACTAATACCCAAGTCAACACTACCGAGGCGGCAGGGGTTCCCTCGGTCAGGAAGATCTGTTCCCCTCTGACTTTTTACCACATCCCTTTTTTAGCAGACACCCGGGATCTCACGCTAGGAAGACTTACATCACCACTGACCCTGACCTAGCCCATGCAGACCCCTCTACTTTTCTGCATTCCCTGCTTTGAGCCACACCCTACTTCAGTGGTTATCTTTGGGTAGTGGTATCACCGGTAATTATGTTTTTATATTTTTCTGTATACAATGAGTATGTCTGACTTGGATGTTTTTAAGCACAGGCTCACATATAAATAAAGAAAATGCAATATATTTACTTTCTACTACCAAACTTTAAATTAACTGTAGCACCCAGACACTCATTATGTGGCTCTCTTCTAATACTATACCATGGTTGATCATTAGTCACTTCTTCATTCACTTACCCATTCAACAATTTTTTTTTTTTTTTTTGAGGCAG
The DNA here is from genome assembly GCF_043159975.1 of Macaca nemestrina. NCBI lineage: Eukaryota > Metazoa > Chordata > Mammalia > Primates > Cercopithecidae > Macaca > Macaca nemestrina. Next base: position 141,275,625 of record NC_092145.1, on the reverse strand, counting down.
AGTCTCACTCTGTCACCCAGGCTGGAGTGCAGTGGTGCGATCTCAACTCACTGCAACCTCTACCTCCTGGGTTCAAGTGATTCTCCTGCCTCAGCCTCCCAAGTAGCTGGGACTACAGGTGTGTACTACCACACCTGGCTTTTTTCTGAGACGGAGTCTCACTCTGTTGCCCAGGCTAGAGTGCAGTGACACAATCTCGACTCACTACAACCTCCACTTCCCGGGTTCAGGTGATTCTCCTGCCTCAGCCTCCCGAGGAGCTGGGATTACAGGCATGTACCACCACATGTGGGTTGGGGTTTCACCATGTTGGCCAGGCTGGTTTCAAACTCCTGACCTCAAATGATCCACCTGTCGCGACCTCCTGAAGTGCTGGGATTACGGGCATGAGCCACTGCGCCCAGCCTTTTTTTTTTTTTTTTGAGATAGAGTCTCGCTGTGTCGCCCAGGCTAGAGTGCAGTGGCACAATCTCAGCTCATTGCAACCTCCGCCTCCTGGGTTCAAGTGATTCTCGTGCCTCAGCCTTCTGAGAAGCTGGGATTACAGGCATGTGCCACCATGCCTGGCTAATTTTTGTATTTTTAGTAGAAACGGGGTTTTACTCCATTGTCTCAGCCCAAAATCTCCTTAAGCTGATAAGCAACTTCAGCAAAGTCTCAGGATACAAAATTAATGTGCAAACATCACAAGCATTCTTATACATCAGTAACAGACAAACAGAGAGCCAAATCAGGAATGAACTTCCATTCACAATTGCTTCAAAGAGAATAAAATACCTAGGAATCCAACTTACAGGGGATGTAAAGGACCTCTTCAAGGAGAACTACAAACCAGTGCTCAGTGAAATAAAAGAGGACACAAACAAATGGAAGAACATACCATGCTCATGGATAGGAAGAATCAATATCGTGAAAATGGCCATACTGCCCAAGGTTATTTATAGATTCAATGCCATCCCCATCAAGCTACCAATGAGTTTCTTCACAGAATTGGAAAAAACTGCTTTAAAGTTCATTTGGAACCAAAAAAGAGCCCGCACTGCCAAGACAATCCTAAATGAAAAGAACAAACCTGGAGGCATCACGCTACCTGACTTCAAACTATACTACAAGGCTACAGTAACCAAAACAGCATGGTACTGGTACCAAAACAGAGATATAGACCAATGGAACAGAACAGAGTCCTCAGAAATAATACCACACATCTACAGCCATCTGATCTTTGACAAACCTGAGAGAAACAAGAAATGGGGAAAGGATTCCCTATTTAATAAATGGTGCTGGGAAAATTGGCTAGCCATAAGTAGAAAGCTGAAACTGGATCCTTTCCTTACTCCTTATACGAAAATTAATTCAAGATGGATTAGAGACTTAAATGTTAGACCTAATACCATAAAAACCCTAGAAGAAAACCTAGGTAGTACCATTCAGGACATAGGCATGGGCAAGGACTTCATGTCTAAAACACCAAAAGCAACGGCAGCAAAAGCCAAAATTGACAAATGGGATCTAATTAAACTAAAGAGCTTCTGCACAGCAAAAGAAACTACCATCAGAGTGAACAGGCAACCTACAGAATGGGAGACAATTTTTGCAATCTACTCATCTGACAAAGGGCTAATATCCAGAACCTACAAAGAACTCAAACAAATTTACAAGAAAAAAACAAATAACCCCATCAAAAAGTGGGCAAAGGATATGAACAGACATTTCTCAAAAGAAGACATTCATACAGCCAAAAGACACATGAAAAAATGCTCATCATCACTGGCCATCAGAGAAATGCAAATCAAAACCACAATGAGATACCATCTCACACCAGTTAGAATGGCAATCATTAAAAAGTCAGGAAACAACAGGTGCTGGAGAGGATGTGGAGAAATAGGAACACTTTTACACTGTTGGTGGGATTGTAAACTAGTTCAACCATTATGGAAAACAGTATGGCGATTCCTCAAGGATCTAGAACTAGAAGTACCATATGACCCAGCCATCCCATTACCGGGTATATACCCAAAGGATTATAAATCATGCTGCTATAAAGACACATGGACACGTATGTTTATTGCAGCACTATTCACAATAGCAAAGACTTGGAATCAACCCAAATGTCCATCAGTGACAGACTGGATTAAGAAAATGTGGCACATATACACCATGGAATACTATGCAGCCATAAAAAAGGATGGGTTTGTGTCCTTTGTAGGGACATGGATGCAGCTGGAAACCATCATTCTTAGCAAACTATCACAAGAACAGAAAACCAAACACCGCATGTTCTCACTCATAGGTGGGAACTGAACAATGAGATCACTTGGACTCGGGAAGGGGAACATCACACACTGGGGCCTATCATGGGGAGGGGGGAGGGGGAAGGGATTGCATTGGGAGTTACACCTGATGTAAATGATGAGTTGATGGGTGCTGACGAGTTGATGGGTGCAGCACACCAACATGGCACAAGTATACATATGTAACAAACCTGCACGTTATGCACATGTACCCTAGAACTTAAAGTATAATAATAATATAAAAAACCCAAAAAAAAAAAAAAAAGAAAAAGAAACAGAGTTTTACCATGTAGACCAGGCTGGTCTCAAACTCCTGACCTCAAGTAATCCACCTGCCTCGACCTCCTAAAGTGCTGGGATGACAGGCATGAGCCACCGCGCCAGACCCCATTCAACAAATCTGTATTGAGTGCCTACTCTGTGGGTGTCACAATGTTACTAGGCACTGGCTATATCATGGCCTAGTATACACCATGGCCCCTGCCCCCTCAGGCTTATAGTACAGCAGGAGGGATGATAGGTATTAAACAAGTAATACAGAAATTGAGTGCTATGAAGGGAAATAACAAGCACTATAAGAATGAGTAACAATAGGAACATCCTTTCCAGACTTGGTATTCTTTGCAACATCAGCTTTTCTCAGAAAGAGACACTGAAACTGAAGGATGATCAGCTTCAGTCTGGTAAGCAATGAGGGAAAGGGTATTCTGGGCGGGGGAACAGCATATGCTACCATCCACAGCTGAGAACAGCCTGCTGCCCTAAGACTGAAGGCGGATGAGGGCAGCTAGAGAGGAGCAAACCAGGAGGCACAGGCCAGGCCACATGAAGTCATTTCTATTCCTCTTATGCCAAGTTTCTCAAAGGCTCTGCCTAATCAAGGAACTTCCTACCCCAAAGGACTCAGGAGCTATTCCCCAGGTTTCACATGTCACTCCAAATGGCTTTCCAGATTCTAGCTCCTCCCAAGAAGCCTTCCCCGAAACACCCAAGGAATAGCTATTTTTCCATAAATGTGCTCCACTTACCGGGCCGTCCTCACACCCCCAACTGCACAGGAAAACTAGCACATGGGTAGTTCCTTCGTGTCTCCTGAATCCTTTTCTGCGCATTCCTGCCATCCATGAATAATCTCCCAAGGGCTGGCTGCTGGTCAGAACTTCCTTTCATCTGACTTGCTGAGCAACTATTCTTTAAAACGTCAAGAAAAGTGGCATTGTTGTTAAAATAATATTTAGTGCATGTCACCTAAGATCACCACGAGACCTATTCTGATGTGCTGCTAAGTGTCTAGGTCATTTTTCACAGGAATTTTCTCATCTCATACAGGTCCTCTGATGGTTATCACTGATGTTTCCTTTGGCTTGATGGCAGAGCCAAGATCGCCATCTGTTCTTAAAGGGAGGCATCACAGGAGACTTTTCTCTCTGCAGTGATTCTCCTGAGCTGCTGTGAGGAGAAGCCAAATCTATGTGTGCAAATTCCAGAGATACGCCACTAAAACTTTTCTGCCTGCTCAGAATGATATTTGTTGGCCGCTCAATCATGCATTAAAAAAACAGAACCACTTTTGAATAAAGAAACATCTCAAGGAAAAATCTTCAATACAGTAGCCAGGCAACTATGGCATCAACACCTCTGGTAATAGATCTCAAAGTATACATATTTTAGATCATTCCTGGCGTCTTCTGCAGAGCAAAACAAACTACAAGAAACTAAAATTAAATTCTCCCCAGAATTCTGTACAAAATAGAACACAGAAAGACTCAAGAGCTCCCCAGAAATTGATATTTCAAGAAAAACAATTGATCAGAGAAAGAAGGCATTAGAGATTTAAAACAACATCAACTCCCACAAGGGCAGTAGGTGCGAAAGACACACAATGGCCTGATTGTGTCCCACTGGCACTCACCTGTGCATACAGGCTTGATGGCTCCTAGTGCCACTGCCATTCTCCCTCTCCCCACCACCCCTGGGAGTGTCTCACCCCGAGGGCAGCCCTCAACCAGTGATGGCTGAGAGTTAGTGGATAGGACCCCAGCTTCCTCGTCCATTGGGTGAGACAACTCTATATGTTGTTCTATAGAGAATGTTCTATAGAGCCTCCCCAAACTCCTCAACACTAGAGAGCCTCAGTTTCCCATACACTGATCATCTGCTCATTAATATACCCTCCACTGCCTTTCTTTCTTTCCCTGTCTCATTTCCCTGTCTCCCTTCTGAAACTTCCTAGGCTCACCTCCCAAATAAACTATCTGCCCCCAGATTCTTATCTCAGGGGCTGTTTTGGGTTTGGGGGAGACCTAGATTACGACTCTAGACATACATTAAAAGTTCTTAAGAAAAATTAGGGGCCAGGCATGGTGGCTCGTGCCTGTAATCCCAGCACTTTAGGAGGCTGAGGTGGGTGGATCACTTGAGGCCAGGAGTTTGGGACCAGCCTGGCCAACATGGTAAAATGCCATCTTTACTAAAAATAGAAAAATTAGCCAGTTTGGTGGCAAACGTCTGTAATCCCAGCTACTCGGGGGGCTGAGGCAGAAGAATTGCTTGAACGGAGGAGGCAGAGGTTGCAGTGAGCTGAGATCGCACCACTGCACTCCAATCTGGGTGACAGAGTGAGACTCTGTCTCAAAAATAATAATAATAATGTGATGGAAATATTAAACTGAAATTGCTTTTAAAATTAATCAGCCAAAGGCCAGGTGTAGTGGCTCACGCCTGTAATCCCAGCACTTTGGGAGGCTGAGGTGGGTGGATCACCTGAGGTCAGGAGTTTGAGACCGGCCTGGCCAACATGGTGAAAGCCCATCTCTACCAAAAATACAAAAATTAGCCAGGCGTGGGGTCAGGTGCCTGTAGTCCCAGTTACTCAGGAGGCTGAAGCAGGGGAATCACTTGAACCCAGGAGGCGGAGGTTGCAGTGAGCTGAGATCATGCCATTGTACTCCAGCCTGGACAACAAGAGCAAAACTCCATCTCAAAAAAAAAAAAAAAAAAAAAAATTAATCAGCTAGCAACAGCAACAAAACTAGACAGAGACTACCTGAGGCAGCGGACAAATAGTTTGAGGAAAATTTGGCATTTGGCAGTGAAATAAATTGTACGTATGCCTTTTAGTTCTCTTAACCTGTGTTCTAACAAAATCTTTTATTGTTTAAGCAAAAACTCCTTTACTATAACGTGTTACTACGAAGCAAAGTGAGAAAGCACACAGAGTAGGTTTTCCTCTCCCCGGAACGGTGACATAATTGAGTCTACAACAACAAACAGGACTGACATAGATGGCTGATAGGATAAAGAATCCATCATAAAGCAAGGTCTTAAAGGATCTGTCTCCAATCGTTCAATAAAATGATGCTTCAAGTTACAGACTCAGAACTTTTGAAAGGAGAGCAATGTTCAAAATCATCTGGCTCAAATCACTCTTTCTCTTTTTAAAGAAGATGACTATAGAGTCTAGAAAAGTTTGGTGACCTGCCTAAGGCCATGCAGATAGTGGTGGAGTCGGAACCTGGCTCATGTCAGTCTCCTGTTTACAAAACCTTCAGTAACTACTCCCTAGGGACTACAGAACAAAATCCAAATTCCTTAGCTTATCGGTCAAGGTCCTCAACCCCTGGGGCCAACCTCCCTCCTCAGTCATCTATTTCTCCCTATCACCTAAACAAACCCTTCAGTCAGGCTAAACTGGACTGTTCACTGTAGTTAGAGCCCATCTTAACCTCTGGTCTCATCAAACATCAACCACTGAAATACAAGGGGTGGCATCGGGTGAACTTGTAATCTGGCACCTGGAGTACAACTAAAGAGACACCCTGAACTGGAACTGGTACCCAGCCTACAGCCTTCCCTTACTTTTTTAAAAAAATTATTTATTTATATGCTTTAAAAATTAATTAGGTAATTTATTTTTTAAACTTAATGATTTATTGATTGAGACAGCCTGGCTCTGTCACCCAGGCTGGAACGCACCGGTACAATCATAGCTCACTGCAACCTCGACCTCCTGGGCTCATGTGCTACTCCTGCCTCAGTCTCCTGAGCAGCTGGTACTGTAGTTGTACACCACCACACCGGTTAATTTTTAAATTTTGTTTTGTAGAGACAGGGTCTTGCTATGTTGCCCAGGCTGGTCTCAGACTCCTGGCCTCAGGAGTTGCTGGGGTTACAGGTGCAAGCCACTGTGCTTGGCCCTTTTTTTTCTTACCTTTTGTATGTCCACTTCTACTAATTCCTGGGAAGTAAAGTGACTTGCCCACACATACCCAGCTAGTTGGTAGCAGAACTGGGATAGAATACAGGCTGCCTAACTCTCAAACCAACACTTTCCCTACAAAGTCCTTTCTTTACAAACCTTTCAACACAGGCATAAATGCATCCTCTCTGTATTGCTGAAATAAGAGCTGTGATATACCACAAAGTGTTCACACACACTGAAACACAACTCTTCTGAATCTTAAGTGAAGCATTATCCAGACTCACTTACTGATAATATTTCATCTAAAGTAAAATGTAAATTGCCATCCTGAATTTACAAGGGGGTTATATAGGGTTGATTTAGTGGCCCTTCTGTCTCTTTAAAAACTCATCCATGAAAATCTGAAAGGCTGTCTCCCAGTTTCTCTTTACCAATGTCCTTATCTCAAGGACAATAGCAACGGGGATGAACGTATGTGAAGTCTCTCAACGTCCACTCTAAGGTGGAGGAGGCTGAATCTACAGGAAAGTCAATGTTTCCCAAGCGGAACGGTGGCTTTTGTCATTTGTTTGAAATCCTCAGGCAGAGGGCAAGAAGGCAGCTTTTCCAGGGTTAGTGTCTCCTGAATTTCCAGTTTGGGCTTCCCGATTCAACGTGGCAACAAGGAATTCAGAATGCAGCTAACAGGGAATGTTCACATGCAATTGATTCAGAGTGCCAAGCGGAGGCCCTGGCAGCAACTTACACGCGTCAGGATTTTCCTAAGGAATGGTTAATAATTAATGGTTTACCCTGCATGTCAAAATGTATTACAAATGAATTCCCAGTCCTTATGTCCTCAACTGATATCTGAGGCTGGTAACTGCAATACAGGCTACCACGAGCCTCAAAACAATCAAGTGAGCAACTGGCAGGGCTGTTAACACTGTTAACCAATTTTCTGGATGCCCAGTCACAAAAGATATGTTAAAACAAAGTCTCCTGTATTTGACTTTACTGTTACGGGTGAAAAAATACCTTAAGCCACTGAAGGAAGTCTCCCCTCTCGCCGCCAAAAAAAATTATGCATGAGAAAAACATAAGGAACTGTGCTCTTAAATCTCATTGATGGCAAATTTGATGTCAGTTAGGGAAAAATTTTATTTGAAAGTCCTTTACGCATTGTATTCATTAGTCTTAGCTCTCTCAGGGTTGCATTTTCTTAGGCTGATAGAAAACTTGGTCATAACATTGTTTTTGGTTCAGACTATCATTGGAGATGACCTAACAGTGGTGGTTGGAATTCTCCAGTGGGAAATAGAAGGGCAATTAACATTCATCCAGCATTATTTAGGCACTGGGCACTATGCTAAATATTTTACTTATGATATTCTTATTTAATTTTTAAAGTCTCAAATTAATTCCCATCATTCCACTTTTTTTCACAGCAATCCAGTCCACAGTTCTGTGGGTTGCAAATAGCAGAACGGTTTTGGCATATTTCTCAAACCATTCCCCAAGTTGAATGCTCTCTGGGTAACCAACAGCCAGTTAAGAGCTCTGGGCCACTTTCTGGCCACATTACAAGCAGTTTTTCTTGCCTACTTTTAAGCAACCATAATTCCTACAGACTAAGCCACTTGGCACTTGCCCTGTTGACTCTGTAATCTTTTTATGTAACACTAGGCTATCTCCCGATTAGAATTAAGAAGTGTAAATGAGGGATAAACGGAGGAGATATCAAACTTTTATTAATTGCCTTCTAGCTGCCAGGGACTGTGCAGTCATTTGCATATGGCATATCTTATTTAGGCATCACCATCATGGTTTACAGATGAACAAATTCAGGCTGAAGGAGTTTAATTAGCTTGACATCATATTGCTGGTGATGCAAATGTCAAAGTGTGTGCTTTTTCTATACCTCAAATGTCTCCCTGTAAATCAGTGGTCTCAACCAGGAGGGATTTTTGTACCCTACAGGACATTTGCCAATGTCTAGAGATATTTTTGGTTGTTACAGTGGGCGAGGTGCAGGGGGAGTGTTATTGGCATCTAGTGGGTAAAGTTGAAGGATGTTGCTAAACATCTTACTATACATAGGACAGCCCCCATGACAGAGTTATCCAGCTCCAAGTATCAATAGTGCCAACGTGAAGAAACCCACTCTAAATCAATAAACTCTGAATTTACCAAATGATCCCTTTTTTCTACAAATACCTATATTCATATAAACCCTGTCCCGTGCAAAATAGTCACCTCAGAGGGCCAGATACTTATTCTAACAATGTTCTTGTGCTAACAGCACTTCTATAAATTTCTCTTAAGAACTTTTTCAGAGCCAAAGGTAGGTTATTTTAAATATTGTCTGTGGTGCCGATCTCTGTATTTTGCTAGTAGTTTTGGGATTTGGAAATGGTCAAAAGCTATCCCTCAAATCTGGTAGAAAAAAATATGGGTGATCAAGCTACACAGTAACAGTAACAGTAACAGCTCTAGCCAAGCACCTGCTTCGTGCCAGGAGTACTCCAAGTGATACTAGATGGTAGATGTCAGTATCCCATTTTAAAAATGGGGACACTAATGTTCCAGGAGGTTAAGTGACTTGACCACAGTCATAACACTGAAGTACAGAAGCAGGAACTGGAACCCAAATCTGTCTTCAGAACACACTAGAATGATACTGACTTCCTATATGCCTTGAAAGCTAGCAATTCAAAATTAGCTGGGCATGGTGGCATGTGCCTGTGGTCCCAGCTACTTAGGAGGCTGAGGCGGGAGGATCACTTGAGCCCAGAAAGTCAAGGCTGCAATGAGCCATCATCACACCACTGTAATCTAGCCTGGACAACAGAGGAGAGGAGGAAAGGAGGACAGGAGAAGAGGGAGAGGAGAGAGAAAAAAAAAAAAAGAAAGCTGGCAATTCCAAAGAAAAAAAATCCTCTCTGACTGATGCCATCATATTCTGAATAATGGCAGCATTGCCAAAATCAATGCAGAACACTGCAGTGAAATTCATTTGAATCAAACAAATTCACTTGTTTGTGTAAGTTCAGGTGTGTGTGTGAGAGAAATATATACATGTGTAATTTTTTATTTTTATTTTATTTTTATTTTTTTTATTTTTTATTTTTTTATTTTATTTTTTTTTTTTTTTGAGACGGAGTCTCCCTCTGTTGCCCAGGCTGGAGTGCAGTGACCGGATCTTAGCTCACTGCAAGCTCCACCTCCCGGGTTCACGCCATTCTCCTGCCTCAGCCTCCCGAGTAGCTGGGACTACAGGCGCCCGCCACCTCACCCGGCTAGTTTTTTTTTGTATTTTTTAGTAGAGACAGGGTTTCACCGTGTTAGCCAGGATGGTCTCGATCTCCTGACCTCGTGATCCGCCCGTCTCGGCCTCCCAAAGTGCTGGGATTACAGGCTTGAGCCACCGCGCCCGGCCTTTTATTTTTATTTTACCTTTAAGCTCTGTTAGACTTGAAAATGTAATTTTAAAAAAAATCACCTGTTAACTTCAGGCACCCCTCAGGAATCCTCTTCCTTTACACACAGCCCTTCTACTGACACATAAATAAGTTAGTAAATAAAGGAGGAAGACAAAAAGGAGGGAACTGAAGAAGGAAACAGAAAAGGAAGATATCATGGGCTCAAGGAGGTCAGTGAGGAGGAGTAAAGACAAAGCCCTTTGAGTAAATACTTTTTTTTAAAAGATAACATATTGGCAAGGCCACTGCTCAGAAGATAAGATTGTTCATTTATCAAGAAAAAAAATACAACTGGCTTTTTGTTACAAAAAGTATACATATGGCAAGGATTTCATGGGTATGACACTGCAAGCACAGGCAACAAAGCAGGATTAGATAAATGGAACATCCAGCCGGGTGCGGTGGCTCACACCTGTAACCCTGGCACTTTGGGGAGGCCGAGGCAGGTGGATTACTTGAGGTCAGGAGTTCGAGACCAGCCTTGCCAACAGGGCGAAACCCTGACTCTACTAAAAATACAAAAATTAGCCAGGCGTGATGGCGGGTGCCTGCAATCCCAGCTACTCGGGAGGCTGAGGCAGGAAAATTGCTTGAACCCGGGATGTGGAGGTTGCAGTGAGCAGAAATCATGCCACTGCATTCCTGCTTGGGCAACAGAGTCAGATTCTGTTTCAAAAAAAAAAAAGATTAGATAAATGAGACATCAAACTTAAAATCTTTTGGGCATCAAAGGATACAATCAACAGAGTGAAAAGTCAACCTATAGAATATAAGACAATAGTTACGAATTGTATATCTGATCATGAGTCTATTGAATATATACATAAAAACAAAACAAAACAAAAAAAAAACCCTCCAACAACAAAAAAATCAAATAACCTTTTAAAAAATGGGCAAAGTACTTGAATAGACATTTCTCCAAAGATAATATACAAATGGCCAATAAGCAGACGAAAAGATGCTCAATGTCACTCATCAGAGACATGTCCACTGAAACTACAATAGGCTATCATCTTATACCCATTAGGGCGGCTAATAAAAAAAAAAAAAAAGAAAACAGAAAGTAAGTGTTGGCAAGGATTGGAGAAACCGTACACTGCTGGTGGGATGTAAATGGGGCAAGCACTACGGAAAACAATTTGCAGATCCTCAAAAAATTAAAAATATGCCAGGCATGGTGGTTGGTTCATGCCTGTCATCTCAGCACTTTAGGAGGCTGAGATAGGTGGATCACTTGAGGCCAGGGGTTAAAGACCAGCCTAGGAAACAAAATCCCATCTCTACCAAAAAAAATTAGCTAGGTGTGGTGGTGCGCACCTGTAGTCCAAGCTACACAGGTGGCTGAAGCAGGAGAATCACTTGAACCTGGGAGGCAGAGATTGCAGTGAACCCAGATCATGCCACTGCACTCCAGCCTGGGCGACAGAGCGGGATTCTGTCTCAAAAGGAAAAAAAAAAAGAAAAAGAAAAAAGTAAAAATAGGACTACCGTATGATCCAACAATTTTACTTCTGGGCATATATCCAAAAGAATTGAAAGCAGGGTCTAGAAGAAATATTTGCATACTATGTTCATAGTGGCACTATCCACAATACTCAAGAGGTAACCTAAATGCCTGACAGATGAATGGATAAACCAAATGTGGTCTGTAGATACAATGGATTATTCAGCCTTGAAAAGGAAGTTCTGACACATACTACAACCATGAATGAACCTTGAGGACATTATACCAAGTGAAATAAGGCAGTGAGAGAGAGACAAACCCTGTACAAGGTTGTTCAACCCGTGGCCCATGTGGCCCAGAATGGCTTTGAATGTGGCCCAACACAAATGCGTAAACTTTCTTAAAGCATTATGAGGTTTTTTTGCAATTTTTTTTTTTTAGCTCATCAGCGATGGTTAGTGTATTTTATGTGTGGTCCAAGACAATTCTTCTTCCAATGTGGCCCAGGGAAGCCAAAAGATTGGACAATAGTGCTGTACAATTTCACTTATATGAGGTACCTGGGATAGTCACAGCCACAAAAACAGAAGAATGGTGGTTGCTAGGGACTGGGCAAGGGAGCAATGGGCAGCTGTTTAATGAATACGTGCAGAGTTTCAGATTTACAAAATGAAAAGTTCTAGAGCCCTATTTCACCATATGTTTACATATTTAACAGTAGTGAACTATATGATTAAAAATGGTTAAGATGGTACATTTTTATATGTATTTTTTTGCTACAATAAACACCAAACCAAGGCCGGGTGCATTGACTCATGCCTGTAATCCCAGCACTTTGGGAGGCCGAGGTGGGTGGATTACTTGAGGTCAGGAGTTTGAGACCAGCCTGGCCAACATGGTGAAACCCCGTCTCTACTGAAATACAAATATTAGCCAGGCGTGGTGGTACGTGCCTATAATCCCAGCTACTCAGGAGGCTGAGGTAGGACAGTCACTTGAACCAGGGAGGCGGAGGTTGCAGTGAGCAAGATCACGTCACTGTACTCCAGCCTGGGAAACAGAGCAAGACTCCATCCCAAGAAAAAAAAAAAAAAAACCTAAACCAAACCAAAAGTTTATATTATGAATGGCAGCTTCAATACTCAGCTATCATCTAATGCTCTCATCGTCTATAAAACACCCAGGACACATAAAGGTACAGCCCAACAATTTCAAGTGGAGGGCCCTGCCTTATTTTGGTTGTCCTTCAGACATACATACTAAAACATACAAAAATTAGCAGGCATGGTGGCACACGCCTGTAATCCCAGCTACTCAGGGGGCTGAGGCAGCGGAATCGCTTGAACCCGGGAGGCGAAGGTTGCAGTGAGCTGAGATTAAGTCATTGCACTCCAACCTGGGCGACAGAGCGAGACTGTGTCTCAGGAAAAAGAGAAAAAAAAGCAGTACATGCAGCGTGCTATGGGGAGGGAGTTCTGGTTCCAGATCTGTTATTGACCAGGTGTTATATTTTGGACCCTTGCCTTTTTCTTTGTTTCTTTCTTTCTCCTTTTCAAAACAAAGTATTTGGACTAAATGATTCCTTTTAAGTTGGCAGATTTTGTGGTTCTCTTCATTAGAAAAGCAACAAGTATATATCCTTCTTTCACAAGATGCTTTTAGGCACGTGGAGACAATGCATTAGAAAAGTGGGAAGATGTCATCATTTTTCTACATTTGACAAACATGTCATAAAGAATGCTACTTATAACCACATGGAAATAAAGACAGCAAGATCAAACAGTGAATATCAACAGAAGAGACCAAAGGAGGCTCGTGGCTACTGTAGCGATGACAAGCTCACTCTGCCCTCTCGGCTGGGAAGCTCAGAGACTAAGGCTCAGGTGAATACAGTAGGTTCTGGAATAAGCATGCAGCCCCTCTGGTGTGGGCTGGATTCAGTCACGTTCATCTAATGTCCCCTGCACACATTTCTAGGGTCTGCAGAGTATCCTCATCTAGCACTCCCTTATTTACAGAATGATACATCAGACATTCCAATCAGTGTGTCACACATCCAACTGCCCTGCCACTTAGTGAGTAATTCAAAGAGGTAAATTTTGCCAGAGTTGGTAGTCTCAATCCAAAGATGCTGGAAGTAGAATATGAGTACATGCCTTCTATTTTGCGACTGGCAGGTTCTGTTTTGTTTTTAACCTGCGACTTTGCTTCTGATTTTCTTCTTCTAGACCGTCCAGCTCACTGGCTGGATCCCTGATCAGAATATTCTGACTACATTCATATATCTAATAAAGTCCCATTTGTAAAAGCAACAGCAAATAAAAATCACTCATAAAGGACTCCACGCCATCAAGCAGCAAGCAGTTTAACTGCTCAGTGGAAACTTGAAGTAGCTTAGAATGGGCTTCTGAATGCAGTGGAGTGGAAGGCATCAGGGAAAGCTGACCGGCTCGAGCCAGCTTTCCCACTAACAGGGAGCCCTTGACATCTGAGGGTCGGAAGTCATCCATTACTGCCAACCTTTAGTAACTAATTTCTGGCCATGATTTGCTCCACTTCCTGAGAGCTAAAGGTCAACTTTAATGCAGGAAAACTCATTTCTTGTCCATCACTATTTTCCCCTTTACAGATACAAAGTAATGCCATAAACTCCCTCAAAGCTATATATACCAGTTGGGTATCTCTTATATGAACTGCTTGGGACTAGAAGTGCTTTGAATTTGCGGTATTTCAGATTTTGGAATATTTACATTATACTTACGAGTTGAGCATCCTTAATTTGAAATACAAAATGCTCCAATGAGCATTTCCTTTGAGCATCACGTTGGCACTCAAAAAGTTTTGGATTTAGGAGCACTTTGGAATTCAGATTTTCAGATTAGAGATGCTCAATATGTAATGCAAACTCCTACTATGCTGGTGGCTGGCCAAGTTAAGCCTAAAGCAAAAATGTGAAATTCAAGATCAGGTTACATGTGTAAATGAAGCAAGTACTGCAATCCTATAGAAAATCCTTAGTTTGGGCCGGGCACAGTGGCTCACGCTTGTAATCCCAGCACTTTGGGAGGCCGAGGTGGGTGGATCACAAGGTCAGGAGATCGAGACCATCCTGGCTAACACAGTGAAACCCTGTCTCTACTAAAAATACAAAAAAAGTAGCCAGGCGTGGTGGCGGGCGCCTGTAGTCCCAGCTACCTGGGAGGCTGAGGCAGGAGAATGATGTGAACCCGGGAGGCGGAGCTTGCAGTGAGCCGAGATTGTGCCACTGCACTCCAGTCTGGGCGACAGAGTGAGACTCCGTGTCAAAAAAAAAAAAAAGAAAAAAAAAAAAGAAAGAAAGAAAAGAAAACCCTTAGTTTGTTGGAGAAAATGAGGTTCTCAGCGTTGAGGATCCCGTCTGGCTCTATTAAACAGAGCCACTGTCTAATAGGAGATAATCCGACTAAAAGGAAAAGACCCATCAAGGAGAAAGGTGGATCTCTGGTGTGCAATCCCAGCCACTCTGCTTCCAAACTGGAAACGTATTCATCTCAGGATCACCTCATCCTGCTATACCCGTTTCTTCTAAATACCAATTTTCTATGTCTTTTTTTTTTTTTTTTTTTTGGAAACAGGGTCTCCATTCTGTCACCCAGGCTGGAGTGCAATGGTGCAATCACGGCTCACTACAGTGTCAACTTGCCAGGACCAAGCAAGCCTCCTACCTTAGCCTCCTGAGTAGCTGAGACTACAAGCATCATGCCTGGCTAATTTTTTTTTTTTTTTTTTTTTTTTTTTTTTTTGTAGAGGCAGGGTTTTGCCATGTTGCCCAGGCTGGTCTTGAACTCCTGAGCTCAAGTGATCTGTCCGCCTCGGCCTCCCAAAGTACTGGGATTACAAGCGTGAGCCACTGCAGCCGGCCCCAATTTTCCATTTCAAATCTTGTGTTAACTCTTTTGTTATTTTCAGAAAATGGCAATCTATTATTTCATTCTCTGTCTGACAACAGTTACCTCTACCGTGTCTGGGAAAAAGACTTAGTGATGAGTAACTTAAAACGCCCTTATAGTTTTTATTTAATGAACCAATTTTTTACAGCACTTACAGTGTGCCAGGCACTCTCCTCCCAAGAACCTCAGAAGTGATGACTCATTTAATGGTTATTAATCAAGCACAGGTAAATATAAATAAGAATGGAGTTTACTATGTTGGGGGAACAGTTACAAGACTGCTTTATCAGGCTTAATGAAGACTGGCCTTCATTCACAACAATGCATCCTTGGGATGCTGGGTTTAAAGACTGCTGGGGAGAGTGTAGGCACATTTCCACAGAGACCATGAAGCTTCCTCCCAAAAAGGAATCAGAATCCTACCATTGTTTGCCAATGTCTACTACAAGCACACGCTATATACCCGAGAAACGTATCCATATGTGTAGAAAAAGCATGTACAACAATGTCCATAGCAGCGCAATTCTCAGTATCCCCAAACTGCAAACAACCTAGAGGCCCATCAGCAGTAAAACAGATGATCGTGGCATATCTATACAAAGGACTACGCGATGGCAATGAGAATGAACAAACTGCTAATACACACAACAGCATAGATGAATCTCATGAACACGACGCTGAATGACACAAAAGAGTGCACACTGTGTGATTCCGTTTATGTGATGTTCAAGGACAAGCCAAACTCATCTATGGAGACAGAGGCTGCAACAGTGGTCACCTATGGAGGGGGTAAGGATTGCCTGCAAAGAAGCACAAGACAACTTCTGGGGTGATGGAAACATTTTCTTTTTTGATGGGAGTGTTTTTTCCATGTGTATAGCCAATTATCAAACACAAATGATATACTTAAGATGTGTGCATTTTGCTGACTGCAAATTTTAGCCTGATTTAAAAAAGAGATGTGACCTCATATGTGTTACAAGATACATGAAGCCGGGGGTGCCTGTTTTGCTGCCATCATAAGCTATTAGGGTGGATCGATGTGTTCAATCTCACAGCTAGAATGTGTATTCCAAATACAAAGTCCCTGACGACAAAGACTGGGCCTTGCCCATCTTCATAACCTTGGCATTTAGTATGTGACCTGGCTCATACTCGATGTTGAATGAAAGAAGGAAGCAGAATTCAACAGGCGGCATGTTTCAAAACCCTGTACATACACTATCGTTCTTACCTATTCAGTGCAAACGCATAGTGGAATTTAATGTTATGCTGATCGGCCAAATCACATGTAGGCAGCATCTCCAGTGTTTCTACCAGCTTCACCATCGCATCATAGTCCTGTTGGCAAGAGGTCCCAAAGTGAGCAAGAGAGGAAACACAGCTCTTCACTGATTTTTCTGAATTGTTATAAACATGAGACAGCCTCAGCACTTAAAGACAGGCCCTTCCTTACAAAGGGCATTTAGTGAAGTTACCTGTAACCTTTAATAGGAGTGAAAAAGACCAGAAAATAAAATGGGTAAGAGAGAGAAGAACAGAGAAGGAATCCCTGCTATCAAAGGGCATGAAGCATCCAAAGGCAACAAAAGTAAAGGAGCCCAGCAGGCAGGAAACAGCTGAGTGTAGGAGAGTTAACAGTATCAGCAGAGGCCAGGCCTGGTGGCTCACACCTGTAATCCTAGTATTTTCGGAGGCCGAGGTGGGTGGATCGCTTGAAGTCAGGAATTCGACACCAGCCTGGCCAACATGGTGAAACCCCATCTCTACTAAAAATACAAAAATTAGCTGGGCATGGTGGCGGGCACCTGGAATCCCAGCTACCCAAGAGGCTGAAGCAGGAGAATTGCTTGAACCTGAGAGGTGGAGGTTGCAGTGAGCCGAGATCATGCCATTGCATTCCAGCCTGGGCAACAGAGCAAGACTCCGTCTGTCTCAAAAACTAAAACAAAATAAAAACAGTATCAGCAGAGATGTGTGTTAAAGTGAGCTGGACAAATACACACAAGCAAACTTCCAGTCAAAGCAGATAGATTCCAGTCCTTCCTATTTTGCCAGAATCAAATACATTAATCTAAACTAGTGTTTCTCAACCTTGGCACTAGTGACATTTCTGGACCATAATTCTCTGTTGTGGGAGCTGTCCTGGGCACTGTAGGATGCTGGCCTTGACCCACTGGAAGCCAACAGCACACCACCCTCCTCATGCCCTGCACATATACGCTTTGTTTTTATAACTGAAAATGTCTCCAGACACTGCCAAAAAAGTTCTTGGGTTGAGAACCACTGCTCTAAACTCTGCATAATTACCTGGGGAAAAACTGCGACCATGCTTGTCTCAGCCAAGTCCCCTCTTAGCAGTGCCACCTGTTACTCTTTCAGCCAGGCTTAGAATCGTTGGAACTGGCCAACTTGCCGACAGCCAGCCATAGTCAGCAGAACAGGGCTTCCCACTGAAATGCCATGCCTGTCCTGTGGCTCTGCGCCTTGCTGCTGCTGCCCCAGGAGGGAGAAGGCAGTGTATTCCAAGAACTTCTTGGCCCACCTTTGAGCATGAATGGAAGGTTATGAAAAGAAGGGATGCATGGAGAGAAGGGCAAAAGGAAGCAGCTTGAGGGAAGAAAGGCTTCAAGAAAAGCCATTCCCATTTTCTCATCCTGGAAGACATGACCTAATCATTACCATCATCCTTAGTAGCACCTGCTATTAAAATCAGCCAGCTGGCCAAGCACGGTGGCTCACACCTGTAATCCCAGCACTCTGGGAGGCTGAGGCGGGTGGATCACCTGAGGCCAGGAGTTCGAGATTAGCCTGGCCAACATGGTGAAACCCCGTCCCTACTAAAAATAAAAAAAAGTTAGCCAGGCGTGGTGGCAGGCACCTGTAATCCCAGCTACTCAGGAGGCTGAGGGAGGAGAATTGCTCAAACCCGGGAGTCAGAGGTTGCAGTGAGCTGAGATCACACTACTGCACTCCAGCCTGGGCAACAGAGCAAGACCCTGTCTCAAAAAGTAAATAAATAAAAATTCGAAAAACAGAAATAAAAATAAAATCAGCTAGCTGCATCTGTTTATCACTAGGGGCAGGAATTCCTTACTGGGTGACTCTGTTTTGGTCCAGGTCATAAATGGATGCCTCCATCACTTCAATTTAAAGACTTCTAGCCAACAACCCTCAACATGGCTTTGTGGAACTCTAAGAGTAAGGAACATGACCCTGTGTTCCTCCAAAGGGAAGGAAGGCAAGACATCCTTAGAGATGGCTCAATGGCATTCAACTTGGAGGGAGGAAACGCTCAATTTCCTTCACGGAACCACAGACCAGAAGCCCAGTCTCAGAACTCTCCAGGAGCTTCTGATGCTTGTCTTAGAATAAACAGCTACATTCCCTGGGTCCTGAATGTGTTTCTGCTACTCCTGTTCTCCCTGTCACTGATGTATGGTGGTAAACAAAGGAGGAAGTGAGAAAAGCCTAAAGGAAGTCGCACAGCAGAGGGGTTAGGAACAAGGACAACGGAGCCAGTCAGTCTCAGTCTGAATCCTGACCTAACCAACTGCTGTGTGACCTTGGGCAAGTTACTTAACTGCTCTGTGCCTCAGTTTCCTCACGTATAAAATCAGGATAATCAGAGTATACATATCCTATATAGAGTTGTTAAGAGGATTAAATGAATTTGGGTTTGTCAAAGGGATTGCAACAATGCCTAGCATAAAGTTCATATAAACTTCAATTCTTGGCTCCTGCCAAACAGTCCTGTTTATGACATCTCTTCTTGTCAGAGTGGTCACACCACCCTCGATGTGACAAAACCTCCAAAATTTCCACCGCAACAGATAAGCTGGATGACCTATGACCTAGCCACATACCTATTTGTCTAGAAAACAGCCACCTCTGGCCGGGCACAGTGGGTCATGCCTGTAATCCCAGCACTTTGGGAGGCCGAGGCAGGTGGATCACCTGAGGTCAGGAGTTTGAGACCAGCCTGGCCAACATGGTGAAGCCCTGTCTCTCCTAAAAATACAAAATTAGCCGGGCATGGTGGTGCATGCCTGTAATCCCAGGCATGAGATTAGGAGAACAGCTTGAACCCGGGAGGCTGAGGTCGCAGTGAGCCAAGATCGCGCCACTGCACTCCAGCCTGGGCAACAAGAACAAAACTCCGTCTCAAAAAAGAAAACAGAAACAAACAAATAAAAAAAACCCCAGCCACCTCACCACATACTGAGCATACAAGTACTTCACAAGAAGTTCCTCAAGCCAAGGAAGAACGCAGCATACGTGAGCCTCGGCTAGGTGGATTTCATACCTGGATATCACGGTAGGACAGGAGTAAGTTAATGATGATGTCTGAGGTCAGAACCTCAGTATTATCCATGCGGAGCTTGATCCGAGCCAGCTCCTTCGCCAGTTCCTCACCTTGGTACTTCTCTCTGGCTTTCCGGATGTCATTTAACAAGGTTTCTTTGTAATAAACACTAGAGAAAGAAAACCACAAAAACCTCCAGTCACATCTACACACACCCAGGACTGTCTTGCGCCCAAAATGGTTCTCATTGACGTGACTTAGGCTAACACATGGGGACCTCGGCCCAAACCTGAGCCTCCCTGCACCAGCAAACAGGAGATACTTTCTACTTATTCCCATTTTATAGACCGATAAATGACAAATAAAAATCAGTTCATTCAACCTTGAAGATATTTCCAAAGGTGACTCCCATCTGTACTCAGATAACACACAGAACATGCTGCCAACCAAGCCCACTGTCTCTGGCATTTTCAAACATATAGAGGGCGAGAAGCTACCTTCCTTATGTATGTATTTTGCCCACTAGTAACAAAGCCAAACGGAGCTCCAAAACCCAGGACACATACATGAGAATGCTTTTCAAATGAATTTCTCTATCAGGTGTCTCTCGTTAGTAGTCATGAAGCCTTCCCCAATTGAGGTGAGGGCTGGAAACTGGTGTTGTGTCCCTGAGCAATACAAGATGGGACACACAGAGGTCATGCCCGGAAACTTATGGACAGCCTTGCTCTCCTCATCATATTGAATGGCCAGAATGTTTTCCTTTTTTTTTTTTTTTTTTTTTTTTTTTTTTTTTTTTGAGACAGAGTCTCCCTCTGTTGCCCAGGCTGGAGTGCAGTGGCGCGATTTCAGCTCACTGTAACCTCCTCCTCCCTGGTTCAAGCAATTCTCCTGCCTCAGCCTCCCAAGTAGCTGGGATTAAAGGCATGTGCCACCATGCCCGGCTAATTTTTGTATTTTTAGTAGAGACAGGGTTTCACCATGTTGGCCAGGCTGTTCTCAAACTCCTGGACTCAAGTGATCCACCTGCCTCGGCCTCCCAAAGTGCTGGGATTACAGGCGTGAGCCACCGTGACTGGCCCGGAGAATGGCTTTCTAATGGAAAACACAAAACTTCCTTCAGGTGAGCACCTAGATAAGCACGAGGAAGCTTAAAAACACTTAAAGCAGTTAAATTCACACTGGAATATCACCATACTCTCTTGAAGGGCCAATGCTATTATCTTGTATTTGGTTTAAAACCTTGAAAAATGACCTAATTTGTTATACACAGGATGAGTTACAACAACCATAGATTGATTTAAAATATCTTGTCTATTTTTTATAGGAATTTTTAAGTGGAGGTGGGACACTGCCAAACAGTAATACTGTCGCCCCATTAAGAAGTTGAAATGGGGCCAGGCATAGTGGCTCACGCCTATAACCTCAGCACTTTTGGAGGCCAAGGCAGGAGGATCACCTGAGCTTAGGAGTTCAAGACCAGCCTGGCCAATGTGGCGAAACCCCGTCTCTACTAAAAACACAAAAACTAGCTGGGCGTGATGGTGGTGGGCACCTGTAATCCCAGCTGCTTGGGAGGCCGAGGCAGGAGAATCGCTTGAACCCGGGAGGCGGAGGTTGCAGTGAACCGAGATCGCACGGCTGCACTCCAGCCTAGGCAACAGAGTGAGACTCGGTCTAAAAAAAAAAAAAAAAAAACAAAAACCACACACACACACAAAACGAAGCTGAAATCGTCTAACTGCAGAGTGTAAAATTAGGCTGTCCGTTAAAAAGAGAGTAAGCTAAATTTAATAATAGTCTTCAGAGAGAGAAACACAACATGAGATAGGATAAGAACAAATGGTGCCTACTTTCAATAATTACAAAACAATGCCAAATATGTATATGTACAGTACATAACCTGGTCCAACGCTCACAAGAGGACCTCCGTTAACATTTAAAGAATGAAGTGACGCACACAGCAGGGGTTCTGATAGAAAAATATCAATGCACTGCTTTAGTTTTCTATTTCCTTATTTGTCAATTGCCATCATCCCAATGATGCACAAAATTAGCAGATTCTGCCAGTGTTTAAAATTCTGTCACTAATTGAATGAGTCATTAAGTTGGATGCCAGCCATTGCCCATTTGGTGGACTATAAAGGCATTGAAACTATTAAAGTGTTATCAGGTTAGCCTGATAAGTAAAAAGTTATACTTCAGCCTTATTTTTCAAGGGTAATTCTGAAAAATAATTTTAATAAACTAAGAAACCTAAGAAGAACAGTACCTTGTAGGTAAATTAAACACTGGTTTGAGGATGGCTTGAGGATATCAGATATGTAATAAGCATGCAGCCATTTCTGCCTCTGTAATCAAGGAAGATATTGCTGATCAATGAGAACTCGGAAATGGCTTCCAAGCCATTCTAGCACAGGTCTCAAAATAGATTTTATAAATCTATCAGAGCTGGCACTTGAGCTAAAAACTTCCTTTCCATCTGTGTTATAGATGTTTTAAACTATAAGCACCACTTCCCCTCTTACTAACTGTTGCCAGACACTGCCAGTTCATAGGGTAGAATCCACCAATAGGTATTTCAAGCCCTTTGAAATTAAATGAAATCACAAGAGTTGTTTGCCTACTGATACATACACACACTGAATGAGAATCAAACTTGAATCCATGTCTTGCAAAGACCTAAATCATCTGGCAGATCTAGCCAGTCTACCTCCTTGTCAGACCTGAAAATATGGTATTGGGAGAGCTTTCCATAAAACTTCACTAAAGTGTTTATTTTGCAATCAGACACTAGTTAGCAAGGAACAACTGCATGAGGTTTTCCAGGAATGTGCCACAAAATGTCCCCCATTTGCTCTCTATGTTGGCATGCGGTCACACATATTTAGGTTTCCAATCTCCCTTTCCATTAAAGTCTGTAGAAGAAGGTCTGCATCCAGAGAAGAGGTGATGGGATAGAAAAGGACACCATTAAGAAGTGTCCTTGTCTACATACCAATACTACAATAGAACACTCCGCAGTTCAGGGTGCCACTATTTGAGCCACAGTGTGACAGGAGGTCCTCTACATTTCATTTCAGGTCAGCTCTGCCAGTGTTTGGGATTTTCATTTGTTTTGGAAGGACAAATCCTTCTCCTTGTGACACAACTTACGGGAATAAATCCTTTAAATTGGCCGCAAGCAAAATAACTGGATCCTTTGGTTAAGAAGAAGAATTTTTCTGTCTTTTACTTTCACAATAAGAACATCTGAAGGTATGGTTTCTTGAGCATTGAGGCTCCAATAGGTGAGCTGACTATTTCAGTGCTACACAGGTAGGAATCACCTAAGCCAAGATTCCAATCTAAACCTATTCACTTCTGCATATTTCACCTCACCCAACCTAAATCTAAAGACAACACAGCACAGTACACCCTGAGGATAGCTGCTGCTCCACTCAACGCACAAAGGCTTATTAAAGCACGAGAGCGTAAGGACAGAATGACCTTGCTGAGATATTTGAAGAGCCTCAACAGCCATGGGAGTGTAAAACCATGCTCAGAAATCATCTTGAAACACAGGATCTCAGAGCTGAAAGAGATCATTTAAAAAAACATCACTGACAACTTCCTATAAGTTGTCTTATCTAGAAGAGCGAGAACAGTCAGAGAGAAGAAAAGTTACATGTCAAGATCAAACAGGAAGTCAGGGCCAGACACAGGCTCAATCCTGACCTCTTAATTCCAGTTCTATTCTCTTTTGGCTTCATTTCAGTGGCCCAGCTAAGTGAGCCAGTAAGGTACAATAGTGGGTTCTCCAGCAACTCTGGTCTCCGTGAAGGTGTACCACTTCCCTGAAAGTGAGGGGGAAATCTTGATGAGTCTCCAGGGGTTACTGGTGGCAGATGGGAATTACCATGAGGTCACGTGGATGTCCTTAAGGAGGCTAATGAACCTGTCCACCAAAGGCACGCACAGCGGGCCCAGGATGTTGTCCCAGTTGGGCTGCATGTACTCGGAGGCTCGTCTCTGGGCATCACTCTCGCAGCAAAAATAATCAGCACACGGTGTCACGATGTATGGGATGAAATAATAATTTCCACTGGATGCCTGGAAAAAAGAAACAAAGATGTTCCAGAAAGTAACTGATGTGGAAGTGTAGGCTCTGGGCAGGTGGGGCCTGGTGGGACAGGCACGGAGAAAATACCTGAGGACGAAAACAATTCGTGCAATACGACTATGGATCTATTAGGCACAAAACAGGAAACCACTTGATTTCAAAAGCTCCACCGCATAGATATATGACAAAATTTGGTTTCAAATACTGATCTGTATGTATCTCTGAACTTCATTGGCAGAAATTTTAGGGTTTTAAATCTCAGAAATCACATTGTTTCATTATACATACCCAAAACCAGAGGGAACTTGAACCTCCTGATAAGCAAGGATTACAACGTGGCATATTGTTTTTCTTTCAGCATAGATGAAAAAGGCATATCATTTGATCATTTAACTATAGGTGAACTATTATAAACTTTGTGGAATAAAAATTTCTCTGTAGGAAGCATATATTCATTAATATAATGAGTCTCAGATCTTTTCTGCTTTTTGAGACAGGGTCTTGCACTGTCACCCAGACTGGAGTGCAGTGACGCAAACATGGCTCACTGCAGCCTCAACCTCCCAGGCTCAAGCAATCCTCCCACCTCAGCCTCCATAGTAGCTGGGACTACAAGTGTGTGCCACCATGCTCAGCTAATATTTCCATTATTTTGTAGAGATTGGGGTTTTGCCATGTTGCCCAGGCTGGTCTCAAACTCCTGGGCTCAAACAATCTGCCCACCTCAGCCTCCCAAAGTGCTGGGATTATAGGCTTGAGCCACCATATCTGGCCTAAATTTCATATTTTTACATGTCCTGAAATCATCATCTTATTTTGATATTTTCCAACCATTAAAACATGTAAAAAACCATTCTTAGCTCCCAGGACATACAAAAACAGGTGACGAGTCAACGTTGTCTTAGACAAAGCTTCTGATATTCTATTATCCCTGAAAATAGGGTTGGTTTTCTGAGAATACTTACATTCTGCTGCAATGCAGCAACTGGAGACCATCCTTGTGGGTACCAGCTATTGGCATTAAGCCTGTCAAAACACAAATACTGGCCAGGCATGGTAGCTCACGCCTGTAATCCCAGCACTTTGGAAGGCAGAGGCGGGTGGATCATTTGAGGTCAGGAGTTTGAGACCAGCCTGGCCAACATGGTGAAACCCCATCTCTACTTAAAAAAAAAAAAAAAAAATTAGCCAGGTGTGGTAGTACATGCCTGTAATCCCAGCTACTCAGGAGGCTGAGGCAGGAGAATCACTTGAACCCAGGAGGCAGAGGCTGCACTGAGCCGAGATTGCACCACTGCCCTCCAGCCTGGGCGACATAGCGAGACTACATCTTAAAACAAACAAACAAACAAACAAAAATACCAGTGTTGTAAGTAGAAAGGGTAAAAATTCAGGGGGGTATGTGTGTGTGATAAGTGGGGTAGCAGGCTCCTATCTACTTCTTCACAACCACTAGGAATTGCCTACCCCACAGGAACAAAGACCCTTTGCTCCCTATGGTACTTTTTTTTTTTTCTGAGACAAGGTCTTGCTCTGTCACCCAGGCTGCAGTGCAGTGGTGCAATCACAGCTCATTGCAGTCTCAAACTCCTGGGCTCAAGCTATCCTCCTGCCTCAGCCTCCCAAAGGGTTGGGATTACAGGTGTGAGCCACTGCACCTGGCCTTCTAATACTTTCAAGTTCTTAAAGAGACTCAAATCACTCAGCATTAAGGTTTTGGTAAATTAGAGATAAATTTCTCCCTCATCCATGCCAAGAAAGCCACGTTCCTAGACTAAATTAAATGATATTTATATATTCAAAAGTTAAACTTTCTTTCTTTCACCTTGATATGGTTAGGCTTTGTGTACCTACCCAAATCTCATCTTGAATTGTAATCCCCGTAATCCCCATGTGTCAAGGTAGAAACCTGGTGGAGGCAACTGGATCATCATGGGCGGTTTACCCCATGCTGTTCTAGTGATAGTGAGTGAGTTCTCAGGAGATCAGATGGTTTTATAAGGGGCTCTTCCCCCTTTGCTAGGCACTTCTCCTACCTGCCGCCTTGTGAAGAAGGTATCTTGCTCCCGCTCCCACTTCTGCCATGATTGTAAGTTTCCTGAGGCCTCCCCAGCCATGCTGAACTGTGAGTCAATTTAACCTGTTTCCTTTACAAATTACCCAGTCTTGGACAGTTCTTTATAGCAATATGAAAACAGACTAATACACACTTGAAATTGCTTGAGTTTATGGTCAAAGACTTCCTAGTTCAGAGGGAGAAAAGGGCTGTGTGGATCAGTGAGGTCTAGAAGGAAAAATACCTTTGAAGAAACGCAGTTTGTTATTTTCAAAAAGTTAAAGCTGGACTGGAAGTGTAAGGAGCTTCCCAGATCCCATCCCCAGAAAGACAACCATAACTGATGAAAATTCTTTTCAAACAGCCATTTAAAGCAAGCTTGTCCAACCGTGGCCCACGGACCACATATGGCCCAGGATAACTTTGAATGTGGCCCAACACAAATTTGTAAACTTTCTTAAAACATTTTGAGATTTACACACAAACTTTTTTTTTTTAATAGCTCATCAGCTATTGTTAGTGTATTTTACATGTGGCCCAAACAATTCTTCTTCCTCCAATGTGGCCCAGCAAAGCCAAAAGATTGAACACCCCTGATTTAAAGTCTCTACAAGTTGTCCTGAGGGCATGAAGCAAATGGAAAAACGTTTTATTCAAGAAAATCTAAATCTTGGTAGTAACAGTAAGATTCTGCAGCATTCGGGCCATAAACTGCTCCCCCATCCCCATACCCAGCCCAGAGTGACTGAAGTTCTACTCTAAGTAGGTGTGGCCAAGACAAAAGGGCTCCCTCTTGTCCCTGGTCCAGAGTCACTGTTTCTCCTTAGGAAGACCAGGCCACCAGCATTCTTATCCCTCACAGCCTGATATTGTAGAAGTTCTATTCCAGGCAAGTGTGGTCAAGATGACCAGGGCTCCCTTGCTTTACCCAGCCTACACCTGCAGGGTGGAAGCTCTACCCTAGGCAAAACAGGCCAAGAGACTGGGTGCAGTGGCTCACGCCTGTAATCCCAGCACTTGGGAGGCCGAGGTGGGTGGATCACGAGGTCAGAAGTTCGAGACCAGCCTGGTCAACATGGTGAAACCCCCTCTCTACCAAAAATACAAAAATTAGCCAGGCATGGTGGCGGGCACCTGTAATCCCAGCTACTTGGGAGGTTGAGGCAGGAAAATTGCTTAAAACTGGGAGGCAGAGGTTGCAGTGAGCCGAGATCACACCACTGCACTCCAGCCTGGGCAACAGAGCAAGACTCCATCTCAAAACAAAACAAAACAAAACAAAAACAAAGAAACAAACTAAAAACAGGCCAAGAATGCTGAAACTTGATTGTCCCTGCCCCAGCTCTCTCACAGAATGAAGGTTCCATGACAAGAGAGGCAAGCTGAGAAGACCAGAGGCTGTTGCCCCTACCCAGCACCCCACTCAGAGCAGGGTGTCACCCCAAGAGAAGCAGACTACTGTTTCCACTGCCATCTCCACAGCAGTGGTGCAGAGCTCTGCCCAGGGAAAAGGCAGGCTGTAAGAACTGCAGCTCTTCACAAGGAGAGCGACTTCATGCGGAATATGCCATGGGGAAGTTCAAGCTCTTGAGTGCTGTACAAAACATCATGGAGATTTTGGCGGCTGACAATCAAGAGAAGGCTGGTAGCTCTATGACAGGAAAAAGTAAAGGGTAGACCACCTAGAAGTTTAACAGAGAACTGGGAAAGAGACAGCTAAGAGGAACCTTCCTGACGTCAGAGCAAGCCTCAGGGATTAGATTTAAGGACTATTCCTGCAAAACTTTAATTGTATCAAACTGTGGAACAATTATGCCTCAAGGTATTGTCAAAAACAACAGAACAATCAGCTAAGGAGGGAGACTAACAACTGAGTGTAATACCAGTTGTATAAGACCAATACAGAAGATTAGTCAGAAACTTAACAGGGAGATCAGGGAAACAGAAAAAGAGAGTCTAGCTGCAACTACTGTCATTCCTGGTGAGGATACAAGAGTCAGAGTAACTGTGCACACACACACAAGAGTGTGCCCTTTAAGAAGTGACATTAGAGGCTGCACATTGCAGAAAAATAGACTTCACTGATCTAGTCAAGTCATGAAACAAATAAACAAGTAAACAACAAAAAGAACATGCCCCAGAGGCAGAAGGCAGAAAGATCAGTATCTGAAGTTTCTACAATATCTTATCTGAAATGTCCAGTTTTCAACAAAAAACACAAAACATGCAGAGACAGGACAGTGTGATCCACATATGGGAAAAACAGTAGGCAATGCTAACTGCCTTTGAAAGGACCCAGATATTAAATGTAGCAGACAATGACTTGAAAGCAGATATTACAAATATGTTCGAACAACTAAGGTAAACCATACTTAAATAATTAAAGGAAGGTATTATGACAGTATCTCAAATACAGAAGATAAAGAAAAATTACAAAAAATGGGGGGGGGGGTAAGAATTCTGAAGTTGAAAAGTACAACAGCCAAAATGAAAAATTCACTCAAGAGGCTCAACAGGCAATTTGAGTGGTAGAAGAAATTATCAGCAAACTTGAAGACAGATCAATAGAGATATGCAATCTGAAGAACAGAGAGAAAAAGAAAAAAATGAACAAAGTCCTAAAGGAACACAGGACAGCATTAAGTACACCAACACATGTGACACCTAATAGGAGTCCCAGAAGAAGGGAGAAAGGAGCAGAAAAATACTCGAAGAAATAATTGCTGAAAAGTTCCCAAATATGATTTTTTTTTTGAGACAGAGTTTCATTCTTGTTGCCCAGGTTGGAGTGCAATGGCATGATCTTGGCTCACCACAACCTCCGTCTACCAGGTTCAAGTGATTCTCCTGCCTCAGCCTCCTGCATAGCTGGGATTACAGGCATGCACCACCACACCAGCTAATTTTGTATTTTTAGTAGAGACAGGTTTTCTCCATGTTGGTGAGGCTGGTCTTGAACTCCCGACCTCAGGTGATCCACCCACCTCGGTCTCCCAAATGCTGGAATTACAGGCATGAGCCACCGTGCCCGGCCCCAAATATGATTTTTTTAAAAAATTAAATCTACACATTCAAGAAGTCAAATGAACTCCAAGTGGGATAAAGGCAAAGAGGTGGCCGGGCGCGGTGGCTCAAGCCTGTAATCCCAGCACTTTGGGAGGCCGAGACGGGCGGATCACGAGCTCAGGAGATCGAGACCATCCTGGCTAACACGGTGAAACCCCGTCTCTACTAAAAATACAAAAAAAAAAAAACTAGCCGGGCGAGGTGGCGGGCGCCTGTAGTCCCAGCTACTCAGGAGACTGAGGCAGGAGAATGGCATAAACCTGGGAGGCGGAGCTTGCAGTGAGCTGAGATCCAGCCACTGTACTCCAACCTGGGCGGCAGAGCGAGACTCCGTCTCAAAAAAAAAAAAAAAAAAAAAAGGCAAAGAGGTCCACACCCAGACATGTCACAGTTAAAATTTTGAAAGATAAAGAGCGAAAATCCCGAAAGCAGCAAGAGGAAAATGTTTTGTCATATACGAGAAAATTCCAATCAGATTAATGTGACTTTTCATCAGAAACAATGAAGGCCATGGGATGACATATTCAAAGTGCTGAAAGAAAAAAAAAAGTCAACCAAGAATTTTATATCCACTAAAACTATCTTTCAAAAATGAAGATTAAATATGAACATTTTCAGATAAACAAAAACTGAGATAATGCTAGCAGACCCATCTTATAAAAATACTAAAGGAATTTCTTCAGGCTGAAAGCAAATGACACCAGACAGTAATTCAAATTCACATGATAAAAAACAAAGAATACCAGTAAAGGTAGTTATGTATACAATCATAAAAGATAGGATAATTGCAAATTTCCTCTCCTTAACTGGTTTAAAAAGCAGCTGCAGAAAATTATGTATATAATCATGTGTTGTGGTTTATACAGATGTAATATATTTGAAAATAACAACAAAAGGATACTGGTAGGAACGGAACAAGGCTATATTGGAATAAGGAAATGACACCAAACGGTAGCCTGAATCCACAGGAACAAATGAAAAGTACCAGAAATGGTAAATAAAAAGGTTAATATAACTCTCTCTCTCCCCTACCTACATTCTCTTTTCTGTTTCGTTAAAAGACATAATACAAAAATACTTATAAACATTACAATTAAATAACCCTGAGCTTCTGTAACAGGTCGGTAAATTGAAGGTACAAGAATCTAATCTATTTGTAAAGAATTGTTATATGTCTTATAACTGTCTCCAAAACAAACATTTCTGCTGAAATCTTGACTTTATTCCCTTAGCAAACCTAGTCTTCCCAAATACTACAAAAGTAAACTTTGCCCCAGAGTTCTGATCAAATCCTAAATAATGAGGTGTGAAAAACTAGATTTTGACAAACGTGATATGTGCCATCACAAGTTCTTTGGTGAAAAAGAAATACTGTTCAAGAAGGCAGAGCAGTAGCAGCAGAGACTGATGAAGTCTACCCCCCAGTTAGCAGAGGATCTGATTCACAGAGCAAATGTTTAGTCCTAGTTAGAGAAAAATAAGGAAAAAGAAAAGAAATGCATGAACTCTGAAACCAGTTGAATGAGTTTAATGAACAGGACTGAGGAGACAGCAGGAATCTGGAGACTTGGGAAGGTAAAAATACTTCCCTTGAGAAAGTCTTCCAGAAAGTTTAAGAAATCTGACAGAAATTGGGATTAACGACTACATTTTAAAAAGGAATTAATAGACTTCCAAATGAAAGCAGAAGATCTTAAGTACAGTACTTTTGTTCTAGACCTAAACATCTTCAAGTGATGGAACACATTCAGACTCTTGTTGGTCAAGAGACCAGAAATTAAAAATAAAAACAACGATTAACATAACACATGCTCAATAGCAAACTAGGATCAGCTATTTGTAGCTGTTACATTTATAAATGGAAACATCTCAAGAATCCAGCTCATTAAAACATTTAACAAAGGCAGTTTAGTTCCCTACATAAAGAGGTATTTGAACCAGTATGCTAACCACATTAATATGTAAACTCTTATTCTAAACACTCTCCAAATATTTCCAAAAGGGTGGTTCTGATATAGTAAGTGAGGTCAGAGGCCCAAGGAAAAGTCACTCGTCTCTGACAGTGTGGGGATAGGAAGCAGAAGAATTTTTCCTCTAAAGGTTTTGGTTCCTGACCTAGCAATTGGCATTTCCAGAACTACTACCATCTACAAATATCACCACCATGAAAAGACTGTCCTATGTCATCACTCAGATTAAATAATAGGTGCTTTTAATAAGCACTCATTACAAAAGCTTAATTATATAGTCTTAAGTGTCATAATTTTAAATGCCTGCCTAATACCTGTATTTACCATCTGGTAACTATATATAGGATACTTAACCATTCTTCTATTGCCTAACTTTCAGTTTGTTTTGAAATTTCCTTACTGTAAGCGTCACTGAGATGAACATCTTTGCATATGGCATCTTTGTACTGTGGTCTTTTCCCAAGGATATCTTCCCAGGAGTAAAATTACTAGAACAAATTTAAGGTTATTAATATATGTTGACCAAACTGTTGTCAGAAAGGATGGAGCAATGTACACTCCCACCCACAGTGCATAAGGACATGGTAATTTATTCATCCTTTCAGCAGAACTGGATAGTGTTGTTTTTCACATTTGTGAAGTGTGGTGAACAAGAAATACTTTATCAATATAGAAACAAAGTATCATCTCAACTCAAGCGTAGCAATGTAGTGAAGAATTCAGAGGGCCAAGGATTGAATTCCAGCTCCATCCTATCCCTAAATGGATGACCCTGAAAAATGTACTCACCTATCTAAACCTCAGTTTTCTCATCTTTAAGAGGGAGATAATAATAGTGTCAGCCTCATTAGACAATAGAGGCTTAATCACGGCCATTTTTTTTTTTGCACAAATATTCTCTATGTGCAATAGTTCTAGAAGGGACTAGGAGTTCTAAACCTGAGATCCAGTCATTCTTGCGGGGGCTGGCGGAGGGTGGTCTGTGAACTTGAAAGAGAAAAAAAAAGTTGTGGTCTGTGAACTTTGTCATCATTTGCCCTCAACTGAAACATAACATTTCCCTCACTTAGGAATGTAGGTAACACACCCCAGTAGTAGTAGACTTGAGACTTAAGACTTTGTTGGTAACAGGAGTCACAGACTTTTTCATATCACATTACAGTTCCTGCAGAGATTTCAAAATAACTTTTATACCCATCACTACTCCAAGTATTATGACAGTTTTAAAGATCTGCTGTTTGATCTCAAAGACGTTAGTAAAGAAGCACGTAATTATAATTTTAGAATATTTTGATAACTGTATTTTGATATGAAGGGTCTCCTTTGTAATTCCTTGTATTTAAACACTTTAAAACAGTGATCCCCAACGTTTTTGGTACCAGGGGCTGGTTTCATGGAAGACAATTTTTCCACGGACCAGGTGGGCAGGGGTTGGGGATGGTTTCAGGATGATTCAAATGCATTACATTTATTGTGCACTTTATTTCTATTATTATTACATTGTAATATATAATGAAATAATTATACAACTCACTGTAAAGTAGCTGAGATTGTTTTCCTACAACTAGACGGTCCCATCTGGGAGTGATGGGACACAATGAGAGATCATCAGGCATGAGTTTCTCATAAGGAGCACACAAACGAGATCCCTCACATGTGTAGTTCACAATAGGGTTTGTGCTCCTATGAGAATCTAATGGCGCTGCTCATCAGACAGGAGGTAGCGTTCAGGCGGTAATGCGAGCAATCGGGGAGCAGCTATAAATACAGATGGAGCTTTGCTCGCTCGCTGCTCACCTCCTGCTGTGTGGCCCGGTTGGTGGCCCAGGGGTTGAGGACCTCTGTTTAAAACATATTCTGAGAAGGGCCCATAGGCTCCTCCAGACTGGCAAAGGGGTCCTGTGACCCCTAGAAGGCTAAAAACCCCCAATCGTGACTCTTAGATGCTTCACGTAGAACATCCTAACTGCAGGCCTAAAATGTCGGAGTTCCTTCAGTGGGCTGCACATATAAAGCTCTCCATGAATAAACAGTGCAAGGCCCATCTGCAAACAGCTTCCTAGATTCTTCAGGACAGCCCAGGAGGAGAGCATGTCAGAGCCTCCACTCAACTGTCCATTGGTTTCAATCACGGCCACTAACTAAGGACACCTAGGATTTGCTCCTCACCTGGCTCCTCTGCAGCTGGAATATTAAAACAAATGAAGCTACGCAATACCTGTGGACTATGTATGCTAATGGCAAACTACTAAAAAATTCCAAGGTTTAATAGATAAAGTAGCCTTGGGGTTGGCTATACTTTCCCTCTTTTCCGCAGGCGCCCCATGCAAGGCATCCAAAAGTCCAAGAAGGCCAAGAAAGATATCCAAGCCAAGGTCCCTCATTACACCAGCACTTATTTTTATTTATGGCTCACAGCAGGTGGCAAAGCTGGTCGACAGCAGCACAGGGTTTATAAATTAATTCTTTGGAGCAAATATGATATGTCTGAATTTGTACCAGCCAACTTCATAATGAGACTTGTGGCTTGACCTTCCAGAAAACATTTCTTATAATGATACAAACATTTAATCAGTCAACAAATAGCCAAGTGAGAAGAGGGAAATAAAGTATCTAAGGCAGATGGAAAGCCACTTAATGCTACACAAGATGAACTGATTCCTGAGCACTTTCAGAAGAATGTGCATCTCAATTGCTGGCACAATGTGGTACTTCGGACCTTATATCTTGTAACACAAGTAGGTCACAAATACTTAGTGAAAACCACAACTGAAAAACCACAGAAGACTGTTCCCAAGAAAATTTAGGGAGCAAATGCAATAGATTTTTTATATTATTTCATGTGACCAGGTATGACAAAGTTAATTTATTACAGAAGAAAATCCAAGTTGACACAACTCCAAAAAACACAAGCTTTAGGCTCAACAGATATAATTATTTGTCTAGCCAGTTAGATACATACATATATCCATTGTCCAGAAAAATGCAGTAGTTTTCTTTTTAGATCAATGCAAACAGCATTCTACAATAGTCCTTTTCTGGTCATAAGAGGAAAAAAATATTCAAAAACTGTATAACAATTTCAACGGGATAATCAGGATACGGTGCTGCTTAAAAGTAAATGAAGATATCCCTGCTGGAAACGTGCCATGGAGTGCTAACTAAGCTGTTGCGACAGTTGATTTACTTTGTTTACACAACTGAATGGCCATCACAAAGTCACAGGATTATTTCAGAGCTGGCACAAATCTCAAAAGTCACCTCATTAAAATCATCTCATTTAACAGAAGAAGAAACCAAGACCCAGCAGGTTAACCAACCGGCCTACAGATGACCAAGGAGCCAGATAATCTCAGGCCCTACTCCTGTCCTCCCAGGATTCTAGTCATTAACTGTAACTTCTGCTTAATTCTGAAATATCCTGAAATAAAGCTGCACAAACAGCTCAACTTAAGTGAGTGAATGGCGAATTCTATGGTCTGTGAATTATGTCTTGATTTAAAGAAAATAGATGGGTGCCATGGATATGAAACACATATCCAGTTGGTAGGTAGAATTAAATATGAATAATTTGGTTCTGACATTGGCCCTGTGAAATCTGACATTACCCCTATGATATTCAAGAGGTGCAGAGAAAAGTTACCCAGCGTACTCCAATTGAAGAGAACACACAGGAGCAAGACCACAGGCAGGAACAACAACATAAAGACAAAAGACTAACAACCCAGGATGAGGGAGAAACAAGAGAACATACACAAATAAAGTAAATATGCAAAGGGGCTGGGCATGGTGGCTCATGCCTGGCACTTTGGGAGGCCAAGGTGGGCAGATCATCTGAGCTCAGGAGTTCGAGACCAGCCTAGCCAACATGGTGAAACCTCGTCTCTACTAAAAATACAAAAATTAGCCGGGCGTGGTGGCACATGCCTATAGTCCCAGCTACTTGGGAGGCTGAGGCAGGAGAATTGCTTGAACCTGGGAGGTGGAGGTTGCAGTGAGCCAAGATCATGCCACTGCACTCCAGCCTGGGCAACAAAGCAAGACTGTTAGAACGAAAAAAAGAAGAAAAGAAGGAGAAAAGAAAAGAAAAGAAAAAGGAATGAAGGAAGAAAAGAAGGAGACAGAGAGAGAAAGAGGGAGGGAGGGATGGGGGGAGGAAGAGAGGGAAGGAGGAGGGAAGGAGGAGGGGAGGGGGAGGGGGGAGAGAGGGAGGGAGGAGGGGAGGGGGAGGGGGGGGAGGGGGAGGAGGGGAGGGGGAGGAGGGGAGAGAGGGAGGGAGGAGGGGAGGGGGAGACAGGGAGGGAGGGGGAGACAGGGAGGGAGGGGGAGAAAGGGAGGGGGAGAGAGGGAGGGGGAGAGAGGGAGGGGGAGAGAGGGAGGGGGAGAGAGGGAGGGGGAGAGGGAGGGGGAGAGAGGGAGGGGGAGAGAGGGAGGGGGAGAGAGGGAGGGGGAGAGAGGGAGGGGGAGAGAGGGAGGGGGAGAGAGGGAGGGGGAGAGAGGGAGGGGGAGAGAGGGAGGGGGAGAGAGGGAGGGGGAGAGAGGGAGGGGGAGAGAGGGAGGGGGAGAGAGGGGGAGAGAGAGAGGGAGGGAGAGAGAGGGAGGGAGAGAGGGAGGGAGAGAGGGAGGGAGAGAGGGAGGGAGAGAGGGAGAGAGGGAGGGGGAGAGAGGGAGAGAGGGAGGGGGAGAGAGGGAGAGAGGGAGGGGGAGGGAGGGGGGAGAGAGGGAGAGAGGGAAGGGGAGGGAGAGAGAGAGAGGGAGGGGGAGGGAGAGAGAGAGAGGGAGAGAGGGAGAGAGAGAGGGGGAGTGGGAGAGAGGGAGAGAGGGAGGGGGAGGGAAGGGGAGAGAGGGAGAGAGGGAGGGGAAGGGAGAGAGAGGGAGGGAGGGAAGGGGAGAAGGAGATGGAGGGAGGGAGGGGGAGAAGGAGAGGGAGAGAGGGAGGGAAGGAGGGGGAGAAGGAAGGGGAGACAGGGAGAGAGGGAGGGGAAGAAGGAGAGGGAGAGAGGGAGGGAAGGAGGGGGAGAAGGAGAGGGAGAGAGGGAGGGAAGGAGGGGGAGAAGGAGAGGGAGAGAGGGAGGGAAGGAGGGGGGAAGGAGGGGGGAAGGAGGGGGGAAGGAGGGGGAGACAGGGAGAGAGGGAGGGAGGGAGGGGGAGAGGGAGAGAGGGAGGGAGGGAGAGAACGAGAGGGAGAGAGGGGGAGAACGAGAGGGAGAGGGGGAGAACGAGAGGGAGAGAGGGGGAGAATGAGAGGGAGAGAGGGGGAGAATGAGAGGGAGAGAGAGGGAGGGAGGGGGAAAGGGAGGGAGGGGGAAAGAGAGGGAGGGAGGGGGAAGGGAGGGAGAGAGAAAGAGAGGGAGGGAGGGGAGAGAGAGGGGGAGAGAGAGGGGGAGAGAGAGGGGGAGAGAGAGGGGGAGAGAGAGGGGGAGAGGGAGGGGGAGAGGAAGGGGGAGAGGAAGGGGGAGAGGGAGGAGAGGAAGGGGGAAAGGGGGGAGAGGGAGGGGAGAGAGAGGGGGAGAGGGAGGGGGAGAGGGAGGGGGAGAGGGAGGGGGAGAGGGGAGGGAGAGGGGGAGGGAGAGGGGAGAGAGAGGGAGGGGGGAGAGAGAGGGGGAGGGGGGAGAGAGAGAGAGGGTGGGAAGGAGGAGGAGAGAGGAGGAGAGAGGAGGAGGGAGGGAGGGAGGGACAGAGAAAGAACAAACGGAGATTTTTACATAATTCATGTTCTGTGTGTAAAATAAAATTCTCCCTATTATGAGATGTAGCTTTCTTGTTTGAAATTGAGTCTTTGCTAATAAAAGCACTAGAAATCTTGATTTGGAACTCAGAAAATCCAAAGGATACAGAAAAGAGAAAAGAAACTTAATCGTCTTTCTACCAAAGTGTCCCTAAGCAATCCATATCATTTTTGATCATTTTGAGTCCTAAGCCACAGGAAACTGAAGACCTGAGAAAGTCAAGAGGAAAAAACAGGAGAAATTGTTACCCTGACCTCAAGACCTACACATGTTCCTAAGCCAGAGGAAAGACTTCCAGTATTGAAGACAATGTCCCCAATATTGCCAGTGTCTGTTTCTCAAAGAATTTCTAATTTATTTGGATTATAAAGACAACCATTTTAATGGGAACAATGAGTTTCTCTTAAATCTCACTGGCTTTCCAGAAAAAAAAAAAATCACCTAAACCAGAGGTCAAGAACCAGATTAATTTTTTAATAACGTGTTTTTTAATAAGGTGTTTTTGTTTTTTTTTTTTTAAATAACGTGATCCTAGCTTGGAAATTTAACTCTGCTTTTTAAAAAAACAACTGTGAACTCTGGCTTTAGGACATGACAAATGAAAATAAGGTCCAATGTACTTTTCACAATTCCTTCTGCAAGAGTTGGGTAGAACACCTTGTTTTCTCCCAGTAATTCTCCTGGGGGACAGAGAAGGTGCATATCTCCATGGTGCCTCTCTAGCAAGGCTATGCACAGCTTTCAGGTAATTTACCCACCAATTCAGTGGAAAAAATTATTGCAGTGCCTCTAAGCCTTGGAAATGTATTTCTTAGTCTCGGGGTATACGTGACACACATACGTACACACATTTCTCAAATGAAATAATAATAACGTGGTGGATACTCAGGTATACCACCCAGAACCCCCCCACCCAACTTCAAGGAAGGATGTGTTGCCCCAGTTGTTGGGAGTTCTCTAGGAAGCAGCCCCTTACTGTTAGTCCCTTCTGAACTGCCTCGGTTCCAGAGAGCATCTCATCCAAGCTACCTTCCTAGTGATGAAGGACAAATGGAGGAACATAGAGGCCTGGCCATTTCATCCCAACCCAAGACAACTCAGAAAGGCCATTTCAGCTCCCGACCTTCCTCCCAAGGTGGTCAGCCAAAGCTGTCATTGAGCCTGCATCTCAGCTGCATGTCTCCCTCTGGCCAGTCCCGCTTCATTTACTCCCCTTCTCCAGCAGCCATCCCAAAGGCATCCCTTAATAAACCTCCTGTACCCTAAACTCAGCCTCAGAGTCTGGGAAATCAAGTTGCAAAATAAGATGTAAGTATAAAGGTATGATTATGTACACTAGTGGCAAAGTACTAGGAAGTTCCAAGGTTAAACAGATAAAGTAGCCTTGGGGTTGGCTGTATTTTCTTCACTCTTTTACTTTCATAAAGACTCAGCCTTGATCTGTCACCATATAAACATGTTTTCTAAAGTGATAAACTGCGGAAAGTGGCTAGCTCTGTCATCTCCAAAGCAGCATAAAATAGTATAAGAATTAAAATGGATGAAAATACAGGAAAAACCAGAAGTCATTTGCATAGAACTCTGACCAAAAAGTCGATTACCATTTTCAACTCAATCAAATACTGAAATATGAAGTGAAATGTAGTGTTCTAGATTTTTGTGACAGGAATTTTTTTAAAGTCAATCCTGAAAAGGAAATTAAGAAAACAATTCCATTCACAAGAGTAACCAAAATAAAATGCACAGGAGTAAGTGTAACCAAGAAAGTGAAAGACTTGTACACAGAAAACTACAAAATATTGCTGAAATAAGAGAAGACCTAAATAAATGGAAAGACATCCCACATTCATGGATTAGTAGCCTTAAAACTGTTAAGATGTCAATACCAGCCAAGCAATCTACAGATACAATGCAATCCTTATCAATATTGGCTTATAGCTTTTTTTTTTTTCCCCCCAGAAACGGAAAAGCTGATCCTCAAATTCATATGAAACTTCAAGGGGCCCCAAATGGCCAAAATAATGTTGAAAAAGAACAAAGTTAGAGGATTCACACTTCCCAATTTCAAAAATTACTATAAAGCTATAGTAATCAAAATAGTGCAGACTGCAGTGAGGTGTGGTTGCACTACCGCACCCCAGCTGGGGTGACAGAGTAAGACCCTGTCTCAAAACAAAACAAAAAACAAAGAAAAATAAATTTTTAAAAAAGGGCTGGGTACAGGTCAGGCGGGGTGGCTTGTGCCTGTAATTCCAGCACTTTGGGAGGCCAACGCAGGTGGATCATCCGAGGTCAGGAGTTCAAGACCAGCCTGGCCAACACTGCGAAACCCTGTCTCTACTAAAAAAAAAAAAAAAAATTAGCCGTGCGTGGTAGCGGGCACCTATGATCCCAGCTACTCATGAGGCTGAGGCAGGAGAACTGCTTGAACCTGGGAGGCAGAGGTTGCAGTGAGCGGAGATCACGCCATTGCGCTCCAGCCTGGGTGACAGAGTGAGACCCTGCCTCAAAAAAAAAAAAAAAAAGTTTTAAACCAGTGTGGTATTAGCATAAGAGTAGACGCATATCAATGGACTATAATTAAGAGTCCAAAAATAAACCCTTACGTATACAGTCAATTGATTTTGATGAGGGTGGCAAGACGATTCAAAGATGACAAGATAGTTTTGTGTGTGTGTGTGTGTGTGTGTGTTTTAAAGAAACAGTGCGGGGACAACTAGGGATCCAAATGTGAAAGAATGAAGTTGGACATCTACCTCACACCAGACACAAAAATTAACTCAAAATGGATCAGAGACCTAAATGTAAGAGCTAAAACTATAAAACTTTTAAAAGAAAACATAGGAGTCATACTTCATGACCTTGGTTTGGGCTAAGAGTTCACAGATACACCAAAAGCACGATCCATAAAAGAAATAATTGATAAAACCTCTAATAAGGGTCTTGCTTCCAGAATGTATACTCTTACACAGCTTCGTAGTAAGAACACAGCCCAATTTTAAATGGGCAAAAGATTTGAATAGACATTTCACCAAAGTAGACTATGAATGACTAATCAGCACATGAAAAGATGCTCAACGTTATTAGCCACTAGGGAAATGCAAACTAAAAGCACACTCAGGTATCAGTTCATACTAGAACGCCTACAATAAAAAGACAGATGATACCAAGTATTGGCAAGGATGTGAAGATACTGGACCTCTCAGTGCTAGTGGAAATGTAAAATGGTGCAGCCACTTTGGAATTATTTTGACAGTTTCTTAAGAAATTAAAGGTATATTTACCAGCCAGGCATGGTGGCTCACACCTATAATCCCAGCACTTTGGGAGGCTGAGGCAGGCGGACCACTTGAGCTCAGGAGTTTGAGACCAGCCTGGCCAACATGGTGAAACCCTGTCCCTACTAAAAAAAAAAAAAAAAAAAAAATTAGCTGGTCGTGGTGGCACATGCCTATAGTCCCAGGTACTCGGGAGGCTGAGGCAGGAGAATCACTCAAACCTGGGAGGTGGAGGTTGCAGTGAGCCAAGATCATGCCACTGTACTCCAGCCTGGGCTACAGGGCGAGACTCTGTCAGAAAAGAGAAGAGAAGAGAGAGAGAGAAGAGAGAAAAGAGAAGAAAAGAAAAAAGAGAAAAGAAAAGAAAGGAGACAAATGTGCCCACTTCACTGCTAAATGAAGCTGAATTCAATACATCATCAAGCACAATTTTATCTTTGTTATTATTTTTAATTTTTCCATCTTTCTGGGTAAAAGTACAATTTTAGAAATATCAAATAACTCCTTGAAAAGAGATCTCAAAGCATCTTTGTTTTCACATATTCATAAATCATTTCAAACATCTGGCTACATGTTCAGGGTGTGGCATCTAATTCATATCCCTTATTTACAAGACTTCACTGTTCACTAACTGTGACTATGTATGTATGTATTGTATGTATGTGTGTGTGTGTGTGTGTGTGTGTGCGCGCACGCTAAAATCTTTCCAAAATGATCACAAACCCACAATTCCATCAGATTCTCTCTCGGAATCTCTGGGGTCATATGATCCAGGTGTCTGATTCCAGGGTTACCCCAATCCACATGGAGGGGACAATTGAGCAAATTCTCCTTAGAAGCTACCCAAGTTACTTTGACATTGTTTTAATGTTTAATCACCATTAGTTGCAAGATGTCCATTCTGCTGATCCAAACCATTTTTCTGTTTACCCTACTTCCATCCCATCTGGAGTGGAAACAGTAAATGTCTCTTTACTTTCAGAAAGAGGATAGCATTTGAAGATGACTACTAATGGTACCTCTCAAGGCTTAGTTCCCTTTAGCTTTTCCTCTTAGGGGCGATTTTCCACTCATCACGTCACCTAGGATCCTTTTATTCTTCTGAGTGCTCTAAATTTTCACATCTTGCCAAGCATAATGACCAATACTGGGCACCAAATTCTAACATAATGCCAAATATAGCAAAGAGATTAGCTGCCAAATCCTTTACAGGGGTCCCCAACCCCCGGGGCCATGGACCAGTACCAGTCAGTGGCCTGTTAGGAACCAGGCCACATAGCAGAGGTGAGCGGTGGGTGAGCGCGCATTATTGCCTGAACTCCATCTCCTGTCAGATCATTGGTGGCACTAGATTCTTACAGGAGTGCAAACCCTATTGCGAACTGCGCATGCAAGGGATCTAGGCTGCGTGCTCCTTACGGGAATCTAATGCCTGATGATCTGAGGTCAAACAGTTTCATCCTGAAACCATCCCCCACCTCTGGTCTGTGGAAAAATTGTCTTCCATGAAACCAGTCCCTGGTAATGAAAAGGTTGAGGACCACTGCTTTAGAGTAAGTTTATTCCTAAAAAACAAACAAATACCTAGGAAGAATAGTGCCGAGGTATGCTTGGAATTACTAAGAATGTTAAGGAATTCCTGGGTGTTTTGGAAGAGGGAGAATGCACCAGAAGGGAGGTATGTAGTGGAATTGTAACAGCATGACACCAAGTCTCCTGGAGGAGAGAATATTTCTGAGTGCTGATGCATCCAACAGTGAGGAATGGAGAAAGAAAACGAGTTGTCTTCCTTGCTCCTTGCCTCAACGTAACTCTTGCTGTTTTAAGGAATCAGCATTTCATAGCCATTTCTTGCATTAAATCCAGGATACATCTTTTTGCTTGTATAACAAATATGGAACCACAGATGTTGAGGGCTGGAACGTATCAATGAGCAAAACAGCATAGTTCAACATTTCTCATTTTATTGCTGAGGATCCTGAGGCCTAGGCAGGGGTGGAACAACTGACTGCCCAGTGTTACTTAGAGACAGGGCTGCAGCTATAACTGTACCTCCTGGGCCTCAGGCCCAATCTCCTTCAACTTCTTCCTCATTTCTCCACAAAGTAGGTAATTTTAAAAATCAAGGCCTAGTGTGGTGGCTCACACCTGTAATCCCAGCACTTTAGGAGGCCAAGGCGGGCAGATCACTTGAGGTAGGAGTTCGAGACCAGCCTGGCCAACATGGGGAAACCCTGTCGCTACTAAAAATACAAAAATTAGCCAGGCGTGGTGGTAGGTGTCTGTAATCCCAGCTACTCAGGAGGCTGAGACAGGAGAAGTGCTTGAACCCGGGAGGCAG
This sequence comes from Macaca nemestrina, assembly GCF_043159975.1. Lineage (NCBI taxonomy): Eukaryota > Metazoa > Chordata > Mammalia > Primates > Cercopithecidae > Macaca > Macaca nemestrina. The sequence continues at coordinate 141,233,451 of NC_092145.1, read as the reverse complement.
AGGTTGCAGTGAGCCAAGATCATGACACTGCACTCCAGCCTGGCCGACAGAGCAAGACCCTGTCTCAGTCTCAAAAAAAAAAAAAAAAAAGTCACGCCTGGTCCCACTTCTTTTCCAAAAGGAATCTAAAACCACCCGATGCCTTATCTTACAGGCCTGCTTATAAAATTCATGCTCCAATAGTAATTATGTGCACTACACCACTTGCTATGTTTCTAAAACTTCTATCACAGGTGGGGCGCTCTGTCAGTGTCCTGGGGACTTCTGCAGAGGGTGCCCAGGGGACAGCTTTGCCTCCTGGGCCCTTTTTTCCCTCTCCTAGGAACTCCAACTGGAATAGGAAGAGAGTCCGCAGGCCTATTCCTTCCAGAAGGGCTAGCAGGAAGGAGACTAAGGCTCTAAGGAGAGGGACCAAGGGCCTGTCCTGAGTCTAGGTCATGGTTTCTCAAACCACAATGCCATAGGTCTGGAGGGATGGGCAGCTTGGGGTGCATTCGAGGGTACAGGATAACCTTGGCAACATTTCCAAGGCCAAGATCCTTTTAAAACATTTTTAGGGTGGTGATTTTATTATACTATTCAAACCAACGTGGCAATAAAACTATGTAATTTCAGAACTTTTAAGCCAAATCAGGAGACTTCAGTACATAAATGGGACAGAAGGAAGTAGAATTCCATCCCACTTCTTTTCCATTTGTGGCAAGAAACTTGTGCCCCATATTAACTGGCATACAAGTTCACGTTCCTGCATCGTTAGGGAAACTCTGCTTGGGAAGTATGGGAGGTACTGACTCCAGCAAAAAGATTATTGGTGGTCCATGGAACATCGACCCAGCTCAGAAGGAGTCACCCAGAAGGTTCCAGCTCAAAGTCCCAGCAGGTAATGAAGAACATACACTTTCTTGCCTGGCCTTGCCTTCTGGCCCACACCCTCAATGGCTGAGTGGGGCCTGGGGCTGGCAGGCTGAGGCACAGGGAGATTTCTAGCTGTCCTCCTTAGAAACACAACCCACAGGCATGATTAGAAGTCATCTTGCTACCTGGATGATTTTCAGGCAAGCATTTTACAAACTGACATTTACATTTAATTTCAGAATTAAAATTCTGAAAATGTAATACTTACTGTGTTTTTTTGAGTTACCATGTCCTGAGAAGAAAAAGAAAAAATGAATATAGCTTTTTTTCAAAACAGCTAATTTCCATAAGCATTAGCCAGTACTCCCCTCTATAAAAGAAATTAACCATGTAAGAATTAATCACATAAAAGCACCCACCTTAGAGTAAGAATTAATCATGTAAAACCTCCCTCTCCAAAAGCTTCAAACACAGTGAACCTCTGAATTGCAACATTCATATTCCAGAGAAAATTGATCACCACTGGTTAGCCTTTGGAACTATTAGAGGGCATGTATGCTTATAAGGATTTCCCCAGAACAGTGCCAATGCTTTTGCCCAAAAGATGTTTTGAGCTTCAGGTTTGGGGTGCTGAGTGCCCTCATCTTGCCTTCCCAGAAAAGAATGTCAATGATAGCAAGGAAGGGCCTAGAAGGCACTGTGCTATCCCCAGGTCTGGAACCATTTCTTGAATCAATCAGTGTGAAGGCCACACCACGGTCAGCTTTCCTACAGAAAGGGTGTTGGCAGAAGAATTCCTGACACCTCGCTACAACAATCTAGGAATGTTCAAATTCAGTGACAACAATTTTAGTCAGTAAATGTAGTATGATAATTAGGCAGCTCTTGACTGTCTCATTTACGCACCAACACTTCCAGAGGGGGAGAAAACACCATAATCAAACAGCTGCCCTGTAAAACATGTTTTATATATTCTGAGATTTTTATTTCCTGATAACAAGTGCAAACTGCTGCTTCTGGTGTTAGATATAACTGACTACCCATTTCCATTTTAGGAAATAATTTTCTGTATCATTAAAAATTAAAACATCTAGTCCATAAAACTTTCCAGAGGGCTTTGCTAAGGCACAGTTGAAGAAACTGTCCTAAATTGGAAAAAAAAAATTCTAATTTCACGTTTTTCATCAAAATATAGGTTAATAATCTATATCTTTCATACTTGCTAAGTTCTAAATATTCCTAAGCCTAACTACCTTCGTGAAAATCAGTAAAAGAAAAGGTCAGTATCTAAATATCTAATGTAATTTGCATTGGTTTATCGCCCTGGGGAAACTATTCTACAATGTGAAGTACACTAATAAAAGTCTCTTCTTTCACTGTCATACAAATGACTTATTAAAATAACAGTATTTTGCCATAATTACTGAGTACATATCTATGTAAAGTATATATGATGTTTAGCACATACAAGTTACACATCTCAAGCAGGTGGTATTTCTACCAGGAAATAATCTCAAATCCTTACACAACCCTGAAAACCTAGTTAATATTAAATCTCAAGAAACACAATGAAAATGTCCAACTTTGGCATAAAATTTTACTACTCTCTACCAGTGATTTTTAACACTGAGGGAACTGAACCTTTAGAAATGATGTCTGCGAAGGCTGACTCTCCAAACCATTGGTTCTCACCCATGGTTGCACATTTGGGAGGTTAAAAAAATCTCCATGCCTGGGTCCCACCCCCATCCCTGAGATTATGTGAAGTAACTGGTCTGGGGTGAGGCCTAGGCATGGGGATATTTACAAGCTCTCCCAGTAATTCTGAAGTGCACTCAAGGCCAAGAAGCACTGCTATAAACAAACTAATCCATTATTTCTAAAATGATTTAACATAGGCCAGGATTTTCTGACTAAAATATTCAACAATATCAATATCCACTGAATTTCGGAATAACTCATGTTAAACATTTCCACTATACAAATATAAGCATTTTTAAAAAATACTATAGTATCCAAAAAAGCTTGTACCAAACTTGCAAAAATACATTTTAGAAATTCTTAACCATGAATGAGTCGTGCAGGAACACACATGTTTACAGTTTTGCTTTGCTTTCAGACTAGGGGAAAATAACATCAAAGACTAATTGAGTCTATGCTAAAATATTCTGTCCATTTCAGTAACTGTTCAATGTCTTCATATTATTATCCAAGTTGAGAACTGATTTTTATGTGTAGGTTTGGATCCAACAGCTCACGAAGGAATTCGGAACAGTGTGTTTGCTTCAATTGAAACTAACAGGAGTGTTTGCCTCCACTTCCCTAACGAGCCTGGAAATGCCCAAGTTGCCTGCACACGTATGACTGTAGCACAGATGCTCACAAAGTGGCCAGGAAGTCATCTGTGTGAACTAGAACCTGTGGTGGGAAGGAAAGAATTGCACAAACAAGCCTTTGTTTTTCTCCAACTTCCTGTACTACTGTGGCATTTCAGCTAGACATATAATTCTGCTTTCCCAAAACGAAGTACTCAGGAGAATGTGAACAATACCCTGTACCTTCAAAGAGAGAGCAGTGTCGGCATCGGTGTCATGGTACAAGATCACATTATTGGCCATGTCAAAGCTTTCTCGGACTCCAAGATGGTAGAAGAGGGAAGGCTGTCTGGAGACATCACTCATGTCTACCACAGCAACATCTGCAATGAACAAGGAGAGGACAGGATTAGGGGAGATGATCTGTCTACTTCATCTACTCACTGGTGATCACCAGTGGGGAGCTATAGCAATGTGTATTTCTGTCATCAGCCTGTTAGGTAAAATAAGGAATGATTTGATTAAAATTACCCTATGAACTATGGAAGAAACGCAGTAAGAATCTTTTTGAATCCTCTTTCTTCTTCAAAGTGCTGGGAATGTAACCTCACTTAGAACTTGCTGATGGATTTTTAATGTTATTTTTGTTATGACTTATCATACATCCGAAGAATATACTTAGCTTATATATCAGGCATAAAGTATAATGCAATGAAAAACCATGTACCTTCTGTGTAGCCTAAGTCAGAGGGTTACCTGCACTCAGGGTCCCATGTGCCCCTCTCTAATCACATCTCCTCCCTCCTGCCCAGAGAACACTTCTGTCTGGATCTATGTATTTATCAGCTCCACGCACGTGCTATAGAATGAACGTTTGTTTCCCCTCAAGGTTCATATATTGAAACCTAATCCCCAATATGATGGTACCTAAAGATGAGGCCTTTGGGAGGTGATTAGGTTATGAGGATGGAGCCCTCGTAAATTGGATTAGAGCCCTTATAAAAGAGACTCTGGAGAGCTGGTTTCCCCTTCATCATTCCAGGACACAGGGAGAAGGTCCCGTCTATGAACTAGAAAGCAGGTCCTCGCCAATGAGTCCGCCACCACCTTGATGTTGGACTCCCTAGTCTTCACAATTATGAGAAATACATTTCTGGCTGGGTGCAGTGGCTCATGGCTGTAATCCCAGCACCTTGGGAGGCCAAGGCAGGTGGACCACCTGAGGTCAGGAGTTCAAGACCAGCCTGTCCAATATGGTGAAACTGTCTCTACCAAAAATACAAAAATGACTTGGGCGTGGTGCCAGGTGCCTGTAATCCCAGCTACTCGAGAGGCTAAGGCAGGAGAATTGCTTGTACCCGGGAGGCAGAGATTGCAGTGAGCTGAGATCGTGCTACTGCACTCCAGCCTGGGCAATAGAGTGAGACTCTGTCTCCAAATAAATAAATTTATGTTGTTTAGAAGCCATGTGCAGGCATTATGTTATAGCAAACAGACTAAGACAATATGTACAGGCATGTATAGGCATTACACGCACACACACACAAATTCCTTAACAGTGTATTGCTGTTTTGTACGTCTTTGAACTTCATGTAAACGGTATTGCACTGTACATATATTCTTCGGCTTGCAATTTTTTGGTGGCATTCAACCAATTTGTGCACTTAGCTCCAGTTCATGCATTTTCACTTCTGTATAGAATTCTGTTGTGTGACAGATTTTTATTCATTTCGTATTTCACACTGCTGCAAAAAACAGTCCTGTCATAGCTCCTGGCTCACATGTCTACCATGAGCTTGACATATAATGTGCCCTGGCCGGGCGCAGTAGCTCATGCCTGTAATCCCAACACTTACAGGCATGGCCGAGATGGGCAGATTGCTTGAGCTCAGGAGTTCGAGACCAGCCTGGACAACATGGTGAAACCCCATCTCTATAAAAAATACAAAAAATTAGCCGGGTGTGGTGGTGCGTGCCTATAGTCCCAGCTACTCAGGAGGCTAAGGTGGGTGGATGACTTGAGACTGGGAGGTCAAGGTTGCAGTGAGCTGTGATCACGTCACTGCTCTCCAGCCTAAGTAACAGAGTAAGACTCTGTCTCATAAACTAAAAAAAATAAAATAAAATGCACCCTAGAGTTGCACCCTGTAATAGAGACCTATTCTAAACAGAGGAGCAACTTCTTCCATAAATAATGAGCATGTTTACATTATGCCTAGCAGTATGGGGCACCATTTCAAAACTCCAAACATTCTAGAGGATGTAAGAGTTCCAAGTTTGACGGGAGCTTCCTCACCATGTGCAGTGGAGATATAGGAATGCAGTGTCCAAACTCATGCTTGCACTGCTGTGACTCCTAGAAAGTCACTGAAAATCCCAATGGGACAGAACAGAGGCCAGTTGAACAAGGGCATGAAGAAACATGAAGGCACGCAGCAGTGCATCAGCACCAGACACTGCTGGCTCTGTACGGAGGCGCTGGGAACCTGAGGCCAAGTGCCGCTAAGCCCCAGAGTGGGCCTTTCATTCTCTTATTTATGGATTGCCTGCTGTATGGCAGGATTGTGCTGGGTGCCAGGGACAGAAGTATCAACAGGGCATAATCACCTCCCTCAAAAGAAAAACCCAACTACAATACAATGTGGGTAACCAGAAGAAAGGGGATGGTTAGGATCACCGTGAGGGCAGCCAAAATGAGGGAAACAGTGAACAGAGTACCCCCAGGAGGGTACATAATCCACACCTGAGTGGAGGGCAATCACAGAAGTCCGGGGAAAGGGATATTGTCCATGACCTGAGGCTCTGTAAGAGTTAGGCAGGCAAATGGGATGAGGATGCAGGGGATCAAAGGGAAGGAAAGGGCGGTGCAGGAACAGAAGCCAGCTAGTGCAAGGGGTCAGCAGCAAGTCAGGGTGTAAGTGTGAAGGCCACCCATGGATCACTTCCTCAGGCCAGAACACCCCAGAAAACAAGCCTGGAGACGGAGGGCTGGACCTTCCTTGAGGCAATGGGAAACCTATGGTTGGGTTTTTTAACTTTTTATTTTTACTTACTTATTTATTTTTGAGACAGAGCCTCCCTCTGTTGCCCAAGCTGGAGTGCACCGGTACGATCTCGGTTCACTGCAACCTCCACCTCCCAGGCTCAAGTGATTCTTGTGCCTTGGCTTCCAGAGTAGCTGGGACTACAGGCATGTGCCACCATGCCCGGTTAATTTTGTTGTATATTTTTAGTAGAGATGGAGTTTCACCATGTTGGCCAGGTTGGTCTCGAACTCCTGACCTCAAGTGATCCACCCACCTCAGCTTCCCAAAGTGCTGGGATTACAGGCGTGAGCCACTGCACCTGGTTACCCTTTTTTTTTTTTTTTTTTTTAAACACAGATGGGGTCTCACTCTGTTGCCCAGGGTGGTCTTGAACTCCTGGCCTCAAGCAATCCTCTCACCTCGGCCTCTTCAAGTCCTAAAATTACAGCTGTGAGCCACTGCTCCTGGCCTCTTTAAAACTTTTTATTATGCAGAACTACAAATATACATAAAAAGTAAGACAGAATAGTATAATGAAATCTCCATACCTCCCACCTCAACAACAACCAACTCAAGGCTGGCTTTGTTTCATCTTTACTACTAACCACAACGTCCACCCCTTCCTCCCTGTGTTATTTTAAAATAAATCCCACCAGACACCATACTGTTTTATTCCCCAATATTTCAGGATATATCACTAAAAGATGAGAACTCAAAGAAAAAAATAAAGTATCAATGTCTCACCTAAAAATATTTTTAAATAATCATGAGAGTTTTTAGCAGAAGACTCTGAGTCAAATGTACCCGTTAGAGGTCGTCTCCTAACGAAAGGATGCACGTCTGTGCTGAGGAATCACTCTGCAACCCAGCCTGATCAACTTCTCTCAAATGGATAATTCCACTCCCCAAAGACATTTGCTTAGTCAAGATAACCGGCCAGCGCAGCTGAGTAAATCACACATTCTGCCTATAGGATTGCTTCCTGGACTCTTACTTATCTACATTAAAAATTGTATGTTTCAGGCCAGGCGCGGTGGCTCACGCCTGTAATCCCAGCACTTTGGGAGGTGGAGGCGGAGGCAGGTGGATCACCTCAGGTCAGTAGTTCGAGACCAGCCTACACACCATGGTGAAACCCCGTCTCTACAAAAAGTACACAAAATTAGCTGGGCGTGGGGTGGGCACCTGTAATCCCAGCTACTTGGGAGGCTGAGGCAGGAGAATCGCTTGAACCTGGGAGGCGGTGGTTGCAGTGAGCCAAGGTTGTGCCACTGTACTCCAGCCTGGGTGACAAGAGTGAAACTCGGTCTCAAAAGAAAAAAAAAAGTTGTATGTGTCATAGTGATGCTATGAAAAAGTAGCAACATAGACATTAATTCCAAGGCCATGGTGACTGTTAATAATGAGTTAATAAAGGCAAGGAAGCAAATAGAAACAGACAAAGGGGAGTAGCGGAAAGGGGCAGAAGGGAGGATAGGGACAGTAGTCCTGAAGTCACGCAGCCCATTTTCACAGGCAACCTTGAACATGGCAGAGGAACTTGTGGCCAAGAAGATTCCATTTTGATCAAGCGACATGAGTTCCTTCCTTCCTCTACCTTCTCAACATTCTGTGCCGGGACGCACTGGCCTAACCGATGATTGGGAGAGACTTTTCACTGTCAATGAAAAGAGGACATATTAATACTGCTACTCAAAACAAACCAAATTCTGAGCAATTCATGTTCAACAGGAAAACTGCCTCGAATCTAAAGTTGAAATTTTTGCCTGACATTTGTCACTCAGGCCAGTAGACTAAGTTCACTTTGAGGATTTATACCAAAACCGTAGGCAACTGGCTTATTTTCAGAATTTCTAAAACATGAATTTAGCATCTGATTTATAAATGTGAATTGTAATAAAACACCAGATTGGAACTTTTATTCCATACAAAGAGAAAAGGGCTTTATCCCTAAAGAGAGCACCAGTTACCTAAAACCTTTCATCACCACCGTGGTCACATGCTTTGCCATTTACAAAACACTTCCACAGACGTCTCAGTTGAATTTCAGAACCCCAGCAGGCAGGGCAAGTACTGGCTTCACTTCCCAGGTAGAAAAATGAAGTGCAAAGAGGTTAACAGACTCGTCCAAGGTCGCTCAAGTACAGCATGAAGAAGTCAGGACTCAAAATCAGCTTTCCCAACCCCAAGTTCTGTGTTCCCCGATGCCCTGATGAGGCTTAGTACATTCCTGACACACTGTAAAACTCAGCTACCTGGGGGCAAAACAAATTTATCTATCAGGCTAAATCTTAAGCAAAAAGATCACAGATAAAAAGGAAGAGATAAAATTCAGATTTTCATTCCCAAATACACCCTGTGCTCCTAGCAACCATTACCTTCCAGTTCCTACTGTCGCAGGCCAGCTTCAGGGAAAAAGCACGTATCGTACAAACCATCTTTTCTGACCCTGAGGCAGGCACACACATCCATCCTACCTATCTTGGTTTAGCAAACTTTAAGAAGTGATACCAGGCATGGTGGTGTGTGCCTAAAGTCCCAGATACTCTGGAGGCTGAGGCAGGAGGAGCACTTGAACCTAGGAGTAGTCCAGTCTGGGCAACAGAATGAGACTCTGTCTTTTTAAGAGAGAGAGAGAGGAGGAAGAGAGAGATACTACATCAAAGATTGCAAAAAGCCAAGGTTCCAGTTGAAATCTATGCTTAGCAGTAAAGTGTAATTTAAAAACCAGTCACAATGACCTCAAGCATGAGGTTAATGACAAGGACTCTGAAACACACTAGTATGAAATAAGAAAGATGATGCATAGGACTTTAGTTCGTTGAAAACTTTTGAATACTATCTTGAATACTATTTTTGCTAAATGTTTTATGGGTAATACATAAAACTAATTTTCTAGTGTGGTTTAAAAGTATCTGATTTCTGAAGCAAAGCATTACTCAACAAAGTGATATGACGGCAAATGATTTACCATATAGTACTTCTGTGACTGTACTGGCTCATGCCAGTCTTTAAATATACACCACGTTATCCTTAAGCCTATCTAACTCCCTGCAGAAAAAAAGAAATTATGAAAGTAAGACTGGCTTTGTCTAAACGAAAAGTGCTAGACTTTAGAATAAGTTTTTGACCAAAGACTTCAAAACAAAAATTGGATTGGACATATGACAGCGCTAGCTACCTAAAAGCTACCTTAAAAAAAAAAAAAAAAAAAGCCCAGATATGCTGGACAGAAGGCACTTCTCCTAACTCCTACCATAATTTAAATCTTACTTATTCACTGCTGCCTATTTCTGACATAGTCAGGTCAAGTCAATGAAGAAAGTTGTGAAGTGTTTTGTTTGTTTGTGTGTTTGTTTTGAGATGGACTCTTGCTCTGTTGCCCAGGCTGGAATGCAGTGGTACGATCTCGGCTCACTGCAACCTCCGCCTCCTGGATTCAAGTGATTCTCCTGCCTCAGCCTCACAAATAGCTGGGATTACAGGCAAGGACCACCATTCCCGGCTAATTTTTGTATTTTTAGTAGACATGGGGTTTCCCCATGTTGGCCAGGCTGGTCTCGAACTCCTGACCTCAAGTGATCTGCCCACCTCGGCCTCCCAAAGTGGTGGGATTACAGGATTGAGCCACCACACCCAGCCTGAAGTGTCACTTAAATCTTATTTTCCAATATCTTAAGAAGGAGCCAACATACCAATTCAGTGTTAGGACATCAGCAAGTCCTTACCAACTGTCATAGTGGGTGGGTACTCGTTGCCTGGGGCATCGAGTTTTAACTAGGAGGAAGGAGGGGAGGCACGAGGACATCAGGAAACTACCTGGCCTCCTATCTTTTGCTTCCCAGTATCAGATTTTTTTGGTAAGAATGACTGAAAGTAAGTCTTTTTTTTTTTTTTTTTTGAACTATGTAAGTGTGATTGTGTCCACTACCAGTTTTTCCAAAAGAAATGCAGCACATATAAGCCAAATACATTTTACTCACTGAGGTGAATGGGCTCATTGGGCTTAATTTCAGACCACTCACAGTGAAATATTTGCAATATACATTACAGCGTGAGTTAAGCCACTTTACCTTTTGCACATACACATTGCTCTTCCAGCTGACAATGCAGAAAAAATACACAGCATGACACTGCAAGATAGACTGCATTCTTCACTTTAAATGCTATCAATAGTTTTACTTGGGAGGCTGAGGCAAGAGGATCACTTGAGCCCAGAACTTTGAAACTACAGTGAGCTATGATCGTGCCACTGCACTCCAGCTTAGAGGACAGAGTGAGATCCCATCCCTAAAAAAATAAAAATACATGGGTATTGATATCATTGTCATCATCCTTGCTGTAACACACTTCACAGTTTCAACTCCGGGTTCCCTGGCAGCCTGTGAACACACCACCCAATTTTTTTTTTTTTTTTTTTTTTTTTGAGATGGAGTCTCACTCTGTTGCCCAGGCTGGAGTGCAGCGGCATGATCTCAGCTCACCGCAACCTCCATCTCCCAGTTTCAAGTGATTCTTGTGCCTTAGCTTCCTGAGTAGCTGGGACAATAGGTGTGCACCGCATGCCAGGCTAATTTTTTTGTATTTTTAGTAGAGACAGGGTTTCTCCATGTTGGCCAGGCTGGTCTTGAACTCCTGATGTCAAGTGATCCACCTGCCTCGGTCTCCCAAAGTGCTGGGATTACAGGCTTGAGTCACCACGCCTGGCCACCATCCCAGTATTTTCATCTTCGTCATCTGAAGATTCCTCTTCAGCTTTCCTCAACCCTTTTCTAAAGGGAAAGCTTTGACATGACTCTGTAGCAAAATTTTTGGAGACATATTCTGAGAAGCCTTTTCTGACCAGTAGATAACCTCTTCTTTCGAAAGGTCCATGTCGCGCATCACCTTCAAACTGTGCGCAATTCTAGAGTGGTGCAGAGTTTGATGTACTGCAGCCACACGCTGCAGACCCTGACAGGGGTACCGCTGAGCCTTCCTGTTACTGTGACAAAATCACAGTAAGTAGCCCCTGCATTTCTTAATTTGTTCTCCAATTATCTCGTTAAAATGAATGTCAGTTGGCTTGAGAGAACCATCGCTTTTACGTATACTCCTCCCACAATAATACACTCTCCTTAACAAAATCAACAGCTCCTTAAAGATCATCACTAAGCATTCAGACTTCCGCCTGGCTGCTGATTCCACCCATTCCGTGCTATACATTTCCTCAGCAGTATCTGTCCCCATAGCCTGTGGGAGTGGTGACTCATTGCTTGATACAGGGGCCATGTTGCTTGGAACTTGCCCCTTCTCATTTCCTTTTTTGTAGGTGGTCCTTTGAGAAGGGATGTGTAGAGTTTATGATCTGCATCAAGCACTCCATAGCCAGAGAGTGCTTTATAAAACTTATCTATTTGCTTCTTAGGAATGATAAGCACATTGGATGCAGGATTCTCATTCTCAGGATAGATAACACTTTTTTTTTTTTTTTTTTTTTTTGAGATGGAATCTCACTCTGTTGCCCAGGCTGGAGTGCAGTGGCATGATCTCAGCTCACTGCAACCTCTGACTCCCAGGTTCAGGCGATTCTCCTGCCTCAGCCTCCCGAGCAGCTGGGATTATAGGCATGCGCCACCACGCCTGGCTAATTTTTGTATTTTTAGTAGAGATGGGGTTTCATCATGTTGGCATGTTAGTCAGGCTGGTCTCGAACTCGTGACCTCAAGTGATCCGCCCGCCTCAGCCTCCCAAAGGGCCGGGATTACAGGCATGAGCCATCACACCCAGCCCAGATAACACATTTTTTAAATAAACCCATCTAACAAGTCTTAAAACTTTAGCCTTGTAAGAGCCAATGATAATCACTGTGAACATCAAAATGGTCTTTGCTTCCAGCTCAACCAAAATATTTGGTGGGATTCACTGGAGGCCAATGAAGGTGGCAAAATATTTGGTGGGATTTACTGGAGGCCAATGAAGCACCTTTACGATATCAACAATTTTCATTTCCTTTTTGTCCCATTTATTCTACATTTCTTTTACTCTCAACATTAATGGCCGCACAAGGCATCTTGTATGGCTAGAACTGGGCTGATGCGACGTGGCTGGCATTAGGACATTCTGGTGCTATAGTAAGCATTGTCGATAAGATGCAGAGATATTTTATTATATTCTGATTCCTACTACTACATGACAAAACACCTCAAAATCAAACAGCACAAGTTTGAGTTCCTCTGCACAGGACAAGGAATGGGGTTAGGATGCAATCTCCAATCTCAAAATTTCGAAAACTTTCCTTACAAACTGCAGGCGTATAAGGCAACCCCACTACATGATAACTGCCCAAGGGATCTGAGCCCTGCATTTTTTATTTTACTATATAACTTTGCTGATTTTAAATAATGTATAAAAATATACACTAACAAGTGAAATGTGATAAATGGAAATATAAAGCTACTGATCGATACCATTAATTTCAACCTAAACGCAAGCTTTGGCATGTATCATATATTTCCTAATGTAGTTATTCCAATAAAGTAGTTTAAATTATGGAAACATTAATACTTTGTGAAAAAGTTCACACACCGGGTTTCAGCAATTTATTATTTCACAAAGCACATTTCATTCTACACTGGGGTTCTGGTATGTTTACTGATGGGGGTTGAGGGGAGTGGTGCAGGTCGGGGAGGGTGCTGACATTTACTGAGCACTTCCTAAGTTCAAGGCACAGAAGTTGAATCTCTATGCAGGGATCTTTTTAAATGAGGCTCAGAGATATTAAGTAAGTTATCCAGGTTCACACAGCCAACGAACAAGACGGTAGAAATCCAAACTCTGGCCTATAAAGCAAATGTTCTTTCTCCGTCATCACCTGTATCACCAGGGCCAGTGTGACACAATAATAGAAGACATGTTTAGAAGGTTTCATTACAGGTCTCTGGTGAAAGTTTTTGCTCTGGAAGGCAGAAAGGCCACTACATCAAGGATAACCTGCACTTCCTGTACTTATCTGGATAATGAGATGAGGAGGAGGCAGTAGTGGTCCTGTCTTCTGGACTCAAAGTACCTGGGGGCACTTATCGTGAGGCAAGACCGGCACCCCACGTGTTTAAGGCATCAAGCTTGGTTTGTCAAGACGCACACATGTCATACTTCACTTGAGATGAATCACATATCTAAATGTAAAAGCTGAAACAAAGTTTTTGGAAGAACACATAAAAGAGTATCTGCACAACTGCAACCTGGAACGTTCCTTAGGGAAGATACAGCAGGCAATCATAAAAGAATAATATTCTAGATTAGACTTCATCAAAACGAAGAGCTTCTGCTCATCAAAAGCCACAAATATGTACATGAAGAAGCTAGCCACAGTCTGGGAGCAAATATTCACAAAATTTATTTCTGACAAAACACTTAAATCCAAAATATATAAAACCCTCTCATAATTCAATAATAAGATGACAGACGACCCAATTAAATGTGTCAGTGGCTAGAATGGACACCTCACAAAGGAAGATATCTACATGTCCAAAAAGCACATGGAGAGGTACTCAACATCATTAATCATGAGGGAAAGACAAATTAAAACTGTAAGGAGAAACCACCACAACCCCTATAAGAAGAGCCACAATTGACAAGATTGGTAATACAGTGTTGGTGACGACGTGAAGCCACTGAAACTGTCACACACTGGTGTGACACAATATAAAATGGTACAACCACTTCAGAAAAAAAGTTGGAAGTTTCTGATATATTTCGACACACACTTAACCCTTTGATCCAGCCATTCGACTCATAGGTATTTACTCAAGAGGAATAAAAACATTGGTCCACAAAAAGTCACAAACACTTGCAAATTGCAAATGTTCATAGCTTCTTTGGTTGTAACAACTCCAAACTAGAAGCAACCCAAACATTCATCAATAGGAGAATGCCTAAACTAAGCAGTATATTCTTACAATAAAATTGTATACTATTAGAAAGGAGCAAACTACAGATACACACAACTGTATGGACAAATCTCCAAAACATCACGCTGCATGAACGAAGCCAGACACCAAAGAATACATATTGTATGAGGCCATTTAGATGAAGCTCTAGGAAAGGCAGATCTAATCTACAGAGATGACAGCAGATCAGTCATAGCCCTTATAGGGGCAAAGGGAGGATTGAGGGAGAGGGGACATGGTGGAACTTTCTGGAAAAACAGAAATTTCTCTATATTGTGATGGGGGTCGCGTTGGACAGTTTTAGTCATTTTTTAAGGTTGTACAGCTGAGATTTGTATATCGCAATGCCTATACATTTCACATTCAAAATGTTTAAAAAGAATAATTGGCTGGGTGCGGTGGCTTACACCTGAAATCCAAGCACTTTGGGAGGCCAAGCGGGTGGATCACCTGAGGTCAGAGTTCAAGATCATCCTGGCCAACATGGCAAAACCCAATCTCTACTAAAAATACAAAAATTAGCTGGGTATGGTGGCATACGCCTGTAATCCCAGCTACTCAGGAAGCTGAGGGAGGAGAATCGCTTGAACTTGGGAGATGGAGGTTTCAGGGAGCCAAGATTGCGCCACTGCACTCCAGCCTGGGCGACAGAGCAAGACTCCATCTCAAAATAAATAAATAAAATAAAATAAAAATAAAAAATAAAAAGAATAATCAAGTATGAGGTAGGGAATGGATAGAGGTAAAGAAGAAATGAGAACAGCAGGATAATAATTGTCAGAGCTGGGTAATGTACATGTTTGAAATTTTCCATGATAAAATAACTTAAGAGGGAAAGTTATCTACATCAAACGCTCCTGGCTCTCTCTACCTTCTCTTTCCCCTCCCTATCTGTGTCCAGTTCTGCCTGGCCCCTGGGATGGCCTGCCACAGACCCCAGTTCCTGAATGAGCTCTACTTCCTGCCAAGACTCACCCACCACTCAACTAACTCCCTTCTGCTTCGCAACCACTCTCCCTCCCCAAACCAAGCCCCAACAACAGCCAGGCAATTCTGCCAGTACCATCACACACAATTGCCAAAACCTGTGCAAGTTACTGGGCAACAGGAATTTCTCCAGCCTACTTTATAGAAAGTTCAGTCCTATCCCAACCACGCTATTTGGCCGCGATCGAAACAGCACCTATTTCAAAGCCAGATACATAGAAGACTTTTAAAAAACAGTTTATGGCCTGTATTCCAAAACTATGTTTGGAAGTTCACTGCAGGGAACCGAAAATACATTTTGCCCTAATAACAGATAATACACAGTCAGTAAGGTAGCAGACCAGCCCACAGATATCTACTCTAAAATGCACTCAAGGATCAAACAGCAATGTCTCTCCATTAAATGCTGCAGGTGCAATGCTTCTTTCAAAGTTGGCCCACATGACTAAGGTGAGGAAAGTTCCAGGCTCAATTCTGAGTCAGTAGCACTAAGCAGCATGGAAAGGAAGGAGGCTCAGGATGGGGCCCCTGTAGGCAAGCCAACAGCCAGGTCCAACAGAAGACAGCTGAGGTCCTGCCATGGACTTCTGCAGCCGGGCCCCTTGGAGCAGTCATTGCTGTCTAGCCTGAGCACACCCGGCCACTCTCTCCAGCAGGGAGGGAGAGAGGGAGAAGGTTTCTGAGTTACAACCCCATCTTTAATCTCCTACTGTACTTAAAGTAAAAATTATACTTATATTCTAGAAAATAACATACAGTATGGAAAATACGGACAAACAAAAAGAAAAAGAACCGGCATTCTCAGCATATAATTGAAACCACTACTTCCATCCCAGTATGTCCAGTGTGAGTTCTTCTAGTCTCTTCTGTCAGATACGCACCACTGAAGAGAAAGGTTCAGACCTAGAAATGTGTCATTAGGATGGATGTTATTTCTTAACAAAATAGTAAGTGCACTCTATCTATGGCCTGGCTACCATTTTCAACATGCCACTGGAAACTGCATTCTAAATTTCTTTTGAGGGCACCACATAAGTTCTGCTTTATCCCAACAGGAGAAGCCAGCTGTCATCCATGCCCACTGATGATTATTTTTAACAGGAGCTGGGTAGATATTCCTAGCAATCACTCAAACGGTGGCAAAGAAAACTGTACCTGGCTCCTGGCCATTGAACAGTTCACTGTCTGGCAGAAGATCAATCATTAAATCAATAATTATTTAAGGGCTGGGGTGCGGTGCCTCATGCCTGTAATCCTAGCACTTTGGGAGGCCGAGGCAAGTGGATCACCTGAGGTCAGGAGTTCGAGACCAGCCTGGCCAACATGGTGAAACCCCATCTCTACCAAAAATACAAAAATTAGCCAGGCAAGATGGCACATGCCTGTAATCCCAGCTACTCAGGAGGCTGAGACAGGTGAATCATTTGAACCTGGGAGGTGGAGGTTTCAGTGAGCCAAGACCACGCCACTGCACTCTAGCCTGGGTGACAGAGAATCAGTCTCAAAAAGTAATAATTATTATTTAATCACAATTGTTTTGCCTGTGAGGAAAGAAAACCTCAGCATACAAAAGCCAACAGGGAGGAGGATGGGAGTCCACGCAGGCTCCCTTGAAGAACTTGGATATGAAAGCTGAACAGATATTGATCAGAGGAAGACTACAGGTGGGGGTGGGGACTGATATGGTTTGGCTGTGTCCCCCAAACCTCATCTCGAATTGTAATCCCCACGTGTGGAGGGAGGGACCTGGTGGGAGGTGACTGGATTATGGGGGCGGTTCCCCCATGCTGTTCTCGTGACAGCGAGGAAGTTCTCACGAGATCTGATGGTTTAAAAGTGACAGTTTCCCCTGTGCTCTGTTTCCTGCCACCATGTAAGACGTGCCTTGCCTCCTCTTCTGCCATGATTTTAAGTTTCCTAAGCCCTCCCCAGTCATGCCAAACTGTGAGTCAATTAAACCTCTTTTGGGGCCAGGCACAGTGGCTCACACCTGTAATCCCAACACTTTGGGGGGCCAAGGCAGGTGGATCACTTGAGCTCAGGAGCTTTGAGACCAGCCTGGGCAATATAGTGAGATCCCCATATCTACAAAAAAAAAGTAAAAATAGCTGGCCATAGTGGCATGCACCTTTAGTCCCAGCTACACACACAGGAAGCTGAGGTAGGAAGATTGCTTGAGCCCAGGAAGGTGAGGTTACAGTGAGCCCTGTTTGTGCCACTGCACTCCAGCCTGGGTGACAGAGCAAGAGCCTGTGGGAGGGGAGGGGAGCGGAGGGGGAAAGAAAAAGAAAAGAAGGAGAAAAGAGATGCATTTAGGTATTTTTAGCAGAATGCATGACAAGCTCTATTAGTCAGGATAAGGTAGGCTATGCTGCCACAACAGACAAATCCCCAAGGCTTCAGTGGCTTAATTGCTATTTTTAATCCCTGATCTTCAAATCTGCCACAACAGAGGCAGAGAGATGGAGGAGCGCATCATCTAACTGCTTTAAGCCCAAAGTGATGCTTGCTGCTGCTGCTCACATCGCACTGGCCAACACTAGTCACGAGGGCCCAAGGGATATGAGGAAATGTGGAAGAACATACGGATGTTTGGCTAACATTGCCTTTGCCATGTAATGCATCAAGCTAATAAAGAATCCAGAGACACCACCACAGAGGGAGAAGCCAGACATAACTCACATGAAAAGTGGCAAGGAAAACCACAGCTAGTCTTATTTTAAACCATTTCATATCTTTTGTTTAAAAAAAAAAAAAAAGCCCAATATCACTGTCAGATAAAAACTAACAATCACTACAGTATCATTTTATACCAAAGGAAAAAGTTACCTAAGGCTGGGCATGGTGGCTCACGCCTGTAATCCCATCACTTTGGGAGGCCAAGGCAGGTGGATTGCTTGAGCCCAGGAGTTCAAGACCAGCCCGGGCAACAAGGCAAAACCTCATCTGTACAAAAAACTAGCCGGATGTGGAGGCGTGTGCCTGTAGTCCCAGGTACCTGGGAAGCTGAGGTGGGAGGCTCACCTGAGCCAGGGAGGTAGAGTCTGTAGTGAGCTGTGATTGTGCCACTGCACTCCAGCCTGGGCAACAGAGCGAGACCACCTCTCAAAAAACAAAACAAACAAACAAACAAAAAAACAGAAACAAAAATAGGTATAGGGTTCCTACAGCACCAAACCATTTCTTTTTTGAAAGATTTCATGTAAAAAATAATAACAAAAATAAAACATTTGAAAAAGTTACCTAGCCTCCAAAACTGATGAAACCATAAAGGAAGATAAAATGTCTCCACCCACCCCCACTCCCTCCACCACCCAAAGCCAGTATTAACCTGATGGCTGATGGTCTAAGCATCTCACTTCTATTTTCTTAGCCCACAGCAGCATAGTGAGGGGCCCCATGATTGGCATGTACTATGAACAGTAATGATCCCTGACATGAGATGACCCACTGCCTGACTTTCTCTTGGTAACACATGCCCTAGGAGACAATTTTCTAGCAGTTGGACTAGATTTTCAAAACCGAAGTTGCACTCTCTTATCACTATAACAAACGATGCCAAAATCTCAGTAACTGGACCAAATAAAAGCTTCTGTCTTGCATATGCAAAATCCAAAGTAGATATTCCTCCTCTGCCAGCTGTCCTCCAAAGAGTAACTCAGGGAGTCAGGTGCCTTCCATCAAGTGCCACCACCATCATCTACATGGGGCCTCCAAGGTCCCCATGGGGACCATGGAAAGGGATGAAGAGATATGGGAAGGCCTAGTGGATTCACCAAAAACTTGACCCAAAAGTGGCAGACATCACTCTCACCTTTATGGTAGTAGGGATGAGTCTACGTAGACTCAAAGGACGCTGGGAGATGTAGTCCTTGGTTCTCAACAATAACTATGAGCATATATCTTTTCTTTTTCTTTTCTTTTTTTTAAGATGGAGTCTCGCTCTTGTCACCCAGGCTTGAGCACAGTGGCATGATTTTGGCTCACTGCAATCTCTGCCTCCTGGGTTCAAGCAATTCTCCTGCCTCAGTCTCCCAGGTAGCTGGGATTACAGGTGTGCACCACCACGCCAGGCTAATTTTTGGGGTTGTTTTGTTTTTAATTTTGAGACGGAGTTTCACTCTTGTTGCCCAGGCTGGAGTGCAACGGCACAATCTCGGCTCACGACAACTTCCGCCACCCGAGTTCAAGCGATTCTCCTGCCTCAGCCTCCCGAGTAGCTGGGATTACAGGTGCCTGCCACAACACCCAGCTAATTTTTTGTATTTTTAGTAGAGACGGGTTTTCACCATGTTGGCCAGGCTGGTCTGCAACTCCTGACCTCAGGTGATCCACCCGCCTCAGCCTCCCAAAGTGCTGGGGTTACAGGCATGAGCCACTGCGTCTGGCCTGATTTTTGTATTATTAGTAGAGATGGGGTTTTGCTATGTTGACCAGGCTGGCCTCGAACTCCTGACCTCAGGTGATCCACCCACCTCAGCCTCCCGAAGAGCTGGGGTTAGAGGCATGAGCCACCACACCTGGCAACAGCACAAATCTTTAGCGGCCACATCTCTATCTCCACCACACTTTATACCCCACAATGACTCTTGTACAAGCCAGCCAGAAAAGGAGTTATCATCAGACTAGAGCAAAACCAAATAATGAATCTGGAGACTGAAGCCCTAGTCTTAGTTTTTATTTATTTATTTATTTATTTATTTATTTATTTATTTATTTATTTTGAGATGGAGTCTTGCTCTATCACCCAGGCTGGAGTGCAGTAGCGCAATCTTGGCTCACTGCAACCTCCACCCCACGGGTTCAAGCGATTGTCCTGCCTCAGTCTCCCAAGTAGCTGGGATTACAGCTGTGTGCCACCATGACCAGCTAATTTTTTGTATTTTTAGTAGAGACAGGTTTCACTATGTTGGCCAGGCTGGTCTCTAACTCCTGACCTCAAATGATCCGCCCGCCTTGGCCTCCCAAAGCGCTGGGACTACAGGCGTGAGCCACCACGCCCAGCCTAGTCTTAATTTTTCTATCAATGTTCAGGAAATATGAAAACATTCTAGTGTGGGTTGCAATAGTTCACAACTTTTAAGATCACTGTGCACATAACAGAAGGAAAAAACAAAAATCAGAAGCAGGACCCCTGGGTCAGGAAAGTAACATTTAAAGGAGGTTCAGAGAAGAATGAAGTTAAGCAAAGCCAGACACAACAGGTATGGGAAGATCACTTGTGCCTCAAAAGCTGTTCTTGTCATTTAAGCAGTTAATAGCTAACTCAAGAAGGCTGCTAATTAGCATCTAGGTAGAGGCTCTCACTTACACTGGTCATTAACTAACCACCTAACTGGTAAAAAGCATTGTATTCTACCAGTCCCAATGTCATTTTAAGACTTCCTACTACAATAAGTGTGTTCAATTACAGCATCCTGGGAGAATAGCTTCTACCCGTCAAAATGTTTGGGAAAGTATGAGACAAAGTCACACAGGTCTTCTTTGCTTCCTGCAACTTGCCTCGAGTCTTTAAGATGTTCACAAACACTGAGAACCTCTAGGAGGGAGACACAGGATGCAGTTGAAAAAAGTCTACGAAAATTAACCAGGCACGGTGGCGCATGCCTATAAGTCCCAGCTACTCGGGAGGCTGAGGTGGGAGGATCACTTGAGCCCAGGGAGGCCGAGGCTGCAGTGAGCCGTGATCACGCCACTGCATTCCAGCCTGGGTGACAGAGTGACACCTTGTCTCAAAAAACAAACAAACAAACGAAAACAAAAAAACTAACAAACTCAACCCTAATGTAAACTAGATTTCAAGTGAGTATGATGTGTCAACATATGTGTAAGTGCATCAATTGCCACAAGTGCCGTAGTCTGATGGAAGATGTTCATGATAGGGGAGTTTGTGGGAGAGGGCAGGGGGGTTGATGGGAACACTCTGTACTTTTCCTCTCAAGTTTGCTGTGAACCTACAACTGCTCTAAAAAAGAGTATTTTTTAAAAAGTTCTGGAGATGCATATTGGTTTCTAGGGTTTTGTTGGAGACGGGGTCTCACTGTTGTCGGCTCGGGCTGGAGTGCAATGGCACGATCTCAGCTCACTGCAACCTCTGCCTTCCAGATTCCAGTAATTCTCCTGGCTCAGTCTCCCAAGTAGCTGTATTTTTAGTAGAGACAGGGTTTCACCATGTTGGCCAGGCTGGTCTCAAACTCCCGACCTCAGGTGATCCACCCACCTCGGCCTCCCAAAGTGCTGGGATCACAGGCGTGAGCCGCCGCGCCTGGCCAGTGTATTGGTTTTTGTTTTTTGAAATGGCGTCCTGCTCTGTTGTGCAGCCTGGAGTGCAGTGGTGCGATCTTGGCTCACTGCAACCTCTGCCTCCTGGGCTCAAGCAATTCTCCTGCCTCAGTCTCCTGAGTAGCTGGGACTACAGGTGCACGCCACCACGCCTGGCTAATTTATATATATATATATATATATATATATTTTTTTTTTTTTTTTTTTTTGAGACGGAGTCTCGCTCTGCCGCCCAGGCTGGAGTGCAGTGGCCGGATCTCAGCTCACTGCAAGCTCCGCCTCCCGGGTTCACGCCATTCTCCTGCCTCAGCCTCCCGAGTAGCTGGGACTACAGGCGCCCGCCACCGCGCCCGGCTAGTTTTTTGTATTTTTTAGTAGAGACGGGGTTTCACCGTGTTAGCCAGGATGGTCTCGATCTCCTGACCTCGTGATCCGCCCGTCTCGGCCTCCCAAAGTGCTGGGATTACAGGCTTGAGCCACCGCGCCCGGCCAATTTTTATATTTTTAGTAGAAACGGGGTTTCACCATGTTGGCCAGGTTGGTCTTGAACTCTTCAGCTCAGGCGATTCGCCCACCTCAGCCTCTGGAAGTGCTGGGATTACAGGCTTGAGCCACCATGCCTGGCCTGGAGATGGATATTGTTGATGGTCATGTAACAGTGTGAATATATGTAATCCCACTGAAATGAACACTTAAAATGGTCAAAATAGTAAATTTTGTTATACATATTTTGTCACAATTTTAAAAACCACAAGGACCAGGGGTGGTGGCTCACACCTGTAATCCTAGTGCTTTGGGAGGCTGAGATGGGAGGATCACTTGAGCCCAAGAGTTCGAGTCCATAAGATCTCATAGAGTGAGATTTCATCTCTACAAAAAATAAACAAAATGTGCCAGTGGTGGTGGCTCACTCCTGTAATCCCAGCATTTTGGGAGGCTGAGGTAGGAGGATCACTTGAGCCCGGGAGGTTGAGGCTGCAGTGTGCCAAGATCGTGCCACTGCACTCTAGTCTGGGCAACAGAGTAAGACCCTGTCTCAAAAAAAAAATCTACATATATATACGTACAAAAATTTAAAAATAAATATTTTAAAATAATTTAGAAAACACAAATGGGACATGCCCTGCCCCTCTCAGCCCATGGTACTTTCCTTTTCCAACAGCACCCACTTGTTCTTGCTTATGTCCAAGGCCTGCCTGCCACTTTCCTGCAGCTCATCCAATCCACTATACGTGCTAGTGACACAGCCACAAGATTTAGACCCACACAGGACCCCACGAAACAGGACAAGGAGATGGAAAACCACAGTCAAACCTGACTTTGACTTGCTGTGAGAACAGTAGACAGGAAGTACTTAAATTTCCCGTAGATGATGGCCCTAAAACATACTTGGGCCGAAGCAGACCTGATAGATATCTACAGAACTCTCCACTCCAAATCAACAGAATATACATTCTTCTCAGCGTCACAGAGCACTTATTCTAAAATCGACCACATAACTGGAAGTAACACACTCCTCAGCAAATGCAAAAGAAGGGAAATCATAACAAACAGCCTCTCAGACTCAGTGCAATTAAATTAGAACTCAGGATTAAGAAACTCACTCAAAACCACACAATTACGTGGAAACTGAACAACCTGCTCCTGAATGACTAATGGGTAAACAACGAAATTAAGGCAGAAATAATGAAGTTCTTTGAAACCAATGAGAACAAAGACACAATGTACAAGAATCTCTGGGACAAAGCTAAAGCAGTGTTTAGAGGGAAATTTATAGCAACTAAATGCCCACAAGAGAAAGCAGGAAAGATCTAAAATCGACACTCTAACATCACAATTAAAAGAACTAGAGAAGCAAGAGCAAACACACGCAAAAGCTAGCAGAAGACAAGAAACAGAACTAAGATGGGAGCAAAACTGAAGGAAATAGAGACGTGAAAAAACCTTCAAAAAAAAAATCAATGAATCCAGGGGCTGTTTTTTTGAAAAGATTAACAAAATAGACTACTAGCAAGACTAATAAAGAGAGAAGAATCAAATAGACACAATAAAAAATGATAAAGGGGCAATCACCACTGATCCCATAGAAATAAAAACTACCATCAAAGAACACAATAAACACCTCTACACAAAAAAGCTAGAAAATCTAGAAGAAATGGATAAATTCCTGGACTCCCTCCCAAGACTAAACCAGGAAGAAGTCAAATCCCTGAAAAGACCAGTAACAAGTTCTGAAATTGAGGCAGTAATAGCCTACCAACTAAAAAAAGCCCAGGACCAAACGGATTCACAGCTGAATTCTACCAGAGGTACAAAGAGGATCTGGTACCATTCCTTCTGAAACTATTCCAAACCATAGAAAAAGAGGGACTCCTCCTAACTCATTTTATGAGGCCAGCATTATCCTGATTCCAAAACCTGGCAGAGATACAATAAAAAAAGAAAATTTCAGGTCAATATCCCTGATGAACATCGATGTGAAAATCCTCAATAAAATACTGGCAAACCGAATCTAGCAGCTCATCAAAAAGCTTATTCACCACCATCAATCGGCTTCATCCCTGGATGCAAGGCTGGTTCAACATACGCAAATCAACAAACACAATCGATCACATAAACAGAACCAATGACAGAAAACATGATTATCTCAATAGATGCAGAAAAGGCCTTCAATAAAATTCAACACCCCTTCATGCTAAAAACTCTCAATAAACTAGGTATTGATGGAACATATCTCAAAATAGTAAGAGTTATTTAAAATAAACCCATAGCCAATATCATACTGAATGGGCAAAAGCTGGAAGCATTCCTTTTGAAAACTTGCACAAGACAGGGATGCTCTCACCACTCCTATTCAACATAGTGTTGGAAGTTACAGCCAGAGCAATCAGGCAAGATAAAGAAATAAAGGGTATTCAAATAAGAAAAGAGAAAGTCAAATTGCCTGTTTGCAGACAACATGATTGTATATTTAGAAAACCCCATGGTCTCAGCCCAAAAACTCCTTAAGCTGATAAGCAACTTCAGCAAAGTCTCAGGATACAAAATCAAAGTGCAAAAATCACAAGCATTCCTATACACCAATAACAGACAAACACAGAGCCAAATCATGAGTGAACTCCCATTCACAATTGCCACTAAGAGAATAAAATACCTAGGAATATAGACCAATGGAACAGAACAGAGGCCTCAGAAATAACGCCACACATCTACAACCATCTCATCTTTGACAAACCTGACAAAAACAAGCAATGGGGAAAGGATTCCTTATTTAATAATTGGTGTTAGGAAAACTGGTTAGCCGTATGCAGAAAACTGAAACTGGACCCCTTTCTTGCACCTTATACAAAAATAAACTCAAGATGGATTAAAGACTTAAATGTTAGACCTTAAAGACTTAAATGTTAGACCTAAAACCATAAAAACCCTAGAAGAAAACCTAGGCAATATCAGTCAGGACACAGGCATGGGCAAAGACTTTATGACTAAAACACCAAAAGCAATGGCAACAAAAGCTAAAATTGACAAATGGGATCTAATTAAACTAAAGAGCTTCTGCGCAGCAGAATAAACTATCCTCAGAGTGAACAGGCAGCCTACAGAATGGGAGAAAAATTTTGTAATTTATCAATCTGACAAAGGGCTAATATCCAGAATCTACAAAGAACTTAAAGAAATTTACAAGAAAAAAACAAACAACCCCATCAAAAAGTGGGCAAAGGATATGAACAGACACTTCTCAAAACAAGACATTTATGTGGCCAACAAACATATGAAAAAAAAGCCCCATCAACACTGGTCATTAGAGAAATGCAAATCAAAACCACAATGAGACACCATCTCACACCAGTGAGAATGGCGATCATTTAAAAGTCAGGAAACAACAGGTGCTGGAGAGGATGTGGAGAAATAGTAACACTTTTACACTGTTGGTGGGAGGGTGAATTAGTTCAACCATTGTGGAAGACTGTGTGACGATTCCTCAAGGATCTAGAACCAGAAATACCATTTGACCCAGCAATCCCATTACTGGGTATATACCCAAAGGATTGTAAATCATTCTACTATAAAGACACATGCACATGTATGTTTATTGCAGCACTATTTACAATAGCAAAGACTTGGAACCACCCAAATTCCCATCAATGCTAGACTGGATAAAGAAAATGTGGCACATATACACCACAGAATACTATGCAGCCATAAAAAAGAATGAGTTCATGTCCTTTGCAGGGACATGAAGCTGGAAAACCATCATCCTCAGCAAACACAGGAACAGAAAACTAAACTCTGCATGTTCTCACTCATAAGTGGGAGTTGAATAATGACAACACATGGACACAGGGAGGGGAACATCACACACACACCCCGCAGCCTGTGGGGGGTGGGGGAAGGGGAGGGAGAGCATCAGGACAAATACTTAATGCATGCAGGGCTTAAAACCTAGATGACAGGTTGATGGGTGCAGCAAACCACCATGGCACATGTATACCTATGTAACAAACCTGCACGTTCAGCACATGTATCCCAGGACTTAAAAAACAAACAAACAAACAAAAAACAAAAAAAAACTTGGGCCGTTCAACAGCTCCCCTACCCCACAAGGTTTTTTCCAGAACAGCATTGTTGAATAGGACTTTCCAAGATGAGGAACGGGTTCTATAACTTCACTGTCCTACCTGGGAGTTATTGTGCCTACAGAGCACGCATTTATTTATTTAGAGACAGGCTCTCAATCTGTCACCCAGGCTGGAGTGCAGTGGCATAAACACAGGTCACCGCAGCATCAACCTGGGCTTAAGTGATCCTCCTGCCTCCGTCTCCCGGGTAGCTGGGACCACAGGCACATGGGTGCCACCACGTCCCGCTAATTTTTACTTTTTTTTTTTTGCTCAGGTTGGTCCCGAACTCCTGTACTCAAGCAATCTTCCCGCCTTGGCCTTCTAAAGTGCTGGGATTACAGGCGTGAGCCACTGCACCTGGCCTATCGAGCACCTTAAATGCCACTAGTGCAACCAAGGAACTTACCATTTTTACCGTATTCTAACCAGTTTAACTGTCAAGAGCCACCTGGGGCTAGTGGCTACCAAATTGGACAGAGTGGTTTTAGAATTTTGGCGGAAATGCCAAAAAGCTGAGTGATAGAGGAGGAATCCAGGAGACCGTGAAGGTCATGTTTAGCCCAGGAACCCACTTCTACTGTGTATGTACTTTTTCAAACCTCTGAAAGTAATTCTAATGCACTGAGAAATGATTTACTCAAGACCAGGACAAGGTTAACCAAAGGGAACTCATGGTACAGCCCAACGTTCTAGGCCATCCAGGCCGGAGTGAGCCAAGGTGACGCGTCTGTTGTGTGGTTCCAGAATTGAAAGCATGAGATTTGACGTCTGCATCTTCACAGTCGACCTGTTTGTTAGAAGAGGCCCCATACACACACACACACTCCGCCCCAGAAAAAGCAAAAGCCACTGCACACGAATCTTTCAGAGGTGGCACCAGCAGGAAGGAGAGTGTTGTGCCTCATGGCAAAAGGAACATTTAACCGTTCAGAGAAGAGTCTGTTCGAACTCCAATTTTGGAGCAGAATGAATAGAAGTTGAGAAGATGGAGTGGTTCTAGGTGAAGTGGGCTCCCGAATGACTTTTCTAGAAAGATGTTAAGAGCATACTCAGTGTGGTCAGAAATGTCAGGAGAGTGCTTTCAATGGGTCCAGCTGCCACTTGTTTAAACAAGCCTGGCACCCACCTCCCCCCCGCCCTCCCCGCCCCCTTCCAGCTGGGGAGAATTTGCTCTGCAGGAAACACAGATCCGTGCTGCCTGCAGCAGAGGCTGAATCCTAATAATCCTAGCTTACTATTACAGCAAAGCAACTTCCCATCCTAGCTCATCAGTTTTTAGGTTTAGGATAGGCACTGTTACTCCCTTTGACCAGTGGAGAAACTGAGGCACAAGGACTCCCAGGTAAACTGTCTCACATATAATGCTTCTGAACGTCACCCAGGTGCCAGAGGTTTGTCACCAAAGGCGCTGTAAGGGAAAAAACGTTAAGCAACAATTCATTCCACACCAAGAGAAACTCTTGCCAATCCAAAGTACGGTTCTTAAGGCTGGATTCTCACGGCACATTTATTATAGTGAGTTTAGAGACCCAGAGTCCCACTCCAGCAAAGGTGCCCTCGAACCCGTGAATGCTATGCATTATGGGATAAAATATACATCACAGGGTGGTGGATCACACTCCACCGTCAGTGTTTTGGGGACGAGAATTGAAGTGTGCAAAAGAACACTGGGTATTTCTAAGTAGAGCAAACACACACACACACGCGACACCGATTTCCACTCCTGGCTGCAAAACGGAATCGCCTGAGAAGCATGACACTTCTGAGGCCTCGGGTGCTTATGTCATTGGTCTGGGGTCCCATCTGGACATCCAGAGTTTTAAAAGCTTCCCAGGTGATTCTAATATGTAGCCTACGTTGGGCCCCACGGCCGTAAGAGACCTGCCAGGAGTGAGAAAGCAAAAGTTGGATAACTCGGAGAAGGAGGGCTTGGTAGGGTTTGGGTTACAGGTTGTTTCTTGGGTTATCTGATGTTTAAGATGCCTGAAGAATCAGTCTAAATGCCCGGTGGCCTCTATTTTCTTATCTGTAAAAGGGCACAACGTTAACGACTCTACCCTCCCCCAAAGGCAGGACGGTCCTGTTGGAGGAATCAGGGGGTGAGAGGATAGGAAGGGGGCTAGTGGGAGGGGGACTGGGCAGAGAGGACTGGGCAGAGGGGGAGAGGAGGAGGATTAGGGGGAGGAGAGGGGGACTAAGGGGAGGGGGGACTAGGGAGAGGGGGGACTAGGGAGAGGGGGGACTGGGGGGACTGGGGAGGGGGGAGTAGGGGGAGAGGGAACTAGGGGGAGAGGAGACTGGGGGAGAGGAGACTAGGAGGAGAGGAGACTAGTGGGAGGAGGGACTGGGGGAAGGGCGGGGGGACTAGAGAGGAGGGAGACTAGGGGGAGGGGACGGAGAAGGAAGGGGAACGATGGGGAGAAGGGAGGGGAACGAGGGGGAGAAGGAAGAGGGGGAAATGGAGAAGGACGAGTGGACGGGGGACGAAGGGAAGGGGGACGAGAGGGCGGGCCGGGTGCCCTGGCTCGTGTGAGGGTAGGTAAAGTGGGACTGAGGTGAGGACGAAGCCGCTCTCACCTGCGTCGTAAAAGGCGTCGAGCACGGCCGTCTCCCCGAAGTCCAGCTCTCCGAAGGGCAGGGAGGTGAGGTGAGCGCCCTCGGCCTCGCAGGCCCGCAGCAGGCACTGCCGCGCCCCCGCCTCCGGGCAGCCTGCCGCGCCGCCCTTGGAGCTCTCACTGCGCACATATACTGCCCGCAGAGCTCGCCGCGGCCCGCCCCCGCTCTCTCCCTGGCCACTGCTGCCTGCCGCGCCCTCCGCCGCCCCGTCGGGCTCCGCCGGCCCGGCCGCGCCCTCCACCCCCGGCGGCGGCGGGCACTGAAGGGACTCGCTCGCCGCCCCGAGGGCCCCGGCCGGAGCATTCCCACCGCCACTCTCCATGTGCCCGCCTGCGCGCCCTTCCTCTGCGCGAGTGGCCCGCGACTGCGATCCGCTAGGAGGCACAAGTTACGGCAGCCGCGCAGGCGGTCCCGGCACCTGCTCCTGAAGCGCGGGACGCTAAGTGAATCGAGGGAACTGAGCGCACCGGGGGCCCCGCGGCGGGTCGAAGACTGCAGTGCCCCTAGGCTGCAGCCTGAAGCTCAGGCCTCGCGGCCCCCAGCGCCCTTTGAAGGCCGGAGAGAGAGAGGCGGGGGCTGGGGACGTCAGGGCGAGCGAGGGGCGGGGAGGGGGCCGGGGAGGGCGGCAGGGCAGGAGCGGGGAGGGTGCCCCCTGCTGCCCCCTCCAGGCAGCGCCCGCCCGCAGCCGGGAGACGCCGAACACGGGAACAGGAATTGGGGGACTTTTTTTTTTTTTTCTGCCATCCCTCTAGCCTGATCACCATTAGGAGCTCCAATTTCTTTTTTCTCAAAACAACTTGAAGCATTCGAGCAGGGTAAAAACTCTTTCAAGGCATCGGTTGGATGGAAATGTTCTATTCCCAACTCAATACAGACGTATTAATAGTTTTCACCCGGCATTGGGATGAACGGATGCTTCATCCCAGGTTGCCAAGCGCACGGCCCTCCTTGAGCCCTGTCCCAGAGGCCGGCTCGTCCTGGCTTTCGCCGTGACCTTGACAAGGCATGGGGAGGCACCAGCAACAAACTTTGTCTGGAAGATAGACTCCGAGTACGCTGCCTGCCTGACCTTTGAAAATGCCGTGAACCCAAAGGGGCCCTCACTCGGCTCTTAAGCACTTCACGAATTTGGACACAAATATTAAAAAAATAGTGTTGCCACTGAGGGTAATACCATTATTCCTATTTTTTATCTTTTTTGAGACAAGGTCTGTCGCTATCGCCCAGGCTGGAGTGTAGTGGCGCGATCTCTGCTCTTGGCTCACTACAACCTCTGCTTACTGGGGCTCAGGCGATTCTCCCACCTCAGCCTTCAGAGTAGCTGGGATTGCAAGCAGGCACCTCACCATGTCCGCCTAATTTTTTTGTTTTTATTTTTTATTTATTTATTTATTTTTATTTTTAGTAGAGACGGGGTTTCACCACGTTGGCCAGGCTGGTGGTGAATTCCTGAGTTCAAGCGACGTGCCCGCCTCATCCTCTCGAAGTGCTGGGATTACAGGCGTGAGCCACCGCACCTAGGCCATTGTTTTGTAAAAGATAGAATGCACCGGACACTGTCACAGACTTGGAGGTTTTTCTTTTTTCAATTGCAATATTATTTTAAACTTTATTTCTAATTGACAAAGAATAATTGTATATATTTAGGGAATACAATCTGTTGTTTTTCATTTAAGTTCAGGGGTATATATGTGCAGATTTGTTACATAGGTAAACTTGTGTCATGGGGGTTTGTTATATAGATTATTTCATCACCCAGGCATTAAGCCTAGTACCCATTAGTTATTTTTCCTGATACTCTCCCTCCTCCCACCCTCTACCCTCTGATAGGCCCCAGTGTGTGTTGTTCCCCTCCATGTGTCCATGTGTTCTC
Organism: Macaca nemestrina; assembly: GCF_043159975.1. Taxonomy (NCBI): domain Eukaryota; kingdom Metazoa; phylum Chordata; class Mammalia; order Primates; family Cercopithecidae; genus Macaca; species Macaca nemestrina. The sequence continues at coordinate 141,202,944 of NC_092145.1, read as the reverse complement.
ATCATTTAGCTCCCACTTACCAGTAAGAACATGCAGTATTTGGTTTTCTGTTTCTGCATTTGTTTGCTAAGAACAATGGCCTCCAGCTCCATCCATGTTCCTGCAAAGGACATGATCTCATTATTTTTTATGGCTGCATACTACTCCATGGTGTATATGTACTACATTTTCTTCAATCTACCATTGATGAGCATTTAGATTGATTTCGTGTCTTGGCTATTGTCAATAATGCTGCAATGAACATACACATGTATGTGTCAACAGAGTGAACAAACCTACAGAATGGGAGAAAATGTTTGCAAACTATGTATCTGACAAAGGTCTAATATCCAGCATCTATAATAACTTAAATTTACAAGAAAAAAACAAACAGCCCCATTAAAAAGTGGGCAAAGGACATGAACACTCTTCAAAAGAAGACATACATGCAGCCAACAATCATATGAAAAAAAAGCCTCAACATCACTGATCATTAGAGAAATGCAAATCAAAACCACAACAAGATACCATCTCACGCCAGTCAGAATGGCTATTATTAAAAAGTCAAAAAATAACAGATGGTGGCGAGGCTATGGAGAAAAAGAAACATTTGTACACTGTTAGTGGGAGTGGAAATTAGTTCAACCATTGTGGAAGACAGTGTGGCAATTCCTCAAAGACCTTATAACAGAAATAACAGTCCACCCAGCAATCCCATTACTGGGTTTATGCCCAAAGGTTTTCTCTTTTTTAATAACAGCTTTATTGAGCTATAATTCACATACCACACAATTCACCCATTTAGAGTGTACGATTCAATGAATGTTTTTAGTATATTCATAGAGTTGTGCAGCTATGGCCATAATCAGTTATATAAAATTTTCATCACCCCACTCCCCAGTGCAAAAAAAAAATCAGTACCCATTAGAAACCACTCTTGCTTCTTCCCAACATCCCCAGCTCTAGGTAACCATCAGTCTACCATCTCTGTAGATTTGCCTGTTCTGGACATTTCATACAAATGGAATCATGCAATGTGTGGACGTAGGTTTTTATTTATCTTGGGTATATACCTAGGAGCAGGATTTCTGGGTCACATGTTAACTCTACAGTTTTTTTAAAAAACTTTTTTATAGAGATGGGGTCTCACTATGTCATTGAAGCTGGTCTCGAACTCCTGGCTCCTACCTCAGCCTCCCAAAGCACTGGGATTACAAGTGTGAGCCACCACGCCAGGATTAACTTTATGTTTAAACTTCGGAGAAATTTCCACGGTTTTCCAAAGTGGCTGCACCATTTTCCATTCTCACCAACCAGCAGTGTTCCAATTTCCCCACATCTTCACCAACACTCGTTATTGTTTTTTTGATTATGACCATCCTAGCAGGTGTGAAATTGTACTTCATGATGGTTTTGATTTGTATTTCCCTGATGGCTAATGATATTGGGCATCTTGTTGTGTGCTAATGATTGGCCGTTTATATAACAGCTTCTGAGTGATGTCTATTCTAATCCTTTGCCCATTTTTTAATTGGGTATTTGTCTTTTTATTATTGAGTTGTAAGAATCCTCTATATATTGTGGATAGAAGTTCCTTATCAGATACGTGATTTGCAAGTATCTTCTTCCATTCTGTGAGCTGTCTTTTCACTTTCTTGAGGGTGTCCTTGGCAGCACATCACAAGCCATTTTGACACGTGCAGGATAGGACTTATAAAGCATTTCAGCTTCTTTTCACGCTTCAGTACTAATACAATCCACCTCCCACCCCCAAAGAAAGCAGAAACTATCTGTATAAATCCATGAAGAAATCCTGCCCTCATTCCAGCCCTGGCAGAAATCACAAGCAGCTTCCATATGTATCCTTGTCTGTGGTCAATGAATGGAAACTGGGTTCTGAGGAAATCTGTGAGAACACACAGACCAGGCTGGGAAGCAGGAAAGTCCAGAAAAACTCTCCACACCTTTGTTCTAAGACATTTTTTGTATGATGCTATAAAAGGACACATGTGTTCTTTGTAACCTTGTAATGCATAATAATAGTAATTTTCCTAATATATCTGTTCATCTGGAATTATTCCAGGGACTGCCACAGCCTTCAGAAGGGCAAAGATGCCCACTTAAAATCCCTTGCCAGCATCTTGCTGTTGTCCCCATCACAATCTTCCCAAATTCCTCTCAGCTCTCACTGGGGCCCTGCTGATCGAGTGAGACCCACAGGAGCTGTGAATTCTGGCTTGAATAAGATCTTCCTCTAAATACAAACCCTGCTGAGTAAATGCTGAGAACGCAGCATTTACCCAGCTAAAGAGCACCTTCCCCGAAGTTAGGACACACAGCCCACCTTCTCATTGTGTGTAGCAATTTGCACACCTGAAGCATGCCCTGGCCCCTTCCCCCAATGCCCTTCCTACCTCCCCTAGCCCCACTGAGAAGAAAATTGCAAAATGCTGGATTGGTTTCTTCTGTTTAATTGAACAACTGTCTTGTTCTTACCTTTGCCTTGCCGCTTACTAAATACATGTCCTGGAAACAACTTTGTCCTAATGTAGAGGTATCATGGAAAGTTCTTCCATATATTTATTTATTTATTTATTTTTGAGGCAGGGTCTTGCTTTGTCACCCAGGCAGGAGTGCAGTGGTGCGATCACAGCTCATTGCAGCCTCAACGTCCTGTGCTCAAACAATCCTCCCACCTCATTTTTTGATGTTTTTGTAGAGATGATGTCTCAGTATGTTGCACAGACTGGTCTCCAACTCCTGGGCTCAAGCAATCCTCCCGCCTTGGATCTCAAAGTGTTGGGATTACAGACATGAGCCACCATGCCTGACCTCTTCCATATATTTAGAGGAAATCCCTTTGTGACTGCTACCCGCTATTTTTTTTTTTTTCACACAGGGCCTTGCTCTGTTGCCCAGGCTGGAGTGCAGTGGTGTGATCATGGCTTACTGCAGCCTTGACCTTCTGGGCTCAAGCAATCCTCCTGCCTCAGTCTCCCAAGTACCTGGGACTACAGGTGTATGCCACCATACCTGGCTAATTGCTTTTGTAGAGATGGGGTCTTGCTATGTTGGCCAGGTTGGTCTCTAACTCTTGGGCTCAAGCAGTCCTCCCACCTCCGCCTCCCATAGTGCTGGGATTACAGGTGTGAGCTACTGTACCTGGCCACACCCACTGACTCCAATTTAATTCTTCTTCCACATGGCAACTATCCAAGAATTCCCCTTAAGTCTTCTCTTTTGCAGGTGATACCCCATGTCCCAGGCCCTTCAGTCATTTCTCCATGGCATCATTTCCAGACTACTCTCCACCCTGATGGTCCTCTTCTAGGGGATTCCATATTTGTCTCTATTGTTTTGTGTATGTAAAAGACTTTTAAAATTAAAATGTTTTCTTCTGAGATAATTGTAGATTCACATGCAATAAGAAATCAGAGACATCTAGTGTACCCTTGACCCAGTTTGCCCCAATGTTAACATCTTGTTGTACACTATCATAACCAAGACATTGACCTTGATACAATCAAAATACAAAATGGCAGGGTACAGTGGCTCACAGCTGTAATCCTAGCACTTTGGAAGGCCGAGATGGGCAGATCATCTGATCAAGACTCCATCTCAAACAAACAAACAAAAAGTTATGTCAATGGAATCATACAATATGTAACATTTTGAAATTCTTTTCTCATTCAGCCTCATTCCTTGGAATTCATCCAAGTTGTTGCATGTATCCATAGTCCATTCCATTTATTGCCGAGTACTATTCCATGGCATGGATATACCACAGTTTCTTTAACCATTCACCATTTGAAGGACATCTGGGTTGTTTCCAGTTTTTGCCTATTATAAGTAAAGCTGCTATAAACTTTCATGTACTAGTTTTTGTTGTTGTTGTTTCTTTGAGATGGAGTCTCGCTCTGTCACCCAGGCTGGAGTGCAGTGGTGTGATCTCGGCTCACTGCAACCTCCACCTCCCAGGTTCAAGCAATTCTCCTGCCTCAGCCTCCCGAGTAGCTGGGACTACAGATGCGTGCCACCGCGCCTGGCTAATTTTTGTATTTTTGTACAGACGGGGTTTTACCATGTTGGCCAGGCTGGTCTCAAACTCCTGGTCTCAAGTGACCTGCCCGCCTCGGCCTCCCAAAGTGCTGGGATTACAGGCATGAGCCACCATGCCTGCACCCACTCTTTTTTTTTTTTTTTGAGACAGAGTCTCACTCTGTCACCCAGGCTGGAGTGCAATCTCAGTTCACTTCAACCTCCACCTCCCAGGTTCAAGTGATTCTCGTGCCTCAGCCACTGTTTAGCTGGGACTACAGACACCCATCACCACACCCTGCTAATTTTTGTATTTTTAGTAGAGATGGGGTTTTGCCATGTTGCCCAGACTGGTCTTGAACTCCTGGCCTCAAGTCATCTGCCAGCCTCAGCCTCCTAAAGTGTTGAGATTGCAGGCTTGAGCCACCATGCCCAGCCATCTTGTGCCCATTTTCTAGTTGGATTTTTTTTTAAACTCTTTAGTTTTGTGTGTTCTTTGTATACTCTAGATCCTTTGGTGGATATGTGGTTTGCAAATATTTTCTCCCAGTCTGTAGCTTGTCTTCTCATCCTCTTAACAAGAACTGTCACAGACAGAGCAAAAGTTTTTAATCTTGATGAGGTCCAATTTATCAATTTTTTCCATTTATGGATTGTGCTTTTGGTTCCACATTTTAAAATTTTTTGTGTAGCACTAGGGCCTGAAGATTTTTGCCTATGTTTCGTTCTAAAAAATTTTATAGTTTCACTTTTACATGTAAGTCCATGATCCATTTTGGGGTAATTTTTGTATAAGATGTGAGATTTAGGTTGAGGTTTACTTTTTTGCCTGTGGATGTTCAAGTGCTTCAGCACCATTTGATGGAAAGCTTGTCCTTCCTTCACTGAATTGCTCCTTTGTCAAAACTCAGTTGTGCATGTGTATGAGTCTCTTTCTGGGTTCTCTATTGCATTGACCTATCAGTCTGTCCCACCACCATTACCACACTGTCTTCATTAGTGAAGCTATATAGTAGCTCTTAATACTGGGTAGAAGGATTCCTCCTTTACTTTTCTTTTCCAGGATTGTTTTAGCTATACTTGCATCTAGGTTCATGAGAAATATCGATCTGTAATTTTATTTTCATTTTTTTGGTACTGCCTCTGCCTTGTTTGGATATCAGGGTAATACTAGCCTCATAAAATAGCTTGGAAACTATTCTGTTATCTTCTATCTTCTGGAAGAGATTGTGTAAAATTGGTGTCACTTCTTCAAATGTTTGGTAGAATTCTCCAGTGAGGTCATTGAGACTTGGAGATTTCCTTTTCAGGGTGTTTTAGTTTTTTCTAATAGTTATATAACTATTCAGATTGTCTATTCTATCTTGGTTGAGTTTTGGCCTATGTTTTTCCATATACATTTCAGAATAGGCTTGCCTATGTCTACAAAAAACGTTTCTAGGATTTTGATAGGAATTATATTAAATCTAATAGATCAATTCAGAGAGAATGAACATCTTTATTATGTTGAATCTTCCAAATTATGAGCATTGTATGACTCTCCATTTATTTAGATGTTATTTGATTTCTTTCATTAGAATTTTAATTTTCAGCATACAGATCCTGTACATGTTTTGTCAAATTTATACCCAAGAATTAAATTTTCTTTAGCATGATTGTAAATGGTATGATGCTTAATTTCAGGCTTCACATGTTCATTGTTAGTATGTGGAAATGCAACTTTTTGTATGAATTTGTATTACACAACCTTGCTGAGCTTACTTATTAGTTCAAGAGATTTTTGTTTCCTTGAAATTTTCTATGTAGACAATCATGTAATCTTCAAGGGAGAGTTTTTTTTCTCTCTCTCTCTCTTTTTTTTTTTTTTTTTTTTTTTTTTTTGTTGTTGTTGCCTTATTACTGTGGCTAGAACTTGCAGTACTATGTTGAAAAAGAGCAGTGAGAGTGGGCATCCTTGCCTAGTCCCTGATCTTAGGGGAAAAACATTCAGGTCTTTTACTCTAAGGATGATGTTAGCTGTAAGTTTTTTGTAGGTGTTGTTCCCTCTGTTCCTAATTCGCTGAGAGCTTTTATTGTGCATGGGTATTTCATTTTTTTGCAAATGCTTTTTATGTATCAATTGATATGACCATATGATTTTTCTTCTTTAGCCTGTTGATACGGTGGATTACACTGATTTTCAAATGTTGAGCCAACCTTGCATTCTTGGAATAAATCCCACTTAGTTGTGATGTGTCCTTTTTTTTACATATTGCTGAATGTGATATGCTAATATTTTATTGACAATATTTGCATCTAGGTTCATGAGAAATATCGATCTGTAGTTTTGTTTTCATTTTTTTTTGGTATTGCCTTTGCCTTGTTTGTATATTGGGGTAATACTAGCCTCATAAAATAGCTTGGGAACTATTCTGTTGTCTTCCCTCTTCTGGAAGAGATTGGGTAAAATTGGTGTCACTTCTTTTTTTTTTTTTTTTTTTTTTTTTTTTTTTTTTTTTTTTTTTTTTTTTGAGACGGAGTCTCGCTCTGCCGCCCAGGCTGGAGTGCAGTGGCCGGATCTCAGCTCACTGCAAGCTCCGCCTCCCGGGTTCACGCCATTCTCCTGCCTCAGCCTCCCGAGTAGTTGGGACTACAGGCGCCCGCCACCGCGCCCGGCTAGTTTTTTGTATTTTTTAGTAGAGACGGGGTTTCACCGTGTTAGCCAGGATGGTCTCGATCTCCTGACCTCGTGATCCACCCGTCTCGGCCTCCCAAAGTGCTGGGATTACAGGCTTGAGCCACCACGCCCGGCAGTGTCACTTCTTCAAATGTTTGGTATAATTCTCCAGTGAGGTCATTGAGACTTCGAGATTTTTCAGAGTGTTTTAATTACAAATTCAATGTTTTCTAATGGTTGTATAACTATTCAGATTGTCTATTCTATCTTGGTGAAGTTTTGGTAGTTTGTGGTTTTCAAGGAATTGATCCATTTGTTCCAAGATGTTGATGTCATAAAGATGTCCAAGATGTCATAAAGTTGTTCTTGTTTACTATACTTTTAATGGCTCTAGGGTCTGTAGTGATATCTGTTTCATTCTTGATTTGGTGATTTGTGCCTTCTCTCTTTTTATCTTTTTCAGTTTTGCTATCTATCCAACTAAATGTAAATATTCAAGTCTACCGATGAGCCCATCAATGATAGCCTTCATTTCAGTTACTGTTTTTTATTTCTAGCCATTTGATTCTTATAGTTCCCATCTCTGCTGAAATTACCTATCTGATTTTGCATGATGTCTACTTAGGTTGTGAGAGACTTTAACATAGTAATCAGGCTGGTCATGGTGACTCACACCTGTAATCACAGCACTTTGGGAGGCTGAGGCAGGCGGATTGCTTGAGCTCAGGAGCTCGAGACCAGCCTGGGCAACATGGCAAAACCCCATCTCTACAAAAAATATAAAGAATTAGCTGGCTGTAGTGATGCATTCCTGTAGTCCCAGCTACTTGGGAGGCTGAGGCAGGCACATCACCTGAGGTCAGGAGTTTGAGACTAGCCTGGCCAACATGGTGAAACCCTGTCTCTACTAAAAATAAAAAAATAAAAATAAAAATAAAAAATTAGCCAGGCATGATGGCACGCGCCTTTAGTCCCAGCTACTCGGGAGGCTGAGGCAGGAGAATTGCTTGAACCTAGGAGGCAGAGATTGCAGTGAGCTGAGATCAGGTAATTGCACTCCAGCCTGGGTGACAGAGCAAGACTTCGTCTAAAAATAAATAAAACGCAATAAAATTATCTCTGATACTTTAATAGCAGTGCCATATCTAAGTCTGAATCTGATCACTTCTTTGCCTCTTCAGAATGCTTTTTCTTTCCTTTTGGCATGTCTTGTAATTTTTTGTTGAAAGTTGGACATTGTATATAGGGCAGTAGATACTATGATAATAAACCTTTAGTGTGAGACTTTATATTGATCTGGCCGGGAGTTGGGCTGTGTTGAGATTTGCTTTCCTATGAACATTACAAACTTCAGATTCCTCTAGTGATCTTTTTTTGTCCCCCACCCCTCTTGGCTTTGGGACTTCCCTTTGTGCTGCTCCCCAAAGTCTGTCTCTTGCAGTCCTCCCTGCTGTTGTTATTCCCGGAGGCTTGTTAGCATGCTGGTAGGGGGATGGATTCCGTAATATTCTAAGCTTCAGTCTTTGGAGTACACAGTGGGCTTGTGCCTCGGGTGTAACCTTCACATGGTTTCTGTTTCTCCTCCAGGGATAGAGCTCTCTCCCATTCCCTTCTCCCAGCTGCAGTGGGTATCTATGAGTGTTTTCAGTCTATAGACTTGAAGCCCTTTTCTCTGAAGATTGAATTGTTTTTAGTTGAGATGAAGAGCTAGAGTTGAGTGCAGTTTCCTCCCCTAGTTGCAACGGTAATTCACCAGGGCCCTCGGACCATGTCTTTCCCCATGCAGAATAGCCTTTTGTTCCTTAAGGGAGAAGGATCTGAGTAGATTTCTCAGTAGTTCCTGAGCCAGTACCATGAGTTTTTTTTCTGGCCAGATGGGGTTTCACCATGTTGGCTGGTCTCAAACTCCTGACCTCAGGCAATCCTCCTGCCTCGGCCTCCCAAAATGCCGGGATTACAGGCGTGAGCCACCGTGCCTGGCCTGGCCTAAACATTTTTAAGACATGGAAGATTCATTGGTGGGACTTTCATCGACAGGCCCATCCTCAGCATGTGAAGTGTCCTCAATTACCCCGAAAGTTGTCACCCTCAGCTGTACTGTTTTGTCTTCCTCATCACTCCACCCAGATTCTCAGCACCACATGCATCCCTATTAAAGCAGATATCAGTTCTACCTTCAGGCCTAAAGCTTCCTCTGAGAATTCCTCTCTCAATTCATGTCCTTCTCCTCCTTCCAGATGTACTTCCAAGAAAACTGCCGTGATTGATTGAGAACAAAGAGCATTTTCTGAGAGCTACCTTGGGACGACAGCAGGGAGTTGAGCAGGCATTTCATACAGGTGTCCGTTTACTCCCTATTCATCTATTTCCCTTTGGCATTCAAGGGCAGAGCTTCAGCCCCAGCCAAATTCTTGATTTTCTCAGATTGAGTCTAGGAAATATTCATGATGCTTGAAAAGAATCTGCTGTATGTCTCCTAAGACATCTCTGTTTTCTTCTTCTTCTTCTTCTTCTTTTTTTTTTTGTTTTTGTTTTGAGACAGGGTTTCACTCCAGTCACCCAGGCTTGGGTGCAGTGGCACACTCACAGCTCACTGCAACCTCCACCTCCCAGATTCAAGCAATTCTTGTGCCTCAGCCTCCCACATAGCTGGGATTAAAGGCGTGCACCACCACACCCAACTAATTTTTTGTATTTTAGTAGAGACAGAGTTTTACCATGTTGGCCAGGCTGGTCTCGAACTCCTGAGCTCAGGCAATCTGCCCACCTTGGCCTTCCAAAGTGTTGAGATTATAGGCATGAGTCACCTCGCCTGGCCAGACATCTCTGTTTTTCTCTGGGGGGAAATAACCTTGGAAATGTTATTGATTTCTTCATATTTTTTCGTTTGGTTTCAGGATGGCTTTCATCAGCTGGGTTAGTTTAAAAATTGGTTTGTAAATCCCTTAAAACTTTGATTTTTATTTATTTTTTTGAGAGAGAGTGTCACTCTGTTACCAGGCTGGAGTGCAGTGGCGTGATCTTGGCTCGCTGCAACCTCCCCTTCCCGGGTTCAAGCGATTCTCCTGCCTCAGCCTCCCGAGTAGCTGGGACAACAGGCGTGAGCCACCACGCCCAGCTAATTTTTTTTTTTTTTTTTTTTTTGTATTTGTAGTAGAGACAGGATTTCACCATGTTGGCCAGGATGGTCTCCATCTCTTTGACCTCGTGATCCGCCCACCTCGGCCTTCCAAAGTGCTGGGATTACAGGCATAAGCCATTGCGCCCGGCACTTTTTTTTTTTTTTTTGAGATGGAGTTTTGCTCTTGTTGCCCAGGCTGGAGTGCAATGGCATGATCTTGGCTCACTGCAACCTCCGCCTCCCGGGTTCAAGCGATTCTCCTGTCTCAGCCTCCTGAGTAGCTGGCATTACAGGCGACTGCTGCCACGTCCAGCTAATTTTTGGTATTTTTAGTAGAGATGGGGTTTCACCATGTTGGCCAGGCTGGTCTCGAACTCCTGGCCTCTGGTGATCTGCCCGCCTCGGCCTCCCAAAGTGCTGGAATTATAGGTGTGAGCCACCACGCCTGGCCTTTTTTTTTTTTTTTCTTTTTTAAATTAATAGAAGCTATAATGAAAATTTGCATTTCCAGGGCACCTTCCCATCAAAGAGCTCAAAGCTTGCTAACAAATCTTAGCTTTCTGGAGAACTGGTAATATTCTATGGGGTGGGTGGGAACAGGGAGCATTCAAGAGTAAAATGACATTGTTACATAATTATCTGCATAATTTAATTAAACTTGTTGCCACTTAAAGAGAACGGCTCCATGAAGCTGGTTTGCCAGGAATTCAGTTTATTTGTTTTTTTTCTTTGTCCTCAGAAAATTCTAGCTACAACCTACTACATCACCTTGTTCTGTTGTTTGGTTGAAATAAGTTATCACCTATTGCTCCAACAAGAAAAAAGGAGAGCCCATTTTATTGGGAATTCCAAATTCACAAACACGATGAGCACGCTGTCATTTGTGGAAAGGGCCTGCCCCGACAGCCGCTTCAATTTGGGATCAATTCAAAAGACATGAAATAGGCCGGGCACGGTGGCTCACGCCTGTAATCCCAGCACTTTGGGAGGTCGAGGTGGGTGGATCACCTGAGGTCAGGAGTTTGAGACCAGCCTGGCCAACATGGTGAAACCCCATCTCTACTAAAAATACAAAAATTAGCTGGGCATGGTGGCGGGCGCCTGTACCCCTAGCTACTTGAGAGGCTGAGGTGGGAGAATCACTTGAACCCGGGAGGTGGAGATTGCAGTGAGCTGAGATCGCACCACTGCGCTCCAGCCTGGGCGACAGAGTGAGACTCCACCTCAAAAAAAAAAAAAAAGAAAAAGAAAAAAAGGTGGTGGTGGGGGGGCATAAAGTAAAACCATCACGTGGAAACCTGTACCAACTTCATGGATTCTTCTCAGTTGCATGGGCTGCCTCTGCTCCACATGTTGGGAACCAAGCCTTGGTGACCCTAGGAACAAGACTAGGAGTGACAGGAAAAGTTCATCCTCTTAAGAGACCTGATCCTTGCCTGTCCTTACACCACTGATATTTATTTCTGGCTTGGCCATTGTGCTCCTTCACTCATGCTAATTTTGGGCACAGCATCTTCTTCCCTGGGCTTAGGTCCTAAGTGCCAAGGCTTCCCTCTGTCGGATGCCACAATCAGTCATGCTGAATGCCGGTCACCCACGCATGCGTGCTTTGTTACAGTTCTCATTTGTACAAAACCAAAGAGGGAAGCTTTCATCAAGCCCCCTTGGTGCCAAAACATCTCGATATTAATTTGTGCTAAAATAACTAGAGGACTAAAACCTAATCTCATACCACAAAAAGGGGACCATGATGACCTCGCATTACAATACCAAGGCCTTTGTGGGACCTGGGAATTATTTTTATACACCGTGGCGACTTTGAGCAATAAATTACACATCCTGCAGTTTTCCCATCAAGGAACGGGCTATGAAAGAAAATCCTGCCACTAATAAGCAAAGACACGTGTGAGGACACATACAGGATGTCCTTATGGAAGAAAGCAAATCATGTACTTGAGCATGGCACCTAGAGGACTGTGTGTGAATAAAAGTGGCTTGGCCGGGTGCAGTGGCTCATGCCTGTAATCCCAGCACTTTGGGAGGCCGAGACGGGCAGATCACCTGAGTCAGGAGTTTGAGACCAGCCTGGCCAACAGGGCAAAACCCCGTCTCTCCTAAAAATACAAAAATTAGCTAGGCGCGGTGGCAGGCGCCTGTAATCCCAGCTACTGGGGAGGCTGAGGCAGGAGAATCACTTGAGCCCAGGAGGTGGAGGTTGCAGTGAGCAGAGATCACACCATCACACTCCAGCCTGGGTGACAGAGACCCCGTCTCAAAAAAGAAAAAAGGCCTTACACAGTTATTTGAATAATGATGACTTCAAAATTTTTACACTAAAAAGAATTTATACCTAACTGGCATTTTCTGATTAGATATGAGTATAAAACTGAACAATTTAAAAAATAGAATTCACAGGCACAGATTTCACAGATTATTTCTGTTCACTTGGGAAGGATGGGGGGAGGCACTATATTCCATGTCTTCTAAGGATATTTCTACCAGAGAAATCAAATTGTATAAAGTGGAGAAAAATGGTATTCCAAAAAAAAAAAAAAATCATTCCTCTTGGACCATGACAACTTTGAACAAAACTATTCTCACAAAATTTCATTTTAATCATCTTCTTTACAAAGCACAATACTTAAGACTTTTCTAAATACAACTTTATAAAATGAAGCAAAAAAATAATCTCCATAGATGCCTGGTCGAGTCCATGCTGAATGCAAAATAATTTTTTTTTTTCCAAAAGTGATACTTCCAAGCTTTTCAACATTCTCGATGGGTCCATTTTGTAAAGAGTAAAGATGGTGGCTGTTTGGGTAGCGGCTCGTCCAGTTCCTTGACGCAGAATCCTCTTGCTGGGTAGCCCGAGGGGCAGCAGTGACGCTGTACATACCAACTTCTCCTTCCCGAATCACTTCTCCCTCTCCTCATACAAAGGAAGCCAATGGCCTCTATGAGGGGGAAGACATCAGCTCTCTACATTCCATGTTGCCAGTGCCCCATGAGGGTGTTCCAACCGCTCAATTTAATCAACAATCCTACTCTGTATACACGTTATATAAAACTATATAATTAGGGATTTTCATAAGTAGATGAGAAATTTGAACATCGAAGAATCCAATCTGCATTCTTAGATCATTAGGTGGTGGGGAATCTCTGGAATCTTCAAGTTTAATGCAGAAATGCTTAAAACTGTCAAGGGGTACAGGGATATTTTACGCTGCTCTTGGGAACTTGGCACTCCTGACTCCAAGCACACTGAACCCAAGGCTGCTGAAAAGGCAATATATCCAGGGATGGGAATGGAGGGTGTGAGGTTTCCTTCCTTATACACTCCCTTCCCTTAACTGTGCCCCCACCCAGGAAGACCGAGGTGTTTGGGCTCAAGTAAATACTTGGAGGGAAATAACAGCCTCAGGTAGCAAGGATGAGCACATAGGCAAGAGGAAGGCAGGGGGAGGGAGGGAAGAAGAGAAAGGAAGAGACATTTATTTGTAATACTATCAATGACCAATAATGTGATTTTTTTGCATCACTTCTTCAGTATCATTAACTCTCATTCTTTGTGGCTGTGCAAATCTATTAATGTTTAGTAGTTTCACTATTAAACTCAGGAAATAGACAAAGCAGCTTTCGAGAAACACATCCAACATCTTCAGGGGCCATTAAGGGACCACCCCCTCCACCCCCTACCCCTGAACAGTCTCGCAATACAGTAGGCTCCTCATTTTCAGCTAAGGATGAGAAAACAGTTACATAGTCTAAGGCTGAACTGTTCATGTACTACAAAGATAAAGCGGACAGGCAAACATCAGTTTCCTTGGAAAATAAAAAGCAACTCCATAAATGCAAGAAAGTTCCAATGGCTACACTTCAACATGACCCTCCTCCCATTCTCTTGGATCTGAGGAAGGGGTTACAAGTGAGCAAGGCAAATGACATTATGTGAATACAGTTTAAACGATAACACACACGGGTTACCCAGTGCAGGAAATAATACAACTTTCCCCCCCTTGTTTTCATTTGCATTTTACTTTTATTTATTTTTGCTTTAATAATGCATATTCTGTTCACGCAAAAGGTGCAAAGGACAGAAAGCAGGGGTTTAACTTGGCTGATGAAAAATCAAGCAGGGATGACATTTCTAGTTTCATGAACAACCTAAGACTAGGAGAAATATAAAAGTCACAGCTGGTACCACAGAGCACGCCCAACTTCACAGCTGTCTCCTCTTAGGACCTTTGGCTAGGGTGAGAGAAGCTTTGAAGACAGTGGCCTCTAGTGGACTTGGATAAGTGGCAGATTTTTTTTTTTAATTTTAATTTTTTAATTTTTTTGAATCATGGTAGCTGCATCACAAAAGCTCCAATCAAGAGGGTGGTAAAAAGAAGGCACAGATCATTGCAAATACCAGATTTTCTCTTTCTCTTTTTGTAAATATACCATCATATATAAGCTAAAATTTCTCTTAGGGTGGTGGGGTTTGCTGGCAGGGGAAGGGGCAGGTTGAACCTACAATTGCATATGTAATAGAATCCTAATGGGGGACAAAGAGCGAGGCAGCCCTCAGCCTGAAGCAAAAGAAAAGGACACTCGCTTCTGACTACGTGTAGCACAAACACTAGGGAAGTCTGTGACAAAACACGATTAAAAAATCATAAAATTATAAAGCTTGTAAACGAATAATCTGAAATTACATTTTATTAATGGAAAATATCATCAAAATAGTACCACTATGGACTAAACTGCCTGAGTTTTCATTTCGCATTGAGATCTCAGAGTAGAAAAGCCTTTAGCACAATTTTGCTCTGTGTAAGTCACAACGAGTGCCAGCCCCAGGACTAAACCCTGGGGAAGATTCTCCTCTTGGATGGAATTTGTGTTGTGCTATCAAGACTTTTGTGCTAATCTTTCAAACAGGGACATTTTGAGGCAAACCTTTAATCTTTTGGCACAAGATTATTTTGGCTGGGGCAGAAAATTTGAGTCTCGGACTCAGGATGAATAATGTGACATTTCATTGATCAAGTATTCATTTTGATTGTAGAGCTTTCTTTATGTCATTCACTTCCATCTAGAAAGAGAAAAATAAGAATAGAACAAAGTAATAATGAATCGGCTGGTTTTATAGAAGCTGGAAGATTATAAACCTGGTCGACTGAAAGAAAACTATCTACCTGACAATTTTAAAGGTGACATGACATCGGAATGGACAATCAATAGCAATGCCAGAAGTGACATCAACACAGAACAGGCACACAGACACAAGGCACTAGGAAATGGTGAACATTTTGACTCTCAGGCTGCCAGGCTGCAAAGTTTGTCAAAAGCAGCAGTAATTCCAGTTTCCTAGCCAGAGGGTAGAGCAGGCGGTCCTATCAGGCCGGGCCATCTGGCAGTGTTGGAAGGCAGCTGTGGTTGGCTCAAGGGGGTGTCTGTCAGTACCCCCAAAATGATGGCAAGCAGCTACCTATCCTTTGTTAAGCAACATGGGCCCCCATCACCACAAGGGCACCAACTGGATGAAAGCTGAAAGTCTACCTTCGGTCAATCAGAACTCCCACGCATTCTCTGCCATTTGGTAATGGCAGTGTTGAATCAGAAGCTACAGGGGACAGAGCTCTAATGCCCTGGCAGGACAGAAATGGCCATTAGTGAGAAATCAAGAGCAAATGCCCCTGAACGTGGACAACTGTGACCCCTGGAGCCCTAGTGACCACATATAATGAGGCCTCTTGGAAATGGAGGTGGGGGAGGGGCTTTTCGCAGAGGAGATGTTTAAGATAAATTCCAGGCCAGTTGCCGTGGCTCACACCTGTAATCCCAGCACTTTGGGAGGCTGAGGCAGGCAGATCACCTGAGGTCAGGAGCTCGAGACCATCCTGGCTAACACGGTGAAACCCCATCTCTACTAAAAATACAAAAAATTAGCCGGGTGTAGTGGCATGTGCCTGTAGTCCCAGCTAATTGGGAGTCCGAGGCAGGAGAATCACTTGAACCCGGGAGGCGGAGGTTGCAGTGAGCCAAGATCGCACCAGTGCACTCCAGCCTGGGTGACAGAGCGATACTCTGTCTCAAAAAGAAAAAAAAAAAAAAAAAAAAAAAGATAAATTCCAAATGAGAAACCCAATTTGGGGCACATTTCCTAATGTTTCCCTTCCCCAAGACTTCCTGGGGAAATGATATGTAGTAAGCCTATACGAGTCTAAGAAAATGGTCACAGGAAATGTATCCAGATGTGCAGAGAGGTGACAATCATTTATTTTTGAAATAAAAGCCCTGACTCTGTCCTGCCCCACTGAGCCTAGGACTCACAGGCAACAGAACCCAAAGGGACTCACCTGCAACCGAAGCCGGATTTTCTTCTCTTCATCCAACTCAGACAATAACTGTTTAATCTCTCGTCTGAAAAGCAAATGGCAATGAAATTAACCAAAATCCCAGACTTCCCTCATCAGAGATCAGAAACCTATTATCACTACAAAATCCATCTGATCCTTTTTCACAAAGAAACTGTGGACAAAACATCATTATTTTTTTTGCATTGTTACTGCTTAAAATTTGTTTCAGGCAGAAAGGCTTGCCATTATTCTGGGGCCCCTAAAATATGTAGCCAGCAGCTGGTGGTTGTGGAAGTGACCTTTGAAATCCCTTAGTCCAAACTTCTCCCAAAAGGAGAAGATGGGGAAACTGAGGCTCGGCGTGGTGGCCTGACTTGCCCAATGACTAGATTTCACGTAACCTGTCAGAATATGACAGGTTCATATTCTGTCATCTTCCCCATAACCACTCCTTTATTACACAATCACTGGGCTTTAAATGTACTTATTATAATTTTTTTTTTTTTTTTGAGACAAGGTCTTGCTCTATTGTTCAGGCTGAAGTGCAGTGGCACGATCACAGCTCACTGCAGCCTCAACCTCCCAAACTCAAGCGATCCTCCCACCTCAGCCTCCTGAGTAGTTAGGACTACAAGCGCACACCACTGTGCCAGGCCAATTTTTAAAATTATTTTTGTAGAGATGGGGGGTCTCACTATGTTGTCCAGGCTGGTCTTGAACTCCTGAGCTCTAGCAATCCTCCTGCCTTGGCCTCCCAAAGTGCTAGGATTACAGACATGAACCACTAAGCCTGGCTCTTCATTTTTATTGCAGATGTTTTTACCACTCCATATATATATTTCCTTTATTTTATTTATTTATTTTTATTATTATTAATTTTTGAGATGGAGTCTCACTCTGTCGCCCAGGCTGGAGTTCAGTGGGGTGATCTTGGCTCACTGCAAGCTCCGCCTCCTGGGTTCAAGTGATTCTCCTGCCTCAGCTTCCCAAGTAGCTGTGATTACAGGCATGCATCACCATGCCTGGCTAATTTTTGTATTTTTAGTAGAGATGGGGTTTCACCATGTTGGCCAGGCTGGTCTCGAACCCCTGACCTCAGGTGATCTGCCCGCCTCAGCCTCCCAAAGTGCTAGGATTACAGGTGTGAGCCACCACGCCTGGCCTATTTCCTTTATTTTCAACAGGGTTTTTAATTGCTAAAAGGTTACTGGTATGTTTTCATGGATTCTCACAAAATCCTACACAGTAAGTCCCAAAAACTTGGGGGTAAAATAATTGGAGTAATGGTATGGCAATCATGTCTTAGAGAAACTGGCATGACTTAGGATCCATGGCCTAATGCCCTTTCTAACATTAAAAATAATGAAGTGTACAACACTAACCATCCCACAAAGTCAGGGCTCTATACTTAGGACACTGCAAGCATCCAAACACTGGGCAGAGAGCTGTCCTCCATTTTAAGGTATCGAGTACTCCATTTTACATGCATATTTTCACAGACTGGATGGAAAATCAAGAAACAAAGATGGCTGACACACCACAGTAAAATAAGGTGGAAGTTATATTGCATTTTCTCACTTCGGATGAGCACCATGATAGTCCCTATCTCTGGGGCAGTGTCCCAGCTCTGCTGTCAACATACTGGGTTTATATCACAACTGATGTGAACCAGTTGTGATTCATTACTGTATTTATTTAAGCACACATTATGCACCCATATCTCAGTGGGTACTACTTAGGGATTAGGAAGGAAGAAGGTGAGACTCCAGGCAAATGTTCCAACCCCAGGAGACTGGCAGGCAAAGCCTCAAGCAGTCCAGCTGTGGGCAGTTAACTGGGGAAAGCGGTCCAAAGAAAGTCACTAAGTCTTGAACTAGTGAAATGAAAATTAGTGTTAAGTCTATGAGGAGGAAGAAAGACAGGGGAATTGACAGAGAAAAGCCAGGGAAAAGCAGGGAGGTGAGAACCAGCTTATTTGGGGATAAGGAGAGCTGGCGTGGACTTGAGTTGAAGGCTAACAGGAAAGTGGCATGAAAGCTAACATGAGAGACTAGTAGGGATCCACTGACCCTGGGCACAAAGGCCAGACTGATGTAGGCAGCAAAAGGCAGGACTTGGAAGAGAGGCCACTGTGGGGTGTTGATTCAAGAGATTTTGGCCGGGGAAAGACAATTCCCACCAACCATTTGCAGGCTTCACAGTGGGGGAGAAACACGGTGTGGCAGCCCCGAAGCACAGGCCATTTCAGACGTTGCAGGCACCTCTCAGACGGTCCAAAGGGCTAAAGCCCTGAATTCAAGCCAGTCTGATACCATGATGGTTCTGTTCAGAAGGCAAGAACCAATGCTCTGGGGTGTCCTGGGGCCTCTGAGATGTCCTGTCTGGGCAAGGGAAACAGGTAACCTGGACATGGATGGGGCCTTTGGGTACCCAAATGAGTAACCTCCAGAGCCAGATAGGAGCTAGGGACTTTAAGGGGTTAGAGGTAGCCTGGCTGGCCCCAGGATTCCCTCTCAAGTAGCATCCTGCCAGTCCTGTATATTAATCTGATGGATCTCTTCCAGGCTGGGGTAAGTCCAAGAGGCTTCAATTCCATATGGCACCTCCCAGCCTGAGTGGTACAGAACCTGCTTAGAGCCACATTGCTCAAAGCGAATTCCATGGAACCCTCATCCTAGGATGCTCTAGAAAAAAAAGGTTCTATGATTAAACAGGTGTGGGACACCTTGCATATGCTATCCTCTCCATCCTCCCAATGCAAAGGGAAGGCTCTGAAGAGCCCTTCAGAAAAGAAATTAACTTTGCTTAACCCAGTTATTCCCGCAAAGTAACCATAAAACACATTAGGGCCCTCTAGCCACGTAGAAGGAGGCAGGTGACAGGGCTTCTGCTGGCCCCAGACTGGCAGAGGGCTTCGTCGCTGTAAGTCTCTGGTTGCACCTCCTGTCACCACCCCAGGCACCTCCAATCCAAGAAGACCAGCCGCCTGGGGATGCGCTGACCTCACCAGGCTGCCCCGTGTGACCAGGAATCTACATGATGTTCTCGCTGCTGCAGTAGTGTGCTCTTAGCAATCATAAATCATTGTTCAAAATCCTACCCGGGAAATAACTCTTTGAGATGCCTCCCCTGATCCTCTCAAGAAACAGCCAACTGATCCCTAAAATCCTCGAACCTCAGTTTACTCAGAGCAGTGCCTCCCTACCTTTTTTTTTTTTTTTTTTGAGATGGAGTCTCGCTCTGTCACCCAGGCTGGAGTGCCGTGGCACAATCTCGGCTCACTGCAACCTCCGCCTCCTGGGTTAAAGCAATTCTTCTGCCTCAGTCTCCCAAGTGGCTGGGATTACAGGCGCACGCCAGCATGCCCAAGTAATTTTTTTGTATTTTTAGTAGAGATAGGGTTTTGCCATGTTGGCCAGGCTAGTCTCAAACTCCTGACCTCAGGTGGTTCACCTGACTTGGCCTCCCAAAGTGCTGGGATTACAGACATGAGCCACTGTGCCCATTCTCTACTTCTAATCCTCCTATGGGCTTTGTCATTGCAACCACATCCTGGATGATATTGATGTATGATACTTATTTTTGTGTCCAGGTCTTTCTCCTCGTCTAAGTGCTCTTTGAGGATTAGAGATGTGGTGAGAGTGTGTGTGCAGCCATGCGTGGAGAAAGACCCGCCCCGCCCCGCCCTGCCCACTGCAGTCTCATGGTGAGAACATCTTACTCAATGTAAAATCTTGGGCTTCAAGATTCCCTACATCTTCTTCATACATTACCGGTACCTCAATGCAGGCCAACTGCTTCATCTGGCAGCTAAGTGAAGAAACTGCCATTTTTCTGTTGCAAGAGGAAAAGCTAGCTGTTGAGCTTATTTAAGAAGTGGTTCATGTACATACCGTGTTTTATGGGGGATTTAAATGCTTTTCTTGTTAGCAGTCTGCTGAGAGCATCAGTCCCTGCAATGGACTCATCCTTCTATGCCCCGTGGCCAGCCTGTGCCCTTCCTGCACACAGTAAGTCCAGCAAAAACATGCAGCGTAATTTAAGTATAAATTGAGACTCTCGGGGTCTACACGCACTCCCACCACTGCTGCCACCATCACCGGGGAGACCAGGCCCGCTGTCCAAGGCAGGCTGGGATCCATGCTTTCAGAACTAGGTGCTGGCCTGGCGGAGAGCAACCTGGGTGACAGCCGCCAAGAGTCCCCGGACACTCACTTCTGCTGGTCCTTCATGGTCTCGATGATGCTCCTCAGCTCGCGGACCTGTGTCCTTAGCTCCTCCACGGCCGCCTGGCTGCTGGCCGCAGGCTCCATCTTTGGTTTTCCTTCCGTGCCGAACAGAGAAGGGGAGTTGGCTCTGTGTCCAGCTGTTCCCAAAGAGGATGACAGCGGGGAGGGCACTGCCGAGGACAGAGGGGCTGGCCCACTGCCACCTGCTGCCATGGTCCCCGGCTTGGGCAGCAGGGATGCTTTGTTGTCAGACACCTGTGACGAGGGAAGGCAGGGAGGGTTCAGGGCTGGGGATTTGTGTGTTGTGTCTTTGTCCTGGTTAGTCAAACTCTCTGTTAACACCACTGTCCCTGCCTCTCTCCACACACTCCATTCACTTGTTCCTTCATCCACAAGCCACCAAGGGCCTGCTTGGTACAGGCATTTCCCCCTTACTCACATGCCGCCTTCTATGTATTTTAAATGTGACCTTCTTTCTGGACAGAGAGTTTCTGACTGGTTCAATATACACATCGAGATGCCCAGCGACTTGCCAGGCACCACAAACTCTGAAGTGAACAAGACATTGAAGCATTCTCCTGGTCTCCAGGGAGCTCCGAACCCAGTGGGGCGCAGACAGACAGACAGACCAACGCACTGCGATGGGGGGATGACTGCACAGAGGGAGGTGAGCATACAGAGCCCCAGAAACACAGAGAAGGGGCCAGCCATCCAGATGGGCAGGCATCGCAAGCAGGTGCTGACAGTCTTGTCTTGGAGGAGGACCAAGAAGTAGCCAGAGGAAAGGAGAGGCACTTAGAGAAACAAGCTGCAGTGGGAGGGAACACGCCAGGCAAAGGTCTAGAGACCGCAGAGCAAAATGCATTGGTGGGAAGTACTGCTAGAGCGTCAGAGGGGGCAAGAGAGGGCCTTGGGGGCAGAGCTAAGGCTGGGAGGTATAAGCAGCTGGGCGAAAGGGTGAGAGGAGGGCACACCATGCTGAGGACCATGCTGGCTGCAGAAGGGCCTAAGGGTTGGCAGATCTGGAGCTGGAGAGAACTGCTGGGAGAGTCTTACACAACGTAAGCTAGAAGTGGTCAGGGTTTGACCCAGGCAGTGGTTAGGAGGATAGACACAAGACAACTTTGAGTGATGTAGTGAAGGCAGGCACAGCCGACATAGAGCGCCAGGCATTGTTCCCAGTGCTGGGGGCAGGAGTGGGCCAGAAGGATGGAGTCCCTGCCCTCATAGAACAGATGCCTTGTGAGCAGGGAGATGTGGTCCTGGACAGGATGCAGAGGGTGGAGGAGGAAGGACAGATCAGGGACCACGGGTGCAGTGGACACACCAGGCATCAAGGTTGTACCTTTCATGGGAGAAACAGCAGGTTGAAGAGTCAGATAATGAATTCTGTTTTTGACACATTGGATTTTAGGAGCCCTTAGTGACTGAGAAAGAGGAGGAGGAGAGGGGATGAAGCAGAAGAGAGGCCTAGAGGAGAGTCCAGAAGGATCGAAGTGGTTGCATGCGTGGGTGAAGGGTGCTGAGAGGAAAACTGGGTGGAGTCCACTTGGTGGAGCCAGGGAGACAGAAACCTGCTCGTGGCAGATGAGCACCTGGATGGGAGGCGAAGGTGTGGCCTGCAAGTTTAGGACTCTCTTTCCAGAAACTTGTTTGAGGCAGGAAGACAGGAGAGAGGGAGCATGCTCATGCGGAAGCCTCAGGGAGAGGGGGGATCAGGGAAGGGTTCCGTTCACTTTCCAGGACTGGGAGACCCTAAGCTGCACAATACGCTGAGAGAAAGAGCCAGCGAAGGCCAGGCTGAAGATGGAGGAGACTGGCGGGAGAGGCCTGACGGAGAAAGAGTGTCCTGAGGAGGCCAGGAGGGCCCAGGAAGGACAGTCATGGGTGAGAGAGAAGAGGGGTGCCCAGTAGGCCCCTGGGGGAGAAGGCACCAACAAGGGAGCTGGGAGGCAGGTGGCAAGGAGGGAAAAGAGTGGGACAGGATGTTGGGAGGCGGGGAGGATAAGCAGCAGGGCAGAAGTAGAGGCTGGTGGTGAAGCTTGGCAACACGGCCGCGAGACTCCCTCCAGCAGCAGGTACCCAGCAGGCCACCCCAGCACAGGAGCCAAAAGGGGCTTGGCTGGCATGGTGAGGAGGCAGAGTCTGGATTCAGGCTGTGCTAGAGGGAGAGACTGGGCAGAGAAAGCCAAAAGCAGATGGGCCATCATTCCCAGCCTCTCTGCTCGCCTTTTTTCTGCCAAGTTACCATTGAGGAAAAGCGCTCTCTCCTGCCAGGGATAGTGCTCCGCCAGCCCGTGCTTTATCATTAGTAGGAGTTAGAGTAAGAGGGAAGAGGAACTGACATTTCTGGAGCAATGATCACATGCCGGACGCCGGCTAGACAATTTGAACAACGATCGGTTGGCACAAGCATTTTACCAAGCAGAAAACGGAGGCTTAGAGAGGTAGCCGAGTAGTTCCCCAAGACTCATAGGTAACAACCGGCGGAAACGGGGGGTCAATTCCCTATCAACCAGATCCCTCAAGTCCAGCACTGCAACTGTGGCTACCTGAGTCTGAAGATTTGCGCACTCCTGTCCTTCTCTCCTTTGCTTGTCACCTATTCCTGGGCTTATGCCTTTTCCTGTTTCCCATCCTGCATCCCTGCGGACCTCCCATACTCCTGTGACCCACCAATGCCTTTGCACTGACTGACTTCCAGACACTTCTTGAATCAAGGCTTCTCTTGGCATTTCCTACATGACTCGCTCTCCCGGCCCATTTCGGCTACTGAGCAATTTTAAAGCCCTCACAGAGTATAGGCCACCACCCTCCCTAGATCAAATTAGTTCAAGTGGAATTTCTAGAAGCAGTGAAGAGCACGACATGACAACTCCAGGGAAGTGAAATAGGCTAATGCGATAGAACTGTGTAAATCAGAACCGTGAAAACCCACTGTCCACCAGTAGATGTCACCGTAGAGACACCCCAGGGATGTCAGAATGAACCTATACCTACAGTCACCAGAAAAAACGGGTCTAAATCCAATTTCTGCAAATGGAATCCTTTTATAAAGAAAGAATGCTTCGGTTTTGTGAATAATTACAGTTGATCTGTTGTATAGGATCACATTTTGCATACTGTATCAGATTTGTAAGAAAATCTATACATGTAAATTCTTAAATCTACGGAGAAGGAAAATTCCACGGTAAACTAATTTCTTTGTGCTATTCCTGCTTCAAGTGACTACAGTTTTCTGCTTTTAGACAGAAAGAAGTTGCTAATATTCAGAGAAAATAATTCCAGTTGACTTGGTTTGCTTAGTGGGAGAAAATGGAATTTTAAAATCTTGATTCATATTCATACGAAGAAGAGAATTTATACAAGATGCTCCTCAAGGCCGGGCGCGGTGGCTCAAGCCTGTAATCCCAGCACTTTGGGAGGCCGAGGTGGGTGGATCACGAGGTCAGGAAATCGAGACTATCCTGGCTAACATGGTGAAACCCCGTCTCTACTAAAAATACAAAAAACTAGCCGGGCGAGGTGGCGGGCGCCTGTAGTCCCAGCTACTTGGGAGGCTGAGGCGGGAGAATGGCGTGAACCCGGGAGGCGGAGCTTGCAGTGAGCTGAGATCACGCCACTGCACTCCAGCCTGGGAGACACAGCGAGACTCCGTCTCAAAAAAAAAAAAAAAAAAAAAAAGATGCTCCTCAAAAGTTACATGCAGTAGCCAAGAGCTAAATGTCTTCCTTGTTTCTCATAAACTAATAACTTAAAGTATCTATACTATTCTCTGGGCATGGAATAAAATTAAAGTGTTTTTAGACTATAAATTTATCATAGAATGTGAATCCAAATCAATTTTCTTTAAGAGACCACATTAGTTATCTATATTTGTGATCTTCCAACTATAATTTGTGACCAGCTTTGAACATAAAAGACAAGATCTGTGGGCAGAGGGCACAGCATTTAATATATTTAATGTCTTCTCTCTAGACATCTCAAGGCTTTTTAAATTGTTCTGGTTGTGGTGATGGTGGTAGTGTGTGAAGGCATTTGTGAATGTGTGTGTGATGGTATGAAGAGGAGATCAAACCACAAGAGAGAAACATGGGAAATAAACAACTGAACTTGTATCTCAGGGATTGTGCCTAGTTTTGGAGACTGCAACATGCCTCAAGGATTTTGATGAGTAATGGAATCGCTGTCATTGAAGAATGACAAACACCTGCACTGTCTGTGTATCTTTGTTTGGTTTATAACCCATCATTAGCACATGCATGAAATGACAGGGACACCCTCGCCATGGCTAGTCACTCACTTGGGATATGGTAACAGTCTTGGAAGTTTTCTTTGACGCGTCCACTCCTCTGTGCGCAAGTGAAATGTGTTCCTCCTTATCCTCTTCGGGACTTGGGGAGTCGAAGATATCAGGGCTTGAAAGGGATGACTGATAAAGCCAAAAGAAAATGCTTTTGTCAGAATTACACCTTAGCTGACACCGCTTTCGTGAATATAATGCTATGTGCTTTCCAAAGCCCTCGACACTGCTATTTTGTCTTCTCACGATAACCCTGTGAGGCAAAAAAGTGTGCTGTTATCCACGCGCTCAAGTCACAGAGCTGATTAGTGGCAGAACTGCGACTAAGAAGCAAGGTTTCCTAAACCAGGGATCTTGCCACTGATGTCCATCAATCACTTCAGCCTTGCAAGCATCCATCGTCCATCCTTTCCTGCTCGTTCCTCTAAACATTTGCTACCATGTGCCAAGCACTGAGCTTGTACTGCAGACTTAGTGACATGCCACACAGAATGCCTGCCCTCACAGGGCTGACAGTCCACCAGGGAAGAACCCCACACAGGTCAACAAGAGGCTGCTCTAATCTGCCTCTCCTCCATTCCCTCCTCTTCCTTTTCCTTGACCTTTTCCAGGATTGCTAAATCTGCTGCATACGGAAGTGCCCTAAAGGATGTGTCTGAGAGAAAACCATTTCCAGGGATAAGGGCTCACCAGGCTGTGGTCCAGTGACCGGTGTTTCCTCAGCTTGAGAGCACAGCCCTGCTCGCTAGTGCAACAAGCTCATATCTCCTTTGGTACCTGCTGCTAAATCTCTGCGCTCATTATTGCTGACAGTCAACATTCATTTTGGAGTCTGTATTGCTACAGTATATTTACAGAATGGCAGCACCTTTTGGTAAAATATAGGACGACACCCCTGTTCTTTCTGCCTCACTGTGAAGATCACTGTAAAGATAAAAAAGCCAGATGAGGCCAGGCGTGGTGGCTCATGACTGTAATCCCAACACTTTGGGAGGCTGAGGTGGGAGGATCTCTTGAGCCCAGGAATTTGGGACCAGCCTGGGCAACATGGCAAAACTCCATCTCTACGAAAAATACAAAAATTAGCCAGGCACGGTGGTGTGCACCTGGAGTCCCAGCTACTCGGGAGGCTGAGGTGGAAGGATCACTTGAGCCCCAGAGGTCGAGGCTGCAGTGAGCCATTGACACTGCACTATTGCACTCCAGCCTGGACAAAAGAGCAGGACCCTGTCTGAAAAAAAAAAAAAAATTCTGGACCAATTCACTGGAATTCACTTGGTCATAGATGATCACTGGGCTAGAATTTCCCTATTTTAGAACAAAGCAAATTAAAATAAGAGTTCCTATAGCAAGGAATCCTTTAGAATGAAGAATCTTCCAGAGATCTCTTTGGACAAGCTCATCTTCAGCTTCATCTCTATGCTTTCTACCCTGGTGGTAGAAAAACAGTCCCATTTAAAGTCACCACTTGGCATCATTATAGAAAAATTACACCCAAAAATATTGTATGTTTTCTTCTGTTTACTTAAGGCAGAAATCTAATGCATTTTAGGGAATTTTTAAGCAAAGTTTTCAATTTAACAGGTTTTATTTGTTAATCTTCATTTAATCTGAAAATCCAATTACCTAGAATAACGTTTCCCCCACCACCAAGCCTTCTTATTAATCTAGGCTTAACTGCTTAGCCACCATACCATGCCTGGATCCTTTCATTTTGAGATTTTATTCAAAAAGCCAGTTCCCTTCAATACAACCTAGGGTTCATGAGCTGCCAATCAAAGCTTGCTTTTTGAATCCTATAAGCATAAAGAGCTTCAGCTAGGGTCAGAGGCCCCAGGCTGGGGAATCATGACTGGTATATTTCCTCCATCATTCCCCCCAGTGGCCTTTGAGGAATATGCCCATATCCACTAAGCCTCCACTTGCCTATGAAAAATCCACAGGTGCTAACTGGAAGAAGACTAAATAGGAATTCAAAGTACACATCCAAGTGGGGATGAATGGGAATGAGGGGAAGAGAATACAATATTTATACTTTAAAGCACAAATATATCCTTTTGTTCTAAGTCTGCAAATGAAATCACTTCATATAAAATGTCAAACTTCGAGTCACTGTGTCATAAGCTTCTTGCAGACAGTGACCATGTGCTTTTCATTCCAGTTGTATCTTTGGTACCTGGCACAGTGCCGAGCCCATAGGGGATAGATTTCTATAAAGATTTATTGAATGAATGAACAACTGTGTAGTCTGAAGGCAGTGAAGATGATATGTCCTTACCACATCCCCCAAATACATACGAACTCTCAGGCATGGGATGTATGGACCAAAGATGAGACAAGAGATGGTAATTTAAACCTGTCTGTAATTCTAGAAGTCACAAGGCTCTCTAGACCTTGAAAAGTTGGGACGGATTTGGAAGGAAGACAAAAATGATGAAGGATTTATAGAGAAGATGGAGGAGGTAGGATTGAAAAACAAAATATAGAGATACTAAGAAGCAACTAAACAGGTCGTGGGTATAAGAGGGGTGTTGGGGTGGGGTGTGAAAAGGTGAGAGGGAGAGGGGAAAGAAGGTGGTGTTGACAGAGAAGTCTGTATAACAGTAAAAAAAAGTCAGCTACTTTTAAAAGTCTTTCACCCAAAAATGTGTCAATGCAAAGTTAGGTTTGTTTCATACTAAGAGGAAAAATAGGATGACTCAAACCATACTTCCAGACTCTAGACATGAGAGAAGAGGTTCCAAGGAAGTGACATTCTTTTTCTTCTAAATGATGACACCTTAGGTGGGATCAGTGATGACATGAAAATAGGATGTGTCCTGGGAAACCTGCAAAAGGTTAATTCCTTGATTTATCTGGGTAGAGGTTATAAGGACTTAGACTCACTGGAACAAGGCAATGTGCTACACAGAAATAAACAGATACAGAGAGAGAGAGGGAGAGAGAGAAAGAGAGAGAGAGAGAGAGAGAGAGAGAGATCTTATACACAGACACAACTTGTGGAAGGTGAGCTTGGAGGGGACGAACAACCTGTGGCAAAAGCAAAGCATA
Source organism: Macaca nemestrina (assembly GCF_043159975.1). NCBI lineage: Eukaryota > Metazoa > Chordata > Mammalia > Primates > Cercopithecidae > Macaca > Macaca nemestrina. The sequence goes on along the minus strand of NC_092145.1, from coordinate 141,175,223 downwards.
CATTTCCCTTTGACCCACTTCCAGAAAATTTTTACCCAAGTCAATAATTTTAGAACAGCATCAAGATTTTTCTGCAGTGACATTCATTTGAGTGTTGTTTATAATGAGGAACTGGAAAAAACATAAATGCCCAATAATGGTATATTGGCTAAACACTCACATACTCATAGGTTAGAAAAATGGGCAGCCATGAAATGTGATGTCAGGGAAGAATGTGTCATGACTGGGGAGAAAGGAACACAACAGAAGAGGAGAAAAGCAAGTTTCAAAATGATGCATATTACATAATCCTATTTGTGAAGAAATAATTTTATAGATACAATTTGTTTTTTAAAAAAAGCTAAGGCTGTATAGCAAAAAGTTAACAGTTCTTTGCACTGGGGAGCAGGATGACAGGTAACTTTCTTCTTCATGCATTTTTTAGTTCAAATTTGGTACAATAAGTGTGTACTAGGTTCGCAATAAAAAGTCATTCAAAACGACCCAAACAAAAATCTTCTATGGGTTATCCTGAGTGTTCCAATCGGTCTCTCCTTCATCATCAGGTGCCTCATATGTTTGAAAACAATCTCCTGAAGGTCTGCGTGGTATTCTGTGGAGGGGTACAGGCAACGGGGATTTGAGAGAAAGGTTCGGCTGCTGCCTGATGCTATATAGGAGCAGATCTTTATTTAGTAAAGTTTTGTTTTGTTTACAGACCAAACCAGCCTCATTCTCCTTTCCCCACCATAAAACGTGATTTTTTTTCTTACCCTTTTCATTTCAGGTTCAAATAAGAATCAGTCTGGAAGGAAAGAAAAGGAAGGTGGGAATAGGGAGCGCCTACCTTGCTGGCAGAAACACAAAGAACAAATAGAAAGAAATGCTGCTTGACTCAAGAAGACTCTGAAATCACTTTTGGTTGGCAGTGTATCTCATGGCCTCCCTTCTCCTGGGGTGTCCTCAAATCGGCTGCTTGCAGAAGAGTCCTTAGCTAGAGTCTCTAATCTGTCCTGCTTTTCAGCTGTAGAGAAGTAAGGGGACATACAGTATGAGGAGACACTTACAGATGTGAGGGACTGGGACGGAGGCCGCCTCCCCGTAGCTTTTGGTCTGCTTGTAGTCGGATGACTGAGTTTCTCAGTAGATGATACCACGGAGTCAAAACCTTCTAAGTCTAAAACAAAAGTAAATCAGAGTTTTAAGAGCCAAAATAGGAGCAAAGGCTCTTATGATATGTCATAAGCACCTCTTTTTCTCAATAATAATCATTTCTGTATGGATTACACTTCATCTTTTATAAAGGCTGTTTACATCCTTAGGTCATTCAATAAACAGGATTCAAACTGAATGGGATAATCATTTCCTTCTTAGTTTAACAAGCTATTGCATGGAAGAGAGAGAAACAGGATTTTTCTTTTTCTCTTCTACAGCTATATCCATAAATCTTTAAAAAGCTACAGAAAGAGGATTAGAGGAAGAATCCTCTTTTTTCCACAAATCCAAGTCCATTTTAGTAGACAGAACACTCTGGCAGTCTCGACACAAAAGGCAGTTATTACAAGGTACAACAGCCACAGGCAAGTGGATGCCAGTCATTGATTCCAAAAGACAAGAAGAGATGGCAGTCCTGCTCCTCTGCACTTGTGACTGGTCTAGAGGCAGCTATGTAGTCCAAGTTGAGTTACTGAGCAATACAGGGCAGTATACTGAGAGCCTGTGGGAAACAGATTTTTCTCTCAGTCCAGAGAGAGGCAAGTGAGAAGGCCTTTTGTGTTGCTGTTCCTCTTCTTTCCTGCCTGGGATGCTACTGTAAGGATGGGATGTCTGGAGCTGTGGCAGCCATCTTGTGACCATGTGGCTATCTAGTCACAGGACGGCGAGGCAGAAAAATGGAAAATGTTAACTGACAACCCCGATGGGTTGCACCCCTGGGATGATCTAGTGCCCAGACTTCTTGCCATGTGAAATTAACAAACCCCTGTTATTTCAGCCAGTTTTAATAAGATATTCTTTATTTGCAGCTAAAAACATCCTAACTGCCATAACTGCAGCTATACTGGTCCAGGACAGAGAAGTTAAAAAAGATTATGTGCATTTCCCCTCACTTTATTTTGGGGAGAATTCTTTTGCTGATGGTTATAATAAGTGGTCTGGCTGTGTGACAGCTTTATTCTATTAATGAACAGGCAGGTGTTATCTGCAAACTATTTTCTTTAGTACGATATGCAAAATCAAGCACTGGTCAGGAGAAGCCATTAAATTACACCTGAGATTATATTAAGTGACATTATCCTAGGACCTGATGAATGAATAATTACTCAATTAACTCCTCTTATCAGGGCAAGGCAGGTATAACAAAAGGTTAGCCATCTGCAGAGATGGCACAAAGAAAAACATCAGTGGTGCTCTGAAGCCAAGAGGGAGCCCATCAGCACCCAGTACCTGAGTGAGGCTCATAAAGGCACCCACCTCTCTAGCTGGCTCAGCAGGGTGCCAGGGGAGGGCAAAGAATCCCCCTGCTAGAATGTGCTTCTCTAGTGCTGTCTCACTGGGCTGACCCCTCTAAGGGGCCTTCCTTTAAGAGAACCTTATTATTATTTTTTCTTTCTTTCTTTTCTTTCCCTCCCTCCCTCTTTTTTTTTTTTTTTTTTTTTTTTGAGACAGGGTCTTTCTCTGTCTCCCAGGCTGGAGTGCAGTGGCACGATCTCAGCTCACTGCAGCCTCAACCTCCTGGACTCAGGTGACTCTTCCATCTCGGCCTCCCTACAGGCACGCAACACCACACCTGGCTAATTTGTGTAGTTTTTGTAGAAATGGGGTTTCGACATGTTGCCCAGGCTGGAGAAACTTATTTTCTTAAAAGGTTCTCCTCCAGACTCTACCCTGGGACTCTCCTCTAGTAAGTCCACGTTGTCTAAAATGAAAACTCCCCATTACACACTTGGATGGATGCAAAAAGCCACCATCTGACATGAACCTCCCCAATTCATCTTTTCAAATCACTTTTCCCCTGATGACAAATGTAATACATGATCAGTGTATAATTTTTAAAAAACAAAACATGAAATTGTAACAACAAAAAATGTCAACTACAATCTTACCACATCGAGACAAGCACTGTTAGTATTTTCATATATTTTCCTCCAGGCTTTTTTTCCTATAAATAGATAGTATAGCTCATACTATATGTAATACTGCATTCTGCTTATTTCACTTAACCTAATATGCCATGTCTCTAAAAATTCTTTGTAAATATTTTAATTGTTGTTGCACTGCAATTAATCAATCCCATTTGTTGGATAGCTAGTTTCCAAATCATTTCCCCCTCCTAAGTTTTACTGTTATGGAAGAACACCGCACAAATACCCTTGCATGTACTCTACATACAGTGAGTTTAGCAGCTTATCCATGCAGATCTCCAACTGTTCTGGTAGAAGGAAATAAGGCCCAGGACAGTGAAATTTGTTGGGGGTCAGAGGGGCTGGTTGGGGAGGACAGAGGCATAACGAGGGGCAGAGGAAGGCTTGGGGAAAGGAGAGAGGACGAAAAACCAAGGAGCAGATGCTGACTGACAGCCAGGGAAGGAGATGGAAGAGAGGGTCGTTAAAGGTTCCAGCAAACAGGCAGCTGCCAAGGGCCTTGGCTGGGAGCTATCAGGGGCAGAGTTGGACAAACCTATATCATGGCTCTGTCCAGGAAACTAAAACAAGCTCAGGAGCAAAAGCTGAGCAGGATGAAGTGATTAAAGAACAACAAAAGGCTAATTAACTCTGCTTCTCCACCTCAGCTGCATGGAGGAATCACCTGCACAATTTAAAAAAACAAAACACCACTGCATCCTAGGGATTGACTCACCCCATCTGGGGTGCATCCTGGGCACAAACAGGTGTCAGTCTCCCCAGGGGATGTGAACATGCAGCAAACGCTGAGAAGCACTGCCCTAGAGGAGGCCGGGGGCTGAGGGGAGGGAAGGGAGTGAGGATTTGGCCAAGCGGAGGAGTGGAGAGGCCACCAAGTGACTGACAGGGTGTTCCAGGGCCCAGTGAATAGAGCCTGCCTGGGCTCTCTAACAGTGGGCCTCCCATGCTGGGCTGAGGAGCGCTGGCCCGATTTGGAAGGCCACAGAGGTGCTGGAGCACTCGACGAAAATGGTGGCCAAAGGCTCAGATGATTGGTGGCAGGTCAGACACACTGCAGCTGGAGCCAGGAAGAGGCCCGAGATGTGACCCAGCATAACAGTGGGGTGGGAGAGGAATGCAGGGAGCCAGGGGAGGGGATGGGACAGCTTTGGGCCCCTCTTAGGATGGACTTGGTAAGTCCACTTGTGTGCAGGGGTGGACAAGTTCACACCAGGAAACTTCTGCCAGGACTCCTGGGAGGAGTCCATCTTTGCCAACCCCCGACCTTCCTGGGTTCACTGAATTAAGTCCACCTGGCAGTTTAGGATTTCGGAATGTGTGAGGTGGCAGTCTGTAATGAATTATACTTTTAAAACAACCCAGAAGTGTGATGTCTGTCTCCCGCACTTAGGCTGTAAGCCCCAGGAGGGCAGGAACTCATCCTTGCGTTCTCAAAGTCTAGAATGTCCCTAGGGAAAATATGCTGGTTCCTCTGTCAATAAAGGAATAAGCAAATGAATGAACTATCTCAAGAAAAAAACCAGGAATGTAGCTTATAGAAATGGCTCCTAGCAGGACGTGAGCAGCTTCAAGGCTGAAGAAGCATTCTTTGCTATGGATGCAGAGAGGGCGGATTGGCCCATTCTGTTTTACTGGTTGAAGTTTGCACTAAGAAGACCTATGCACAGTGAAGCCTGGCCACGCTTAGCAAGTGTCTCCAGGACAGATGGCAGAGAAGACTGCTCTATTTCTGTCACTCATGAGTAAGAGGAAGGTCCAAGTCCCTCAGGGGAAGCCACTCTTAACCCCTTAATGCATTTTTTTTTTTTTTTTGAGACAGAGTCTTGCTCTGTCCCTCAGTCTGCAGTGCAGTGGTACAATTGCAGCTCACTGCAACCTCTGCCTCCCGGGTTCAAGCAATTTTCCTGCCTCAGCCTCCCGAGTAGCTGGGATTACAGGTGTGCGCCACCATGCCTGGCTAATTTTTGTATTTTTAGTAGAGATGGGGTTTCACCATGTTGGCCAGGCTGGTGTCGAACTCCTGACCTCAGGTGATCCACCCACCTTGGCCTCCCAAAGTGCTGGGATTACAGGCATGAGCCACCACACCCAGCTTAATGCACATTTCTGCTAAGTTTAACTTTCTATAGTTTTAGTTGGGAAAGAGCACTTTTTGGAAACAGCTACCAAACCAAACTGCCATACAGAAAAAAAAGATACCAAATATGAGATTGCTTGCTGAAAAGGGAACCTCAGGTTACCCTGGCATGTTTCATAGATCATGAACTGTAATGCAGTTCTGCTTTCTGACAGTAAAGGGGAGAAACTCTCCAATACTGTCACATCACTTTTCAGAGGCACAGAGCACATGCTTCATGACTGTGGCCATGGTAGCTGCGATTAAGGCAGAATTTCCATGACTAACCCATCGTGGTGTGGAGAAAATGTCCCAATTTTCATGGCGGTTTTGAAATGAATCAAGCTGAAACTTGATATGAGCTTTCTCAGCCTGGCTAGGAATTTTTCCTCTTAAGAGAAAAAGGTTTTAATGCCCATAAGTCAGTCCAAAACTATTGAACTGGCAAATGCTGGGGTATTTTTAAGAGGTTAGTTTCCTAAGGACGAGAGGCCCTTTGCTTTTGTGATACTTGGACAACAAACTCTCTGCAGACATATGGGGATAATTCATGTTGGGCACGATGGAGTTGGCTTGGAAAGGGCCTTTGACTCTTCATGGCACATGAAGTTGCTCATTTTCCATGAACTTCAGTCACACCCTATTTGGTTCAATTAGAAAATGTAGCCTCTTTTTCCATGGATAGGAGCAATGGTACCAGTGACCACAGGTGACGTAAAGCACATCCACTGAAAGCACAGAGGAGAAACAGTCAAAAGGCTAAGTCAGGCTAGCTGTCACCAGCAGAGTTCTTTGGGAGCTCCTAAATCATTCTCTGCATTCATTATAGCATGTTGCTGTGCACTTTAAACGGAGCTTTAGGATATAAGTTTGCTTACAGCTAAAACCTGGCAACATCGCTACCTCCCAATATCTCTGGAAGCCATCCCTTCTCCTCCACACCCTGTCTCAGATTATTAAGGCCACTGAATTTCTTGCCTGGAACCACTGTTAATAGATTTTTCACTTCAAGCCCCTTACCACTCACATGCTGCCACCAGAGAGGTGTACAGTCCTGATCTGAGTATGCCCCTTCAGGGCTTCCTCTCCCGACTAATTTCCTTCGGTGCCACAACTGAGTCCTCTTCCAAGAAGCCAGACTGCACCCTAAGACCTGGGTTGGGTGCATCCCTACTCACCCATCACCCTGATCTCGGCATTTAGTGCCCTGTACTGACATTTCTTATTGACTTCTCTGCCTCTCCCACCAGCCAGGGAAGAAGCTGTGGCTTTTCTCTCTGTGACTTTTCTCTCTGTTTCCCTGGACTTAAGACCACTTATGGCTTGCAGTGAGTGTTCAAAAAATGATTATGAAACACATTAACAAACAACCTTTCTAGGCTTCAGATTTTCCAGCAGAAAAAAAAATGAGAGAATTATCTGAGCCATCAGCTTCATAAGGTTATTCTTTCGTAAATGAGAGACCATGTGAAAACCCTTTCAAATCATGCAGATAGAATTCTGTTTTCATGCACCATTAACGGAGCTGTGGGATTTGGAAACAAGGATCTAAGAGCAAGGCTAGAAATTCCCCCTTCCCTACCTTTTTTTTTTTCCAAGGTCTAAGATGAGAAAACTTTAAGCCCACAGGGCCGCAGGTACTTTCTCTGCATTGCAGAAACACCATGAGGTAGTCTGAATGGGAGGAGGAAGTCTCGCTCCATACCTCAGTCATTTGACTAGTGTGGAAAATCTGTGCAGACTATCAAGATGGGCCCAGTATTGTGGGGGGGGTCAAATGAACACCTGTGTTAGCTGAATCACTAGCTGAAATGATTAGCAATGATTAGATTCTTCAGGAAAATAAGCCCTCCAAAATGTGTAAGGATATAGGAGATCAGCTGTTGTGTTTCATTTGTAATCCAGGTATGAAGTTTGTAGGACACAAGCTGCTGAGAGTAAATAAGTTTTCGAGGGTTTTTTTTTTTTTTTTTTTTTTAGAGACAGGGTCTCGCTCTGTCACCCAGGTTGGAGTGCACGCAGTGGTGTGATCATAGCTCATGGTATTATAGCTTCAAACTCCTGGGCTCAAGCAACCCTCCTGCCTCAGCCTCCCAGGTAGTTATAGCTACCATACCCAGCTATTTTTTGTTTTGTCTTATTTTTTGGTAGAGATGGGATCTTGCTATATTGCCCAGGCTGATCTCATACTCCTGGCCTCAAGCAATCCTCCTGCCTCAGCCTCCCAAAGCACTAGGATTACAGACATGAGCCACCATGCCTGGCCATAAATAAGTTTTGAGCTACTGTTTTGAACTCCATGTGCCAGCCATGCCACTACTAGATGCTTCACATGCACACACCCTCATTTCATCTGCACAAAACCCCATGCTGTGTGGGCATTACTATAATCCACAAAGAAAGAGACAGAGGGCCAGAGGTTAGAAAACATGCCCAAGGTCACTACCAACAAGTAACAGGGCCCACACACAGATTCACATCCAAGGGATTCTCTCCACTACAGAACATTGCTTGTTTTTTTTTATTCAAATGTGTTTTCAAATGAGCAGGAAAAGGGGCTGGCTTCTTCAAGGCACTCTGTGGCAAGAAATGTAATGTGCTAGGCAAGTTCAGAGAATGTTTGGCAATTTGGTACAAGCAGATTCTACATCAAAACATGTAGCTCAAGAATAAGAGAGGGAGATACAGTGTTTATTTGCTCATTAATTCAATCAAACATTTCTTAAGTATTTACTCTGTGCCAAGCATAGGGATAGTTTTGAGAATGAACGTACTATCATCCTGTATCATCACTGTCCAGTAGAACTTGCTGTGATGATTGAAGTCTTCTATAATCTATATACTATTCAAATGGTAGCCACTAGCCCCACGTGGTTACAGAGTGCATGGATTATGGGTAAGTATAGCTATTTAATTAAATTTAAATAGTCACACGTGGCTAGTGGCAATGAAGATTGTGTATTATGATCCTGAATCTTGGAATTTCCCCTCACTTATGCTCAGCCCATTCATTCAGTGGCTATTTTTCTGAGCATACACTATGAGCTAGGCAAAGGGGGATACAGGGGTGGAAAACAGCCATATTCCCTGCCCACATGGAGCTAAGAACCCACTGAGGGAGACAGGCTTTTGTATGTATAATTACAAATTCTCCTAGTTTCTACGAAAGAATGATAAAAGGTGAAATTAGCAATGATAGCATGGGGACCTAATTTAGATCAGGGAAAGGGGGGACACGGCTTACTGCAGTCTTGCTTCGAGGAGAGGTAGTAGTGATTCACTCGGATTGTTGACAAGCAATGCTAAGTGGGGAAAAGTAGCTCTCCACATTTGCATTCCTTTAAAAATTGCTCACTACAGGCCCAAATTTGCTATGCAAAGTGATCTGGTAAATAATGTAATTATCTATTGGAAACAGTAGTTACACTATTATCCACAGGAACATAAATCGGCACTACCTTTCTGTATGCTATTTGGCAATACCTACTACAAAATGTAAATGTGTACACCTTCAGATATATCAATGTCACTTCTATAAATTAATCCATAGAAATGTTTGTGTAAGTATAAAATGATATATTTATGAAGCCAGTGTACTTGCTAAAATAATTTTGGAAACCCTTGTATATACTCCTCACACATATCAAGTTGAAATCTAAGCTTTTATGTAAGTTTTACTCACAAAGGATGTAATTTCTGTTATATTCTAAATATTGAGATTTAAAAATATAACTTACATAGATTTCTTAAATATATCCAATATATATTTGAATACTGCAGTAATTTAACCACCACCATCATCCATTTAAAAATATCATAAGATTTTAACAGTTGGAAATTTTTTTTTTTTTTTTTTTTTGAGACGGAGTCTTGCTCTGTCGCCCAGGTTGGAGTGCAGTGATGGGATCTCAGCTCACTGCAAGCTTCGCCTCCCAGGTTCACGCCATTCTCCTGCCTCAGCCTCCCGAGTAGCTGGGACTACAGGCGCCAGCTACCTCGCCCGGCTAGCTTTTTGTATTTTTTAGTAGAGACAGGGTTTCACCGTGTAGGCCAGGATGGTCTTGATCTCCTGACCTCGTGATCCGCCCGTCTCTGCCTCCCAAAGTGCTGGGATTACAGGCTTGAGCCACCACGCCCGGCCAACAGTTGGAAATTTTACATCATTCCTTTTCCTCCTTAAATTCATATTTCCAACCCCTACTGCTGAATTTTATCCTAATCTATTTTCAAGTCTGTTGTTAACTATTTTATCATCTTTCCATTGTAAAAACATGTATAGAAATTAAAGTTTAAGATTTTTTCTTTCCTGAAATTGTAAGACTCTAAGTGTAAAAATTATTTTTCTTCTGGATTGAGTCCTCATTACATTATTATTAGTATACAAATGATCAGAACATAAATATATACACATACCACACATTTTGATAAATAATTTTTAAGCATGACAAAACAGAATGTTATTGGGCTTTTCCCCCAAACACTTCATGTGTGTATGATTATTACTTAATACAAGGAAGAGATGGTTTGGTATCAACTCTCTAGTTTTCATTTTAGAGACATAAGTGCCAAGAAAATTTGTTTACTTAAATAGAAGTAGATGGAATGGAGGCTGGGTATGGTGGCTCACACCTGTAATCCCAGCACATTGGGAGGTCAAGGCTGGTGGATCACTTGAGGTCAGGAGCTCAAGATCAGCCTGGCCAACATGGTGAAACCCCGTCTCTACTAAAAATACAAAAAAAATTTAGCTGGGTATGGTGGCCCATGCCTGTAATCCTAGCTACTCTGGAGGCTGAGATAGGAGAATCACTTGAACCCAGGAGGCGGAGGTTGCAGTGAGCTGAGATCGCGTCACTACACTCCAGTCCAGTAGATGAAATGGAAACTTTTTTTTTTCTTTTTGAGACGGAGTCTCACTCTGTTGCCCAGGCTGGAGTGCAGTGGCACGATCTCGGCTCACTGCAACCTCCGCCTCCTGGGTTCAAGTGATTCTCCTGCCTCAGCCTCCTGAGTATCTGGGACTACAGGTACCTGCCACCACACTGGGCCAATTTTTGTATTTTTAGTAGAGACGGGGTTTCACCATATTGGCCAGGCTAGTCTCAAACTCCTGACCTTGTGATCCACCCTCCTCGGCCTCCCAAAATGCTGGGATTACAGGTGTGAGCCACCACGCCCGGTCAGAATGGAAATAATTTTGTTATCAATGTCGCTCAGTTCTCTGAACTCCTTGCAAATTATATATCAAAAACCGGACTGTCGTCTAGCATCACCAGGAATTATTATTTTTAATGGTCTACCACCAAACAACTTAGTGGGTACCTCCTTCAATGTCATTGGAAGCAAAGAATTACTAACCAACTAATTTGAAAACAGAACTTGCAACCTGGAACTTGTATCCATGTCAAGGTTTTCTCTAGGATCTCAAACTTACTTAGGATGGCAAGCATCCTACTCTTTTATATTTCCCTGTAATAACTTGGGTTAAAAAAATCAAAATAATTCTTTTAAAAGATGAATGAGTACTTTTTAAAACTTTACGAAAAGGTATGCTCATGAGCCAGGTGCAGTAGCATGCCTATAGTCGCAGCTACTCAGGAGGCTAAGGTAGGAGAATCACTTGAGCCCAGGAGTTCAAGTCTAGTCTGGGCAACATAGCAAGACCCCATCACTAAAAATAAAAAAATAATAAAGTTATGCTCATAACCCCTTAACAATTTCTTAAATCTCCATACAGCCAGCAAATCACTTAAAAGCAAAAAATCATTAAGCCAAAAAAACCCTAGATTAAACCTTAGAAAGGGCCAAATTATCAATTCTAGATTAAAAGAACTGGCAGAACTAAAGAAACTGAAGTAGAGACAAAGGAAACAATAAGCTACTTAATTTCAAAGAGGATTCAGAGGCTACCAAGACAGCAGTTTTCTCAATGTCTAGAAAACTCAGCTAAAAAAAATGGACAGGGTTAGAGAAACATAGACTGTGAGGCTGCACTGGGTTCTTTCTTTTTAATATTTTTTTGTAGAGACAGAGTATTTCCCTACATTGCCCAGGCTCGTCTCGAACTGCTGGCCTCAAGTGATCCCTCCTGCCTCCCAAAGTGCTGGGATTACAGGAATGAGACCCCATGCCCTGCCTGAACTGGGTTCTTTATGATCATTTCATCCAAGCCCCTGGATTAATGATGAAAAACCAAGATCCAAGGAGGTACAATGGTGTGCTCGATGGTCAGCTTCAGTGGGACGAGCAGCCAGAGCAGAGTGCACATTTCTTTTTGGAGAGCAAGATGTATGGGTCATTTCATCTTCTTTAACAGCACTTTACTAAGATATAAGAGAAGCAGGGCCAGGTGCAATGACTCACGCCTGTAATCCCAGCGCTTTGGGAAGCCAAGGTGGGAGGATCGCTTGAGTCCAGGAGTTTGAGACCAGCCTGCGCAACATAGTGAGATGCATTTTTACAAAAAATAAAAAATTAGCTGGGCATGATGGTGTACACCTGTGGTCCCTGCTACTCGGGAGGCTGAGGTAGGAGGATTGCTTGAGCCTGGGAGGTTGAGCCTGCAGTGAGCTATGACTGCGCCACTGCACTCCAGCCTGGGCAACAGAGCAAGACCCTGTCTCAAAAAAATAAAAATAAAAAAAAGGGGGAGCAGTCTGATACTCATAATATAGAATGTTAATGCATATGTGAAACAATAATATTCTAACGTCCAGAATTACATGGAAGCCAAAATTACACTTACTACAAAATTTGAGGAGGAAAAACCTTCTGTCTCAAAGCCTAGTATGCTTTTTACTACCCCGGGAGAGACAAGAGTCCCCCAAAACTGCTAGAAGGGGCTGGCAGGCTCTCATTCACCAGCCTGGGTAACTTGCTGAGCTATTTCTCATTTGTAAACATCAGGAGAAGGGAGAAGACTGAGGTAAAAAGGATTTAAAATGCTCTTAAAAATCTGACACTCCATGACTTTTTCTTAGGAAAAAAATTACAAGTTATCCTATCTCTATAAAAAAAAAAAGTTAATCTGCTAATTGTACATTTCTGGACACTAGTTTTTACCTGAGCTACTGCTTCAATGCCTGACTCTCTCTGGGGCCTTTTCCTTGCCCCCAACATTTCTCTTTCCCACCACCTTCTATCTCTGCAGATGTGAGCTGGACCTGTGGTTTTCAAAAGTTGCCAAGAACTGGCATGTGTCTGTGCCAAGGTTATCATCAGTCATAATGCACTGAGAAAAAGGTCAACATTGTGAGTTTCCCATTAAGCTAAATTTGTTCAATTTTACACTTGGAGATTATACCCTTTCCAATAGGAGATGGCATTTGTTTATTTTGAATGTGCCTCATTAATAAAAGAAAAATCAAGCAGTCTCCCAAATTAGAAGCCTCCACCTCCTTTTTTTTTTTTTTTTTTTGGGTAAATGAGTCTGTGAAATTCCAAACAGTATGAACCTCAGGAAGACATGACTAAGGCCTAGGGAGATGAAGAGAGTGTCACTACAGGTTATGCAAAGGTAAGCTTGGTTCTAAATCAGGGCATCCTGCTGACCTCCAACTCCAACCTTCGCTTGCCACTACCATATCCAATGACCTTTTAATGGGGCCCATGAATGTCACTCTCTAACTGCTAATCACTTTTCTCTTGCAATGAATCAAACTTCACAGGCTCCTAACCTTGGCCAAGGTTTCCAGAACATGCTTTAATGAGACACCATGGCTAAATAAGGATTTTGATAATTTACTTAATAAAGTGATACTAAAACAAAATACTTAATAAAATGTCGTGTGTCCATAATGCTTTTAATGTGACAAAGGGATGCCTGAGCACGATTTTCTGGTAGGTTGTACATTCCTCTGGATATTTGCAAGTAAAATGGAAGCCATAACCGGGCTCTGCCAATCCTGAGCCCACAGCCAGGGGATGGGGGGAGGGTGGCACCTTAAGCCAAATAAATGCCATGTGAGATCTGAGAGCTGAACATCACCTGTTCCCATGAGAGACCTCTGTGGTGTATACTGTGGATGCAGCAGAGGTCACTATATAAGTCTCTTTGTTCTATGAGACTACTTTGAATCCACTAGGTGTACCTCCAGATTTGCATTCTTAAATCTGTAGGTACAGCCAGTACATCCAGAATACGGCATTAGAATATAGTCTCAGCATGCAGCAAAGGTAGAGGCACTCAAGCCATCAGACTGAATGATGAACGAGAGCCCTGGCTACAGAGATGCAGGCGACCACAATACCAGGGGAGGGAGGACATGCTGACTCTGCACATAGGTAAGTGTTTGGGGCTGCCTGCAAGTCCACACAGCTGTGACCCTCTCCAAGCCAAGAGCCATCTGAATTGACGCTCCCTAAATGTCCCTCCACCTCTCTCACGTCAACTATTTTGCAGGCTGGTGGGTATAGAGCATTTGGGTGGGATATCACTAATTTGCTCTCTGTATTCTGGAATAATTCATACCACCAAATGCACTGCTCCAGTGAGGTTCTGCAACATTTGCCATCATGTCCCCACTTTGACGTAACCTCTCCCTGTTTCTATAGCATTTGTGAGGCTTGTCCTACAGGCACTCTCAATGTTTACTGAGTTTGCGCTTATAGGATGTTATGGGGTAAAAGATGTTCACGAAACCCCTCATAACTAAGCACAAACCCAGCCACCGCGATGGACCACCAAAGGCCAGCAGGACCACCCTGTGCAGGGCGCATAGGCAGAGGTGAGCACCTCTGTTCTGGTGAGGACCAACATCTTTCATTGAGAAAGTCTAAGTGGAGATGCTCAGTTTATACCCAGGATCAGGCCCTTCAAAGGACCCTGAAGGACCATCTCTTGTAGGACTGGAGGATGCCTTTCAAAATGAGTGCTGGTTGCCAGCTTGACCTTGTTTCCTCAGCAGCACACCTCCACTGCGAGCCTGAGAGGCTGGGAATCAGGGGAGGGCTCGAGGGCGATGCAGGGAGAGGGCCAGCCACAGAAGCTGTTCTGCATTAACTACGCCTCTAAGTTTGAGGAAGGAACCAAAAATGCTCAGAGGACTGCCTGGGTTAAAAACCCATCAATCAGAAACGCAACCTGTTTTACTTCCTTTGTATAAAGCGTTTGACCCTCAGCACAATCTCTTTTGCCTTTTGTCATCACACTTGAGAAATATATCGTGCTTTTCAGCTACTCCTGATAAAAATTTAAGTTTGATCACGATTTGTGTCCCTAGATAGGGACCGGAGCTGCACACGTCCACACATGGGCACCCCAGCCCATCATACGCAGACTTGACTGTAGACCAATAGCAACCGTATCTCCTGTTCTTCAGCACGGGTAACATCAACAATGTCCTTGGTCCCAAAGGCCATGTCTGAAGGTTGCCAGTAAGGAGACAGTGTCTGTAGGAGCCAGCCACGGCTCTTCAATGAAAGCTCTCATGTCTGAGCAACTACTCCCGAGACAGCTGGAAGGTGTGGCTGTTGTTCACACACACGCTCAGCCAGTAGTCAATCTGGAACACTCCAAATGTCATTCATGTTTGTTTTTTTTTTTTAAATGGCAGGCAGGACACAGTTTATCTTGTCTTGTTGAACCTGAGAAATTGCTCAATGATCTGACATGCTGCAAGGACCAATAACTGGCTCTCTGGCTCCAAAAGGGGAAGTTTAAGATATGTATTTTAAAAAGAGGACAGAAAAACCAATAGCCCCAAGTCAGGAGATCTGAATTTTTCCTCAAAATTTGTATGAGAAACCCTTAGAAGTGATTTCTTATCATAAAAGGTAGAAATTGCAAAATAAGGTAAGAATGTAATCACTTGTTTATAGAGATTTGGTGTCACATTCACAAAAATTTTGTGTTAATGGTCACTATTACAATTGCTCTCTCTTGCTCTCCTGTATAACTTTACCATACAGAGTACAGATTTAGAACTTAGTATCGATCAAATTTGCTATTGTCCTTTTATGTAATACCCATTTAAACACTGGGTAGTTGATCTTTGGCAAATATCTAATCCCAAATCCAACACTCTTTCTATTTGAAATCAGACTCAAATGGTATCATTTCACTTGCTGCAAACCTTAAGATCTCTCTCTCTCTCTCTCCCCCTACCTCTCTCCCTCCCTCTTTCTCTCTCTCTCTCTCACAAAGGTCACAGTCATGTCCTTGGTTGATGCTTAAGTACTTCAAATATAATTACTTTTTTGTATATGAAACACTTTCAAACTAGGTTTTATAGAGATTCTCAGGAAATGAGACAGGCCACTCCAGGGAACACAAGTTGCACTTGCAGGGGAGGCCTATCCTCTTCCTGTTCCTAACACAGACTGGGCTCTCTGGGCCTCGGTGCTATTGACATTTGGGGCTGCGTCATTCTTTGTTGTCTGTGGGGGCTATCCTACACACTGGAGGATGGTTAGCAGCATCCTTGGCCTCTACCCACTAGATGCCAGCAGCATCTCCACCCCCACCCCTATGATGTGACAGTCAAAAATGTCTCCAGACATTGCCAAATGTCCCCTTGGGGAGAGCAGTTGAGAAATGCTGATGTGGATCTAGAAAGTTTGGGCTCATGGGTCAGGGAGACCTGGCTTCAACTCCAATTTTTTTTTTTTTTTTTTTTGAGACGAAGTCTCGCTCTTGTCCCCCAGGCAAGAGTGCAATGGCGCGATCTCAGCTCACTGCAACCTCCGCCTCCCGGGTTCAAGAGATTCTCCTGCCTCAGCCTCCCAAGTAGCTGGGATTACAGGCACACACCACCATACCCAGCTAATTTTTGTATTTTTAGTAGAGATGGGGTTTCACCATGTTGGCCTGGCTGGTCTCGAACTCCTGACCTCAGGTGATCCACCTGCCTCGGCCTCCCAAAGTGCTGGGATTACAGGTATAAGCCACCGTGCCCGGACTTCAACTCCAATTTCTTACTAGCCAGATAATCTTGCTCAGTTTCCCCAGCTTGCTTTCTTCCCTGTTCCTTCACTGCAAAACCATGAGTCATTACACATCCCTCATAGGGCTATGGACTGTGAGAAAAAAATAGACAAAGCATTTAGTGGGCACCCAGTGAATATTAGTTCTTTCTTTCCTTACTCTTGCTTGCTCTCACTGCTCTTATTTCAACACTAGAACCTCAGAATGATGGAAGAGGGCAGATGAAGGGGGAGGGTTTGTTCTCCACTATATTAGTGGAATTATTCTAACACGAGGATATTCCACACACAGCTCCAGTACTCACACTGTACCTCAAAGAGGATTAAAAGTTATAAAGACATGTTCTACCCAAAACATGCTTACAAAACGCTCCTAAGCCTTTCAAACACTTTGGGATTATTGTTTCACCAGGGTTGTAATCAGCTACAGATCAATGTCCAGGTGGACCTTGATTTTTAAAAATGGTGTAAAACAATACACACATTTAACACCCTAAGGGGACAGTTTACATTACAAAATGATTACTAGGTTTTGGAGACCCTTTTTTTTTTTTTTTTTTTAGATGGAGTTTTGCTCTTGCTCCCCAGGCTAGAGTACAGTGGCATGATCTTGGCTCATTGCAACATTTGTCTCCCGGGTTCAAGCGATTCTCCTGCCTCATCCTCCTGAGTAGCTGGGATTACAGGCACCTGCCACCATGCCAGGCTAATTTATTTATTTATTTATTTTGTATTTTTAGTAGAGACGGGGTTTCACCATGTTGGCCAGGCTGGTCTCGAACTCCTGACCTCAGGTGATCCACCCCCTTCGGCCTCCCAAAGTGCTGGGATTATAGGCATGAACCACTGCGCCCAGCCTGGAGAGCTTTCTTAACACATCTAAAATGTAATTATATATATAAAGAATTAGTTTACAGATGATGCAGAAACATCAGTGTAGTAGTTGTTACTCTAAATAACCGCGACTATTTTATAAAGTGGGGCAAAGGAGGCCCGGTGCGGTGGCTCATGACTGTAATTCCAGCACTTTGGGAGGCTGAGGCGGGTGGATCACTTGAGCTCAGGAGTTTGAGACCAGCCTGGCCAACATAGTGAAACCCCGTCTCTCCCAAAAATACAAAAATTAGCCGGGCGTGGTGGCACGCACCTGTAGTCCCAGCTACTCAGGAAGCTGAGGTGGGAGAATTGCTTGAATGCAGGGGACGGAAGTTGCAGTGAGCCGAGATCACACCACTGCATTCCAGCCTGGGCGACAGAGTGAGACCTGGTCTCAAACAACAACAACAACAACGACAACAAAAAGTGGGGCAAAGGGGCACTTTGAATCCCATACTTGATCAGTGGTGTGCATATCTATTTTAACATTGGGCCTCAATGTGAGTGTTAGGAAAATTTCAATTAGCTCTTATTTTTTTCTTTTTAACAGCTTTACTGAGGTACAATCTATATACACTATAAAATTCACCCACGTTATCTGTACGACTCAATAATTTTAGTAAATTTACAGAGTTGTGCAACCATCACTATAATCCCCTTTGAGAACCTTTCCGGAACCTCAAATTGATTGGCTCTTACTTAGTACTCTTCCTAGGGCACAGGGAAGTACTTTCACGTTTCCCGGTTCAAAGGAACCATAGGCCCCAGGCATCTGTGAGAGATCTGAGCATGAGATGAAGTTAGCCTTGATACCTTCCAAATCACTTCTATGTCCCAAGTCTGTTGACTTTAAAGCAAGCAACACTTGGCCCCCAAAACTGACTACAGTGCAAAGTGTGTTTTGTGGGTCAAGTTGAAAAGACAGAGAGGAAATCTTCACAGTCCTCAAGTGAAGACGGGGAGGGGTCTACATAAAGAGACGGAAGTGTGAATAGTTTGAGATTTGGATCAGATGGAAAAAAACAACAGTTCCAACAAAGATGCTAGGCAACTGAGGAGGAGGAATGACAAGGGCATTCTCTAAGTCAATTAGTTGAAAACAGGTGGCTTACTTCACAGTAGGCTTCCTATCTGAAGGCCTGTTGCTATGTGCTTTAGTGGGAAAGGAACTGAAAATCCCGAGAGCATTGAAGTGTAACAATAAATCCTGCCATGCAGTGGGAACTACAATATACGGCATAACAAAAGGAAACATTATAGCACTTGACTTCAGGGCCTGTAATCTCCCATTCAATCGGAACAGAGATTCTTCCATCGGCAAGAGAAAACTGGACAATTTTCATTTCTATTCATGCACAGGCCTGTGTTGGAGTTTGTCCATGTCTTCTATTATGTTACTTGAAATATGGCTGCATAGTTTGATATAAACAATATCTCAAACTGACATCAACAAGTTAGTTTTGGACCAACTGATTTCATTCTAATTGATCGCTGGCTGACAGATGCTGGGAGCTGCCCACACAAGATTTGAAAAAGCCATGTTCTCTAATTTAATATTATAATAATTTTAAATTATAGCTTTATTAAGCGGAAACCCAGATTTATTTATAGCTAACACTGATGGTTTCCAATGGTTTTCAGGGTTGTATTATGTTGTTCACTGTGGCCCACATTTAGACAGCTTCAGTTGTCTGAATCACTAACAAAACATTCTGGTACAAATAATTTCCTCCTTGATCCAATGCAATGAACAAATGCTACAGAAGCAGCCCCGAGGAGAGCCACCCGCTTCTGCAATGTCTTTTTCTCCTTGACCCATCCAACTACAAAGAACATTCCTGCCTCTGGGCCTAAAGACATTCTGTTTACAATTCTCTCCTCCCTTGGCCTCTGTGATGTTGCAAGATCCTGATTTTCCCTTAAATGTGGACTTGGTGGGGGTTTGGTCTTCAGCCCTAGGTTCTTTGCCTTTTCTCATAGCGAGGACTTTATCTTCCTGACCCAACCATCACTTCCAAGCAAATAACATTGATCATAAGCATTTCTATCTTTTTTTACAGGCCACCAAGTGATTTGACATAATTCTGGAAGACAAGGTGAGGAAGTTGATAGACATGTATTTTTTTTTTTTTTTTTTGAGACGGAGTCTCGCTCTGTTGCCCAGGCTGGAGTGCAGTGGCCGGATCTCAGCTCACTGCAAGTTCTGCCTCCCAGGTTTACGCCATTCTCCTGCCTCAGCCTCCCGAGTAGCTGGGACTACAGGCGCCTGCCACCACGCCCAGCTAGTTTTTTGTATTTTTTCACCGTGTTTTTGTATTTTTTCACCTGGCTAACACCGTTTCACCGTGTTAGCCAGGATGGTCTCAATCTCCTGACCTTGTGATCCACCTGTCTCGGCCTCCCCAAGTGCTGGGATTACAGGCTTGGGTCACCGCGCCCGGCCTTTTTTTTTTTTGAGACAGGGTCTGACTGTCACCCAGGTTGGAGTGCAGTGGCATGATCATTGCTCACTGCAGCACTGACCTCCTGGGCTCAGGTGATCCTCCCACCTCAGCCTCCTGAGTAGCTGGGACCACAGGTATGTGCCATCACATCTGGCCAATTTTTTTTTTTTTGTAGAGATGGAGTCTTATTATATTGCCCAGGTTGGTCTCAAACTCCTAAACTCAAACAATCCTCCTGCCTCAGCCTCCCAAAGTGCTGGGATTACAGGTGTGAGTCACTGCTGCACGTTATTATTTATTATTTATTTATTTTGAAATGGGATCTCACTCTGTCACCCAGGTTGGACTGCAGTGGCATGATCTCAGGTCACTGCAACCTCCACTTCCTGGGCTCAAGTGATTCTCGCACCTCAGCCTCCCAAGTAGCTAGGAACACAGGCATATGCCACCACATCTGGTTATTTAAAAAAAAAATTTCGTTGAGATAGGGTCTCACTATATTGCCTAGACTGGTCTCACATTCCTCAGCTCAAACAATCCTCCTGCCTCAGCCTCCCAAAGTGCTGAGATTACAGGTATGAGCCACCTGACCAGTAGAGATGTTAGTATTCTTTATAGATATGGAAGCTGAAGCTCAGAGAGTCTGTGGAAATTGGAGAAGGCCACTCAGCTAGGAAGCAGCTGATTCAGCACTCAAACCCAGGTCTGCAGAGGCCACTCCTGCCCTCTTCTCTCCGGCCACTGGGAAGCTCCTAACCCCTACCTGCAATTCCTGCCAACCTCTCGAGCCTCAGCCCTTTACCCCCTGCCTCCACTTGGCACTGACACGGGCATGTCTGGCCCACTCTCAGAGCCAACATGCTTAACTAAACTAATCACGTTTTCCTCCAAACCAGCTCCACCTCCTGACATGCTCATTTCTACCCATGTTGCTGGATTCTCCAGTCACCCGACCCTAAAACATCAAGACTAACAAATCATTCTCTCCTCCTCCCCATTCCCAAACCCAACCTACTGTCTGACAATATTGCCTGGCAGTAATTCTCCTGTATTGCTGTTTCCACATCTATCTCTTCTTTCCTGATCCTTTCATAAGCAGCTTCATTCTGGTGCTCTCTGCCTCTCACCCCAAGTATCAAATAACCCGACTCCTTGACACCCATCTTTCCTTCACCTGATTCGTCTCACAAAGCTCCAGCAGTTACTATCTGAATTTTTAGACCTGATCCTGTCACTTTGGTGTACCATCAATGATCACCACTGCTTACAGAATAAATTACGAATCCATCTCCTTCAAACTCAATACAGTCCGTACTTACAATTCCAGGGTGATATAGTTTGGATCTGTGTCACTACCCAAATCTCATGTTCAGTTGTAATCTCCAATGGAGGCGGGGCCTGGTGGGAGGTGACTGGATCATGGGGGTGGATTTCTCATGAACGGTTTCGTACCATCCCCTTAGTACTGTACTCATGATGGTGAGTGAGTTCTTGAGATCTGGGTGTAAGTGTCTGCTCCTCCTTTGCCTTCTGCCATGACTGGAAGCATTCTGAGGCCTCAGAAGCAGATGCTGCCATGCTTCCTGAACAGCCTGCAGAATCCTCTTTTCTTATAAATTACCCAGTCTCAGATATGTCTTTATAGCAATACAAGAATGGACTAATACACAGGATAGCCCTCCCTCCTTCCCAGCACAAACCCTCAAACACAGCCAGGCTGGTCAACACTCCCCACATGGTTTTCCTGACCACCTCCAGTACCCCCACATAAGCAAATCCAACTTCAAGATACAGACAAATCTGTCCCCCTTTATAAAGCCTGTTCCAACAACCTGGGCCCCAGGGAACACTCTCTCCTCCGACCAGCATTACTTTCTACCACTCAGTCATTATACAGACCTACAGTGCTATTTAACTTTTCATTTGCCATCTTAGGGACCCAAAAGGATCCAAAGCCCCTGGAAGGCAGAGCCCATGTGTGAAGGCCTCAGTCTCCAGCCAGCCTTGCATTTGAGTAGTAGGTACTCAAGTATTTATTGATCATGTGACTGTCAATCATTATTTCTTACAATGCAAATAAAATATACATTAAATTGTTAACTTGAGGCTGGGCATGGTGGCTCACACCTGTAATCCCAGCACTTTGGGAGGCCGAGGTGGGAGGATCACTTGAAACCAGGAGTTCAAGGCCAACCTGGGTAACATAGGAATACATTGTCTCTACAAAAATAATTTTTTTAATTAGCCAGGTGTGGTAGTGCGCACCTGTAATCCCAGCTACTTGGGAGGCTGAGGTGGGAGGACTGCATGAGCCCAGGAGTTGGAGGCTGCAGTGAGCAATGATCGCACCGTTGCACTCCAGCCTGGGTGACAGAGCAAGACTATCTCAAGACAAAAGAAAAATCATTAACTTGAGAAGTCATAGTCTTCTAGGATTAATGTCTTTGCGGCAAAGAGAGAGAGAGAACCAAACCTCAGTGCTCTATTTCTGGGCTCCCAAATATGTGCAACTGTGCTTAGTTCCACAGCAAGAAAAGCTTCTATAGACGAACCTCCCCTGTCAATACCCCCAATATTTTCACACTAGCTCGTCAGACTGAAAAACATGTGATGCATATTTTCATGATAGTGATCATAGACATCTCCAGACCCAAAGAATGTAAGGGTCAAAGGTGAATGCTCTTAACAAGCAAGACAGATTATCCTGTATATTCTGGAGGAGGGAGAATACCTCCCTTCCTATTGACATGAGGGAGGTGACAAGACAGCCTCCTGAGTTCGCACATGACCTTCACCAACCAGCCACCCTGGCTTAAAACAGGGCCCAAATATGAAACTGTAGTGGTAGAACCGGAACTTAGTCAGGCTCATTCTGACAATCCCCTTTCATTCACAGCCGATTACTGCTCTGCTCTACTCCACCTGCACTTTAAGCAGATCAAAAGCTACAGCAGGCCAGAGTTTCTGTTATTGCGTCAGCCCAAGCTATCAGGTTATGCTTCCTGACTGGGCTTCTCAAGGGCTGAGGATGTAAACGAGCTTGTGGAAACAGGGGAAGTACTTTTGGCATTTACAGTCACAGTCACACATCCTACCTGCAAGCCTCCATGAGACCAGACCAGAGACTGCAGGTCAGCAGTTGCAAAGATGCAACTCTATCAGCAGGTTCAGAGAAAAACAGCACCCAAACAGAGGGACAGCAGCAGGAGAGCAGAATGCTCATGCTGGGAGCTCTAGTGCTCTTATAAGGGCTGCCAACCATTGCACATCTGTTTCTAAAGTGAGTGGCCTAAGCAGATGATGCTGGAAAGCTGTCTTCCATGTTAAATCAATCCCTGATAGTGCTTGCCAGAGGTTAGGGAAGTGGGTGGGTGGGAGAAAGGTGGGTGTGGCTTAAAAAGAGCAACACAAGGGATCTAGTGGTGATGGAAACATTCTATGTCTTGACTGTGGTGGTAGATACACAAACCTACATGTATGATAAAATTGCAGGCTGGGTGTGGTGGCTCACACCTGTAATCCTGGAACTTTGGGAGGCTAAGGTGGGAGGATTGCTTGAGCCTAGGAGTTCGAGACTAGCCTGGGCAACATAGTACAACCCCATCTCTACAAAAAATACAAAAATTAGTCAGGCATGGTGGCATGCACCTGTGGTTCCAGCTACTCGGGGCACTGGGGTGGGAGGATCGCTTGAACCTGGGAGGCAGAGGTTGCAGTGAGCCGAGATCGCACCACTGCACTCTAGCCTGGGCCACTGAGAGAGACTCTGTCTCAAAAAAAAAAAAACAAACAAAAAAGTACATAGAGCGAAATACACACACAAGTACTAGTAAAACTGGGAAAATCTGAGTAAGATTGGTAGGTCATATCAATGTCAATATCCTGGTTGTGACAGTGTACTATAGTTCTGTAAGATGTTACCATTGGGGAAAAACTGAGTAAAGGGTACATAGATTTCTATTACTTCTTTTTTTTTTTTTTTTTTTGGAGACGGAGTCTCGCTCTGTCACCCAGGCTGGAGTGCGGTGGCCGGATCTCTGCTCACTGCAAGCTCCGCCTCCCGGGTTTATGCCATTCTCCTGGCTCAGCCTCCCGAGTAGCTGGGACTACAGGCGCTCGCCACCTCGCCCGGCTAGTTTTTTGTACTTTTTAGTAGAGACGGGGTTTCACCGTGTTAGCCAGGATGGTCTCGATCTCCTGACCTCGTGATCCGCCCGTCTCGGCCTCCCAAAGTGCTGGGATTACAGGCTGGAGCCACCGCGCCCGGCCGATTTCTATTACTTCTTACAACTGCATGTGAACCTACAATGACCTCAAAATAAAAAGTTCACTTAAAACAAAGTAAATTCTAAAATGTAGCCTTCTATATTATGTAGAATATGAGAGAATGTTAACTTATGACCTTGATAGGTACAAATAGAAGATGTAAAGTTAAAAAAAAATTATACTATTTAGCCATAAAAAAGACTGAGATCCTATCATTTGCAACAACATGGATGGAACTGAAGATCATTATGTTAAGTGAAATAAACCAAATGCAGAAAGAGAAACATTGCATGTTCTCACTTATTTGTGGGATCTAAAAATCAAAACAATTGAACTCGTGGAGGTAGAGAGCAGGATGATTACCAGAGGCTGGGAAGGGTAGTACGGGGCTGGGGTGGGGAGGCAGTGGGGATGGTTAATGGGTAGAAAAAATATAGTTAGAAAGAATGAATAAGACCTACTATTTGATAGCACAATAGCATGCCTATAGTCAATAATTTAATTGTACATTTTAAAATAAAGTGTGTAATTGGATTGTTTGTAACTCAAAGGATAAATGCTTAAGCAGATGGGGAAAATGTGTTGAAATGAAATATTGCACATGGTTGCAAGTTTTTCTTAAAGCAGGTCATTTTCCTCTTCCCAAGAAATGTGATAGCCTGTTGCTAAACACTATGATTATTTTTATACATTTCTATCATTAAATGGCCTTTATGTAAAAAAATAAAATAAAATAAAATAATAAGAAAAAATTAGTCCCTGAATCTGGACTTCTTAAAAGGGTTGTCACCCAGGTCAGACCACCAGTGGCCTTAACAGCACAACCGGTGGCCTCACACCCACCCATGTACACCTCCAAAAGGACCTCTGACTTTTATTTACCCAGACATACTGCAGCTCCCTCCCATTTATCACATGGTGGTATCCTGACCTTGGTAAAACTCACTCATGTTCTGAACTAAGTGGCAATTACCACACCAAAGCTCATTTGAAACTCAGTCAAAAGTGCGGTATCAACAACGAATCCTGCCATCTCACATTTGCATCCATTCACCTTTTTACACAAAATACACAAATCACTGGAAACTGTGAACTTAAGGGCTAATGCTCACTTTCACAGAAAGGCTTATTCATCATTTCTTTTCATGAGATTTTGCAAGGAATTTCTCCTAGGGAGGGGAAAGGTCCCAGACATCGTGTTTTAATGTGGAAAGCACCATCATTTCCTTTCTTTACAAAATTGTAACACCTAAAGCCAAGCGAGGGTGCCAGCCTGGCATTTCAATGGCTTTATTACTTCTCATCATGGTGGCTGAAGGCAAGCCAGGCCCTGAAGTTCTTTACTAATTCTGCAAACAGAAGCAAGAACACTGTCCTTACTCACCAATGTCATTGCTGCGGTCCGAGAGATCTTTGTCCAGGATGCCAGATAGCGAACTGCCCGCCAAGTCAATCTTTGGACCGTCACCCCTACATTAAAAACACAAGCCCAGACATTTAATCATTGGTGTGTGTCCTTGTCATTCTGTCAGTTTTCTTGCTGCACACATGTTAATGAGTGTGCTGTGTGTGGAGTGGGTGGCACTGTTGCCTGTGAGGGAGCCAGAGAACCAATGAGCTGTCTAGCCACATGGGATGGGGTGCGGACCAGCTGACAGGCTGGATGCGCCCCTCTCCAGCACGCGTTTTCAAAGATGGCTATTTTTTGAAATATTTTTTGAAATGACTGTTCGCCAATGTACCTCCAGTCACAAATCCTCCTGCTGGGTACACAGGGTGCAGTGTAGGGCTTGCTCCTGTCCAGTGGCCAAATAAACACTGGCTAATGATAACTGGGAGCTTTCCTTTTAAGGAACAAGGAATTTAGCCAATGCTGCTTGTCAAAGGTCAGCTACTTTTAACCTTGAGAAAAAGGTTTTCTGGCCTGGGGCTGTGGTATCAGCCAGGCTGTTGACAGGCACAAGGTGTCGAGTTGAGATCTGGCGGCCTGAACGCTGGTGCTGGGGCTCAGGCCTGTAACATTAGACGGCTCCTGGATGGGTGCCCCATGCTCATCAGGACACGAGTGACTTCCCTCTGTATCTGGGCTAGCAGCAGCTCTATGGGATGGGAACAGGCCTCCAAGATGATGAGAGAAACCCAGCCTTCTCATGCACAAACAGAAGGTTCCTCCAAATTACTCCACAAGACAGCTTTTTGTGCCCTTTTGGGGGGATGAGTCACAAACGAGTTTATCCAAGGGCTCTGAGAGCAGTAGGGAAAAGATCCTTGCCCATAAAATGAGAGAAGCTGAGCAGTTGTTCCCAGCAAAGTAACAGAAATAGTCCATCTCACAGCCCCGAAGGCCACCATGGCCTGAAGTTACACCTCACAATGAGTAGTACCAGATTTAGTCAACAAGCACTTGTCATGTGCCACTTGTGCTGGGTTATTCAGAGGTAGTGCCTACTCGGGAAGAGCTCATGGTCTAAATGGGAGAGACAACCAGCCAGCCACAGGTCCACATGGCCTACGCTATAAGACGCAGGTGTCACACTCCTATGAGAAGAAAGGAGTGGGTCATTGCAGAATATCTGTGAGGCAGAGGGTAGGGGTCACACAGAGGAGGTGTCGTTACACTTGAGCCTTGGAGGAAAAGGGAGAGGGGACATAATCCTAAGAGGTGTGATTGAGCGATGACCCCAGTGTGGGTGAGTGTGCCAGTGTGGCCAAGGTCCCCGGAACCAAAGCCTGAAGTCCTCAGAGAGAAGTGACAGGACAAAGGCTGGCAAGGTGGGTGACTGCTGGGCCCGATACTATGGGGCTTGTTTTGTCTGGGAGGCAATGAGGGGCCGAGGGACGGTTGTAGTAGGAGACCTGTATACCTGGAGGTCAGGGCAGGGCAGGGCAGGTGCTGTGGGTGAACTCCAAACCAGGGAGCTGACAAGACAGACTGCTGTGTTTTTCACTCAAAGAATGCGTGGTGAGCAGGGCACAGTGGCTCACATCTATAATCCCGACACTTTGGGAGGCAGAGATGGGAGCATCACTTGGGCCCAGGAGTTTGGGATCAGCCTGGGCAACATGGTGAAACCCCATCTCTACAAAAAACACAAAAATTAGCCGGGTGTGGTGGTGTGTGCCTGTGGTCTCAGCTACTTGGGATGCTGAGGCGGGGAAGTTGAGGCTTCACTGAGCCGTGATTGTGCCACTGCACTCCAGCCTGGGTGACAGAGTGAGATCCTGTCTCAAAAAAGGGGGTGTTTGTGGGCGCATTTGGCACAACATGCATATTCTTGTGATGGTAGGAAAAGACCAATGGAAGGAGGTGAGTCCTCCTCAACTCCCAAGCAAACAACACTGCCTCTTAACTTCAAGCATCCTCCACCACAGGAGGGGCAGGTGTGTAAATACTAGGGACCAGGCCTGGACCTAATGGCTTGGCCTCCACTAAGAGAAAATACAGCTCCAAGACTGTCCTGGGAGTGTGCATTATGATGCTGGCTGGGCCCTTCCAAGCTAGGCTGACATAGAAGTTCAGGTAGAGCATGAACTCCTGTACTTGGAAAGGAGAAGCAGCTTAGGCTTCAGAGAAGGACCTTTATTTCCTGCCTCACCCTAACTTCCTAAGGCTGTGGGCTCCCCTAGGTCAGGTTTCCATAGCAGACTCCCTCTCCATCCCCTGGCTACCCAAGCTTGGGTCCCACTAGGGCCATTGCCTCAGACTGATTCCGAGCCAACAGGAAGGGCAGGATGGAGGACATTTATTTCAAAACATTTCACTGTCAGGGCCCCAGCATCCACTAATTTGAAGGTAACCTGAATGAAATGTTTCAGAAATGCAGAATTACTAGCAGAAATGCATTTTCATTTTTAAGAGTCTTCCCGAGATATAAAGAAATACATTCCTGGGGACCCTTAAATATCATGATTTGGGATCCACAGAGCCCAGAAGGATTGGGCGCTGCCATCCTTCAAAATAACAGACTAAACACAAATTACACTCACAGCCAAACAGCGCTGTCCTTTTTGAAACACACCAAAGACCAAAACTTTTAAGACCACATGTCTTACCCAGGAGAGAGACAGCACTTTGGCAGTGAGTCTAGTGAACTCTACTCGGCTTTTTTTTTTTTTTTTTTTTTTTTCCAGTCAAGAGGGAAAGATGGTTTGAGGTGATACCCTGTGGGCAGCTGGCATTAAGTCAGAGGGGCTGCTGGCAGAGAGATCAAGTTTTGCTCATGAGTTAATCACATGTATCTTGGAACAACTCAGCAGTTTCTGAACATGTGGCTTATTTGTGTATTATGGTAACTGTCAATCTGCGAGCTGCTGTTTCCCTCTGTGATTTGACAGCTGGAAGCTTCCAATCAAATGTGAGCCTGTCTCCAGAAACTTTAGAGGACCCTATTGTGCATTACTGTGCTTTATTACTTTACTGCCCTTATTTTCCTTTTATTGTCATTCTCAACTATTTTATTCTTTTATATATATATAGTACATATATATGTTATATATATAGTACATATATGTGTTATATATATAGTATCTATATATGTTATATATATATGTTCTCTCTCTCTCTCTCTCTCTCTATATATATATATATATATATGTATAAAAGAATAAAATAGTTTTTTCTTTTTTTTAAGACATGGTCTCATTCTGTCGCCCAGGCTGGAATGCAGTGGCGTGATCTCGGCTCACTGCAACCTCCGCCTCCCAAATGGGTTTTATGCATCAGTGTGTTTTTCACAGTGTTATTTGTAATGAAGAAAAACTGAAAAGAACTGGAATCTTTCATAAATAGGAAAACACTTGAATAAACTATGATATTTGATGGACTTTTATATAGCCATCTGAACGATGTTTATAAATGGCTTATACTAACAAGAATGAGTGCCTATGTTGCAATGTTAAGGGACAAAGGCAGGTTAAAAACAACACACACAGCAGCACACATATACCCATGTGCCCTCCTGACATATTAGGAAGAATGATTTTAAGACTGGAAGAAAATTTACAGTGGTTATTCCTGGGTAGTCTGATGGGTGATTTCCACCACCCAGTTCAGCAGCTGGAACATGGCAGGGACTCAAAAAACATCTGTGGAACATTTGCCAGATTTTCTGAAATGAGAATGCATTATGTATTTGTATAATAAATGCACTTTTCCCTCAATACCTAAAGTTGTATGCTATTCAGTATGATCACATCTATGGAAAACTGGTGAAAAACAAACCAAATCATACATAGGAAAAAGATAAGAAAGAAATAGTCCAAAATGTTAATAGTAGTAATCTCTGGGATAAGATTATAGGCGAATTTTTCCTTCCTTTTAAAGTTTACTTTTATTTTATTTTCTTGAGATGGAGTCTCACTCTGTCACCCAGGCTGGAGTGCAGTGGCATAATCTCGGCTCACTGCAACCTCTGCCTCCTGGGTTTCGGCGATTCTCCTGTCTCAGTCTCCTAAGTAACTGGGATTACAGGCATGCGCCACCACATCAGGCTAATTTTTGTATTTTTAGTAGAGACGGGGTTTCACCATGTTGGCCAGGCTGGTCTTGAACCCCTGACCTCAAGTGATCCGGCCACCTTGGCCTCCCAAAGTGCTAGGATTACAGGCATGAGCCACCATGCCTGGCCTAAAGTTTACTTTTAATAGTAGCGACTAGAGGCTCATCTGATTCAGGCAGCTCATGTTCTCTCTCCTTTCTCTCCAATTGTATCATCAAGGTAAAAGCTGAGATTGCCTGGATCCTGCCTCACAAACTCTCCTTTAAGAATCACCCAGGCAGTAGTTACCCCATGAGGTCATCTCTCCTGGGAACTGGTTTGCGGGCCAGGGGTAGAGTTATGAACCCTAGACTTAAAAATTCAGGCCAGGTGTGCTACAATTAAATCTGCTCTTCATCACCTATGTGACCTTGGCCGGGTTACTGAATCTCTCTGGAACTTGGGTGCTTCATCAACAAAATGACTGGTGGGCTAGCTTCAACAGGATCACCTCCGAGAGGCGTTCTATCTAGAGCTCTCGTTCCATAATTTCAACATTAGAGAAATGTTGGAGTCTGGGATGGGGGATTGGAGTGGATATGGTCCTGTGAGTTGTGGGCAAATTCTGGGACATTTCATCATCTCCTTTGCCTCCAAATCTTCATGTCTCTGGTCAATGTTGTGAATTCCTTTCCTTCCCACTTGACTTGAGCAAATGTAACTCACCCTTTTAGCACTCAGAGATCCACCTTTCTTCCTTGTGTTTCCTGCAACACACCTCTGTATTCCAACCCTTATCACAGCACTTCGTATTTATATATGTACCTAGTAAACTTCCCCACTTATTCTTCAGAATGGGATTTTGTCACTTTTTTTCCTCCTAGTACAATGCTTTATACATTTATGTATAACAAAAAGTTTTTGTTTAACTAAATGAATAAGCAAACATGGTGATTTTTCTGGGCCTTGTACACCTTAGGAAATAACCTGTGGATAAGTTATATTCTTGATATAGTATGGGTGGTTTATAAACAACATAAATTTATTTCTCACAGTTCTGGAGGCTGGGAAGTCCAAGGTCAAGGTGCCAGCAGATTTTGCCTGATGAGGACCCAGCTTCCTGATTCACAGAGGACACCGTCTCACTGTGCCCTCATGTGGTGGAAGGGAGAGGGGTTTCTTTTATAAAGGCATTAATCCCATTCATGAGAGCTTTGCCCCAATGACCTAATCACCTCTCAAAGGCCCCACCTCTTATTCTGTCACCTTGGGAGTGAGGATTTCCACAGGTGAATTTGTGGGAGGGTGAGGTATAAACATTCAGACCATAGACTTGAGTAATGTGTCAACACTTTTCAAACAAAAAACAAATTCTTGCAGATCCCCATGTATATGTCTGTTATGGACTAAATTGTGTCCTCTCAAAATTTATATGTTGAAGTTGGAACCCCTCAATATCTCAAGATGTGACTGTGTTTGGAGATGGGCCTTTAAAAGAGGTGACTAAGTTAAAATGAGGCTGTTAGAAGAGGCCTCAGAAGAAACGAACCCTGCCCATACCTTGATCTTACACTTCTAACCTCTACAACTGTGAGGAAATAAATTCTGTTGTTTAAGCCACTCAGACTAATACAACATCCCTGTTTGAGAAATCATAAGAAACAAAAAATAGCCGACGACAATGGCTATCAGTGGAAAACCGTTGCCACAAGGGCATTTTGTCTTTACAACTGTTAAAATTATAAAGAATACCACACGAATGAAAAGCAAAGGTGCACATTACTTGTAGCTACTAGATGCTGTATCCCCAATTTTAGGAGCATTGTTCTAATGGCACTGGATCGGGTGGCTGCCCCTCAAGTGGCATTTAGTGTGACCTGGGGTGAATCCTTGTCAGGGAGGGGCTTCTGACTCAGGAGAGTGTTTTACATCTCTGGGATTTGCCTGCAGGCCCCACACAGATGGTCCGATAGCCTGAACCACAAGGGACTATCCTGAAGAAATAGGAACGAATCATCCATGACCAACTCCTCCCCAGGTTCTAAAGCACCGGCCACATGTTGATAGGAAGGGGAGTGGGATCCCTCCAGTCTCTCCAACTGAGCCCCGATCCCTCATGCCGAGCACCAGACACAGGCTTAAGTTGAAATGATCTTCGACACAGGGCCAGAAGCAAGCCTATTTTGAAAACACAGTAGGTGAAGTTTAAAAAAGGTTCTGATCCTTCCAAGTATGGAAGCTGCAGCTGGTGTTTTGACAGTGTTCAGACTGTGGGTGTGCAAGCATTTTACAATGTCTATTTGTAAATGCCTTTCACTGTATTTATAGACTCTTAGAACAATGCTAATGAATTTCAGTTCTGAAAAATACCAAAATTTCTGAAATTCTGTGAAGCATGTGTCTGGAGTGGCTGACACCCAATGAGGATGCAGCCCCTCAACGGTCCTCGTTCTCCTCAGTCTGCCCAGCATGTGGGTACCATTTGGCAAAAGGGATGTTATTAAATTCAGAGAAAAAGGAAAAAACCCATCCTTTTGTAATTTGCAAGCTCCTGCAAGTGTTTCTGTCTACAGCTGTTGTGGGTTTCTATGCCTACAGCTATTAACTAAAAGGAGAACATAAGAGAAGTCAGGAGATACCACCATATATCCAAAGGCATCAGAAGAAAGTTGCCCTTACTTGTTTCTGGTTTTTAAATTAAAGTAATGCAATATTCTTATATTTTACCTAGCAGTTTTCGTTATGGACACTTAGGACACATGACTTGGATAGGCAAGTACGGCTAAAAGTCTCCTTGTTTTACTCAAACAGGAACCTAAATCACAGAGAAGAGACTGACGAGCCCAAGCACCCCACCAGGTATAAGTAGAACCTATGATCCTATAGAAATAACAGCAGCTCACTTCCTTTGAGAATGAAAAAAAGAAAAAAGAAATAACAGCAGCAGCTACTGTTTACTGAATGCCTACCATGTGCCAGGCACTAGAATAAGCACTTAAAAAAAAAGAAAAGAAAGAAAGTCTCACTCTGTTGCCCAGGCTGGAGTGCAGTGGCATGATCACAGCTCACTGTAGCCTCGAATTCCTGGACTCGAGTGATCCTCCTGCCTCAGTCTCCTGTGTAGCTGGGACTACAGGTACATGCTACCATGTGTGGCTACTTTTTTTTTTTTAATTTGGTAGAGATGGTGCTCTCACTATGTTGCCCAGACTGGTTTTAAACTCCTAGCCTCCAGCAGTCCTCCAGCCTAGCCTCTCAAGTCACTGGGATTACAGGCATGCTTTAAGTACTCAATCCTCACAACCACCCCTTGAGGTTCCTACCATGTGCAACCCCTTGAGTGAAGGGCTCATTGCCCCTACTGCCTGCTGGGAGTGCTATCAGCTGGCAGCTGCCAGTTGTCAGCTCTTCCAGGGACCATCTCAGCTGCAGAGAGGCTCCTCAGCCAAGGCACTCCCTCCCCTCCAGGGCAGCCCACACTCCATGGTATCAAAGTCTCAGCCATTTCAGCCCAACATGGGATGACTCAGATGGGCTGTTTTAGCTCTAAAACTTCCCGTGGATTTGGCCAAGGCTTTTTGAGCCAGTATTGTATCATGACTTCTCCCTCCGCTCAATCCTGCTTCTTTTTTGCTTCACAGGTATTGAACCCTAAAACATATCTTCATGCCAAAAGCTGGCTCAGGGTATGCCTTCTAGAGAACCCCACCTGTGACACCCTTGTTTTCATTATATAGATAAGGAAACTGGGGCTCAGTGAAATTAAGTCACTTGCTGATTAAGGGTCATAAAAGCAGTAAAGTGGCAGGGTCTAAAATTGGGCCTATTAAGTCCAACTCCAGAGCTCAAGCTTTTGACTCCTTCTCGAAGCTGCTTTAGTCAGCCTTCTGGTCTTCCAGACTGGGGATCTGGCCTTGGGGACAGTGAGTCATCAAGGATGCCAGGCAGCCTGTGTCACCCCGGCTCACTCACTGCCAGCTAAGTAAGTTTACTTTTGCCTCTCTCAGTTTAAAAGTACTAATAATAAACAAAAATCATGCACTCGACATATCCAGAGGGGCCTGTTCTTCCCACTCAGACCCAAGATATAAGATGGGGCTCATGCACAGACGGGAATGTGGAAGATGCACCATGTGCATCTCTCGAGACCATGAACTCAGCCAGTGGCACAGCCCAATTTAGCCTGCATTGGGACAGTTAAGCCAAGACATGTGGTACGGACAAGGTGTTGAAGTGCACAGGAAGCCAAGGCAAGCAAACAAACAAATAAATTAGCAGTAGCACTAACAGCAGCCACACACACACAAAAATACCAAAAAGAACCCATAAACCTTTTGGAGGTGAGCAAGGGTGAAGGGAGAAAGAGCAAATCTACCGATTCCTACGGAACCAAAGATTCCAAGTCCATATGGTGACTCTTTGACAGTCCCCACCCCACACTCCAGAAAGGAGGTGCAAGTGTTTGGGCTTCAACTGCCTACAAAATTTGACAAGGGGGAAAGACAGCTGGGAAGAAAAGGAAAGGAAGAGAAACAGAAACACCCCATTGCCTGTGCTTAGGAAACCACTGAGGCACACCCCACACATCCTCTATTTGTCATCACTTTTCATTGCATTGGGAACGGATGATAACGGACGTCAAATGTGCAGATGCTAGAGAAACCACTCGAATTATCCTATCTTCTTTTTTTTTATGACAACTTTTTACTTTATTTTATTTCAGTAGCTTTTGGGGTACACGTGATTTTTGGTTACATGGAAGTACAGCAGTGAAGTCTGAGATTTTAGAGCACCTGTCACCTGAGAACCTATCTTCTTTCTTTCTCCAACTCTGCAACCTTGCTTAGTACTCCCTCCTAGTGTAAAACTACTGTGTCTCATTGTTTATCTCTGTGGCCCTGTCCAGTCAGGTAAGCCTGAGGATGCAAGGCCAATGCAATTGAGCACTCCCTTCCTGCTCTCCTGGCTGCCTACTCATAACATCTCAGACTTCAGCTCTGATTGTTAAAGGTGGGTAGAGAGTACCCAGCTGAAGCCCCCATTTTATTACAGACAAAGGTCCTGTGCTCTGAGAGTGGGCAGTGATATACCCAAGGCCACCTAGTTGATTGGTGGCAGAGCTGGAACCAGATGGAAAGTTCCTCATGCCAAGCCAGTCCAATCTTTTTTTTTTTTTTTTTTTGAGACAGAGTCTCGCTCTGTCGCCCAGGCTGGAGTGCAGTGGCCGGATCTCAGCTCACTGCAAACTCTGCCTCCCGGGTTTAAGCCATTCTCCTGCCTCAGCCTCCTGAGTAGCTGGGACTACAGGCACCCGCCACCTCGCCCGGCTAGTTTTTTGTATTTTTAGTAGAGACGGGGTTTCACTGTGTTAGCCAGGATGGTCTCGATCTCCTGACCTCGTGATCCACCCGTCTCGGCCTCCCAAAGTGCTGGGATTACAGGCTTGAGCCACCGCGCCCGGCCAGTCCAATCTTTACCTACCACATTTGGGATGGCAATAATGTAAGTAAGCATCCGTGTGCATAGGTTTTATGCTCCAAGAGATGTTTTTCTCTCAAATCAACAATGACAAGAGGGCCCCACCCATCTGTGAAGACGGCGGATGCGAAGCCAGTCCTTCAGAAGCATTCTGCCCCAGGAGGGATGTTACTGCCCATGGAACTTGG
The DNA here is from genome assembly GCF_043159975.1 of Macaca nemestrina. Classification (NCBI taxonomy): domain Eukaryota; kingdom Metazoa; phylum Chordata; class Mammalia; order Primates; family Cercopithecidae; genus Macaca; species Macaca nemestrina. The sequence goes on along the minus strand of NC_092145.1, from coordinate 141,140,333 downwards.
ATCCTTCCATCAGGAAAGGACAAAATGGGAGTATCAGTAACCCCAGTTTTCCTTTGCTCCTCAGATGGAGGGCAGGAGGAGCCTCCCTCCCTTTCCCAGAAATCCAGATCCAAAGGTCCTGCTGTTACCTGCTATGAGTCCCCACATACGCACCTGGTAGCCAAAAATGTCCCAGGAATCACAGGAACTTTTGGACTGAAAAAGTGGTACCATTTAAATGTGGGACAAGCAGAGGGAGGCCAGGGGCACAAGAAGCAGAAACCAGAGTGGTTTTCCTGGCAGCTATCCCTTTGCGTCGTGCATCCTTGTCTGGATGAGAACAAACAAGCTTGGCTATTTATAGATGGTGAAGACACGCTGGGAGGTGATGGGAAAGTGCTCACTCAATTCCCCTCCAAATTTCTGTTCCTTGTGCAGACTCTGCAAATATATTTGGAAGCGGGCCTCTCTCCAGAGCCCATCCAGGGCCCGACAAGCCCTGCAATCCACTATGGCACAAGGATGATGACATCCACAGACGTCACCTGCAAACCCACAGCTTGACATCTCAAAGGGGCGCAAGGGGCTTTAAAGATGCTGAGCCCCCATCTTCAGCAGTGTCTGGAGGAGGGAGAATTCATCACGGTGTGATTGTGAGAAAAGTCTGCAGGGTGCCATGTGGAAGAACAGTACTACTCAAAGACATAGCCCATGAAAAACACATTATAGAAACCAATTAGTACAATGCATGCATGAGGTGTTAACATTTCCTACTGTTTCACTGCCTGATTCTGGTCATCAGTGGCAGGAAAATCAATGTGACTCAGTCTGGGTCGAGGCTAATTCCCGTCACTATGGTTGGTTCACTTTATGTGTGGGTGGAAGGAAAGAGAGTGAGAGAAGATAATATGTACAAATGGAATGAGGTCAGCAAATCATGCAGATGTCCTTAAAGTATGACAAGGTGCTTTCCCCCACGCCTGTGACCTGCGGGACTACCTTCTATCAGTTGCTAGCCTTCCCTGGGTCCTGGCTCTTGCTGCAGCTGGGGGAGGCCACTCATCCTTTCACCCTGAGGATGTCCACTTTTCCACCCCCTTGGGGCTCCAGAGTCTGACGCAGGAACCCCTCTACCATGGAGGTCACAGATTTGCTGAGTGCCTCTCAAGTTGCCAGGCAACGAGCTAGGCCCCTGAGGTGGAGCAGTTTGTTTAAACTCTCCACATCTGAGCAAGGTAGGCCTTGTGGTATCATTTTGCAGGGGAGGGAACTGAGTGAGACTCAAGGAGGTGAGCACCTTGCCCAAAGTCACAGGGTATCTAAGAAGAGGGGTGGGGTTTCAACCCCAGTGTGCCTGGCCCCAAAGCCCAAGCAAGCAGTGGGTGGGCCTGGTTACCATAGTTAACTACTACCTAGAAGAGGACCTGGGCAAAGGTAGGCACTTAACGAGTATTTGAAACAAATGAATCTCACACACACACACACACACACACACACACACACACACACACACACACAAATTTTCTTTCCTTCCTGAATCTATATCTAGCACCCATTCTCCCCCTTTTTTCCATAGCCAATTTCTCACAAGACAAATGTACCCACTCTTGGCCGCCTGCCCATTCTCTCTTCAACTCACCCCAAATCTGTCTCCTGCCCACAACTGTTCCACGGAAATTGCTCGACTGGGATCACCAAGGGCCAACTAATGAGCAAAGCCTAGCTGTCCCTGGCTCTCGAGATGGCAGCAGTTCTCACAATGTGGTCCCCTGACCAGTAGCAGCAGCAGCAGCACTGGGAACTTGGGAGAAATGCAAATTCTCAGGCCTTAATTCAGACCTACTGAATTACAAACCTGGGGTGCCAGCAATCTGTGTTTCAACAAGCACCCCAAACACCCGTGATTCGGATACACGCCCAGGTGTGAGCACCGCTGATCAGTAGTTGCTCCACACTTCCTCCTTCTAGCTTCCATGACATCACACTCCTCCTACCCTTTTGGATGGCTCCTAGACCTTCCTCCACCCTATACACAGTGATTTTCCCTCTTGCTGTCTCTACTCTTTCCTTCTCCTCTTCTCCATAATCTCCTGAAGTGGTCATATCTATTCCATGCTTGTAACTACCATCTATAAGTCAATGACATCCACCTCTGTAATTGCTTTTTTTTTTCTTTTTAATTATTTAGAGACGGGGTTTCGCTCTGTCACCCAGGATGGATGGTGTGTAGTGGTGCGATCATTGCTCACTACAGCCTTGAACTCCTAGGCTCAAGTGATCCTCCCACCTCAACCTCTCAAGTAGCTGGGACTACAGACATGCACCACCATGCATGGCTAAGTTTTAAAACTTTGTAGATATCTCTGTGTTGCCTAGGCTAGTCTAGAACTCCTGGCCTTAAGTGATCCTCCTGCCTCTGCCTCTCATAGCACCAAGATTACACATGTGAGCCACTGCACCAAGCCGACCTCTGTAATTTCTAGCCAGGACCTCCCTCCTGAATTCTCCAAAGATACATCTTCATCCTGATTTGTATTAAAGGAGGGAAACACACAAAAATCACACAAGGAATCACTAGAAATCTTTAGAAAGAAATTCACAACAACTGAGTAATCCCAATTCAAAATGATCCAAGTATACAGTTTATCTGCTGACTTAGGGAACATTGCATGCACTCACTAGCTTTCTCTTCCTCTTTTTTGATTAATGGATTGATTAGTTTATGCCTAATAAAAGCAAAGAGGTCTTTTCTAATGCTTTCTTTTGGTGGGCATGGGAGTTGGACACCTCACTGAGTGATCAGTACCTGGAAGCTTATTTCCTGGTACATCATAACCCCAAGGTCTTAAGCCAACATGCCTTGGTAAAGTTAAAGAAAAAGTTAACTTCCATGCTCTTAAGTTGGTCCCAAGAGAGACATCTGCCCTACCCTATGCACTTAGTTGATGTTTGGCATATAAATGTTTACTTAATCTTTGCCTCAAGCTAAAATGCCTCAGAACTCATAAGTCATTTAACTCCCAGTGTTTCTCTGAAATCCAGAGCTCCAGCATCACTGCAGGTTAAAAAAAAAAAGAGCTTCCACTGCATGCTGCCCCTCCCCTTATCCTATGTTCCAATTCTCTCGGTATAGCCTCCAGCCCTTCACAAGAAGGCTACATGGTATGTTTAACATTTAAAGCAATAGGTCATCTCCAAGTGGCACAGGTCTGGAAAGTCACTGGTCCTCCTACCCACATCCTGGGGTCCACCACCCAACTGCCTATCTTTGAGAGCAGTTCCTGGGCACATATTTCCACATGTAAAGTCAATGGACAGTGAGCTCTGGGATGTCTGATTCATAGTAACCAACTCCCCCATATCTGGAACCTTCTCATTGAATGGTCTGCTTCCACCCTGACATTCTCAGCCACCAGCCAAAGCAAAATCTGTTAACTCTGCTCTGCCCGACAGAGGATGGAGCCAGCAGGCTCACACCACCTGCTACCACACTGTCAAACCCTTCTTGTCACTATCATCAACTCCCAGAACACACCGGCACTCATGGGAGGACACTGGCTTGTAGAACATTGGCCTCCCTGATTCCAGCTCTTGCCATCTTCCTGAGCCTATGGTGACCACGTGGGTGATCCATCCCCAACTCCGGCCCCTCCTTCCTTTGTATCTTCAGTTCTATGACCTTCATTCATTCATCTTCAGTCACCCACATTTGTGGCCACAACCATTGCAAATATTTTCATCTTCCAAACAAACCCACCTCCAAGGTTGTAAGCACTGACCTCCCCTTTCTGATTACCATCTCCTGTGCTTCCTTCCAGCCATCGACTTTACCTTGCTCCCACTCCATCCTTGCCGGCCTCACTTCCTTTCCTTCATCCCAGACCTTCTCCCCACATCTCTAACTCAAGGCTCCCTGACACCTGCCCCTGGCCACTCAGAGAGCATATGCTACAGCGGAAGAAAGGCAAAGCTCCCCAACTCAGAGTGAAGGTCCTGCTCTAGCCTCTCTATTCTTTGAGAAGAAAATTACCAATCCTTATGCCTTGGGATGTCTGAGTTTGGGAGGATTAACAAGCCCGCTTTGGACTAGTCAGGCTGCTTCTATCTCTTTCCCTATCAGATTTATTTCCTTTTGAGGGTACACACCTGCCCTGCCCCTCACGTTTCTTGCTTACTGCCTTCCACTGCTTGCAATTACTAGAGCTAAGGGCAGCCTGCCTCTCTCCAGCATTTCCTTGGGTTTTTTTCTTCTTTTGGATTCTTCTCCCAAGTTTCAGGAACTCTTCTCACAGAGGAACTCATTTTTATTCAATTGCTAATACACCTTATTATTACTATTATTATTACTGAGACACAGTTTCACTCTTGTTGCCCACGCTGGAGAGCAATGGTGCAATCTTGGCTCACTGCAACCTCTGCCTCCCAGGTTCAAGCAATTCTCCCGCCTCAGCCTCCTTGGTAGCTGGGACTACAGGCACCCACCACCACGCCTGGCTAATTTTTTGTATTTTTAGTAGAGACAGGGTTTCACCATGTTGGCCAGGCTGGTCTTGAACTCCTGACCTCAGGTGACCCACTTGCCTCGGCCTGCCAAAGTGCTGGGATTACAGGCATGAGCCAGCGTGCCCAGCCCACCATTGAATTTTTAAATCAATGCTGGTATTACATTTTTGAAAGTCTTTTCTTCCTGTTGAAATTCCATATGAACTTACTTTCTAGAAGTGGGGAGAACATTCTTACTAAAGGTCAAGTATGTTACTATCTGAGGAAGAGAGCGATCACTGTAAGAGCCTTCATGTGCATTTCCACTTGCTCAGACTGAACACAGACTGCTTACTGATGTCATTCTGGTTTTCCTAGATATAATTCCTAAAAACTGTGAACTGGAACACCTGGGTCTGACCAGGACTTATATAATTAATTAATTATAATATTAATAACATAATTATTAATATTATGCTAATAGTAATAATATATGAATATATTATTTATGTATACTTATAAATATATAAATATACTATTTATTAACACATATTTATATATTTGTTAACATATATTTATATATTAATGGTATATATTCGTATATTTCTAAATATATATTGCTAATATATAAATATATATTTATAAATATATAGTTAATATATATTAATGATATATTTTTAAATATATACATTTATATTAACAATATATTAAAATATATTTATAACATATATAATATATAACAATATATATTATATATGAATATATGAATATATATTTGTAATATGTAGCTTTTATATATTTAGAAATATATAAATATATATTAATGTCCAACATTAATATATATCAATTGCATATATAATATACAATGTCCAACTGATTTTGTTACTATACTAATATACATTTATAAATTACATTATATATTATATATAAATATTTATATTTATTTATATATTGACATATATATTTATAAATATATGTATATAAATATACAAAATATATACATATACAAATATATGTATATACATATGTACATATATACAAATATATGTACATATGTATATACATATATTAAATATATATTTATATTTATAAATATGTATTTGTAAATATATACATTTATATTTATAAATATAAATATGTATTTGTAAATATAAATACATATATATATATATATATATATATATATTTATGGAGGAAAGGTCTCACTCTGTTGCCCAGGCTGGAGTGCAGTGGCACCATCACAGCTCACTGTAGACTCAACCTCCTGGGTTCAAGCAATCCTCCCACTTTAGCATCCTGAGTAGCTGGGACTATAGATGTGTACTACCGTGCCTACATAATTTTTAAAAATTTTTTTGTAAAGATGTGGTCTTATTATATTGCCCAGGTTGGTCTCGAGCTCCTGGCCTCAAGTCATCCTTCCACCTTGGTCTTCTAAAGTGCTGGGATTACAGACAGGAGCCACTGCGCCCGGCTCTGTAATACATTTTTTGTTAAGTGAATATATCTAAAAGTGATGATGCTTTTCCTAAACTTATATACAGTATTCCTTTTTTCTGAAAGATGCTAGCTCCTGTTTAAAGAGAAAGAAATTACTCTCCTCTGAAAGCCGCACTTGGCAGCAAGATTTCTGGCTGGTTAGAAGCAGCGTGAGCCTGGACGCTGCAGCTGCAGTGGCAATGCCTAGCTCCCAACGAGTGCTGCTTACAGTGACTACATGTCCATGCATTCAATCGTCCATCTAGCCATCCATTCACCTGGTCAGGTAAATGTTGGTGAAGATCTGGGTTCACACAGAACACAATACCCTTTCTCCAGAGGACCACTGACACAAAACTATGTGAATTAACATTCATACCTCCACTAATTTGGCAGAACAAAACAAGTTCATAAACCAATATACAGGTTGGTTGTTCAATGTAATTGCTTAGCAAAAAAACATAAAGTGCATTAAGTATCAAGGAACAATAAGCCTTTCTCTGATTTTTAAAAGTGTTTTTGTGTGGCAATCCACGGCATAATAGGTTACTTAGAATGTAAGACACACATACTAAAGAGCTTGTACAGAGGCTGGGAAGGACGACAGGAGAGGCAAAATTGAACAAAATATAAGTACTGGCACCTCCCCCTCTTTTAAGGAACCATGGCATTCAACAAGTGTTTGTTAAATGAGCCACTACCATATGCTCGACACCGTAAGGCATGTGGAGATGACAAAACACACTCTTGATCTGCTTTAAATCTGGTGAAGAAGTCCGGGGGTGTTTGCATCCCAAGTAGCACAGCATGGGGCCCAGCACTAGGCTAAACACGGGTGGCAGGCATTTGGAGGAGAGAGCAATCATGAGATCTAAGGGAAGGCTTCCAGAGGAGGGCATGCTAACAGGGGCTCTCAAATCTGAAGCATGAGCAGGCGCTTGAGAGGCAGCCAGGCAAGGAGGGGCGAGCACCGTCAACAACTTGGAAGAATCTAGAGCAATGGCTGTCACGGTGTGGATTCCATCACCACCACCACCACCACCAGCAGCAGCTTTTAAAAATGTAAATTCTCAGACCCACCCGAGACCTACTGAGTCAGCAACTGTGGGAATAGCACCCAGTGATCTGTTTTGAACAAGTTCTCCAGGTGATTCGGAGGCATGCTTGAGTTTGAGAACCACTGAGTAAGAGCAGGCACTGCCCTCCCTTAAACTGGCTAAGCAGGAATCTCAGGGCTTTCCTCCCCTACACCCTCCTGCAAACCAGTGTGTAGGGAGCTAGGCAGTCATAGGGTATATGGAGGGCTGGGGGCTGACCACCCTCTCCCAGGCTGCTCAGATGGTACGCACTGTTAAGAACAACTACCTCTTCCACTGGCTTCACAAACCTCTCTCATGCATCTCCCTTCATGTCCTGGACTTCTAACTAACCACTGGATACTGGGAGACCCAGAGGCAGAAAAGAGATAAGCAGAGGAAGGAGGCAAATGGGATCTCTGTGAGCCCAGAAGTTTGGTGGTGATGACACGTTTCCCCCCAGGCTTGCAAAGCCTGTACCTATCCTATAACCAGAGAGTTGCAAGAAGCTCTAGAAGGCAAAGCAGCAGTTGGAATTCCACTTCTCTTCAATCAGATTGTTAGAAAGAGCAGCAGGAATATCTTGGAAATTGTTATTGAGCTAACGGAAATGTTTGTAGCCCCTGGGAGACTAATAGGATTTGCCAGGGCATGGCTTCAGGCTCTCCTTTGCGATGTGCAACCTTTGCTGCTCCACATCTTCCCCATTTGTATAGCTCATATTCTTTTTGGAAGCACTTTGGTTTACATAAGCTTTTTCTTCTGATATACTAGTTTCTGGGCTGAGCACACCACTGAAATGGTCCTTGCTAAGGTCATCAAGACTGTCAAGTGGCCCCAATATGCGCGTGTGCAAAGAACCTTCTATTGTCAGTTCATAGGAGAGGGTGGAGCATGGAGAGTCCTCACCAACTCAACAGGGGGTGTCACACGGAGGCAGTTGTTGGATTGGACCTTGGGAGATGCCTGTAGAATGACACAGGTGAACCAGCTGCTACTCAAATAGGCTCACACGCACCTGAGATGACCACAGCTCTGTATCGACTGGGCAGCCAGCCTCCCACACACCCACGTTGTGACCTGCCTCTATATTTGAGCCTGGGAGTTGTGTTTTTGTTGTTGTCATTGTTATGAAAAGCAAATGAGCCATACTACAATACAGATGAATGTTGAAGACATCATGCTAAGTGAAATAAGCCAGTCATAAAAGGATGAATCCGCCGGGCACAGTGGCTCACACCTGTAATCCCAGCACTTTGGGAGGCCCAAGGTGGGCGAATCACCTGAGGTCGGGAGTTTGAGACTAGCCTGACCAACATGGAGAAACCTGGTCTCTACTAAAAATACAAAATTAGCCAGGCACGGTGGTGCATGCCTGTAGTCCCAGCTACTTGGGAGGCTGGGGCAGGTGAATCCCTTGAACCCGGGAGGCGGAGGTTGCGGTGAGCTGAGATCGCGCTATTGCACTCCAGCCTGGGCAACGAGAGTGAAACTCTGCGTCAAAAAAAATAAAAAATAAAAAAAGAAGATGAATCCTGTATGATTCCACTTACTGAGGTACCTGGAGTAGTCAAATCCATAGAGACAGAAAGTAGAATGGTGGCTGCCAGGGGCTGGGAGAGGAGGTAAATGAGGAGTCACTGTTTAAAGGGTACAGAATTTCAGATTTACAAGATGAAAAGAGTTCTGGAAATGGTTGTACAACAATGTGAACATACTTAATGCCACTGAACAGTGCACTTAAAATGGTTAGGATGATAATTTTTACAATGCGTGTATTTTACCACTAATTAAAATTTGTCTTTAAAAAAAGTAAATGAGCTATTTTTGTCTTACTGCAGTGTGCCTAATTCAATAGGCAATAATCAAAATAACAATGAAAATAATGTTGATTTCCATACTTGGGAATTATTTAGGTGCATTCCATTATCATCCTCTATTTACAGATGAAAAAAGTGAGGTGAGAGGATAGTATAGCCAAGCTCCTACTTCTCCCATGAATGAGGTGGGCTGAGATTCCAGCCCAGAGGCCTGTCTGACTCCAATGCAAGAGCTGTGAAGCCCATGCGACTTTCACCATGCCAACTTAGCTCATAAGAACAAAAATTCAGTGACTGTGTTGACATGCACACCTAAAGACCTCTGGGTCACTGGCCTGCCCTGGTGTGTTACACCAACACATGTAATACACATATATTTTAATATTATGGTAGAAAGTTCTGGCAATGAACTTATGGAGAGAATTCAACAGTTCCTTGCTCTGTGGTAGGTATCTCAGGTCTGGAACACACAATGTCCAACTCTGATTTCACGGAACACATGCATCCAGCCCGCTGGCGAATGAATTTTCATTCTGTCAAGCACATCTCGGAACACATGCCTGCATAAAGCACGTCCCCAGCTTTTGAGGGTCTTAGAGCTAGAGATATTCCCGGATCTGGGTTCCACAATAGGCTGTACAGTGAAGAGCACAGGGAACCTGGGCTATGGAAAGAAGCCCTGCAGACCAGTGAGGGTCAGGGGTCGTAGCCACACATGAGATGTACATACTTGAGGCCAGCACAACATCCAGGGGGAAAAAGAGGGACACGCCACCTGCATTTCCAGGCTGAAGGGCAGTTGGCCTTGCTTCTAATGAGGCCCAGGAAAAACCCCTATGTGTCAGCAGGGCCTAAATGCTGGGTACCCAGTTCTCATCTGCTAATCCTGAAACCCACACGGCACCCCTCAACCTCACACTCACTTTTGCCCGAGTGCAGCAGCAAGGACAGAAGTGGCCGGTGTCTTCAGATAATTTTGCTGGAGGATGTAAGAGGGAAGCTTGAGCCCCACTTCTCTTCTCCTTTCCTCCCAAGGTCTGTGGCAGTCAGTTCCCCTCCTGTGTTCCTTCCAGAGCCGCCCCACACCCACCCCAGAGGTGAAAGCGCAGGAGTACCTGGTGTGTGTCAGCGGACCCACCGGTCGCTCTGGCCTTCTCGGGGGCAGTGCGCCAGGTCTGCTGAGAGAATTGGTCTTAGGCGGCCGAGGCTTTTTTGGTGGTATGGCAGGAACGGAGGGCTTCTGTAAATCCAGTTTTGGCTCTCTCTCTGGTCTTTCTTTAAATCATTGTTTAAAGAAAACAGATCTAGTGTAAGTGACAGTACTTAGATGCAGATCACTCATTTCCTGCTTAAAAAAAAAATCACCGATGCTATTTCTGAAGGTGAATGTGGAAGGCCAAGAGCACCACTTATTCTTTGTCAGGTTAGAAGAAGTCCCACAGAGCTCACTGTTCCCTCCCTTGCACACCTTCACTCATGCTGGTCCTTCTGCCTGAAGCGCCCTTCTGGCCACTGCCCACCTTCAGCATACTCCAGTTCTTCCTTCGAAGCCTGGCTGAAACATGACACTGTCATGTTCTCTTCCCAACAGCTCAAAGGCAGACTTCCTTCCTTCCTTACCTGAGCATTACAGGGCAGCACTTTACAAACACGCTCAGACACTTTCTGGGTGTTTGCATGTTTGGCACGGCCTGTAGGCTGACAGCCCCTGAGGGGAGGGCCTAGGTCTGGTCAACTCCTCAGAGCCGTATGTGGTGCTGGCATGGAGTCAGGGCTCAGCAGAGGGCTGAGGGGTTTGGTCAGTGGCCCACAGGACCTGCTGGCTATGGCAAGGAAAGAGGCCTGACATGTCTCAGGGTGGCCTCTGAAAAGGGCCATGAGTCAATAAAAGGGAGAGCATTTCAGGGAACAATGAGTTCTGGATTCTTCTTGTGCACAGTTTGAACTTGGAAGGCAAACTAGGACTTCACAGGTATATGGTTTCTAAGGCTTTCTGGAGTCAGAGCTATTAGAATGAAATTGAAGCCAGATCTGTTGGACGAACGGGGCAGTGGTCAGTGACAGCCTCATATTTTCTGTTCCCAACTAGCCTTGCTCCGTGCATGGTATAAAAAGCATACATCCACATTCTTCTTGATAAAGATGGAACTTTAGAGAGTTGCCCATTAGACTATAGGCAGGTTCCCTATGCTTACTTGTAAGATGGTACTCAGGACAACTTTTACTTGCAAACACAGACTCATGTTGTTTGGGTCCCCAGATGGTTGGCAAAAGGTTAAAAAAACCCATCAGGGCTGGGTGCGGTGGCTTATATCTGTAATCCCAGAGCTTTGGGAGGGCAAGGTGGAAGGATCACTTGAGGCCAGGAGTTCGAGACCAGCCTGGGCAACAGTAAAACACCATCTCTACAAAAACTAGCCGGGCATGGTGGCACACACCTGTAGTCCCAGCTACTCAGGAGGCTGAGGCAGGAGGATTGCTTGAGCCCACAAGTTCGAGGCTGCAGTGAGCTACAATCGTACCACTGCACTCCAGGCTGGGTGACAGAGCAAGACCCTGTCTCTAAAAAAATAAAATAAAAATAAACCCATCAGGTATTATTGTGCTCATCCCCACAATGTGGGGAAATATGCTCCAATCAGGAATGCTGGGAACTCATATTATGGCACACAGGGGCCAGAGGAGGAAGGGGTCTGTTGAAATGCAAAGCAGGGGACATTTCTCCTATTGCAGCAGGACAGGAACTCCAGCAGCCTGCAGGATGAATGGAAAAGGCAGTTTGTGCTTACCCAACGGGGAGAACAAGTCTCCGGGTAGGGCTGATTCCCTGGCTTCCCTATTGCATCTGACCAGGGATTCTGCCTCCCTGACCCACTGTGGCATAGAACAAGGGATCATGAGAGGGGAAGGAACTAGCAATGTGGGGCCGCTTGGTCAGCCAACTAGGGTGGTTGTTCACATGTAGGCCTAGTCCATAGGTCAGCATGGACTAGTGCAGGAAGTGTCCCTATCACGGAGACTGGCTATTACCCAGAAACTAGCCATGTATCCTCCATGAAGACAGAGGGTGGTGTCTGGTTAATTCACACCACATACTTTTTTTTTTTTTTTTTTTTTTTTTTTTTTTGAGACAGGGCCTCACTCTGTTGCTCAGGCTGGGGTACAGTGGCGTGATCACAGCTCACAGCAGTCTTGATCTCCAGACTCAAGCGATCCTTCCACCTCAGCCTCCCAAAGTAGTTGGGACTATGGACACAGGCCACCAGGCCTGGCTAATTTTTTTTTTTTTTTTTTGGTAGAGATAGGGTCTTGCTATGTTGCCCAGGCTGGTCTTGAACTCCTGGGCTCAAGCAGTTCTCCCGCCTCAGCCTCCCAAAGTGCTGGGATTACAGGTGTGAGCCACTGTGCCCGGCTATACCAACGCTTTTATACAAAGAGTTATTCATATGGTATATATTCAATGGCTGTTTTTTTCATCAATCTGTGACACAGACCTGGCCTTCACAATGAGGTTCCACAAGTCAAGTTCTAACTGCTCACTGCGAAAGAAAGAGGTATAGCTTCTTAAGAGCTTGTAATGTTGGTACAATTTTTGGCAGGCTGACATGAAATATTAAATTTCACAATAAAATTTCACGAGACCACCAAGGAGCACCTCCAAATAATTACATTCATTAATTCAGCATTTCTCTTGTGACTTAAAAATAACTGCTTTTTAAAATGGAATTTGCTCAGCCTCCTGTTCATAATAACTTAGCACTTTTCCCATAAAAATGTGTGATCAATCAATCCTAGACACCTAATAAAATGAGTCCTTCTACAGTATGCAGATTTCTTTGGGAGAGACTCTCAAAATGGTAGGAGTCAAACACGTTCATAAACCTGACTGCAGGACACACATTAAGCTACTTCCCGGCCAGTGACACTCCTGACCACCTTCAGGAGACTCCAGGGACCAAGCTGCTTTTCCCAGTATTACCATGCCACCCTCCCCTCCTCCAGTATCCTTGACCAAGGACATTTGTCTGTAATAACGTTAACCAGAGTCAAGGGTCCATGAGTGACCAAAGAAAAGAGCTTTCATTTGTTTATTTCTCTGGATGTGAATTTCACTAAGCCAAATCCATCCATCAACAGTGAATGAGCACCTTGGGACACTAGGCATGAAGGACAGGCTAAGTGGAAACTGACAGATATATACCAGGCTCTAAAGGAACTTACACCTGACTTCAGGGTGCGGAGAGGGTGGCCGTGGTAGAGACATCAGGAAACAGCAGCGATGTGTTAATTGACTAGACTGGTAATTTTTCATATGATGAGAAATTCTGGTCCCACGAAGTACCACATAACCCTCTCCTACTTCCTTAGCAATAGGATTTGTAAAAGCAATCAAAACAAAACCATGATCACCACATTCCAAAGGAAAAGCAAATCCTGTGGGTATTCTGGACTAGCTGTGTAACAGACAGCTTCAGCTCTTGCTGTTCTAGAAGTGCCGATGAAGAATTGATTTCATACCTTTTTCTTCTGTTCTGTTGGGAAGCATTTCTGGTCTTTCAGGAGGTATCTTTTTAATTTCATGTTTTCTCTCAGTGGTGCCTAGGAGGGAAAGGGTAATAGTGATCAGAAAATGTTTTCTCTATTCAATTATTAGACACACCAGCATTTAAATCTTTATCAGGTAGAGCAAAGTCAATAAGTTTTTTTCCCCTGAGTTGGGTGTTAGCATTACCTGGCAAACACGAGCTGTTTAGAAACAGAGAAGTCATTTCTGGCCTATGTCGTTAAGCTCACCTGCCTATGTATCCTTAATTTATAAGAACACCACTAATAATACTTTCTGATATTTAAGCCTGATTTCCTTAGGCATCAATATAGTCACAGGAAATCACTGGGTGGGGGTGGAGCATGTGTATAAATAAATGTCAATTATCAAACTTTACAAATAAGGGGCCACTGAATGTTGTGTTCTACCAATAAAAGGGGGTTTCATAGGAATCTGGATCCCATTTTGTAGCCATTTTAAAATAGGGCCTGGAATTATCTGATACTCCTCCCAGTAAGAGGTGAAGTCTACAGTCCCTTGCCAGGAATGTGGGTGGGCTTGTGACTGCTTCGACCAGTGGCAGGAATGATACCATGTAACTTCCAAAGCTGAGTCATAAAAGTCCCTGTAGTTTATGCTTTATTTGCTGGAATACTGAACCTCCATGTAAGAAGTCAACCACCCTGGAGAGGCCACATATAGATGCTCTAGCCTACAGCCCCAGCTGAGCCCAGCCTTTCAGGCACCCTTGCCAAGGGGAGCCAGACATGTGAGGGAAACATTCATCCTCGAAGTGGATCCTCCAGCTTCAGCTAGTTCAGTATTCCCAGCTGAGGTCCCAGATATGATGGAGCAGAGACAAGCCATCCCAGCCATGGCCTGTTCTTGACCCACAGAATCCATGAACATAAGAAGGTTGTTGTTTTATGCCACCAAATTTGGGGTCCTTCAAGTATTACATTTTTTCAAATGTACCACTTAGCATTTAGTCTTTACCCACATAGACTGCAGCTGCTCCCTTTCCTGGGGTTTTCTCATTGGCGCCAGTGGCCTCAGACATGTAAAAGCACTTGAGAAATAGCTAAAGCACAAACCAGTCAAAAGTACTCCTCTTATGTACGGACTGGGTTGAGTTCTTAACAAACTCCTTACACGACCAGTTCCAAAGGTGGGTGCTTGGTACTAGAAATCTCAATTACACAACCTCAGAGGACAAAAGAAGTTAAAAAAATATCCACCAAACACACCCTTTACTTAATTCCTCTTAATGACTCACTACAAATTAATCACTGCATCTCATTTCTGTCAATTTGATATCTGATTTTTTTTTTGGTAAAATAATCAAACACGAGGAAAGCTGATGATGGAGAAAATATGAATATCTATCTCCCCATTACAAAGGAGTTCCCAATATCATTCAGGCAGGATAAATGAGCAGTAATCTATGAAGATTAAATGCCATCTTGCTTTGCCCCACAGAGACCCATCATAAACTTTGGTAAAATTGTTTTAAAAGGGTAAGAATTTGCCTACCATGCTACAATCTACTCACCTAACAATAATGAAGTCAGTGTCATTCCTAGAGACACAGAAAGAACTGACAATCCTACTATACTGAAGAATCCAATCTTAGCTACATTCTAGACTGCCTGAGCCTTGGACTCCTCAACTAATCTCCATGGTCTCTGATCAATTACCAAGGCCTACAGGGAAAGGGGTCTTCAGAGAAAAGCAAGTAAATAGCTTGCTTCAATTTCAGCACAATAAAATATATGGCCAGAACCACTAGGTGGCAAAATGAAACTGCTCAATGCAAACAAGGATGGGGGCGGAGCAAAAGATGTAATTAACATCCCATTTCAGGACTTAATCTCTATAATTCTCAACTATGCCAAAGGGAATGGGAAAGGAATTTGGGGTCAAGCTTTTCCTCCTAACTTGGTGGGCCAAAGAACTTAAAAATCACTTCTTACTAAGTTTATAAATAAACCAATCTGGAAATTTATTGATAATTTAACTGTTATAGAAATATCATAATTGTGAATGTGTAGAACTAAAAATACCCCTTCTCTTCTATTTTAGTTGTTAATTTTTTAAAATGCTACTTAACTAATTATTCATGGAGGAATTTTTCCCTATAATTAATTTTAACTATTATAAAGAGGAGTTCTACTGGGAAATATGAAATATCTTTTTATATATGAGAATCCAGTGTGAAACGAGTTACCAAATGTTCGACATCAATTCTTCCTCTATTATTCAACCTGAATATCTGAACTACACAGAAAAAAAAGTGAATCAGACTCTTCAAAATTAAAAAAGAATCATGAGGAAAAGTATTGCTAGAAAAACATCTTTTTGTTGAAGCGTAAGTGAAGTCAGTACAGATTTTCGTTAACGGCACGGGACAGACACTGAAAATTCAGCAACACTGTACATGCACAACAATGCTATGACCCGTGGGAAACAATCTTCCCTAAGCTGACCTTCAACTGGACACAGGTGAAACAGGGCAATTAAGTTCTTTTCTCCTCAAAAGCTGTTTACTTAAAAAACCCAAACTTGTTTTTTCTTTAAATTATTTCTGATCATTCTCTTTGGGAGCCTAGATTTTTATACTGTATCAGGGTCACATTTTAATGGTATGTTTATCTTTTAGGAAAAACAGAAGTATCTTTAAAACCTGCCTGCTGAGATCAAATCGTAACTTCCCAAGTTGTCAATCTATGGCACTTGAACCAGGAATCCTGAACTCTACACTGAGGATGATTTGAATATATGCAAAAAGAAAGATGCACATTTTATTTGATGGAACCGAAAGGTACATTACCTGCCCCTTGTTTGATGACAGGAGCGGATGGAGGTGGTGGCTTCTTGGGTCTCTGAAAAATTAATAAAAATTATACCACATGAGACTGTTGGCAAGCCTGTCAGACATTGTTTTCTAAGTGCAGTTTGGACAATTTAGAGAACCTCTCCAAAAAAATTGAGCAATTCTCTCTCCAGGGACGTCAGTTTTTGGCACCTCTAAATAAACACTACAATAAATCCAGTCGGCAAAACAAAACTCCAATCGACAAATGAAACGCCATTTCCCCCTTTCTAAATTTGTAACAGCCTTCTGGAAAAGCACGGCTCAGCAAAAATGGCCTGAAACCAGCAAGCACAATGGTACTCCTACGCTGAAGCTGCATTTGCAATTAAGATTTAATCTGCTGAATAACCATGCAATTCAAAAAGAGTCACTGTAAAGATTCAAAATCGAATCTGCTCTGGATGTAGGACTTTCAACAAAATGCAGGCTGAAGGCCCACTGCAGCCACATCAGGTTGCAAGCCTTTTGCCCCTTTCTATGCTGAGGCTGGCAGGCCATTTGTTAGACATCCCACAGACTCATTGTACACGTGATAAACTGGAACAGAGAGGGATTTTTTTGTTGTTGTTTTTGTTTGTTTGTTTTTGCTTCTTTTTTGTTTTTTGTTTTTTGCATATCAGCCGTGATTTGTTTTTCTCACACGCTGTCACTCTGTAGGTGATGGAGGCAGCAGTGCAATCAATGGCATTCATCCCTGAACTGGTTCCAGAGTAGCCAGCATTTTCTTGCCACCCAGGATTGACTGTGGGAGAGAGATGATCAGACTGGACTTGGCAAATTATTACATGGCCAAAGAATCCAGCCAGGGCACTGTTCTCAGACAGCTGTGTTAGGGGGAAGAGGGACCGAGGGCAAGGGGAGAACTATCTCAACATCAAAATCATTAAGGAAGGAAGGAAGGATGAGAACGGGGGAGGGTTTGAGCAGAACATCCACATCCCTGCTGACACTTCTCATCCTCTCTGGGCATCATATACTTGTGATTTTTAAAAAGCTCCACGAAGTCTCTTCTGCTCTCTGAAAATGTACTACTGTGACATTACCATTACCAAGGGGACCAGCCAAAGCACCCACCCGTCACCAGCCCTGACCCATCAGTGCCTGATGCAGCACTGCAACATGGAAAGAAATGGTTTTAAATAAAACCCAGAGAATATTACATCCACAGGGAACTTTCTCAGGGGGCATCATAGCATGTAGGCTCTGGATTCAATCACATATCAGCTTTGTTTTTTACCAGCTAGGTGATTCAAGCCAAGTTATTCCATTAGGTGCAGGCTGGGGGTGGGGGAGTTCAGAACTTTACCGGCATTATAAATCCTGGCTCTTTCCACTGTTACCCACAGATGTGGGGCAAGTGACCTCACCAAACTGAACCTTCTCATCTATAAATGATAATATGACCTCCCTCTTAGGAGAAGTTAAATTCATAAGCAGAAGTAAGTACTGACTTGTTTAACCTGCGTGACAGTGATATGATACCCATTTTGCAGATGAAATAATTGAGGCTTTGAGAGATGAAGTCATTTCTTGAGGTAACCAGGCTACTAAAAGGGGTTGGGGGCATGGCTAGGCATCAGGCCCAGGGCTGCCTGACCCACAGGCGTGCTGTTGGCCACCGTGAGATCCATCCTGCCAGAAAATGTCCACAAGACAAACCATCACACAGTCATGAAACCACACACAAGGAGTTTATAAAAACACAGGGAACTGTATTGTGTTAAAGCTGAAAAAAAGGATATCAAATTGCAGCTATAGTATGAGCTCAACTAGGCTGCAACATACACAGAAAGAAAAAGAGGAAAGAAATTTAAAGCAGTGATCTCTGATTCTGGGTGCATATGTGTGTGCATGTATGTGTGTGTGTGTGTGTGTGTGTCATTCTTAATGTTTTTCTGTATTGTCTCTACGAGTGCAGAGAAATATACTTTATTAAAATAAAGAAAGCTGCTCTAAGAGCCACCTGCCCTTACACACAGGTGCTCTGTGGGATGGATGTGTTTCTGCCTCATGGTCTCACATTATTCTTTCCCCTTTTGCCTGCCCCTTCTAGCTCTCCACTAACTCTTTTTCTTCCTTCCTTCTCTGTCACTGTGTTAATTAGACTGGGGACAGATGTGTGTTTACCTAACAAAAGTATCAGTGAAGTTCTGCCAGTTAACCTTCCTTTACCTCAGAATCAGAGTACAGGCATACCTCAGAGATACTGCAAACTCAATTTTAGACCACTGCAATAAAGCAAGTCACAAGAATTTTTTGGTTTCCTGGTGCATATAAAAGTTATGTTTATGCTCTACTGTAGTTTATTCAGTGTGCGATAACATGTCTAAAAAAGCAATGTACGTACCTTAATTTAAAAATACTTCACTGCGGCCAGGCGCGGTGGCTCAAGCCTGTAATCCCAGCACTTTGGGAGGCCGAGACGGGCGGATCACGAGGTCAGGAGATCGAGACCATCCTGGCTAACACGGTGAAACCCCGTCTCTACTAAAAAATACAAAAAACTAGCCGGGCGAGGTGGCGGGCGCCTGTAGTCCCAGCTACTCGGGAGGCTGAGGCAGGAGAATGGTCTAAACCCAGGAGGCGGAGCTTGCAGTGAGCTGAGATCCGGCCACTGCACCCCAGCCTGGGCGACAGAGCAAGACTCTGTCTCAAAAAAAAAAAAAAAAAAAAAAAAGAAAAATACTTCACTGCTAGAAAAAACTAACGATCATCTGAGCCTTCAGCGAGTTGTAAACTTTTTGCTGGGGGAGAGTCTTGCCTCAATGTTGACAGCAGCTGACTGATCAGGGTGGTGGTGGCTGAAGGTTGGGGTGACTGTAGCAATTCCTTAAAGTAAGACAACAACGAAGTTTGCCGTATCATTGACTTCCTTTCGTGAAAAATTTTTCTGTATCATGTGATGCTATTTGATAGCATTTTACCCAGAGTAGAACATCTTTCAATACTGGAGTCAATCCTCTCAAATTCTGCCACTGCTTTATCAACTAAGCATATGTAAGATTCTAAATCCTTTGTTGTCATTTCAACAATGTTCACAGCATCTTCACCAGGAGTAGATTCCATCTCAAGAAATCACTTTCTTTGCTCATCCATAAGAAGTAACTCTTCATTTATTCAAGGTTGATCATGAGATTGCAGCAATTCAGTCACATCTTTAGGCTCCACTTCCAATTCTAGTTCTCTTGCTATTTCTGCCACATCTGCAGTTATTTCATTCACTGAAGTCTTGAACCCCTGAAAGTCATCCCTGAGGGTTGGAATCAACTTCTTCCAACCCCTGTTACTGTTGATATTTTGACCTCCTCCCATGAATCAAAAATATTCTTACTGGCATCTAGAATGGTGAGCCCTTTTCAGAATTATTTCAATTGACTTTCCCCAGATCCATCAGAGGAATCACTATCCACGGCAGCTATAGCCTTATTTCTTAAATAACAAGACTTGAAAGTTAAAACGACTCTGATCCATGGGCTGCAGAATGGATGTTGTAGTAGCAGGCATGAAAACAGCAATCATCTTCTTATACATCTCCATCAGAGCTCTTGAGTGACCAGGTGCATTGTCAATAAGCAGTAATATTTTAAAAGGAATTTTTTTTTCTAAGCAGTAGGTCTCAACAGTGGGCTTAAAATATTTAGTAAACCATGCTGTAAACAGATGTGCTATCATCTAGGCTTTGTTTTTCCATCTATAGAACAGAGGCAGAGTAGATTTAGCATATTTCTTTTTTTGTTGTTTTTATTTTTGAGATAGGGTCTCACTCTGTCACCCAGGATGGAGTGCAATGGTGCGATCACAGCTCACTGCAGCCTTGACCTCCCAGGCTCAAGAGATCCTCTCACTTCAGCCTCCCAAGTAGCTGAGGCCACAGGTGCACATCACTGTTGCAGGAAGTCAGAGACCCCGAACCGAGGGACTGGCTGAAGCCGTGGCAGAAGAACATAAATTGTGAAGATTTCATGGGCATTTATTAGTTCCCCAAATTAAGACTTTTATAATTTCTTACACCTGTCTTTACTGTAATCTCTGAACATAAATTGTGAAGATTTCATGGACACTTATCACTTCCCCAATCAATACCCTTGTGTTTTCCCATGCCTGTCTTTACTTTAATCTCTTAATCCCGTCATCTTCTTCGTAAGCTGAGGAGGATGAATGTCGCCTCAGGACCCTGTGATTGTACCAACTGCACAAATTGTTTGTAGAGCACGTGTGTTTGAACGATATGAAATCTGGGCATCTTAAAAAAAAAAAAAGAACAGGATAACAGCGATGTTCAGGGAACCAGAGAGGTAACTTTGAACTGGCCGCCAGTGAGGCGGACGGAACAGAGCTATATTTCTCCTCTTTCATAAGCAAATAGAAATATCGCTGAATTCTTTTTCTCAGCAAGGAACATCCCTGAGAAAGAGAATGCGCCCTGAAGGTAGGCTTATCGACAGCCCCTTTTAAGGTGTCCCGTCTTTTGTGGTCGAAGGCCCCTTTTAAGGTGTCCCGTCTTTTGTGGTCGAAGGCCCCTTTTAAGGTGTCTCGTCTTTTATGCTCGAAGCCGAAGGGATGAAATAAGCCCCAGTATCCTGTAGTGCTCCCAGGCTTATTAGGAGGAGGAAAATTCCCACCTAATAAATTTTGGTCAGACAGGTTATCTGCTCTCAAACCCTGTCTCCTGATAAGATGTTATCAATGACAATGCGACAATGTGTGCTGGAAACTTCATTAGCAATTTTAATTTCGCCTCATCCGGTGGTCCTGTGATCTCGCCCTGCCTCCATTTGCTTTGTGATATTTTATTACCTTGTGAAGTATATGATCTCTGTGACCCACACTCTATTCGTGCACTCCCTCCCCTTTTGAAAATCACTAATAAAAACTTGCTGGTTTTACGGCTCGGGGAACATCACGGATCCTGCTGACATGTGATGTCTCCCCCCAACACCCAGCTTTAAATCTCTCTCTCTTGTGCTCTTTCCCTTTATTTCTCAACCCAGCCGAGACACTTAGGAAATAGAAAAGAACCCACGTTAAACACCGGGAGCGGGTTCTCCCGATACACCACCACAACTGGCTAGTTTTGTTTATTTGTAGAGATGGAGTCTTGCTATGTTGCCCAGGCAGGTCTCAAACTCCTAGGTTCAAGTGATCCTCCTGCCTTGGCCTCCCAAAGTGCTGGGATTATAGGCGTGAGCTGCCGTGTCTGGCAGCATAATTCTTAAGTGCCCCAGGATTTTCAGAATGGTAAATGAGCACCGGTTTCAACTTAAAGTCACCAGATGCATTAGCCCCTACCAAGAGAGTCAGCCTGCCCTTTGAAGCTTTGAGGCCAGATATCAACTTCTCCAGCTATGAAAGTCCTAGATGATATCTTCTTTCAATCAAAGGCTGTTTCATCAACGGAAAATCTGTTTAGAGTAGCCACCTTCATCAAAGCTAGATCTTCTGGATAACCTGCTGCAGCTTCTCCATCAGCACTTGCTGCTTCACCTTGTATTTTTATGTTATGGAGATGGTGTCTTTCCTTAAACCTCAATAACGAACCTCTGCTGGCTTCTAACTTTTCTTCTGCAGCTTCCTCACCTCTCTCAGCCTTCACAGACTTGAATAGAATTAGGGCCTTGCTCTGAATTAGACCTTGGCTTAAGGAAGTGTTGTGGCTGGTTCGATCTTCTATTCAGACCACTCAAACTTTCTCCATATAATCAGTAAGGCTGTTACTGATTGATTGATTGATTGATTGATTGAGACGGAGTCTCACTATGTTGCCCAGGTTGGTCTCGAACTGCTGGGCTCAAGTGATCCTCCCATCTTGGCCTCCCAAAGTGCCGAGATTACAGATGTGAGCCACCATGCCTGGCAATAAGGTTGTTTTACTTTCTTATCATTCATGTGTTTACTGGAGTAGCACTTTTAATTTCCTTCATGAATTTTTCCTTTGCATTCACAGCTTGTCTAACTGTTTAGTGCAAGAGGCCTAGCTTTTGGCCTGTCTCAGCTTTCAACATAACCTTCTTCACTAAGCTCGATCATTTCTAGCTTTTGATTTAAAGTGAGAGATGTGTGGCTTTTCCTTTCACTTGAACACTTAGAGGCTATCATAGGGCTATTAGTTTGCCTCATTTCAACATTGTTGTGTCCCAGGAAATAGTGAAGCCCAATAAGAGGAAGAGAGATGGGGAATCGTAGGTCAATGGAGTAGTCAGAACACACACAAGATCGATCAATTAAGTCTGCCGTCTTATATGGGCACAGTTTATGGTGCCTCAAAACAATTACAATAGTAATGCCAAAGATCACTGATCACAGATTACCCATAACAGACATAATAATAATGAAAAAGTTTGAAATGTTGTGAGAATTACCAAAATGTAATACAGAGACATGAAGTGAGCACATGCTGTGGGGAAAATGGCGCCAGTAGGTTTGCTCCACATAGGGTTACCACAACCATTGAATTTGTAAAAAACGCAATATCTGAAACACAAAAAAGGAATGCACGGAAGAATGAAGTATGCCTGTCATCCCTTATTTACAAAACTGCCAACACCCCATGGCCTTATTCTTCCTAGCCAAGTCCCAACGACGCCTAACCCTGGACATCTTCCTCACTCCTTGCAGGTCTGAACACTTCTATAACCAATTTCACATGAGCCTCCTTTCGCTGAGGCCGTTACCCCAGCGACCTTGCCTCAAACCACAGGGCCCCAAATTTTAAAACGACAATTACAAGTCATCATATTTTCCAAGATTACTGGTCAAAGAAAAAAAATCCCTTTAATGTTGTGTCACATTTGATATGTAGCAGACACATGAAATGTGACAGAGCAGAGCAGAGGGGCACTGGGGGAGGGAGAGAGGAAAATGTTGCACTAACAGACAGTGTATGAAGTGTGGTCACAGCAAGCATGTGTGTGAACGTGGCAAAGGACAGAGACAGAAGTGTGAAGTTTTGTTCGGAAACCCGGCAGTTGCAGAGGCAGTTGGGGGCACAGTTTCGAAAGGAAGGAACAGTTTGTGAGCTGTCTGTCTTGCATCTACCACTCTTGATCAGTGCTGGCCAGGTGCCTGCTTTGCTTACTAGCAGAGCGGGTTTACAAGTTTTCCTCTTTTTTAATCCTTTACTGACTTCACTTTCTCTGGTTCCATCAAACTTAGCCTTTATGCTTTTTCAAAGGAGAAAAGATGCCACATTTTCAAACAGGATGTCTTTCAGGTAATTCTAAATAAAAATCAGGGCCAGGGTTCTATGCAGCTCTAGGCTGTACCCCTCCCGCAAATGATTCATGAAGTATTGCACATGGGCCTACAATGTTTTTTAAAAATGCAACAGGCCCAGCACTTTGGGAGATGGAGGCAGGGAGATTGCCTGCACTCAGGAGTTGGAGACCAGCCTGGGCAACATGGTGAAACCCCATCTCTACAAAAAATACAAAAATTTAGTTGGGCATGGTGTCACATGCCTGTGGTCCCATCTACTCGGGAGGCTGAGGCAGGAGGGTTGCTTGGGCCCAGGAGGCGGAGGCTGCAGTGAGCTGAGATCGTGCCACTGTACTCCAGCCTGGGCAACAGAGGGAAACCCTGTCTCAATAAAAAAAAAGAAAAATTAAATTAAAAATTTCATTTTAAATGCAACAGGAAGACAAGGCAGTGTGAACTGAGAAGGCAAAACAGGTGATTCTCTAGCAAAATGTGACAGTAGAAAATTCATCACGGGAGTTCACTATTCTCAAATAAAAAGACATGAGGAGATCATTTAGTTGATTTCCCTCCAAACATCCAATTGTGACTGGATAAAGAAAATGGGGCTGGGGTCCTCCGGGCTAAGTAGTAGGTCAAGGTTTCCTGTGTACGGTTTAACAGTAATATTAACCAGCTCCTATAGGTGTATACACGAAAACATCCTTTCAACTCAGGCAAGTATTTAAGTCCTGAGTTTTTAGAGGCACTTGTTCTATTTATTCTCTTTATCCCTCCCTCCATGGTGAAGGTAAAATGCTCTAGCTCCAAACTCAGGTGGCTTCAGCCTGCTCAGTTTGCAGGTAAGTGCTAAAAAAACAGTGGATATTAAGAGCTGCAAGTCATCATAGGAGTCCCCCACCACCCGCCACCCCCGCCGCTGAGATCACTGAGGCCCAGAAAGGCTGTTTAAACAGCTAGTTGGTAGCCAGAGGGCCCAGAACTCTACGTTTCTCAATGTCCAGACTACGGGAATTCATTTCACAAGAGCCAACATGAATATAATGGTAACAAAATCAATGAATCCACATTTTCTGATTTCTGGGAGAGCCGAATGCCTTCCACAGTCTTCATATATGGAGGGAGCATAGGCCTAAGTGCACACATGTCCATGTCTGCCTGTGTGTGGGGTTGTTGGCTTGGACCAAGACATGCAGATACCATCCTTCAAAGGATATATTAGCTAGATTTGATTTTTACCTTTACGTTACCAGGAAGGAAACAGATATGAATGTTCTGGAATGAGAATGGGAAGACAAGCTTTGTTTCCTGTGAAGGATTTCAGAACTGACTCTGCCCTTTGTTTGGCAAGACTGGCCCTTCCCAAGCAAAAGGCTCATTGGCTGACTCAACTGTTCCCCTGGCAGGAATCTGGTTTGCTACTTTGCCTCTTGAGCTGGTTTACCTTCAGAACTCTGGCCCCAGAGATGTGATTTGTTAAAAACAAACAAACACAAACAGAAGTGTACCCTGATGGCTGGGTACCCTTTAGAGGGGCTTTGTTAGAGGAATATGGTGAGGTTCTGGAAGTAAGTCTTAGCTTGATTTTGAGCAATTCTGGACTTTGGGAGACCTCCTCCACACATCTCACTAAGTTCTCTGGTGGTGTCTGTGGGTGAGGCTGGAGAGGGGACACACATGGACAGCTCCTGAATAAGGCACCCCTTTGCAGCTCTAGAAACACATGGGGACCTCCACTCTGCCCTCTTCTCCCCTGCCCCTGGAGGACCAGTCACACCTTTGAAATGTGCAGCTGAAGCTATCCTCTAGGTGATGACAGTGTCTTTAACTGCACCTCTGTACCCTATAGAGTCCCCAGCAACTGCCTGCCCTGTCACCCGCACTGGAGATCCCCAGGGACCTATGGAACCTGCTCTTGGAAGAGTCCTTCTCTAGTTTCCTCCCTCAGCCTCTGGCCTAGTGGCCTACATCCATCATCTCCCATTCAGACTGATGGCCTGTTGGGAAGTCAGCTAGGCCTTGGCATTTGGCTTCTCCCTAAGATGCTCTCGCAGTTCACCCCTTGGCTCACCCCTTCATTCCATCTGCCCCACCCTGAAAGTGATGCCTTGATTCCATGCCCAGACACCATGATCAGATGGAAGGATCTGGGCCTCCCTTGGTCTGGGAAGGACAATCTGACAGGAGGTCAGCCTCCCCCTGCCCCTCCCTTCTACTCTTCCTCCTCTTTTGTACAAGAGAAAGCAGAAAACAGGAAAGGAGGGGCAGGAGGAAGAGAAGGTATACTCTGGCACCAATCAACTAAAGGACCAGGGGTTCTTCACCAGCAACCATGTACCATGCATGCTGTAAGGCCCCATGAAGGAGAAGCCTGGGACATGGGCTCTGCCTTCAAAGACTATAGGCTGTAAGTACAGCTGGAGAAGGGAGAGGGAATACCATCTGGGTGGCTTTGAGAAAGCCCACTGGGGTTGAGTCACTAGGCCATACTCGGATGACATTAACTCCTTGACAAACCCCATTTCTTTGCATGTGAAACCACCTATGAAACTAAATGTTCAAGACAGATAATGTTTAGGTAAATTTTTTTCATAAGACTGCTTATTAGAAGCACATATTTCTTTCTTTTGGAAGGCTAAAAAATAGGGAAATTATCGGGCATCCTCAGAAACTAGAAAAACAACAGTTCTTCTTATAGATGCACGTTTTCAAATAAGATGTCTTTTAAGATGATTCTAAATAAAAATCGGGGCCAGGGCTAAAGGCTAAAGGACATGATGAATAATAAAGAAAATGTTGACTAAGAACAGATTTTATGGACTGGGTTGTCAGAAGATGGAGGATAAGTAAGGTGAGTGGCCTCCTAAGAACTTGGTATAGGGAAGGCAGAGTTAAACAAGCAAAATTCAGCCATTGTGAGAATCGAGCAACAGACTTCCTTCCTTGCAAAAGTTTGGAACCTGCAAAACTTGTGCTAAAAAAAAAAAAAATCATAAAAGGCTGGGTTGGCACATGATTATAATGGAGAAAGTGGGAAATCTAACTGATTGCATCACAATGTGTCTGGAGATTGATGTGAACAGGAAGGGTCCAGTCAGTCATGAAAACAAAGACAAATGGAGACCAAAGGCAGTGGTACAGTGCTCTTGGAAGCATTATCGAGGCTTAGTTGACTTCAACACATGGTTCCCTTGGCAGATCTTTCCCTTTGGTGCATGAAGGGGCCTCAAGTGATACCTGCCAGACCCTTGGTAAGAACAACAAACTCCTCTTGTTGATTCCTTGCCCTCCCGGCAACCACTGGATAAACCTGGCTTCCGGTGGAATCCGGCTTCTAAGGAATCAGGCCCATAGCGGACAAAATGACCGGGGCAGGCAGACCTCTGTGTTCCAGACTGGCTGACATCTGAGTTCTTGTTGCGATGAGTAAGCTGGCTGCCTGCTACCTGATTAAGCCTCTGTGACTCAGCAAAGGTGAGCCTGCATCATAGTCACAGGGACATCTTCGAGGACAGGTTTCTGAGTCCCTGAGACTGAGCTCCCACTGAGGAGCATTCGCTAGGGAAATGCCTATGGGAATCTTAGCAATGCCATCATTCCTCACTTGTACAAACACTGAAGAGCCCTCCAGATAAATGCATGGTAGATCAGTAATATCTTCTGGTGATTTGAACAATTTCTCTTAAAAGAACTGGAGCCTGAGATTTACATTTTTTTTGAGACAGGGTCTCACTCTGTTGCCCAGGCTGAAGTGCACTGGCATGATCACAGCTCACTGCAGCCTCAAACTCCTGGGCCCAAGTGATCCCCCGAACTCAGCCTCCTGAATAACTGGGACCCCAGGCATGTACCACCATGTCCAGCTAATTTTTCTTATTTTTGTAGAGATGGGGTCTTGCTATGTTGCCCAGGTTGGTCTCAAACTCCTGGGCTCAAGCGATCCTCCCACCTTGGCCTCCTAAAGCGCTGGGATTACAGGCACGAACCACCACACCCGGCCACTTTCTTAAATAACACTATCTTTCGAAGTACCTATTCTAATTTTGTTCTTTTGTTAATGACAGTGAGCAGTTGTTTCTGCTGTTTTTGAGAGTCTAAGTTCCCCGTTAGCCTTCTGTAACAATGACACAGCACACACATTGCTTCATTAGAGCTCTCAGAATATTTAATCTTTCTGTTCTGGTATTCAATTTTACTGTCAAGGCCCAAAATAAACAGACAGCCATTGAATCTAGGTTCTCTTATAAATAGCTTACATAATTGCTCTAAAATATGCACCAAGAGATCAACAGATGCTCTTCTGGAATATCTTGAGGAAAAACCCCAAAGCATTTGTTACCCTGGTGAGGGAGAATCCACTAAGCACTCTCCGAAAGAAAGATGGCCAGGAATTCCAAAAGGCCTTGTAGTAACTACCTGAATTCACACCCTAGCAGAAAATATGTCAGCCTCATCAGAATGCTCTGGTGATGCCTACGGAGTCAAGAGGCCTGCTGTTGAATAAATGCCATTTGCTTCTGTCTACCCTAATCATCACAGATCGTCCTCTTTTCTGGGTGAATGACTGTAACCCCAGTCACTGGCAAGACAAGATGACATCTGCTGAAACCAGTGGCAGAATGTTTCAGACTCTGTCATTCACATAGTGCCTTCATGTTAATGATTCTAATCATCTTTACACTCTCAACTCAGCAAATGACAGCCCTAGCTCCAGTCACATTGTCACCAACTCACCAATACTCTGGGTGCAGCAATAAAGGCTGGCATAACAACCAACGTGAAGATGGTTGGCTGGTTTTTATAGACCAGAGGAGATGGAAAAGGATGTTATACTTTGAATTTTCTAGAAGTTAAATGCTACGTCGTACAATCACTTTTCAGCTATAGGTATTACTTTGTCTAACAGGTATGACTATTGGGTTTTCTGCTTCATAGGGACAAGGTTAAAAGACCTATCAAAGAAATGGTGGCTGCTTGTCGGGGATTGGAGAGATGCCCATGAGGCCCCAGAGAGCATGCATGTCCCAAAGAGCATGCCATGCCCAGTCCACTCATCACTGACAACTTCACTCTCCCGGTGGAAGTGCTTTCCTTAATAGCTTATGTAACACAGAGCTTCTAGAAAAGTACACTATGGAGTAGCTCTCACTTGAGTGAATTTACTGCCCCCCCACCGCAAAACATGACTGGGAATTAGAAGGCATGCTTTACCCATTTGTTAAAAGAATGATCTAGATTTTACCCTAGTCTTCAAAACCCTACAGCCCATCACCACAAAAATGATAACGATGTGAGGTAATGCATATGGTAATTAGCTAGATTCAGTCATTCCACAATGTATATATACTTCAAAGCATCATGTTGTACACATTAAACACAATTTTATCTGTCAATTAAAAAAATATACTGCTTCAATCAGAACCAATAAGGTGGCAAATGTCTAGTAGGATGGTATGCTTGCTAAGATTCCTTGGTCAAAGGGAGAGGAGTCACCATGAAGGTCTTGGCGCCCAAGTGCT
Organism: Macaca nemestrina; assembly: GCF_043159975.1. Classification (NCBI taxonomy): domain Eukaryota; kingdom Metazoa; phylum Chordata; class Mammalia; order Primates; family Cercopithecidae; genus Macaca; species Macaca nemestrina. Next base: position 141,111,363 of record NC_092145.1, on the reverse strand, counting down.
TCAGGATGTGCCTAGCTTTTACCAGCCTCACAAAGATAGGGGAGAAGCGGGGTACAGGCAGACTGGACAGCCCCCTGGCCTCCACTCACTTGGAGAGGCCTATATCAGGTGTCCTTTCAGAAGGGTCTGGCAGGTCTCCATGGCCCTAAACGCCAGACCTAACTGCTTAACTCTAAGCTCACAAGGACAGTACCCATGAGCATGCTTCACTTTCAATCAACCAGCACAGTGGCCAGCCCAGAGAAAGGACTCAATAAATACTGAATGAGTGAATGAAAATAAAACATTTGCCAGGCAGTAGATCCAGAAAAAAAAAAAAAAAAAGACAAATAAATAACAAAGATTATGCCATTCTGTGCTCACATGTCTCTACCAATACATTTTCTAAGTTGTTAGATTTATTTTTAATGGCTATTTATCAAGGTTTTTAGATGCATTTGGATTCCCAGGGAAGCTCGCCAAGATACCAAGATAACTGTGTTGATTTGATCAGCTGGAGCAAAAAGAACCAGAGTCAGCCTTCTATCATTACTTCACAGTTTTAGCTACAGCCTTCCTACCCTCGTGGTAAACAGCAATTATAAAGACTGGAACAGTTAATCTGTGTGAGGCATTTACCAACTACTAGGCACCATGTTTAAGAATTTATGTGCATCATCCCAGTAAATCTTCTCTCAACACGTTGACAAGGTAGGTACAATTATTCTCATGATTTTATGGATGAGAATGCAGAGGCTTGGAGACATTCAGTGACTCGGGTTTGGCTACAGAACAAGTAAGTGACAGAGCCAGGATTCAAACCCAGATCTATCTGATGCCACAGCCTAGGGTCACAACCACTGTACTCTTTGTAATGTTTGCCATCTTCATTCCTGCGTCCTACTATTTCAAAACATTTCCTATGCAGTCACTACTAAGTGTTTAGTATCTTTTCTTCTCAGTGACTGATTTTGTCAAATGAAAATCCTCTATTGCTACAGTCATCAATAAAAATATTTCAAGTGATTTTGCTTGGTGAAAATTTTCCTTATTGAATGATGAGCTCTTCTCTGTTGTGTGAATTTATTTCCCTCCTAAAATATGGGGGATGGGGGAGGAAACCAGAAGGTGGGTTGTCATCACTTAGAGAGATACCTGCTTCCATACCAGTGATTCCTATACTGTAATATGCAAACAAATCATCAGAGAACACTGTTAAAATGCATATTCTGATGCACCAGGTCTGGGGTGGGGTCTGCGCATTTCTAACAAGCTCTCAGGTGATGCTGCTGTTGCTGGCCCATGGATCTCACTTTAAGTATCAAGAATCTAGGAAACATTAGGCAACAGAATCTAGATTCTCTAGAACCCGAACTCAGACTCCAAGAGAGAATAACAGGTGTGGAAAAGAACATCCTTCACCTAAACAATACAGGAAAGAAAGCAATCAAAAAGCTTACAAAGTGTGGCTAACTTAGCCTTTAAACCAACCTAATGGTCTATGGGCCATAATCTTGGCAGGTGCCAACACCATCTAGCTTCTTAAACAATTACATCCATTCATCAAAGCAGCACAAATTCCATTAAATGCTACTTTAGTATCCTTGGCAACGAAGCCACAAGCACTGTAGCTATCCTTCCCACACCTCAGCCCTACTGGAATGGTGCCATGGCAAGATCAGGCTCAGCACCGTCCAGTAACAGAGTCCCCATGGGCATGAAGTGGGTGGAGGCTGGGAAAGGTGGGCAGAGGCCATGCAAAAGCCTGGGCAAAGAACCCTGAATATGGAATTGCTGCCCCCTTATACTGGAAAGTGCTTCTAACTTCCCAACATTTCTTATTACATCGTCAGCAGGGAAACAATACACCTGGAGTGAGGCAAACAGAGATGGAGTGGCTGATTTAAACAGTGGCATGGTCAAATGGGCTCCCACAACAAAAGAGAAACGGTGGATGAGAGCTGCGTATATACTCATATACGGATATGTGTGGGTGTACTCACACATGTACACATATAGTGTAGAAAGATTAACAGGCCTCACCCTGCATCCTCAGCCTTACAATGTGCTTTTCAGCCACTTCCACAACACCGGCTACTTTCCCACCCCCAAGGACCATGGTATGTGGGATGCTGCTGGCAGTCCACTTATCAAAAAGAGCACCTAAGGTTCTCACAGTTTATTTGGGTGCTGAATGTGCCAGTGCTGCAACGAGTGCTTTACACGCACTATCTTGTTTATGTATGCAACAACCCCAGAGTAGAGATCGCTGTTGCCAGCTAACAGATGCATCCTATGATGAAACTTGTTACAGAGTATACGGCAGCCGAGGGCTCAGAATCTGGGCCTGTTGAATGTTCAAATGTCAGTGCTCTTCAACATTACACCAAACTTCCCCCATCCCAAGTCCCAACATGGGAGCCACAACTCCGCTGAAATCAAAGCCAGGGATACTTACATTCCCTTCCTTTTCAAAGTCCGATGGAAGTAACTTCACGAAGTTATCTGGGAACACGCCTCGTCTGCCATTCAGCTCTCCTTCCCACCAGCCTACGTCGATGCAGTCCTAGAGAACAGGAGAACACAGAGTGAGAGATGGGGGAAAGCAGCCTCCAGAGGGGTCTAACACCCCTTTTCAAGAGAACAGAGGCCCTTTCCTGGAGGTCCGTGTTAATGAGACAATGGTTACCAAGTCAGCATAAACCCCAAAGTCAGAGGGGAAAACAAAAGCTTAAGTCCTCTTAGCATTGCCGGCCGGAACTCAAAACCCAGTGCTGCTTTTAGATGCATTGAATCAATAAGGTCTTCTTTTTTCTTTCTTTCTTTTTTTTTGAGACAGGGTCTCACTCTGTCGCCCAGGCTGGAGTGCAGTGGTGCAGTCTCAGCTCCCTGCAACCTCCGCCTCCCAGGTTCAAGCGATTCCTCCATCTCAGCCTCTCAGCAGCTGGGATTACAGGCGCGTGTCACAATGCCTGGCTAATTTTTGTATTTTTTGGTAGAGACAGGGTTTAACCATGTTGGCCAGGCTGGTCCTGAACTCCTGACCTCAGGTGATCCGCCCACCTCGGCCTCCCAAAGTGCTGAGATTATAGGCATGGGCCACTGCACCCAGCCTTTCTTTTTTAAGGATGGGAGAATACGTGTTTTCTTCATTTTAATTTTACTGAAATAAAAGTATTTCATTAACTGCAAATATGGCTTAGAAAATATCACATGCACAAATGTCCTCTGTGATTAGTCTGTCACAAAGCTTGTCAAAATTTAAAAAAGGCTTTGTGACAGTCAGCCAACCAGAAGAAAAATCATACTTTACACAAGCTCATTAATGCACTGCTCTCCTTCACCTTCTCCTTTGGATGTTGATGGCGCACAGTTGCCATCGTGAAAATCACTTCCTCCACCTTACAGGACACAATGTTGGCATCTTAAATGAATGAATAATGCTCTTCATTCTTCCAGAGTGAACTTGCTTCCCTTTGGATAATCTCTATTTTGTTCATTCATTCATCAAACAGTTATCAAGCATCTACTTTGTGCTGGACACTGAGCTAGGTGCTAGAGAAAGGACAATGGGCAAAAATGGCAAGAGCCTGGCCTTTTTCATGAGCCTAATGGCCTCGTGGTTCTCCTGGGCACACAACCTCATGCCACAAAACCACTTCTAGTCTTTCCCATTTTCAACTAGTTGGAAGTCCCATTTGCTGGAGTTTTATCATATGTCTTACATTTGTCCTCTGAGTCCAATTCTACTTCTACCACCGGATCCAGGACTCACCCAGCCTACTGTAAACCTCCTCACTTGGGCAATGCTTCCTGCCTAGTATATGTATAATATACACACCACTGTCAAATATGAAATTCCTTGAATAAAATCCCTATAATCAGTAAATCTCCATCCCACTTCAGGCATCCTGACCCTGCACCTGCTTTTTGTCCTATAGCAGACTTCCAAGTTGTGATCAACAACTTCCAGCTAAAGCCCAAAATGAGCAAAGGCTTTCCAAAATACAAACAAAAAACCCCGCTGGTAACACAGAAGGAAAGCAAGAAGGTGATAGAGAAAGGGAGGAGATCATGTTCAGGGCCCATGGAGAGCCCATGGTCTCCATGACACCAGTGGGATTAGAAAAGGGCTCAAGCACCAGATGTGCAGCTGGTTCAAGGCCTTGCTGCAGGGCCCTGGGAGAGCCATGGCTTGTATGGCTCATTTGTACCTTGTTAGATCATACATTCCAGCAAGGTGAGGGAACACATCTGATTTTTCACCATTATACCCCTAGCCATGTACACAATGCCGCATATAATAAGTATTTGTAGAATCAATGCAGACTCTTTCTAGCCCTGAGAGTTCTGCAATCTCCTGCAGTCCAATACTTGAATTACTGTAGAACAGGATGGCCTCTATCTGCCTAAACTCATAGGGATTCTCTATAAGTTAGCATAAGGCCCACCTCAGATGGGAAGTAACTCATCATCACCTTCCACTGTCCCAGTGGTATGTTACAAAGATAAGCTGACCCCTTAGAAGAGAGTGCAGATTTCGGAAACCAGTCCTTAGTTACAGACCATAAATTCTAGCCCCAACCAACAACAAAAAAACAAAGACCCTTGAAGCATCAAGTTCAGATTTACCCAGAACAAAACAAGAGTCCAAAAGTCTTTCAACATGAAAAGATGCTTATCTTTCTGGAAAAATGACAGTGAGAAGTCTAAGTAGATAGTCTGGTCCTGCCCATGTCACATCACCCCCTGAAAACTAGCATCAGTCTCCAAAGAAGGGACTTGTGAACAGGAGTAGTGGCAGGATTTGGTGGCTCCTGAGGTTCTTCTGACCCTAGGATGTTACAAACATCATCAATGATACCAGAAAAACTTATGAAGGGAGCTGGGAGTAGAATTTCTTTGACCCTAATTCTTGGAATTAGGTTTCTTCAAAACTCAACTTGAAACTCACCTTTAAGAAACTGACTATGATGAATGCCTTTTCTTTTCTCTAATGCTCAGTACAGTGTTAATTTGCACTTAATGATACTCAACTCAACAAACATCTATTAAATGCAAAATATATTTAAGCTCTGTGAGCATCAAACCTTAAACATACAGATATAGAGAACATGATCTCTAACCCCAGGGAACTTAGAGATGTATGGGAAAGACAGACATACAATATTATGCAAGGTCCTTTGGGTAACAGGTATCAAATAAGTGCTCTAGTACCAAAAGAGGAGAGAACCATTAACAGTTTTTGCAATAATCTGAAATCTTTTCATGTGTGAATGGTTTGCTTAGGTGAGGACTGGTCTTCCTTTCACATTCATTTCAGGTCATCTGATACAGAACTATGCCCACAAAAAGCATTCAAAAAAACTATCTTTTTTTTTTTTTTTTTTTTTTTTTTTTTTTTTTTTTTTGTGTGGGGAGACAGAGTCACACTCTCATTATCTAGGCTGCAATGCAGTGGCATGATCTCGGCTCACTGCTTGACTTCTTGGGGTTCAAGCAATCCTCCCACCTCAGCCTCCTGAGTAGCTGAGACTACAGGCACATGCCACCATGCCTGGCTAATTTTCCATATTTTTAGTAGAGATGGGGTTTCATCATGTTGCCCAGGCTGGTCTTGAACTCCTGGGCTCAAGGGATCCATTTGCCTCAGCCTCCCAAAGTGCTGGTATTACAGATGTGAGCTACCACACCTGGCCTCAAACTTTCTAAACAGTGTAAATCCATGCTTCATCTTAGTCTTACGCAAATAATAACCCAAGAACCTTTTTTGCTTCACATGTGAGAAAAACAATACAGAAAATGTTAATAAGCAAAAGCCCATCCAGAATAACTTTTTTGTTGTTGTTGCTGTTGGGTTTTTTTTGGTTTGTTTGTTTGTTTGTTTGTTTTGAGATGGAGTCTCACTCTGTCGCCCAGGCTGGAGCGCAGTGGCGTGATCTCGGCTCACCGCAACCTCCGCTTCCCTGGTTCAAGCAATTCTCCTGCCTCAGCCTCCCAAGTAGCTAGGATTACAGGCATATACTGCCACACCCAGCTAATTTTTATATTTTTAGTAGAGACAGGGTTTCACCATGTTGGCCAGGCTGGTCTCGAACTCCTGGCCTCAGGTGATTCGCCACCTTGGCCTCCCAAAGTGCTGGGATTATAGGCGTGAGCCACCGAGCCCCGCCCAGAATAAATTTAGAACCCATACACTTCTGCGGGAGAAAACGGTATATAATGACATTGTATGTCTCATATTACCCCTTGGTGATGACTGGCTTGGATGACCCATCTACATTCTGCTTCTTAAGGAAAACACTAACAATGCTACTCATTGCATAATTCAAAGAAGAGAAGGAAAGCATGAAGGGAGAACACAATATGTCTAATTGTTCTGATTGGTACAAGAATAATCACAAAGCCCATGGATGAGATAAGCACAGTCAAAAGAGAAAACTGCCAGTGTAATTTAGTGCTACTAGCAGAAGCAAAACAAAACAAAACAAAACAACAAACAACAAAAACAAACAAACAAAAAAAAAACAAGAAAAAATGCCAAAAAAAGGAGTCTGCTATAGGACAGAAAGTAGGCACAGGGTCAGGATGCCTGGAGTGGGATAGAGATTTACAGAGAAGCAAGGCATTTTTTTCCCCCCAGCAATACAAGCTAATTTAAGGGAAATAGGAATAATTTTGACAGCAAAATGAGAAGTGAAAATAAGTTCCTCTTCAACAAACCAGACAAAAGAACTAACCTTTTGATGGCAGAGATGGAGAGACTTGTATGAGGGCTATGTTTTCAGAAGTATAAAATAGCAGCAAATTCTATTTATTTGTTTGTTTGAGACAGAGTCTGCCTCTGTTGCCCAGGCTGGAGTGCAATGACATGATCTCAGCTCACTGCAACCTCTGTCTCCCAGGTTCAAGCGATTCTCCTGCATCAGCCTCCCCAAGTAGCTGGGATTACAGGCGCCTGCCACCACGCCTGGCTAATTTTTTTGTATTTTTAGTAGAGACGAGGTTTTTTGTTTTGTTTTGTTTTGTTTTGAGGCGGAGTCTCGCTCTGTCGCCCAGGCTGGAGCGCAGTGGCCGGATCTCAGCTCACTGCAAGCTCCGCCTCCCGGGTTCCCGCCATTCTCCTGCCTCAGCCTCCCGAGTAGCTGGGACTACAGGCGCCCGCCACCTCGCTCGGCTAGTTTTTTTTTGTATTTTTTTAGTAGAGACGGGGTTTCACCGTGTTAGGATGGTCTCGATCTCCTGACCTCGTGATCCACCCGTCTCGGCCTCCCAAAGTGCTGGGATTACAGGCTTGAGCCACTGCGCCCGGCCCGAGACGAGGTTTCATCAACAGGGTTTCACCATGTTGGCCAGGCTGGTCTTGAACTCCAGAACTCAGGTGATCGGCCCACCTCCGCCTCCCGAAGTACTGGAATTACAGGCGTGAGCCACAGCACCTGGCTTCAATTTATTTATTGAGAATCTAAAATGGCTCTCAAACCTGGCTGCACATTTAGAATCACCTGGGAATTAAAAAAAGTGCCAATGGCTGGGCTAGACTCCTAAAATGTGCAGGATAGGAGAGGAATCCAGGGGAGAAAAGAAAACCATCATGTCCTTGTGGGGCTCCCAAGCTCAGTCTAGTGGGAGAGGCAGACACAGTGAATCAGAATGGCACAGAAACACCGGCAGAAGTGCTAGGCTGAATTTATAAACAAGTGGGACCAAGACAAGCTGGGCAGCCAGGAAGCAGAGAACAAGGGCAAGAACTGAGGTAATGAGAAAGGTCAAGGGCAGACTTGCTGAGCGTAAAGGAAGAGAAGAGGGAGAGAGGCAAGTTGTGCTCACGGAAGAGAATATACAGGAATTAGAGCTTGGAACAAAGTCCGCCCCTCCAACATCTACTGAACAGTGATATGAGGCGTGAGGCAAGACAGCACCCACTGAGTGACAGGGGCAGAAAGGAGGGGCAGGTGATCAACCACTTGTGAGACCTGACTGCCATCAGGGTGGAAGTGGATGTCCCCAAGGAAGACGGTAGGAGTTGAGTGAAGGCAGGACAGTGAGGCAATAGCTGACCACTGAGGAGAGAGGTAATGTGGCCCAAGTACTATAATTTGTTTCCAAATCCGGGGTGCCCTTAATAAATTACACCAGGACCCCAGGCATAACTCAGACGACAGTCACCTTCATGGAGTTTTAGACTCTAATACGAATGAGAAAGGGCATTGTAGGCAGGTGAGGGGATGAACTCTGAATGAGGTGGGAGGTAGAAATGAGAAAAGGAGCAGCATATAGATGAAGCTTCCAGAAAGCTGCTGTTTAGACATAAGCTGTATTAGCATGAACTCAGGGGAAAGTCGACCTAAACCCTTAGCAAGAATATGGAAAGAAATCATATTGCTGACATGTAATTTTTACTCTTTCAAACTCAAGTCCTTAAAATGGCCAAAATGGTTTCTCTCTGCCTCAACAGCAGGGAGATATTAGGGTAACATATACTTTTCCCTATAAAATGCAAATGATGTTTTTCCTTCTAAGGAACGAATGAATAGAGCATTAGGTGTTCTGTAGTCCAGCCTCTATGTTCTGCTCCATCTCAAGTTATCTACTCTCTCCTAGCACACTGCTTATAACAGGGAACTCACTTTGTCACAAGGGAGCCACTCCTTATTTTGCCTGACATGTTCAAGTGGAACTCAGAGAGAGGTGGAACAAAGCAAGCATGGGCCATGTGACATTTAAGCTGTTCACTAGTGACGAAAGCTCCCTGGATCTCGGTTTCTTGACACATGTGAAAATCTTTGCAAAGTATAAAGAGTGACACAAGAGCTGGTTGTTGTTATTGTCATCATTGTGATTATATGGCCTGGTCCGAATCCCTGAGGGATAATGTGACCAGGAGAGCTGCTTAATTACACTAATGTGCATTTGTCACGTGACCCAGCACCATCCTCGAGTGCCAAGGAGCCACTCCTAGTCCTTGCTGCCTCGGGTGAAACCCCCTGGCAGCAGCTCACACACTTGGAGGGGGGCCAAGGGGAGGGATGCCAAGGCCCCGGGGTGTGTCTGAGGAAGGAGGCCTTGCCCAGACTTCAGTATCGGGCCTCAGTCTGTTCAATCTTGCCAGCATGGCCCCGTGTAACCTGGCCGAAGCACTCTACACAGCTGACAGCAACTCTCTGACATACAAGCTGTGGGCACAGAGAGGGCCACGTGAGACCTGGTGGGTCTACCTCTAGTCTAGGCACTTTAAATCTGTACAAAAGACAAACTTGCCACCTAGCTTGTACATTGGTTAACAGAATGAGCTACAATCTCATCTTGGGCTGTTTTGTCAAGAGTACAAAGCCATATACTAGATGAGTGGCTCTCACACCTGGCTGCACATTTAGAATCACCTGGGAATTTAAAAGAAAATGGTGATGCCTGGGCCAGACTCCATACCCATTAAATCACAGTTTGGGGGTGGGGAATGGGCACAGGAAATCCGTGCTTTTACGATGGCCCTAGGTTTTTCCAGTGTGTAGACTGAGAATCAGTGATTTAAGATGGGCGCTTCTCACGCTTTAATGTGCATGCTTCTCACTTAGGGATCTTATAAAAATGCCAATTCAGATTCAGTAGGTCTGGGGCAAGTCTGAGATTCTGCATTTCTAAGAGGTTCCCAGGTGATGCCAATGCTGCTACTCCGTGGACCATACTTTGAGTCACAAGGTTCCTGAAAACAAAAAGCTCCTTGAAAAGGAGGATTCTTATCTTCGCACCTTTGTCTCCATCTAATTCCTGCCATAGTGCCCAGAACATATCAATTCTGAATAAATGTTGACTGAATAGATGAACAGCCCAATCTTCCTCCAGACTGTTGTTCCACTTCTCTCCATTTTCAAACATCAGAAGTGAGGTCAAACTGAACAAGGGGGAAGCAGGTATAGAATTACTACACAAAGGAAGTTTCATCTATATGATCAGGCTTTACCTGCTGATCTGTTCTGAATTTATTATTTATTCAAAATTGTGGCAAAAACTTTAAAATTACCCCAAAAAGGTAGGCCACATTTTCTCAGGCACTGTAAGTGTCTTCTTTGAGTTCAAACGGGAACATGCAGCTTAGAAACAGACATTTCAAACCAAAAACTGAAAACATGAAAATGGGTTCACCACTTGATGCAAACGAAAAAGAAATGTATTCTGCTCAGTCACTTCTGGTGGTCAGCTGCCCCCAGGCTCCCCAGTCCCAATTTCCCAGAAGTTATCCAGCATGGCTGTTCTTCATGACCTTCTCTGATGACTGATATATCATTTGAGGAGAAACTGAGTGTTGGACGATTTGGATGAGGCTGTTAAGTGAGCCTCAGCATGCCCCCAGGGGGCCTCACACCCTCAGCATCCACCAGCAGTATGGAAACAGACATTTAATATGTGCTAATGAACGCCTTCTGCATGGAGCTTGGGGGTGGGGGCTATTGAGTGAAAGTTCCATGGAAGCCGGAGCCCAGCAGCACTCATCTCTGCCTCTGCTTGTTAACACCTCCCCAAGAGATGCAATTATTCTGCATGGCTGGGATTTCTGCTCAGAATTTTCTACATCCCCATAAATCAGTTACTAAAGGAGGCTCAGTCACATATCATGGTTTATAAGGTAACAGGAAAAATCGAGGACTACACTGACTACTATTCAGTGTCAGAAGCAATGCCTGGCAGAACGCAATTAAAGAGAGAAGCCTGAGGAGACAGTTGTAAGGACAAGCTCACTCAAGAAAACACTACATTCCAAATGCCAACATCACAGGATAGTCATTCACTCTTTTTTTTTTTTTTTTTTTTTTTTTTGAGACAGGGCCTCACTGTGTTGCCCAGGCTAGAGTGCAGTGGCACGATCATGGCTCACTGCAGCCTTAACCTCTCAGGCTCAAGCAATCCTTCCACTCAGTCTCTCAAGTAGCCAAGACTACAGGCACACGCCACCATGCATGGCTGATTTTTAAATTTTTTGTAGAGATGGGGTCTTACCATGTTGCCCAGGCTAGTCGCAAATTCCTAAACTCAAGTGATCTGCCCACCTCAGCCCTCCAAAGTGCTGAGATTACAGGTGTGAGCCACAACGCCTGACTGGCAGTCACTCACTCTTTTGTAATACAATGAAGTCATGACCCAGAGTTGAACTACTTACAAAAAATTAGCAGGCAACAACCTACAGGCTTTGCTATACCAACTTTTGCTTTTTTTGTTTTACATAATGTATAACTAGTAACAAAAAATTGGGTGGATAACACACAAAAAAACAGTAAACACACTTCTTCTTGGGCATGCCAATATTAACTGAAGCAGGTATCAATGCCTGAAAACAGTACTCAGAAACACCCCAATGTCTTCTCCAAGCCACCTCATATTTTCCTGCTTCTTCATAGATCTAGTCATTTGTGATTATATTATCTCAATGACTGTGCATGCTATGTTGTTGAAAGACTGGATTTTGTTGTCTTCCCTGCAAGAGTGTTGAGTTCTGCTATGGTAGGCAAGTTACTTGCAGGTCAGCTTGACCGGTCAAGGCTTGATTTTTAGGCTTTGTTACAATGGGTCTAGGGTAGTGCTGTTCCTGTGGCCAGCTTTTCTGGGTTCTCAACTGGATGCCAGAAGTGTTTAGCACCTCGTGTTTTTCTACTCTGCTTAGCTAGAACTCTAACATCTCCCATTACTGGTGGGATATCCACTCAGCTCACAGCCCCTCCAAGTTCTTATTTTCTGCCAGGCCTAGTGGAGTCTTGCCCTACTGATGCCTGGCTTAGTATTTGGCCAAAGCATCTAGATCTATACATTTCTGACACTCTTTCCTTGTGTAGCTCATTCTTTTGCAGTTCCCTGCCCTGAAAATTTGAGCCACCCCAGCAGTCCTGAATTACAACTTGTTTCCTCTATCCAATAAATGAGTTTGCTGCTCTTTGTTTGGGCTCCACTGCCCTGTGCTGCAATTTAGAAAGTGCCTCTAGGTAAAAAGCCAGGGTTGATGTAAAACTCACTTTTATGCTTCCCTTGTCTCCAGGATCACATCCTTGTGATATGCATTGTCCAATGCCTAAAAACAGCCACTTCGTATGTTTTGGCCAATGTTAGAGTTGTCTATGGCAGGAAGAAAAGTCTAATTACCCTTTACTCCATCGTAGCTGCAACCCCAAGTTGTATACTCCCTCAAAAAGATTGTTTCTTTAATTAGACTGGACTTTTTCATTCTAGATATAATAGAACTTTCAGCTCTATCTTTAAAAGTCTGAGCTATTTCAAGGTCTAATTCCCAAAAGAAGTCCTAGAGAAAGAATGTGTGAAATGAAGATACATACAAGGGTTTTTAATTATCCTGGAGTTTCCTTTGCCAGTCATATGTTCCTTTCTCTAACAAGGAAGGTGAAGTATTCCCTAAGGTAAAGTAGAGCCACTGTTGAACATCTTTATATAGAAGGATAAATACATGCAGTAAGTTAGTGCCACCTAGCTTTTTTCGGATAATGGCACACACATAAAATAGTAGTATTTTTATGACATACTGCTGGAGGCCAAAGGTTGTTGAAGACCATCAGCCCAGAGGGGTGATTCCAGCCACCTAAGGCCCTTCCCATCCACCCAGGAGAGCTGAAGAAATCACTCCCCTACCCTCATAGCACATAGATTAGGAAATGCTACAGAAGTAATCTTTGAGTTCAGATGTCATTAAGAAATGAAAAAAAAAAAAAAACAAAAAAAAAAACTTAAATCAAATCTCAGTCCCCAGTAAGAGAACAGGACTTCCACAGGCATTCAATATCACAAAGGCAGGGATCAGGAAGGCCCGTGGGGATTTTCATAGAAGATAACCAAGGGCAGAGGCCCTAAAGGCCTCTGTGTGCACAGTCTGTTTTCCTCTTAGAAAAAGATGTTTCTAGGGCCGGGCGCGGTGGCTCATGTCTGAAATTCAAGCGCTTTGGGAGGCCAAGGCGGGTGGATCACGAGGTCAGGAGTTCAGGACCAGCCTGACCAACACGGTGAAACCCCGTCTCTACTAAAAATACAAAAATTAGCTGGGCGTGGTGGCACACATATGCAATCCCAGCTACTCAGGAGCCTGAGGTAGGAGAATCGCTTGAACCCAGGAGATGGAGGTTGCAGTGAGCCGAGATCGTGCCACTGTACTCCAGCCTGGGTGACAGAGCAAGACTCCGTTTCAAAAAAAAAAAGAAAAAGAAAAAAATGTTTCTATCTGGAGCCTCTTCAGAGAACAGCACCCAACAGATGCTGCCATGTTGGCCCAACTCCAGGGTGACCATTCATATTTGGTACTTCCTAGAGTTGTGGAACATGGGTATATAGTTTGTACACAAAAAATATATCAGAATTATTTATTGATTTCATAATTTCCTTTGCAACATATGCAAGCTTAAGTCTTCTAAAAAATGTTTATGCTTTAGCCTTTTTTCTAATTGTGGAATGAAGGAACTTCTATTCCCATAAGTCCACTTCAAGGGTCAGTAATCGGCTGGGCACAGTGGTTCACGCCTGTAATCCCAGCACTTTGGGAGGCTGAGGTGGGCGGATCACTTGAGTCTAGGAGTTTGAGACCAACCTGGACAACATAGCAAAACCCCATTTCTACAAAAAATTAGCCAGATGTGGTGGTATGCCTGTAGTCCCACATACTTGGGAGGCTGAGGTGGGAGAATCACCTGAGCCCAGAAGGTCAAGGCTGCAGTGAGCTGTGATCACACCACCACATTCCAGCCTGGGTGACAAGAGTGAGACCCTGTCTTAAAAAAAAAAAAAAAAAAATCGGGCAGGAGCAGTGGCTCATGCCTGTAATCCCAGCACTTTGGGAGGCCAAGGAGGGCAGATCACCTGAGGTCAGGAGTTTGAGACCAGCCTGGCCAACATGGCAAAACCCCATCTCTACTAAAAATACAAAAATTAGCTGGATGTGGTGGCAGGTACCTGTAATCCCAGCTATTCGGGAGGCTGAGGCAGGAGAATTGCTTGAACCCAGGAGGCAGAGGTTGCAGTGAGCTGAGATCGTGCTACTGCACTCCAGCCTGGGCAACAGAGCCAGACTCTGTCTCAAAACAACAACAACAACAAAACAAAACAAAACAAATCCAAAAAACAAAAAAACACAGTAATCATGTGAAAAGGAGATCCTTATATAGACAGGACCTTCCCAATGTCCTCGTAAGATGGCTTTAAGTTATTCCAAGAGATGTTAACTATATATAAGGGCAGGTGAACAAGTCATACACAAAATACAAATTATTAAGGTAGTACTTTCACATTTTTTTCCTGTTCATTTAAATATAATCAAGTATGTGGTTGGGTGCAGTGGCTCATACCTGAAATCCCAACACTTTGGGAGGCCAAGGCAGGCGGATCACTTGAGCTCAGGAGTTTGAGACTAGCCTGGCCAACAGAGTGAAACCCCATCTCCACTAAAAATATGAAAATTAGCCGGGTGTAGTGGCACATGCCTGTAATCCCAGCTACTTGAAAAGCTGAGGCACAAGAATCACATGAACCCAGGAGGCAGAAGTTGCAGTGAACCGAGATGGTGCCACTGTACTCTAGCCTGTGCGACAGAGTGAGACTTCATCTCAAGGAAAAATAATAATAATAAATAAAATTAAAAATAAATAAATAAATAAAATCAAGAATGTAAACTTATATAACAACATTTTCACAGAAACTTCTCATTTTGTGGGAAAGTTGCTAGGGACCTTGCTAGGTCATTTACATTGAGATGACCACTTAATCTGAAATCTTAAAAGCTATTTCTAATAGCACCTTCAGCTCATCCATAGCACATTGCTGAATGTACAGTCTACTCCTCCAGGATGTGCATCCTATAGCTGAGTTTTTACCTTCATTTATGGTTTAGAGAACTGCACTGACTCTGCATCTAAATACATGCTTTTCTTTCATTAAAAGGATGGTAGATACGAGAGAAAATCATTTTGCTTCACTGGTAGATAGTGGCGTTCATAAATCATTTTTTATTATTATGTTTTAAGAGATTTTCTTAGCTCCTGCACCACTTCTAAGAGATACAAAGAAAGTTTTAAAAAAAGAGAAGGTGGTATTCTTCATTCCACAGATAAGGACTGGGAAGGAACAGGAGGTGAAGGGCATAGCCATGATTATTTTGAAGGTCAAGAACATTGAAGCCAGCTGCAGCAACTATTAGTAAATTTCTAAATTCCTATCTTCTACTTCCATTCTTCACCAGACAAATCCACACTTCTTTTAAGAAATTCTTCTACTAGGAAAACATATTTCTTAGCCTGAAAACTTGTTTGGTGCCTTTTAATCTATACTTAGCTGATTTAGCTTCTAGGCCTGTGCAGTGAGTAAAAAATACAATTCCCAAGTCAAATCCAGGCCCTCGGGCTGCTCAGCTGAGTCCAGAACAGACCAGTGGAGTATGGCTCTGTCTGTCTGCCACCACGGGGGAGAAAGGGCACGGGGCAGGAAAAGGCTCCAATGTGAAAGATCCATGTATTACAAGAGGTATTCCCAGGAAGACTCAGAATGAAACCAAGGTCCTTCAAATCCACGCAATTACGTAGTAGGCAATTACTTACTGAACAGTGGGGCTTAGATGGCCTTGTAGGAAAAATAGACTAGCCAATAACATTCTCTCAAGAGTGTCTTTGCAGAGCAAGTTTTTAATTTTGCTGAAGTTCTATTTGGCAACTTTTTTCTTTTATGGACTGTGTTTTTGGTATCATGTCTAACAACTCTTTTTCTCCTGTCTTTAATAAATAACTTTTGATGTTTTATCTTTTACGTGTAGATCTATGGTCCATTTTGAGTTGATTTTCAGGTTGGGTTGGTTTTTTGTTTTTTTTGTTTTTTTTTGCCTATGGGTGCCCAATTTGCCAATACCATTTCTTGAAAAGATTATCCTCTCTTAAATTGTCTTTGTATCTTTGTTGAAAATTAATTGGCTGGATTTTTTTATGAGTCTATTTCCAGATATTCTATTTCAAGGGCCAACAAACTACAGC
The DNA here is from genome assembly GCF_043159975.1 of Macaca nemestrina. Lineage (NCBI taxonomy): Eukaryota > Metazoa > Chordata > Mammalia > Primates > Cercopithecidae > Macaca > Macaca nemestrina. The sequence continues at coordinate 141,095,383 of NC_092145.1, read as the reverse complement.
CCACGGGCCAAATCTAACCTGGCACCTATTTCTCTGTGGTCCACAAACTAAGAATAGTTTTTACATTTTTGAATGTTTTTTAAAAATCAAAAGAAGAAGAATATTTCAAGAAATATGAAAATTATATGACATTCAAATGTAAGTGTCCATAAATAAAGTTTCATTGGAACTCTGCTATACCCATTCATTTACCTCTATGGCTGCTTTTGCTCTTAAATGGCCGAATTGAGTAATTGTGACAAAGAATGCACAACCCACAAAGCTTGAAATATTTATTCCCTGGCCCTTTACAGAAATTTGCCAAACCCTGGTCTAGGATATGAGGATCCTTATACGTATCCATGCAGAACCTCAGGGAATCTCTCAATGCCACTATAAAAAAAATACTGTAAAGATAGAAGCTTTAAATAGAAACACTGAAAGCCCTGAGGAAGGCAGAAAAAGAATGCATTTAATAGCTGGCTACCATTTCCAACTAGAAATAAAATATAAAAGCCTTAATCAAAACTATTCTTAAAAGGACAAATTTTACTGCACTATACAATTAACTATAAAATGAGAAAATTTTAAGTCTAAGATCTCCATGAGTCATAAACTAAGAAAAAATATTTGTAATATGAAGATGACAGGTTAATGTCATGAATATAAGGTATTTTTATAAAAATCAATTGGAAAGGATGCATAAAATGTTCAAGCTTGGTAATCATTTTTTAAAATGCAGAATTAGAGCCCAAATCACATTAGCAGAGATTAAAAAGAATGATAATATCCAGGGATGACAAGAATAGGGAAATATATTTGCACGCACTCCTGTGAGGAGACTAAATTGGCACAATCTTTCAGGATGTATCCTCAATATGCCCTCAAAATGCACCAATACAGTGTTACATTGAGCAATTTATCATCAGGAAATAGTAAATGCTAACATTTATGTAGCAGCTATTAGGACCCAGGCTTTCTAAGTACTTTACCTACTTTATCTCATTTAATCTTCACAACACCAGGATGTAGGTACTATTATTACTCTCATTTCACAGATGTGAAAACTGATGCACACAGAGATGAGTAACCTGCCAAGGTATCACAGCTAGGAGGAAGTGGCAGAAATGTGCACAAAGACTGTTAAACAGGGTGATGACTATGTGCAACATGGTCTAACACAAATTAAAACTGGAAACAAACTAAGCATAAAAGAGGATTGTCAAGGGCCAGGCCCAGTGGCTCACGCCTGTAATCCCAGCAGTTTGAGAGGCCAAGGCGGATGGATCACTTGAGGTCAGGAGTCTGAGATCAGCCTGGCCAACATGGCGAAACCCCATCTCTACTAAAAATACAAAAATTAGCTGGGTGTGGTGGTGCAGGCCTGTAGTCCAGCTAATCAGGAGGCTGAGGCACAAGAATCACTTGAACCCAGGAGGCGGAGGTGGCAGGGAGCCGAGATCATGCCACTGCACTCAAGCTTGGGCAACAGAGTGAGACTCTGTCTCAAAAAAAAAAAAAAAAAAAAAAAAAGAGGATTTTGGTACTCTCTCCATACATTAGGATTCAGGATGCTAAGAAATCATTTACCCATGCTGCCAAGGATAATCATGATGTATTTTGGACAAAGAGGGTTATTACAAAATAGTGTACGTAATATGATCCTATTTTTATTTTAAACTATAATTATGTGCACATATGGAAAAAGTCTGAAAGAAAAATTGCTAAAATATTAAGAGGTATGTGAAGGTGGTAAGGTCACCAGTAATTTTGATTTTTCTTTGTATTTATTTGTCTGTTTTTCTCATTTTTTTTTCCAAGAGTAGGTGTTATTTATACAGTTCTAAAGTACTACTTAAAAGTGTATCCCGCCAGGCGTGGTGGCTTATGCCTGTAATCCCAGCACTTTTGGAGGCCCAGGTGGGCAGATCACCCAAGGTCAGGAGTTCAAAACCAGCCTGGCCAACATGGTGAAACCCCATCTCTACAAAAATACAAAAATTAGTCAGGCATGATGGCAGTTGCCTGTAATCCCAGCTACTTGGGAGGCTGAGGCGGGAGAATCACTTGAACCCGGGAGGCGGAGGTTGCAGTGAGCCAAGAACACGCCATTGCACTCCAGCCTAGGCGACAGAGTGAGACTCCATCTCAAAAAACAAACAAACAAAAAAGTGTATCCCATGCCACTTTCATCTCAGAAGCCTTGTATTTTAATAAAATGCAAATATGAATGCAAAGAGCTTTGAGATACTGAACAAGACAGGAGTTACACAACTATAATATATTACTTTCATCCTAAGAAAAGCTAAAATAAATAATGAAAAGGAATTTCAGGGGAAGTACTGACCTTAATTTCAGGACAGTTCAATATACCAAGAAAGAACATTCAGTTACCAGACATTTGTCTTTTCATCTTCTTCTAATAACTTATCATAGCAATAACTATGATTTAACCTTTAAAAAAAATATTGTGCGTGTAAAGACAGAGTCTCTCGCTATGTTGCCCAAGCTGGTTTCAAACTCCTTGGCTCAAGCGATCCTCCTACCTCAGCCTCCCCAAAGTGTTGGGATTACAGGTGTGAGCCACTACACCCAGCCCTATGATTTAACCTTTATGTTTCCAAAGCACTTTTAGACACAACATGTCATTTAAGTCTCAGAACACTGCTATCAGAGTAAATACAAATAGAAAGGGTGGAGACAGAAACAGAAAAAAGGGGGGAATTTCTCTAATTCCTTAAGATACCTACAGATTTTTTTTCTGTGTGTTGCAGAGGGGAAAAAAAACTGTCCCAAGATGGGGGATTACTGATGTCCTGCCATTTAAGCACAGCATTCTGCAGAGATATGACAATTATGTTGAACAAACACAGGATCTCTTTAGACAGTTTTATATAATTTGTGTAGGCATATGAACCTGGGAATTTACATCAGCTGCAAACTTATCTGTCCATGATACAAAGGAAAAATCTATAATAATGGTCATCAAAATGTTGGGGTGGCATTTCATCGACTGTCTACTAGTAAACTAAAAAGATATTTTCTCCCACCCCAAGCCCTATGTTTACCATCCTCAACTAATTTAAAACTATGTCTGTGTGATGGTAATGATTCTTCTCACTGGTCCCAGTGTCCTGGCTACTTATAAAAGAAAGATGAAACAGCAACAAATTGTATTCCTTTGGATTTCAAATGCTCTGAGGAGGGGATACATTGTGACTTTTGTCTAGAATAAGGACATAAGCAGTCTAACAAGATAGGCCGTGCTGCAAGAAATACATTCTATGACATAAATGACTCATTTGCTCAACACTGACATTTTCCATATGTCTATAAACCCAGATGATCCCAGACCTATGCTTAACTTCTTCATTCACTCATAAAACATGTCCATCTAATGGGTCTGTCAGCATGTCATCATCTTCAGGGTGACACCTGCTAATTTACTCCTCACCCTTGGAACCACATTTAATCCTACCACTTGAGCTCCACTAAAAGCTTCAGCAGTTCAGAGAGAAAGGGTCAGGGCCAGCAATCGATTTAGCTGATCGGCTTTCTTCCTACCAAGCTAAGGATCTTGCTTGAGATTCCTAAGGCCACTTCTCTTTGTGAAGGCAACCTTATTTCCCTGTGGGGTGGGAAGCAAGGAATTCTGAAAACATTTTTCTCATGAATACATGTTTCATTTCATTAATGAATTAATGGGAGGGAGGCAGGAAGGGGAAATAAACATTAGAACAAACAAAATAACAGAGTTGATCACAGAATGTCTTAGGAAGGACCTCAGGACTCCCGCCTGCCTTTTTTTTTTTTTTTTTTTTCCCACGACAGCAAGTGGAAAGCTAAGTGGCAGCCAGGCTGGGAAGAAAAGAGGAAGGAAAAATACTCTGGGCATAGGAAGAAACTGGAAGAAAGCAGTTAGGGAGGTGGGCCTCAGGCATAAAAAGAACCAATGTCAACCCTGAGCTGAACTCATCATTCCCTCTGCATGGACCATCATTTCACTCCTTTAGAGGTGACAGTGGACTCATACAGTCATGGATGATCCAGAAACCACCACAGTGATGTCCTGACCCTAACAGATTGGAAACAGATTTCAAAATGCAAGCATCAGCAACAAAGGATGGGGTGATGGCATGGTAATATTGTTTTTCTGGTAAGTAACAATGATAATGTCATTACCTTAGAAAGGAAACTCCACAGACACTTGCCCTGGATATCCAGTAACAATGAGGACTCTCAATGAGTAGACAAGAGTCACCTCTGGGAGTGACTCAGCCGCACAGGAAACACGAACTCCACCCACAGTTACCACCTTGTCCAGCCCCCAAGTTCCAAGAGCACTTGGCCCAGGGTCAGCAGACGCCTCTGACCTGGCTCAGACACTGACTTGCTGGGAGTCCTCGGGAAAGCTGCTTCAGCACTCTGGGCCTCTGCTCCTCCTCTGTAATCTGGAGAGAACACACATGGTCCCACCTAATTCCCAGAGTTGCTATGAAGATGAGGGGAGATGCTGAGCTCCGGGCAGACTCCTGAGGAAAGGGGAATGGTGATGATGGTCCTGGGCTCTTGCTGCCAGTGGTCCAGAATCCTGTGCTGGGAAGCTGTGGTCCTGGAGAAAGATCTAGCTATTATTAAGTTAATTAAATGTTCAACTGTTGTCTGGGACAGGAGGGAGGAAAACATGTTGAGGTAGAGATGAAAGGAGCGGTTCTAACTGTGCCCTCACAGCATGTCTAGCTCCAAATACTTGGGGTCCCTACAAAGAAGCAAAATTCCTGGTTTGAATTTTTGGTTCACCATTGTATCCCAGCATTTTGCACAGCTCCTGGCACACCACAAATATTCTTCAATGTATGAATGAATGAATGAATGAATGAGCGAATGAACGTTGTGAGGGGAAGAGGACAGGGTGCAAATTAAAATCGCTGTCAATAATCTTCAGTGGATAATCCTCATGGTCCAAGGAAAGATGACTGTACTACTGTGTTGGGGATGCCACTAACAGTCCTTAGCTAATATTCTGGGTTTCCCCTTTATTGTGGTTGGGGGCACAGGGTCTCACTCTGTCCCCCAGGCCTGAGTGCAGTGGCACAATTATGGTTCACTACAGTCTCAACTTCCTGGGCTCAGGCAACCCTCCTGCCTCAGCCTCCCGAGTAGCTGGGACTACAGGAACACAGCGCCACACCTGGCTAATTTTTGTATTTTTTTTGTGAAGATGGGGTTTCACCATGTTGTCCAGGCTGGTCTTCAACTCCCAGGCTCAAGTGATCCTCCCGTCTCAGCCACTCAAAGTGCTAGGATCACAGGCATGAGCCACTGAGCCCAGCCTGGGTCCCCTCTTTCTCTAGGGTGTGTCTATCAGTTTCCTTCCATGAACATTAATGCTCGCTAATATTGCCTCTGTCCCCTTCCCTCCATCTCTACGACTCCATGATTTTGACCAATAATGTTAGCTTTCTAAGCGTTGATCTTGATGTCATCAAATAGGCTTAAAACAATGAAGACATGGGGGTTGGGTATGCTTTAAGGGTAAAGACACAACTATCCAAGGAAGACTGTTTGATAAGAAACACCTAAAGGTCCTTATTTACAAAGGGATCACGGAGGAAGCCTTCCCTCCTAGGTTAGCAGGAGCTGTGAGGAACAGCTGTAGCTCTGAGGCCAGAAGGCTTTGGCCAAGAGTGCAAACATGGCCCCTCTCCATAGCTGGGCTCATTCTGCCCCAAGCAGCAGCAGCCACAGCATGGGACATCTTCCAATGGCCATCTCACCCTTGCAGCTGAGCCCTGGCATAGCTCCTGCCAAGCTGCCCTCAGCCCTTCTCCAGGAAGCTTCTCCAGTTGGGAATGAGACCCAGAAGCTTCGGAACCTTTTCAAACACACTCTGAGCACAAATCAGGCAGGCAGGGATGGGGGCGGTAGGAACACAGACGCGGGAGTTATTTTTGAGTGACTGGAAATAAAAGCTAAACACAGGTGTGTTCTTCACGAGTGGAAATGTTCCCAAATTCACAAAAATTCTTTATAAATAAACTAGAAAACAAACCATTCAGGTTGCACATTTCCTCCTGGTTTCCAGGGACACACAGAAATAGTTTGGGTCTTTGCATATTATTTCAGGAACTGCAGAGGGCTTATACACACCCACTAAAGGTGTCTGACTCATTTTCTAGAAAGCCACATGAACTGACAATCTAGGGCTAAAAATGAGGGCAAAGCCTGCTCTGTGACTCCCGCAACAGCATAGAAAAGCAGGGCAAAGGGAAACCACCTTCACTGACACCAAAGTAAATGTCAGAGGAACTCGGGGTCTATCAGGAACCTCTACAGCGAACACAGAATTTAGAGAACGGCAATTCAGGTCTTTCACCTCAACTCCTACATCCAATAAATATGCGTATCAGAATGCATATTAAACAGATCATGGTGAAACCATTCATTTTGTAATAGCAATAGTATACAATCATCTCAATGAACTTCTGGGCGATTCCTAACTTAGAGGAAGAGTAACAATTTTCTATAATGTCAGCAGGGTTCTACAGGCTCCGACTCCATTCTTCCCACTTTCAGCAAGCAAAATATTTATGGCATGTTTTCTTTCCAAATTCTTGCTAAAATCTCCTCCACTGTGAATACTAAACGATTTTAGGTGGATTTTTCACCATTTTAACCTACTTAACGTCATGGCATTCCAGCCTCAGCAGCAAAGTGGGCTCAGACACAAGAGCCCTTCCATTCCCATTTCCAAGGCCCAAGAAAGAGCAGCCAGGGTTGAGTGACAATTCCTAGAATTATGGGTGCCACTGACAGACCGCTCCCTGCCAGAGTAAATCCTCGCAGCAGCCCTGTGAGGTCAGCTTTATGGACCTTGCTTTATGGCTGAGGAAACTCAGGCTCAGAGGGGGTAAGCAACATGCCCAAAGAGACACAGCCAACAACAGTGGAGTTGGGATTCAAACCCTGGTTATGGGAGCTGGTGGCCTACATGGCACTTGTCATCTGAACACATCGCTTCCAGCAAAACGGAATGCTAGGTTAAGGCTGGCAGGCATTTTATGGAAATAAAAGTAAAAATCCGCACAAGCACGGGATAGCAAGAGATCTGATTTCCCAGCAGGTTGTATAAAAAAATAATAGAAGCAAAATGATAGAGCCCAAAGGATTTTCTTAAGCAGCAAGCTCTAAATGGGCCCAAGCAGCATGAGTTAAGACTGGCTGTGTGATTAGCTATCAAAAAACCCCCAGCAAACTGGAAGCCGGGTGCAGTGGCTAGGCTGGCTGCAGTGGCTCATGCCTGTAATCCCAGCACTTTGGGAGGCTGAGGCGGGTGGATCACTTGAGGTCAGGAGTTTGAGACCAGCCTGAGCAACATGGTAAAACCCCGTCTCTACTAGAAATACAAAAAGTAGCCAGGCGTGGAGGCATACAACTGTAATCCCAGCTACTCAGGAGGCTGAGGTGGGAGAATCGCATGAACCCGGGAGGTAGAAGTTGCAGTGAGCCGAGATCACACTGTTGCACTCCAGCCTGGGCAACAGAGTAAGACGCTGTCTCAAAAACAAAATAAAACAAAACAAACAAAAAATAGTGATGTGGGTAGGTGGAGGTCATCTCGGGCATCAGGAACATGGTCTGAGTCAAGTTAGTCAGGACACATGAGCCGGAGGGGCATATACGGGGGGTACCTGCAGAACAGTCACATGGACCAAGGCCACCAAGACAGACTGAGGCCAGGCCAGGTGAAGGAGTGCTAGGATCATCTATCTGGATTTTACAACAAAGAAAAAGAAAGTTACTAAAGATTTTGATTGGTGCAGAAGGGTAAGTGAGCACAGCATTGTTAGAGAATGACAAAAAGAAGGGGCTGAGGTGCTAGGGATGAAGTGGGTAGGGGACACTGGAGCAGGGGGAAACATCCCTCCATCCTTCACCACCCCAGGGCTCTCCTCCTGACCAGGTGCTATGGTTGGTGCTAGAGAAAGGAAGATGGAGGAAGCCTGGTCCTTGCTCACCTGGCCTGGACAGATGCAGAACGACTCAAGCCTGTGCTCAGCTCTGCAGGGCAGGAAGTGGCAGGGATGGAGAAAGGCTTGGGGGTGGGAGCAGGGTGGGACTAGGAGGACCAAGTGTCAAAATGGTGATATGAGAACTGTAGGCCTGAGGAGTCGGATCAGTGTGAAAGTCAGGTCAAGAGACCAAGTGTACAGCGGAGATGACAATGTCACGTTTTGTAAATATAATATTAATAGCAGTGCACTGCTTCAGTTTCTAAACTGCTTCCAGATACATTAATCTATGAAACTAGAGAAATGGGACATAACCTTCAGGACACTCTTGAAAGCAGCCTGCCACATCTACTTGTTCATTTATCTGTACCATGTGGATGGGACCGATAGATACTCCCTTTCTGACTAAGGTCGTTAGAAAAATCACATTAATTTTTATCAGACTGGATCTCAGGCTGGGAGGTTAGGAGCAAAATCATCAAGATGAATGTGTGCTAATTATGATATGTATTCAATTGGAAGGACTGGAGTATAATATGTTAAAACAGAAATAGATGTGTTTCTTTTCTCAAACCTCATTAAATATTACTGACATACCAGGTTTTCAACTAAAAAGAGGCTTCCTCTCTTCCAAAGACAAAACAAAAACAGGCTAGTGAGTCCCCCGCCAACCAACTGCAAAGAATAGCAGTTATTTAATTCTCTGGTCACTTTATCATCACGGGGGAAAAAATCGCTCTAGTCCTTTCCCAGCATTTCTAAAACCAAATTATCTGTGCTAATTATTATAGCATTCGTATTGTGCTTCACACCCATTTAACAACTTCCTTATTCCGCTTGTTTGGTTACAGGTCTGATTAAAAATAGGAAATGCACTGTGTATCAGAAAGCAATCTGAAAGAGACAGAAAAAAACCACTTCTGCCTCATTTGCAGAAAACAACAAGGGAAGCATTCTTCCCCTCATTTCCTCCTGCCGTGTTCAACAGAGACATACCGAAATAACTTCAGGGGAGAATACAGGTAAAAAGATGGACGAGTTCTTGGATGATCTGCAAAACAGGGAATGATTTGCTATTCCGGAAAGCATTATATACTCCATACCACTGACATATGGAGTCCATGAGAGGACCAGCTTTCTCCCTAAAACTCCTGACCTTTGGCAAGCTACTTAACTTCTGGGGTCATTAGTTCCCTGGTATCTTTGGATTAGGCTCTTAAAACACACAATCTCTAAAGCCATGTCTTAGAGGTAACCTCTTGATAACAAAGGTAAATCTTACTGATCACCTTATGGACAAGCCTTGAGGGAGGGGTAGGGCCAGGCGACACCACAGTCCCCACCCTCTCAGTAATGGTCAGAGTTGGCGGGACCCTGGGCCTACCCCAACTCTGCGTACCTACAATCTCTTCCCCTTCCCTGCATCCTCCACCCTGCCAAGGCTTCCCAGCCCTGGGAGAGCGCAGGCAGCCACAATGGTCTCCCAAGTCACACTTGTGCTAAGGTAACTGTGCTAAGTTCCCTGTCACTCCCCTGAATAAATAAAACCACCATACACATCTTCAAGACCGTTCAGCTTCTCACCATATTTGACCATCACAAAAATGCTGTTCTTCAGAGAAAAAGTCATATATTCTAGGTATTGCTTAAATAATGTATCTTTCAACCACCTACTTGGTGAGTACCATAGAATGAAAGCACACACAGTACACAGCCAAGGCCCTTGTTCAACTGCATCACTTCACACAGATCTTATAGCTCTTTGTTTATTTACAGGGCTCTGGCTCTAATAATAATAAAATCATTCAACCTTCTTAGCCCAAAGGAGACGGGAAAAATTCTCTCAGGCACTCTACCTGTCTTTGATCTGAACAGCAAACATTCTTTAAGCGTTTTCTGCCTGTGAGGCATGACCAGCCTTTTTTAAAAACTCCTCCTCCAATACCTCAGGACACAGAGCTCTGCAACCTGGCTGCTGTGGAGGGCAGGATCTCCAGCCAAGCAGGCTGCCTTTTGGGTTATTCCTTCTGGAACAGACTTTTCTGAAGGACCATGCAAATCTGCAGCTGGCCCTAAGGCAAACAAATCTATTCTCGTCTCAAGGAATGCATTCACCTGGATGCTGGGCTTAGCTTGATCAAAAGGAAAGATGCAAGATTCTTCCTCACAAGTTCAGGACCGAGAAAACCAAGCTTTCAAGCGCTGAAGCAAAAGCTTGTACTGTCCAGTCAACACCCCAAAGCAGTTTGCGGTTTAGAAGGTAGGAGACAACCTTTGTTTACCTTATTGATGAGAGTGACTATATCTCCTTCTTTGATTGTCAATTCATCATCATTCTGTGCCTCATATGGAAATATTACTTTGCAGTAATCCTTGCCTATAAGAAAAACAGAAAACATAACCTTTAAAATGCTTTATCTAATGAGCTGGCCCAGGAGAAAATGTTCTCTATCACATTAAGTTCAGGGAAAGGCACACTTAACAGGTAGCATATTACTGCTGCATGAAGAAAGGGTGACCCTCAGGAAATGACCCGAGAGTGCTCATTTTTGGCTCATGTATATTTATTGGCTTCCATTTTTTCCCCTTACAAATCATGTGACATCATGAGATGCCACTGACTGCTTTACTTTTCTCTGGCAGAAAAGTAAAAAGGTTTCCTTACTCAGGAAAACAGACATATACCATTTTATATACTCTTCAAGTGCATGCATAAACATATATAGTCTACAGAGGGCAGAAAAAACCTTAAGTTTTGCCTCACTGCCTTTTTCCACACATTACTCAATTAGAAACAAGGTATTTATATATGTTACAAAGCTACCAGGGTACATAAAACAATAAAAAATTACCCCATTATGGTATGTCTTAAGAGACAAACGTCAATGTATTTCTGTGTAAGCACATGCCAACCATAAACAGCCAACAAGTATTGACTGAACATTCTTTACACACATATGTGTGGGGGTGAGCTTGTTCAAATATGTCCCATGGCCTTTCTGTGGGAACCTCCCTATGCATAGATGGCTGTTCCTCAGCAAAGAGATACAATAGCCCTCACCAAAGAGGGAAAACTACTAAGGCCACTAAAAATCAATTTAAGTATGTTCTGAATTACATGCCTTTGAAAGTCTATGTGCCGTTAAATCATCTCTATTTATCTGAAAGCACAAATTATGAAGATAGTGAAAACATTTGTAAAGTATTTCAGAAATGGAGACTTGGAAAACTAGGCTTTGATGATTCAGGACAGAAGGTGGAAAGAAAAATTCATGAGAATTAGTATCTACTGGGAGAGGCATCGATTATTCTGCATCAAAGTCAACAAACCTAATGGCTTTGAATGGCCTTAGATATTTCCCAAGCATCAGGCCCATTTCTGCAGACAGATCACAACCTAGAGCTATGTCTTAGAGGTAACCTCTTGATGACAATTATATTGTCCCTAGTGTAATTTATATTACTGAAATGTGTTTCTTTATTTTGGTTAACATCCCAACAACCAGAGATTGTGACATGTAAAATAAAAGCAATTAAGAAATTCATAATACAGATACACTGTGGTCTAGGGTTGGGATAGGACAGAGAACAGAGGGAGGAAGGGGAAAGAGCGAAGGGAGGAGAGGCAGTATTCACTTTGCTTTTGTGAAGTTGTTTTCATATTCTGTACAATGGCTTGAACAACACAAACTTACAACAACACAAACACAGTATTACTGAAGAACTGCACTACAGAGTCCTGGCTTTAAGAATAATTATTTGGATGGAAATCATGGAGCCATTTTTACAAAGAATACAGAAACCCACAGCCAACAAAGAAAGAAGGAACAGGTCATGTTTCTGTTCCCTTCAGTCAAAAAAAAGTTAATGAAGTGTAACAGAGACTGTTGGTTAACATCCCAGGAGACATTCCCCACCCTCTTCCTAGTTCACAGAATCCTAATTTGTTCAAGCATTATATTCAGGAACATGGAACCCTCTCACAGCCCTGGGGATAAAGCAAAATATGTCCAGGCAAATAATGTTAATCTCACTCTCTTTTGTGGGTGATTGGTTTAGGGATGGGCATGCGCTCTATTTCCAGCCAATGAGATGTGAGAGGAAAACTGTTGGGAGTGGGAAAGGCTGTTAGATTTTTTTTCCTGGTGTGTGTGTGTGTGTGTGTGTGAGAGAGAGAGAGAGAGACACGGAGAGACAGACAGGCAGACTTGAGGAAGAGAGTTGCCCCTGCCATTCTCCTTTTAACAGTTTTATCTTTGTTGGACGTCAGTACAGTGTTTGGTGCTATTGAAATAATATTTCAACTGCAAGAGGAATGCCAAGAAAAATCAGTGGCAATTTGATGAGTTTTAATAAATTTATACAGTTGTGTAACCATCACCATAATCCAGCTTTAGAACACTTCGACTGTGCAGCTATGCTGTTTTATGTGTAAGGCATTAGACACAGAATTATCTGGAAAGCACCACTGTTAGAGAAAAAGAGGAGATACTGGTGCCAGGGGTTGCTGTAGCATGTCTCAGCTCTCTTTGCATCCCCAGAACCTGATACAGAGCTCCCACTCAATGTTTCTTGATGATCTCCAAGTGACCCCTATAAAGTGGAGGAACACTTGGAGGCGCCACAAGGAGGAGGAGGAGAGAATTGTGGGCCAGAAGGCAGGATACTTGGGACTAGGTTGGGTTCCCAGCTGGGCTTTCACAAGCACATGACCTGAGACAATCACACTACAACTCTGGATGACTTCAGTGTCCTCAGGTGTAAAATCAGGGACCAGCGAAGGAGGGGAGAGAGGAGAGTCTGGTTAACTTCAGCAGGACACTTAGCAAATTTCAATGTATTCCAGAGCTCAAATACAAAGCAACTAAAACAGAGCTGTTTTGGTTGGGGGAGTAGGGCTGTCCCATCTCCCACCCAGGTCCCCAAAGACATGTCAGTGAAGCTGTGAGGGCTCCAAGGGGCACACTCGGCTAGACCTGAGTTCCTGGCAGCTCTGACTTTGAGCTATGATTTTTCATGACTCTAGTCACAGGCACTATCACCCAGAACTCCTGACCAAACCCAGCAACCATTAGCTTCACACGCTTTAATTTATTAAGATATATTTTAAAATAGGAATTTATTTTTACTGATGAGGCATTTGAGCCTGAATTCAATAGTATTAGAAAATAAAAATATTTCTGGATAAAGAAAATGTGTTACATATACACCATGGAATACTATGTAGCCATAAACAGGAATGAGATCGTGCCCTTTGCAGGGACATGGATGAAGCTGGAAGCCATCATCCTCAGCAGACTGACACAGGGACAGAAAACCAAGCACCACATGTTCTCACTCATAAGTGGGAGTTGAACATTGAGAACACATGGACACAGCGAGGGGAACAACAGAAGCCAGGGCCTGTTGGGGGTGGGGGATGAGGGGAGAAAACTTAGAGGATGGGTCAATAGGTGCAGCAAACCACCATGGCACACATATACCTGTGTAGCAAACCTACATGTTCTGCACATGTATCCCGTTTTTTTTTTTTTTAGAAGAAAGAAAAAAATATTATGTTGCATTGGATGTATCAGTGACTTTAAGACACTCAAAACTGTTATCTGCAAAAAAATTATTAACTCTGAGTCTGTGGTTTTAATGTTAAAGTATATGGAACAAAGATGTTCCTGACTTCCACTTAAATATTTATTGAACCACCACCATGAAAATGATATTGTCAATTTGGGGGACTGTAATATACAAGTAAGCCCAACCACCCCCTCCTGTCCCAGCATGGAAGTGACAGTCTAATTCTTGGAGAAAAGCAAGGGGAGGAGAATGGCAGAAAGAAAAGACAAACCCATGCATACACATAAACTCACTATGATGGAATATTGTTGTGTTTCAGAGAAAGGCAAGATTACATTCAGGAGAAAGTTCTCAAAAGAGGAGGCATTTGATATGTCTTAAGAAGGGTATAATTCCAGATCCTTTGGACGTGGGAAGATTATACATTTTAAATGAGTATTGGACAGAGTTGGAGAAGAAGGGAATGAAATTAATTTTGGAAGGCAGGCATTTTCCATCTATTCATCAATTGGATGGATTTAATTAGAGATCAAATAGGAATGAATAGACACACACACACACACACACACAGAGAAATAAAGCACAATTTATCCAGCAATTTGAGATGATTTTGTCTTTTTTCTTTAGAAAGGTTAAAAATGACTAATGAATTAGCATAAGACTGAAATCCTAAATCAGTTCTTAAACCTTTTTTGGTCTTAGAGTCCTTTAAGAGTCTGATAAAAAGCAATGACTCTTTCCAGAAAAAAAACCCCACAACACAACAAACCGTACACACACACACTCAAATGTGCAGAGAAAATGTATATAATATCAGAAGATTTGAGGACCCCAAAGCTGTTAGTTACCTAGTTCCCACATCAAGAGCCACTGTACTAATTATTGGCTTTCAAATTTTAAGAAGCTTGCTCTACTAAAATCACCAAAAAGTCCAGTCATGATTTACACACTCCCCCAAAAACATCATTTCAATCTCTAAACTTTTAGAAATTTACATAATATTAAAAACAGGCTGTTAAAGGAATTGAACTCACATGCCCACATCACATGACTGCCTGCAGCTAGTTTTATAATCTATTCAATAAAAACAAACCAACTTCAAACAAACAAGCAAAAACCCTCTCAGCTTAAAAAAAAAATAAAAGCAGAACCAACAGAATAAATATATCAGCAAGCTGAACATATACACGGAAGGAAATAACATTAAATCCAGGACAACTTTGGGCTCAGTTTTAGGGTATAAAGATCAAAACCCCATGTGTCATGGGCAGATTCTGGTAGGAAGCCTTCCAGAGCTTTAAGCAGCGTTTGGAAAGTACTAGGTCACATCTAGAACTGGAGTTTTCCTTTCCCTTGGGACAGTACAACGAAAGTATCAAGCTCAGGGATAGTCTAGTTTCACCAACATCATAATCAGAAATTCTCTCGTTCAACTGACAAATATTATCTCAGACACTACTGGTTGGTAATCCCTCATTCAGAACCCCTGCGGACAGGATTATTCAGATTTTAGAAAGGAAATATACTGCATATACCATATAATATGTAACATCCTCAGCTGGGGGCTGGGGCTGCACCCAACCATTAAAATTCTGCAGTAAATGGATGACTGGTCACTCCAAGTGGGAAAAATAAAGACCATGAATAGACATATGTCAGTCCAGAACAAGTTTTATCACCCAATGAGTAATAAAACATTTTAGTTTTCAGAGCTTTTTATATTTTGGAATTGCACATAAGGGTGTGAACTTCTATTATGTTCTAGGAAAGAGAAATGAAGGTAAATAAGACACTATCTGCTCGAGGAGCTCAAGTAGCAGAAAAGGGTATGTATATATACAATGTTGACCAGACAACAGTGAAGACAGGATGAGAGTCATGCATTTGGCTTAAAGTATCAGAGTATCTGAAATGCGACAATCACTTCCCAAACAAGAGACTCAGGATCTTGTCAGAGAGGAAGAAAATGACAGTGAGCTTTGTACAATGTTCTAGGACACTGACCAGAGGAGTAGGATTGGGGCGTGTTTCCCAATCAGTCATCCCTGATAAGAATTTTGTGGGGTACCTGTTCATTCTATTATCTTCCCAGACCTCTTCCCTGCAGATCTGAATCTTCAGATCTGAGGTGGGACCACGAATCCATTTACTAAACACACACTCTGGTGATTCTCATCATCAGGGAAGCTTTAAAAATCTTAGTCTGGCCGGGCACAGTGGCTCACGCCTGTAATCCCAGCACTTTGGGAGGCCGAGGTGGGCGGATCACGAGGTCAGGAGCTCGAGACTAGCCTGACCAACATTGTGAAACCCTGTCTCTACTAAAAATACAAAAATTAGTCGGGCTTGTTGGTGGGTGCCTGTAGTCCCAGCTACTCGGGAGGCTGAGGCAGGACAATCGCTTAAACCCGGGAGGCAGAGGTTGCAATGAGCCGAGATTGCACCACTGCACTCTAGCCTAGGCAACACAGTGAGACTCCGTCTCCAAAAAAAAAAAAAAAAAAAAAAAACCCTTAGTCTAGGTCAGTGGTTCTTAGGCTTGAGTGGGCATTGGCATCAGGTGGAGAGCCCCACCCCCAGGGGTTCTGATTCTGTAGGGCTGGTATTTGCATTTCTAACAAGTTCCTAGGTGATGCTCCTGCTGCTGCTAGTTCTGGGACCACGCTGTGAGAACCACTGGTCCAGTAATGGGTATTAGCAAATGTTTAATTCCAGGAAGGTGCAAAACAGTTGTGGGGACCTGGAGGGTAGACCAGCATGGTGGTAGCACTGGGGATGGGTGTGCCATATGCTAGATTTAGACAGGAACTCCAGTTCTGGGTCAGATTCTGAGGATCTGGGGCTAGTGAGGAGTAGTGAAATACATACTAGGCTTGTCATCTATTCAGTAAATAACAACTGAGTGTCCACTGCATGCCAGGCAGCAGGGATGCCACAATGCCCTCTTGGGGCTTACTACAGTCTATATCAGCAGTTTGAAACTAGGGTTTCCCAGGAAATATTGACAATATCTGGAGACAATTTTACTTATCAGAACTTGGCAGGGAATGGGGGTTGATTGCTACTGGCATCTAGTGGGTAGAGGCCAGGGATGCTGCTAAATACTCTACAATGCACACCAGGACAACGCCCACCAACAGACAATGATCCAGCCCAAATGTCAACACTGCCGAGGTGAAGAAGCTGTGGTCTACATTTAAATTCAGATGGGAAATGAAACACGATGTGTCTGTCAGTATGTCTGTCAACGCCAACCCAGTGTCTTCCTTTATGGAGAAGCTGACCATAACTCTAAACAACCACCTTCGGTCTCGGACGCTGTTGGGAATTTGACTTTCAAATTATTTCACAAGTATGAATTATGACACCATTTAACCTCCTCTAAAAAGAGAAGTATATTTTAAAAAGAAGAAATGAAAATCTGACAAGCAAAGCCCTTCTTGACTCTACAATGGAGCAGAGGCTGGATCACTGCTCCTCTCGATGGTACTTTCTTCTGCTCAGATGAGAAGCTCCTTGGAGAGTCTTTGGGAGAAAGAAAACCTACCAGGAAAACACACAGGGAGTTAACCTTTTTCTCAAGAGGACTGTATTTGAAATGCAGATCTTAAGCCACACAGGTAGGCTGGGCACCCTCCTGGGAAGGCTCCCACTCTGAATCCAGACAGCAATGTCTGTACTGGGGAGCAAGTGATGAAAGGTGCTTCTTAGGAAGAGGTGGGTACCCTTGGGACATCAAGCATGAGGGGCTTCAGTACATGACAGGCATCGGGGGCACTAAAGGGGTGAATACGAAACATGCTGCAGCAAATTGGACGTGCCCAAATACCCAGGCCCAAGAATGAGTGAGTCTGGGGGAGGATATGTGGGCAAAAACACTCAGTCTGAAAAAATAGGATCAAAGTTCCTGGTTATATATTATGAAGCTGAGGAAAACCCAACACAAGAAAGTTGACCCTTCTTTTTTTCCCCCCCCATTTAAACATGTGGTGAGAAAGCAAAAATGAGCTGCACTGAGTAAATAGCAATCTGCCCAGCCATTCTTGAGGCTGGGGCAACAGACACAGATAAGGCCACCTGCAAAGTGATCAGGAAACAGTGTTTCTCCCAAGCATATGCGGTAGTTGCAAAGTGTCCTTAACAACCCCCTTCTTGGAGTGCTCCTACTTTCTCACTCCCTGACATAATCAGGGAGAGACAAACTACCAGAAACTTGGTTTTTAAAAAAATTATATCAGGAAGAATGAAACATTCCACTCTTGCCTGAAGGCACTAAGACACTTGACCCAGAGAAGCAGTCTTCACTTCCAGCCCAAGTGCAGCGCCTCACGTAAAGGGTTTCTGGACACACTACTACACCACTACATATCTATCTTCACTTGGTAGCTGCCAAAGAAACGGGACCTGAGTCCACCTCACAGTCACGACCTGATGCTGACCCCTTGCCATGCAGCCCTGCTCTGCCTTGAGTCTATCAAAACATCATTTCATTTACATTTCACTAAATTCCGCCCCTTCTCAAAATCTGTAATAACTTTTTTTTTTTTTTTAATTTTGCTTTTGCTTGATGTAACATCCACAGGTCCCCTGGTGTGCAGTCTCCCTGGTCAAAATGAGCCAATAAACCCGGTGGTCTTGAGGCAGAATAGGGTCTAGAGGCAGGGAACCTAAGGCCGATTCACTCTGACTTCCTAGAACTAAATCAAAAGGAAAATCCAAACTTTCCACACCTAAGTAACAAAAGGACCAGGGGCTACTCCCTTTGCAAATCCCCCTCTTTTTCTGCATGGCAGATGGAAAATTGAAAGTATCTCTGATTAGTTGCTTTGTGCAACCAATCAGATGTTTGCATAGGAGTGTAACTTTGTAACTTCTCTTCAGCCTCTGATTGGCTGCTTTCCACAACCAATCAGACTGACTGTGGGCCACCATTTCATTTACATAGGGTGTGTATCACGTAACCAATGGGAAACCTCTAGAGGGTATTTAAACCCCAGAAAATTCCGTAACGGGGCTCTTGAGCCCCTATGCTGGTGCTTGCTCTGACCCTGTGGAGTGTACTTTCATTTTCAATAATCTCTGCTTTTGTTGCTTTACTCTTTCCTTGCTTTGTTTGTGCGTTTTGTCCAATTCTTTGTTCAAGACGCCAAGAACCTGGACACCCTCCACTGGTAACAGTCTTAGGCTGATTGGGAGAGCAATGGCTGGTAAGAAGAGAGGGTCTGGCAAACCCCAAGGAACACTGGCAAGCCAAGGAACACCAGCAACCACTGCTAACCACTCAGACCCCAGAACATGCTCAAGTGTCTTACAGGAACAAATGTGTCTCTTTTTTTCCCCCTAGCAGAGAGTTCTGTAAGCTGATGATGTTCTGAATGTGCTTTTGAAAGATGTTCCTTACCATTGTATTTCAAGTTTCATTATATGTGGTTTCCATATACACCTTTAAAAGCTAAATCTACCTGCTTCTGTAGAGATGCATTATGTGCTGTTTTCATACAGCGAATGGGACTGTTTTCCAAGCAGAAAATTTCGTAAGCAAGTGTTTTAAACATATTTTTGAGAGATGTTTCTAGCATTGCATCTCATCGTGCGTGAGAGGTTTACATATAGATGTTTTAGAGCTAAATCTAAGCATACTTTTTAAGAGATACATTATGTGCTGTTTTCTTACAGTGAATGGAACTGTTTTCCATGCAGAGGGCTCTTAAAGCAGGTGTTTGGAACACACTTTCAAAAGATGTTTCTTATCATTGTGTTTAAGGTCTCATTGTGAGGGGCTTACATATACATGTATATGTACACTTGGCGAAGGGGACCAGTGGCTAATAGCTTTTTTATTTTTATATATATTTCTGACATAAGGTCTCACTCTGTCACTCAGACTGAGTGCAGTGGCACGATCGTGGCTCACCACAGCCTTGACCTCCTGGGCTCAAGTGATCCTCCTGCCTCAGCCTCCCAAGGAGCTGGGACCACAGGCATGTGCCACCATGCGCAACTAATTTTTTCTATTTTTTGTAGAGACAGGGTGTCACTGTGTTGCCCAGGCTGGCCTCAAGCTGCTGGGCTCAAGAGATCCTCCTGCCTTGGCCCCCACGAAGTGCTAGGATTACAGGCATGAGCCACCATGAATGGTGCTAATAGCTTTTAAAAGACTGTGCAATCTAGAGCCTGATAAATCATAAATCATTTATACTTCTCCATTTGCTCAACCACCATTTTTTATGTGCCCACTGAATCCATGGCACTTTTCTAGGCTGCATGGTGGGGATATCAAGTAGAAGACACAGCCTCAACCTAGAGGGACCAATGATCTAATGATAGCAACAAGGTTCCATTTGTTGCCATCACAGATGACAGCTCTAAGAAGCAAGTCAATGAACAAAGGGATTGCAAAGGTGGTATGGTATGAGTGTCCAGTTAGGAAGTGAGATGAGGTTCAGCAGGGAAAACAGCCTTTGTCCTGCAGTCATAACTTATGCAGAAGCCTGATCTGCCCTGGTACAAATGCTGTCAAGGATTTTTACCCCCAACCCACCTGTTCAACTGGTCTTCTGAATCTGTAAGACTAAACTATTTGTTCAGAAAAATATTCAATAGCCCTTTCTTTGGGCTATTTTTCTATCCCACAGAGGCCACAAATCTGCATCAATTATAATAAGAAAGAGGGAAACTCCAGATGTGGTGAGCTGGAGGAACCTCAGGGCACTTCATTATGAATATTTAGACAGTTTTCCTCTTGTTATGAAAATTATGCCAATCTGTTCCCCAGCATGAGTTTCTGATGAATTTCAATATCATAAAAGCTATTTTTTTTTGAGAGGGTGGGGAAGATAATGTTAATTGTTTAAATAAATCCTGATCAGCTGAGTTTCACTTTCACTCAGAAAATACCAACTCATATGAACATTTTTAAAATCATCCCAACTCTTAACCCTGATGTGAGCTAGTATTTTAGCATGCTAAGGAGACAGACGTCTGTGTAGGAAGGAACTGCCCTCTTCTGCACTGCTGGGCAATTTTTGTCATAAGTTTGTCTTCTGGTCAGAAGGAAGAGGGAAGGAGGTTGCTCAGATCCCAAGCTCAGGGTCATTTCTAATATGTAGTTGCTCAGTTACTCTGTGGCCTGTTACCTAAACATAGGTGTCATATCAAAATCCTGAAGCAGGGAAACGGTCCAGATGAAAGAGGCTTTTTAGGGGGCTTCTTAGGGGCCTGGGGTGGCACTAAATGGAAATCATGGAAGAACAATTACCCCAGAATGTGCTCTTGACAACCAGAGACAGTGTGTGTGGGGTGAAACTGCAGAATTTTTTTTTTTTTTTTTTTTTTTTTTTTTTGAGACAGGGTCTCACTCTGCCGCCCTGCTGGAGTGCAGTGGTGTGACCTTGGCTCAATCACTGCAGCTTCAACCCCCCAGGCTTGAGTAATCCTCCCATCTCAGCCTTCCGAGAAGCTGGAACTACAGGTACACACCACTGTGCCCAGCTAGGGGTTTTGCTATGTTGCCCAGGCTGGTCTCAAACTCCTGGGCTCAAGTGATCCACTTGCCTCACTCAGCCTCCTAAAGCGCTGGGACTACAGTTGTGAACCACTGCGCCCAGCCCAACTACAGAAATTCTTATCCTGGTGTCTATGAAAAATGTCTGTCAATAAACATCCCTCAAGCCTTTGCTGACAGTAATAATTCCCTTTCCTGACCTGTTACCATTTACAGGCATATTAACATCTATACCCAAAGACATCTTTCTCATATTCCTACTGAATTGTTCACATCTTCCTTTTTTTCCATCAGCTGCTTAATTTTCTGAATGCAGAAACCTTCCCCTCTGAGTTGTAAAGCTTTTAGAACTGAATGAGAGGATGAAGATGCTGGGATAAACCCTGGGGTTTATCTCTAGTATAACCCTCTGACTTCACAGACAATGCAGATGATGAAGAGGA
Source organism: Macaca nemestrina (assembly GCF_043159975.1). Taxonomy (NCBI): domain Eukaryota; kingdom Metazoa; phylum Chordata; class Mammalia; order Primates; family Cercopithecidae; genus Macaca; species Macaca nemestrina. Next base: position 141,073,874 of record NC_092145.1, on the reverse strand, counting down.
AGTCCAAAGGAATAAAATTGTTTGCCCAAGTTCACGTGGCTAGCTAATAACAGAGCTGGTCCTAGAATATGGGCTTTCTGTAAACCCACTCTTATGAGTAACCCATTCCCCACCATGCTGCTCCTAGAGGGCCAGGTATGTGGATGTAGTTAATAGACGCTTTCAGGACTGAACAAGGCTTGGGCTGGAGCCAGGTTTCTTCCACATGCTTAGGAAAGCTGAACATTTGGAACTGTGTTCATTTTCAAGCCTGGGAAGCCCCTCTCGGACCCCAGAATTACTCTAAAACTACACTGTCCATAGAGAGTAGGCAGATAGTTACCAGAGGCTGGGAAGGGTAGTTGGGGGCTGGGGGGTAGGGGGAATGGTTAATGGGTATTAAAAATAGTAAGAATGAATAAGACCTACTATTTGATAGCACAAGAAAGTGACTATGGTCAATAATAACTTAATTGTACATTTTAAAATAAAGAGTGTAATTGGTTTGTAACTCAATGGATAAATGCTTGAGGGATGGATACCCCATTCTCCATGATGTACTTATTTCACATTGCATGCCTGTATCAAAACATGTATCCCATAAATATATGCACTTACTATGTACCCACAAAATTGTTTAAAAAAGAAAATATTACAAAAATAAAACTACACTTTCCAATATGGTTGCCACTAGGCACACATGACTATTGAGTACTCGAAATGTAGCTACTCCAAACTGAGGTATACTATGCCTATGAAATACATATGGGATTGTGAAGACTTCACATGAAGAGAGCAATGAAAGTATCTCATTTAATAATTTTATGTAGATAACATGTAGACATAATATTTGGATATATTGAGTTAAATAAAAATACATTAAAATTAAGTCCAATTGTTTTTCCTTTTTTTTTTTTTTAACATGGCTACTAGAAAATTTAGAATTACATATATGGCTCACACATGATATTTCTATTGGCTAGCACTGTTCTAAAACACAGTTAACCCCTCCCATTCATTAGCCCAATCCTTCCAAAAAGACTTGAGCCTCCTGCCTGCAGACAAGCAGTGGTATCTAGAGATATTCAAGCAGAGATGTGTTGAAGATGCCAGTGGGAAGTCAAGGGTAAGTAATATTGGTCAAGTGGTTAGGCCTCTCTGACCTGAAGGCTCGTGAATCCCTAAATTTGCCACTCTCTAAAACCTTTCAGCCACCTTAATGGTGCAAAATGCTTTCGGTATATATGGATAAACCCGAGCTCTGCACACGAATGAGATACATATAGCAGGAGAGAACCACATTCTGTAATAAGGGAAAAGAAAAAAAAAAAAAACACAAGAGTTCTGAATCTAACTTGTGCCCACCCTAATGGTGGGGAATTGAATGAAATACAATTGTGTACATTTTTCTGATACATTTGCAAAAGCTATCAAGGTTATATAGGGATTTCTAAAAAACATTTCTGTTATTGTGAAATCCTTAAATGCTTTTAAATGTGAGATAGATAACTAAGGAAACTCACTCTTTGTCCTGCTGTCCATTTCTGTTTTTGATGAGTCTGGAGTTGCTGTAGTTGCAGGTAACTTCTTCCCAATAGTCTGAGGGGAAAAACAGATGATTTTACTTATCAAGATGATTGTCTCCATTAAGCAAAGGAATAAGATCCAGATCATAATGACAAAATGCTCGAAATTGGTTTAAAAAGCCACATTCTTTGGTTTATGCCCCGCTCTGTGTACTGGCTGCCACCCTTTAATAGGTTTCATCCCCAATGACAAACAAGGGAGAAAAATAGGTAAAAAGGGTTTTATCCTTGTAGGCACTTAGTAGCTTTTATTCTCTTCCTTCCTTGATACTCTTATAAAGGTTGACTATTTTTAGCAAAGAAAACAGGCATAGTCCCCTCATTTTATGAGAAGCTGACTCAGTCTATGGAGGTACAATAGCTGGCCCAACGGAGATGCTGAAAAGTCACAGCAGGCTGGAAAAGTGGAAGTAAGAGAGAAGAAATCAAAAGGAAGGGATACAGGAATGGAGGCCCAGGAGGGCAGGATGGGCGGGCAGGTGGGTGGGCAGGCAGAAGTCAGGATGTCCAGGACAGTGTAACCTATTGTATCCCTGACTAGCCATCGAGAATTCCACCTGCCTCCCAGAGAAAGGGGAGATACTCTCATGTCCTCTAGACAGATCTACCTGCCTGCCACAAAGGCAAAAATGAGTCCAGCAAGCAGCTCTTTTTCCTTTGGTCTTTTAAGCCTCCAAGGGCTTGGAAAAAATCCAGTGCCTCAGACCCTATGCTTCCACTGACTAGTTTAAAAAAAGAAAGATTATGAGTTTGTTTTGAGTTCATTTCCTTTCCTTCATTTGCAGCTAATTCTATTAACATTATTTATGAACCATCCATAGAGAAGACTGGATCTTATCTCCGCCTAAAGATGTTCCTGAAAACGCAGGCAACTCAACAGCTCAAAACCAGAAAGAAATATACAGACCCAGTGGTTCCCAAGGCGAGGTCTGTTCCCGCTCTTCCCCTTTGCTACCACACGTGTGTGATCATGATAAATGCCTGAGGGAAAATATCTATTGATACCAGGGCAACAGCTGCCACGACCACGTAGCTGGGAAAATCAACCTCCCCCGCAACAATGAAGGGTTTCGCCAGTAAGAATTCCAGCCACTGGGAAAACCAAACATCTCTGGCTCTTGAACACATGAAGAGGAATGAGCTGCATAATTCAAAAACTGGCATGGTAGAATTTTTCTTCAAATAAAACTGATTCACCACAGTTTTTAATTTTAAAAGTTCTTCATGCTTCAAAAGTTGAACCTAACATTAAATATGAATAAATCACAGAAAGAGGATAAGATAAATCAAATCCTCAGCCCTTCATGAATTTTTAAAAACATTTGTGACAGAAAGCCTTTACATTCTACAGGGTGACATTTTTATTTAGTGCCTCAGGGCCTTCTATATTGGATAAAAAATGAAAACCTACATAATATGCCACCTCTAAACTGCTGCTAAGTACTCAAACTAATAACATTTTATGATTCCAGGGGAACATTAGGGATGAAAAAAGCTTGATGTTATTCTGGCATCAGGTCAAATTTGATGAAAAACTGTTCTTAGAATTATTTTGAAAAATCAGGTATGATAGTAAAAATAGCAGCTCTCAAAGTGTTCATTTCATTCACATTCCTGTTCACACTTCCAGCAGCATCCCTGCCAATATATTTGTTTTTCCCTTTCTGAGGCTGGAATAAAGCATCACCATTGTTAACACATACAAAAACAACCAGTGCTTCTGGTATCACTGAACAAATAATTCAGGAAAGGCAATAGTAAACACTGTCCCTACTCCTGACTTTGTTTGTTTCCCTGAAAAAAAAAAAAAAAGCACACATGTAACGGGGTTTGGGCATTAAACCAGATGCCTTCCTTTAGAGAGACCTTCAACAGGTTGCACATTTTTACAACTTCCCCTTCTTTAGTAACAAAAGAAAGTATTGCCCATTATCTTTGATATCCTGGTTTACCAAAACGTCCAAGCTACCAGACATCAAGCAAAGGCCACCAGTTCAATGCACTTATTTGGTACAGAAGGACACAAAAAAGCAAAGCTCACTGTGGTTTGTTTCCTTCCTATTTCAGAAAACACAGCACACTGGCCTCTGCATGGATCCCAGCAACAGGTGTGATAGTGAAGCTGGTATTATCCTCATCTTCTGGGAAGTGCTGGCCCTTAAATCTTCCCTTCTCCTTCATGGGCCATAATTAAAAGTCTAGAATATGGCAAAGTTTCTCCCCATCTCAGCCTGTTCCTGCCAGTGCTCTGGAGATGGGAATTGGCCTAGTGTCTCTCTTGTTTCTAGGACCCAGACCTAGAAAAGTGTGGTCCCTGCACCAGCAGCACCTGAGAACTTGTTAGTAAAGCAAATTCCCAGGCCCCACCCCAGACTTTCTCAATCAGAAACTCTGGGGATGGTTCCCGGCAGTCTCTAGGAACACATCCTCCATGGGATTCTGATGCACACTCACATTTGAGAACCACTGACTGATGTGGGAGGGAGTCCATTAGTATTAATCAAATGCCTTTTCTTGGATTAAAAACTCAGAGGCCTATTGTCATACCTTGATAAATTATAAAACATCTTTTTAACTCTTCTCCCTCTCTTCTCTCTCTCCTTTCCCACCAAACGCATCTACCTTCTCTATTCCCACTGGCCTAAGAACTTGTCATTGCTACTAAATGACTTAGTTCAGAGAGGAACTTGAGTACAGTAGATCAGACGATGTGACAATATTGCTGAGGGAAACATGGGGGAGGATAGTTGGCCACTGAAGTGGTGGGTACGTGGAAGAAAGGAGGACAGAAGGAAAGAGAAAGAGGGAAGGAAAGAAGCAAAAGGAGGGAAGGAAGGAGAAGGAGAGAAGGAAGGAAAAGGAAGGGGAGAAGAAAAGAGAAGGAGGGAAGGAAGGAAGGAGGGTGGGAGGGAGGAGGGAAGGAGGGAAGGAAGAAAGTTAGATGAAGGAAGGAAGGAGGGAGGGAAGGAAGGAGGGAGGGAAGGAAGGAGGGAGGGAAGGAAGGAGGGAGGGAAGGAAGGAGGGAGGGAAGGAGGGAAGGAAGGAGGGAGGGAAGGAGGGAGAAAAGGAGGGAGGGAAGGAGGGAGGGAAGGGGGGATAGAAGGGGGGAGGGAGGGAGAGAAGGGAGGGAGGGAAGGAGGGAGGGAAGGAAGGAAGGAAGGAAGGAAGGAAGGAAGGAAGGAAGGAAGGAAGGAAGGGAGGGAGGAAGGAAGGGAGGAAGGAAGGGAGGGAGGGAGGGAGGGAGGGAGGGAGGGAAGGAGGGAGGGAGGGAGGAAGGAAGGAAGCAAGCTAGCTAGCTATGAACCAAAACTGGAAGGCTGTATCTAGCATCTCTGGGCTCAGACTGCCCAGAAGGCTAAGCAGGCAGACTCCCATGACTGTATGAGCCTTCATAGAGGCCCAAACCCTGTTTCTCCTTCTCAGTGTTACCCTTTACTGGCATTTTAGGTGAGGTGTTTCTTCATTGTAGAAGACTGGCTCACACATTAAAGGACCTTTAGCAACCCTTGCCACTACCCACTCAAAGTCTATAGTGCCCCCCAGTCATTGCATGTACCCTGAACACTACACACCTTTCCAAACATCCCTAGTTGAGAACCTCTAGCCCCTGCCCTTCCTTATATACAAGAGCATACAAAAAAGGTGGTGAATTATTGCTTTCCTATCAGCCTTCCAGCTCCCTCTACCTCTGAAAACATCTTTGGTCAATGGGGCTTAAAATGAATAGAATCCTAAATTTCAAAGGGCATGCCTCATGAACAATGTCTAGCTCCAGTACACAGATATCTCAAGGATAACTGAATGCCAGCTACACTGCAGGGCTAAGTGGACAGAACAATCAGGAATCGCATCCATACATCTCTCCTCCACCTAGAAGGCAACAAAGAGGAATGTTAGGCTTGCAGTGGCTGGGGAAGAGGATACAGGATCTCCTCTTTGGCTTCCTCCACAGTATTCTTGCTCCCCTGAGTGCCTTAAGGAAGGTGGCTTATCCACAACAAACACCAGCCATGCACTTAGGGGCTGTGTTGACATGCTCAGGACACAGCCCATTCACCTCCCAAGGGATCTGGAAACAGACCCATTTTGCCATATGACTTTATAGAACAGACTCTCAGGTTCTTCTCCCTAACTTGGCCCATTATTTCCTCTTCCTTCTGTGAGGCAGCTGAAGACTTCCCAGTACACACACCCACATTAGTCAGATCTGCTTTGTCTGGGAAAGGATGTGCATATGGTTGGATGGATAGAGCTGTATCTGTATCGCTATGGATCTACTTCTACACATGGTAATTACCAGACTGCTGTCAACTTTTGTCTTTCTTGCCATATACCTATCTCCATTTAAAACTTGACTTTTAAAAATCAATAATTCAGAAAGTTCATTCCTTTGAACATTTAATAACGTAACTATCTCTCCCATTCGCTCGCTTGCCAAAAACACTAAATAAACGTTTCAGGATTTTTGTGTACAGTGGGAGTATCATATGTACTCCTAGCTCTACAAGATCCAGTGGTGCAGCATCAAGACAGATAACCACCATATGATTTCAGTTAGTGGAGCAACTAATTTTTTGTCTTTTCTCTGCCAAAATGAAGAAACTAATGCTTACAGGAAAGGCAATCGCTGGATTGGAGTCCAGGGGAATCTAGTTCCCAAATGACTAATGTATTTGTTTCTTTGTGACTGCAGAACGTGAGACCAAGATCCTGCTCAAATCAAGAGTATAAAATTCCTTCTCCTACTTTATTCCAATTCACATGCAAACTCCAAGCTTCCAATTATAGCACAATGCTAAGGAGAAGAAAATCTCTGAAAATCTCCTCTCCAAGAATACCACATACAACTCTCGCATCACAAAGGCAGCCAGGTTCAATGGGTAGTGGGAGGAGAGAGCGAGCTCCCTGCATTATAGCAGCTGATGAACCTCCCCTGTCCAGAGGTCTGACTTTCTGGCAGCTATTATAAGAAGAAGATGGTGGTCTGAGAAGCTACCCGTAGACAGTACTCAAATATTCACCTTATTAGTCCTTTCTCATGCTGCTAGTAAAGTTATACCTGAGACTGGGTAATTAATAAAGGAAAGAGGTTTAATTGACTCACAGTTCAGCATGGCTGGGGAGGCTTCAGCAAACTTACAATCATGGCAGAAAGGGAAGCAAATATGTCCTTCACATGGTCACAGGAAGGACAAGAATGAGTGGAGTGGGGAAAAGCCCCTAATAAAACCATCAGATCTCGTGAGAACTCACTCACTATCATGAGAACATCATGGGGTGACCGCCCCCATAATCTAATCACCTCCCACGAGGTCCCTCCCCCAACACATGGGGATTATAATTCAGATTACAATTCAAGATGAGATTTGGGTGGGGACACAGAGCCAGACCATATCACTCACACAAAGCCAAAGACAAGAGATGACTTTTCAAACAGCTGGTAAGACACAAGATAAACATGACTCTTTGATGGCATTCCTATTACAACACTGGTATCTGAGAGTATTCCTTCCCTTTCTGTTCAGTACAGATTTATTCAGTGCCCATTTAGTGTGAGGCAGGAAAGTGGGAAAAAAGGCAGGAGGATGGTGAACATCAAAGCAAACACTGAAACTGCAGTTGTGGGGCTGTTTCTCCAGAATGGTGTGCTGAGGGGTACCCAACCATTCCACACAGTTATCCTGAATCCTGCTCATATATGGGATACAGAGAGCTACAGGACACGTGACAGAGGGAGGGTCAAAACAGTTATCTATATATGACCATATCTGTAACTTTTCAGTTTTTGCTTACCATAATTCAGAAAAATCCCTAAACTGCTATTAAAACTCACTGTAAACTTTTTATATTTATTTTTACATGCCCCCTTCATGAACACCTATGACAGATGGCATTATGAAAAGTCTTCTTGGCTCTCAGCGAGGAGTGGTAGGCGCAGAGCAGAAGCCCTGTGAGCCAGCTCAAGTCAGAGCCAGAAAAGAGCTAGCACAAAGGAGTGTCCTTACAATGGGGCGCCTTGTGTGTTTCCCCGGAAGCCTTTTCTGCTCCCTGAGAAATTTACATTAGAAACTGTCATCTCATCCACATTTGGTGGGCCCAGCTTAAACTATTTGATATCAATAGAAGATACGTCAGAGTGAAACACAACTCAAAATTCTAAAAATAAAGCGTATGGTCCAGTAAAAGAAAAAAAACTACACTTGTAGTTCCATTCCAGGGTCAGGGTTTACCTTTGTAACACCTCACATACTGTTATGCCAATTCCAACTTCTCCAAAGGGGTGTGCTTCCCAGTCTATTTTTAAACTTGGTTATAAGGAAAACTAAAATTTTAAAAGTAATTTTCTGATTATGAAATTGGGCTTCAGACTTAGAGCTATTCATATGATGTTTATTTCCTTGGTTGCCTCAAAAAGTTAGAGAATTCAAATATATTAAACCTCTTTGTCCAATCACAGTTAAAGACCTTGTCAGATTCATAACTGCTGTAGAAGCAGGCGTCAAGTATATCACACTTGCTGGGGGCAGTGGCTCACACCTGTAATCCCAACACTTTGGGAAGCTGAGGTGAGAGAATCACTTGAGCCAGGGAGTTTGAGACCAGGGTGGGCAACATAGCAAGAACTCATCTCTACGGTCAATCAGTCAATCAATCAATCTATCAAGCATATCACAGGTAGCAGTTTAACTACCTTTCTTGCCCTTTTTCTTCAGAAATAGTGCCCATCTTGAGAGTAGGACCTAAATGCTCATTATTCTCTTATCCTTACAAAGTGAGAGGTCGATGAAGTGTTTGTTGAGTGCAGCAGGGAGTACTGGGATACCATTCACTCACCCTTTGCCCTAGCATTAGCACCTACCACAACAGGTAGAAAGAGAGGAGATGTCCTCCTTGACAAACCAGAGAGCCTCTATGCCTCTTAGATTAGAGCCCTCCTGTTTCAATCACTGCCATGTACCAGCTTTTTCCGACCTGGTTACTGGTGACAGCACATTTGTCTGGGATGTCTTCCTGGGCCTCGGTTGCCCTTGCCTTGCTTCCCCTTGTCCACCCCACCTCAACTCCCAACACACATTACCTGTCCTCCTATTAATTATTGGTTGCTATAAAGAAGAATCTAATCTCAGCTATGTTTCCGGTGAACACCTCTCTGCCTGACTTCCACATACTCCTCATACTAGCCTGTTGTCTCACATTCTCTCAGGTTCTATATCTATTATGATCAAAAGACTCTCACTTTGATGGGTGATTATTGCCCAGGTATGCGTACACACACACACACATCCCATTCTCTTGTTCTGAAATCATTTTCCGAAGTGCACCCTCCCTCCCCGACACAATCTCCAAAACACCTACCCCCATAATCTGATAAATTTGGCAAAGACAGAATACTCCGTCTAATCAATTCATCATAGCATATTAAAGGCTATGAAAAGTCCTTCAGTTACTGTTTAACTTTATCCTTAACTTTATCTCAGTATATTCCAAACTTATCTGACTATAGAATTCCTACTTATTGTGGCACCCATGAACACATCACAAGAATGAGTAGTCTATGGAATAGGTGAGTGAACATCATCACCTCCTCTTCCTAAATTCTCTTGCCTATCCTGTCTCCTAGGCTCATGACTTGAAATTCACCTCTTATTGTGCCTTCTCACATCTAACCCATCACCAAGGCTGTGCTTTCAGATTTATCTCCTTATTCTTTGATGCCAGTCTAGAGCCTTGTTACCATCATGGGGACTATTTCAATAATTTTCTTTCTTTTTGTTTGTTTGTTTTTATTTTTGAGACAGGGTCTTGCTCTGTCATTCAGGCTGGAGTGCAGCGGCACAATCACTGCTCACTGTAGTAGCCTTGGACTCTTGGGCTCAAGCGATCCTCCCACCTCAGCCTCCCAAGTAGCTGGGACCACAGGTGTGTACCACCATGCCTGGCTACTTTTACTTTTCAGTAGAGACAAAGTCACTATGTTGCCCAGGCTGGTCTCAAATTCCTGAGCTCCAGCGATCCTCCTGCCTTGGCCTCCCAAAGTGCCGGGATACAGGCATGAGCCACCACACCAGCCTTTTCAATGATTTTCTAGACAAAGATCCTATCCCCAGATTCCATCTGCTTCATTTGATCTCCCATAAGACTCAATTTTTAATCATCTTCTCCCATAACCCCTTACACACCCCTACACCAATGCACTCAGAATATATACTGCTTCTTGGCCAGGCACAGTGGCTCACGCCTATAATCCCAGCACTTTGGGAGGCTGAGGCAGGCAGATCACAAGGTCAGGAGGTTGAGACCGGCCTGACCAACATGGTGAAACCCCATCTCTACTAAAAATACAAAAAATAGCTGGGCATGGTGGTGTGTGCCTGTAATCTGAGCTACTTGGGAGGCTGAGGCAGGAGAATCACTTCAACCTGGGAGGCGGAGGTTGCAGTGAGCCGAGATCGTGCCACTGCACTCCAGCCTGGGCAACAGAGTGAGACTACATCTAAAATATATATATATATATATATATATATATGTGTGTGTGTGTGTATAGTGCTTCTTAATAGCTGTTCATATACATTCCCAAAGTTCAGAAGAAACTCCAGGGTTTACTTATAATTGCTGCTGCAACTTGCCATGTCTCCTAACAGCTATCTTTCTCTTCAGCTCTCAAGACTAATGGGAAACGTTCTCTGAATACAAAACACCTGGTCCTATCTTAGATTCTTCAATATTTGTTTGTCTTTCAGGATTTACTCTTTCAATCTGTCCAATAAAAACTTTAGTATCTATCATTCTACTGAACATATACAGATGAAGTCTGTTTTATATTTGTATATTAGACATACACACACACAGAGGAACCTCTGTGTATGTGTGTATACCAGTAGAATTTGAGCCAAATTCTATCATTTATCATGTAGTTTAACTTCTGCCAAAGTCTGATCATTTGCTTCATTTGCTTGGTTTTTGAACACCTCTAGAGGCCATGTTCTAAAAAACTGGAAAGAACCATATGACAGTAACAGGAGGGGTGAGACTGTCTCTTCGTTGAAGCAAAACGACTTTCTGAAGATTTAGTAGGGGCTTCTCATGATGGGGAAATGCAGTGTCGAAGATGGGATCAAAACCTACTTATGTGCTAAATGAAGTGGAGAAGGTACAGCCAGACAATATTAAAATCATGGAAGGCGGTCCTCTAAACGTCTGACAGTATATGAAAATACTGTTTATATTTTACCCTCACTGTTCCCGAGAGAGGAGCCTGCATGCTATTTTGTTGTAGGATCATCTTATTCACAGAGGATGAACGAGCCAGAGTAAATTTCCATTTCATATACCACATTGGCAAAACATAATTCACCATCATGCTTTAAAATGTTTAAAATGCTATTTTCTGTTGTTATGACAGATAAAAGGAAATCATAAACACTCTTCCTACTAGAGGATTAGTTTTTTATCTTTTGATTAACAATGCCTTCCTTTTAGATATATTTTGAAAGTTTAAGATGGTGGGTAAGGGAGAGAGAAAGATGATATGGCTGGAATAAGTATCATGGGGCCAGTTGGGGTTTTATTTGTCCAGTGCTTTATCATGAAACATGCTGTACACATGTGGACTAAATCTTAATTTTCCCAAAAAGTAGCTGTATGAATTCAACTAGCATACAAAGATCTTTTCAGATCCAAAATATTTTATGTATTCAATCATGACATAATCCAGGCCTTTACCTGGAGATGGCACCTCCTCCCCCAGTATATTTGAATCCCATCTCACCTTTAAGAGTCAACTAAGGTCCAATTGGCTAAAAGTAGCAGCTTTCAGGAATGTGTGGGACACACAGACTGACATGTATCCCACGCTTGCTCATGACATTTCTATGTGTAAGAGATACCTGAGGTCAAAGCCACATTTTCTTCAGTTTTTCTTTATACCTCTAAAATGAAGGTTGGATTCAATTACCTTCATTCATTCATTCCTCATTCATTCATTCATTCGTTCATTCATTCAGCATTCTTTTCTAGAACTGCCATGAGCCTCAATCTAAGCCGGATGCTGTATCTACAAAGGAGAGATGGGCAGAGTCCTAGATCTTTAAAGGGTTCAAAATTTAGCAGCAGAAGCACTATTCATGATAGCAAAGTAATGGAATCAACCCAAGTGCTTATCAACAGTGGATTGGATAAAGAAAATGAGGTGCATATCGATCATGGAATACTATACAGCCATAAAAAAGAATGAAATCATGTCCTTTGCAGCAACATGGATGCAGCTGGAGGCCATGATCCTAAGCAAATTAACATAGAAACAGAAAACCAAATACTACATGTTCTTATTTATTAGAGGGAGCTAAACAGTGGGTGCAGATGGACATAAAAATGGAAACAATAGACACTTGGGACTCCAAAAGTGGGGAGGAAGAGAGGGGGGCAAGTATTGAAAAACTATCTATTGGGTACTATGTTCACTATTTGGGCGATGGGTTCAATAGAAGCCCAAACTCCAGCATTATGCAATATACCCATGTAACAAACCTGCACATGTACCCCCAACCCTAAAATTAAAAAGACAATATAGCAGTGGAGACAGAGTCATTAACAGAGCATCACAATACAAAGGGATAAGCACTATGATAAAGGCACCTATAGAACAAGAAAACAAAGAGCTATAAACAAACGTTCATGGGAAAATATGCCTCACAGCAATGATGCAGCTTGCATTAAATTCTAAAGGATGGGTAAAATTTTGCCAAGTAGAGACTGGTGGAAAGGGTATTCTAGATGAAGAAAAGCAGGAGGCAAGGCAGGTATGTGTGCAGGGAATGGGGACTTCCCAGCACAGGATCAGGGGTGGCAGGGGTTCGCAGTGGGAGTTGAAGGGAGGTGACTGGTGAGCTGCTTGGGCTCAAAAGGCCAGCAAAGTAAGTTAGGGCCAATGTTACAGTTTTTGCTTTGTCTTAAAGGCAACCAGTAGTCATGAAAAATAAGTAGAGGCATGGCACAATCAAATTTGTGAATTTAAGACAATTGATCTGGTGGTACTGGGAGGAATGAAGAAGAAAAGCAAGGACATGCAAAAGCCAAGAAGACAATGGGGAGGTTGACACAATAATCCACCTAAGGCAGTGAAAATAAAGATGAAATTAAGGTTTGAGAGATACTTAGACTGCCTATCTAAAGGCAGTTCATAGTTTACAGTCACTACAGGGATAAATCAGTGATTGTGAATTGGTTTCACTATGATGGAAAAATTTCTAATTCTATTATGCCCTTAAGTCCACATAGATGCATGCCACATAGTTACTGGGTGTCAGTCAAGTGCAAACAACAATACTAAGTTCAGACTCCAATTTAGAAAGTCAGAGAGACAGATATGGTGGCTCAGGGAGGCATCGCGGAGAATTTACCCTAATGGGAAGCATTACAGTACAGGTGTCTCTCAGTGCTCTGATGCTAGCGTCGAAAAGTTTAGTGGAAAAATAATGGGCCTGTAATCATTTTGAACAGTCAGCTTCCTGTTAAAACACCAATCAATCTACCATTTGAAAATTAAAACATTGTAAAAACATAGACACGTGAGAAACTCCTGATACATATGAAAAAACATCTTTATAATCTGACAAATTTAAACAGTTTAGTCAAATGTCTCCAAAAATGTCTTGAGCTGAAGACAATAATGGGAAATTTCTTTCCCCAGCAGAACTTTCCAGAGCTTTTCTGTCTTTCAGAGTAGAAAAGGAAAATAAAATAGTTTCAATCAGAAAAGAGGTAAATGCTTGCAATAGTGTTTTGTTGTTTCGTTTTCAACCAAAAAACTGCTACTTAAAAGGCTTATTATGCCTGTAATCCTAGCACTTTGGGAGGCCGAGGCAGTAGGATTGCTTAAGCTAAGGGGTTGGAGGTCAGCCTGGGCAACACAGTAAGACCTTGTCTCTACTAAAATATTCCAAAAAATTTAGCTGGATGTGGTGGTGCACACCTGTAGTCCCAGCTACTTGGAAGGCTGAGGCAGGAAGATTGCTTGAGTCAGTAAGTTGAGGTTGCAGTGAGCCCCGATTGTGCCACTGCACTCCAGCCTGAGTGACAGAGCAAGATCTTGCTTTGGAAAAAAAAAAAAAAAAAAAAGACTTAGGGAATACATTGGAATATTATTCAGCCTTAAAAAGGAAGGAAATTGTCCAGGCGTGGTGGCTCACGCCTGTAATCCCAGCACTTCGGGAGGCCGAGGCAGGTGGATCATGAGATCGAGACCATCCTGGCCAACATGGTGAAACCCCGTCTCTACTAAAAATACAAAAATTAGCTGGGCGTGCTAGCATGCGCCTGTAATCTCATCTACTGGGAGGCTGAGGCAGGAGAATCGCATGAAACCAGGAGGCGGAGGTTGCAGTGAGTTGAGATCGCGCCACTGCACTCCAGCCTGGCGACAGAGCCAGACTCCATCTAAAATAATAATAATAATAAGAAGAAGAATAACAATAATAATAATGATGGAAATTCTGACACTTGCTGCAACATGGATGAATCTAAAAGACATTAAAGTAAAAATAAGCCACTTACAAAAAAGACAAATACTGCATGATTTCACTTATATAAGGTACCTAGAGTAGTCAAAATTAGAGGCAGAAAGTAGACTGGTGGTTGCCAGGGTCTAGGGATGGGGGCGGGTAGCTCAATGGGTATAGAGTTTCAATTTTGCAAGATAAAAAAAGTTCTGGAGATGGATGGTGGTGATTGTTGCACAGCAGTGTGAATGTCCTTAATGCCACTGAACTGCACACTTAAAAACGGCTAAGTTGCTTATGTTATGTATATTTTACCACCTATTCTTCCTTTCCTGTAAGCCTCTCTCTGGCTACAAATGTCTATTAGAAAAGGGAAAAAACAAAAAACAAACAAACAAACAAACAAAAAAGCAAAACTTGCTCATGAGGCTGTGATATCCTGATACTTAATATTCAACCACAAAATAATCAGGGGTGTAGTCAGTATCTAATGAGGTGAGTCAGAGAACAAACCCATCTTTTTCCAGAAGCTTTCCATCTCAGGGATGCCTGCTGTGTTCATTCACCTCTGTCTTACTTGAAACACTCTTTCTACGGCTCTGAAAGATAACCTACTGCTTCCATAAAGACTACCTCTAAATTTCGCTAACACTAAATAGCTCTGACTTTAATATCTTAGGACTCATTCTTTACTTTCATAATCTGCTCCACAGATTCCCAAAGAATAACATTTATTCCTTTTTTCCCCATTATCTGGGCTCCTCTATTTTACAGAAAAAAGGCAGAGAATATTACGTCAAGTTACTTAAGAAGGCTCAATGATATCTTTTTCTTTCTTTTTTCTTTTTTTTTTTTTTTTTTGAGATAGAGTCTTGCACTGTCACCCAGGCTGGAGTGCAGTGGCGCGATCTTGGCTCACTGCAACCCCTGCCTCCCGGGTTCAAGTGATTCCCCCGCCTCAGCCTCCTGAGTAGCTGGAATTACAGGCATCTGCCACCACGCCCAGCTAATTTTTGTATTTTTAGGAGAGATGGGGTTTCACCATGTTGGCCAGGCTGGTCTCGAACTCCTGACCTTGTGATCCATCCACCTCGGCCTCCTAAAGTGCTGGGATTACAGGCGTGAGCCACCATGCCCCGCCAATGATATCATTTTTATATTTTGTTTTTATTAGAAAGAATGAGTTCAAGCCACATACTTATTCAAAACAGGAGCTTCCTAAATACAGCCAGAGGTAAGGTACATTTTTTTTTTTTTTTTTTTTTGGTAAGAGACAGGGTCTTGCTCTGTCACCCAGGCTGGAGTACAGTGGTTCCATCATAGCTCACCGCAGCCTCAACCTCCTGGGCTCAAGCGAGCCTCTCAAGTAGCTGAGACTACAGATACACACCATCATGCCCAGCTTTTTGTTTTTTTTTTTGAGACGGAGTTTCACTCTCATCGCCCAGGCTAGAGTGCAATGGCACGATCTCAGTTCACTGCAACCTCCACCTCCTGGGTTCAGATGATTCTCCTGTCACAGCTTCCTGAGTAGCTGGGAATACAGGTGCCTGCCACCATGCCTGGCTAATTTTTGTATTTTTAGTAGAGACGGGGTTTCACCATGTTGGTCAGGCTAGTCTTGAACTCCTGACCTCAGGTGATCCGCCCGCCTCGGTCTCCCAAAGTGCTGGGATTACAGGCGTGAGCCACTGCACCCGGCCGCATGCCCAGCTGATTTTTAATTTTTTTTTTCTAGAGACGGGGTCTCACTATGTTGCCCAGGCTGGTCTCCAACTCCTGGGCTTAAGAGATCCTCCCACCTCGGCCTCCCAAAGTGCTGGGATTACAGGCATGAGCTGCTGCACCCAGCCAAGGTCCACATTTGATACATCTTCTAGATGTATAGCAAAACATTTAGAAAGATGATTCTAAGGTGCTTCAAGAATGGAGATCCCAAAAGAGATCAAATTAAGCTCAGGACACTCCAGTTACTACTTAGTAAGACATATTCAACAATGAGGGGTAAATCCATATTGTATGCCTTCCATGAAAATATCCTAGATGTCAACTATTGGAATTCTCTCTCACCTCCCCCATGTTCCTACTGAACTCACTTTGAATCTCTAAACCAGCATTCACTGTCCTCTGTCTTGTATTTATGGCTACTTTTCTATGTGTCTGTTGAATCAACTGGACTATAAACGCTGCAGGAGGAGGACTGGGTTCTGGTAATCTTTGTATCTGCCCATGTGCCTTGCACAGGATATGCTAAATATTCTTAATTTACTTCAGTCAACAGGAAACTCAACATCCATCACAAAATATTTAGATTTATAGAGAGAGGCCTGAATGCAATGAATTAACTAGGCACTAGGGATCTAACAATGGAATGAATAAACCCGTGCCACTTTCAGCACCTAGTGGTAAGATTGAATTAGTATTAAGAAGACTTACAGTTATGTAATCTTGTGGAAGCTACTTAACCTCTCTATGCCTCAGTTTTCACTTACAAAATGGGCATAACAATATACATCTCATAGGTTTTCTAGGTAGGTAAAGTGCTTAGCTATTATTACTGTTATTGAATTTTACTGAATTAAAAACTCTATCATCATAATGCTTCTTTATGAATTCTAGTTACAGAGAATGACGGTTTCAATTACAACTTTTTGAAACAGCAGGTTAACTGCTCCATTCCTCTGCTTGGGGACTTATGAGCAAGAAGCAACTTTTATAAGAGAATTACACATCATAGACATGCTGGGAGGAAAGTGGTAACTGAAACATGGAAAGAGAAGGAAAGCAACAGCCATCACCATAGAAGTCATTGCCCAGGAGGAAAAAGCTAATGGAACAAAGAACTTTCAGGTCAAGAAGGCATCAGGTAAGACGGTGCCTACAGTGAGTGGCTGGAAGACCATCCCACGAGTCCCTCAAGTGCGGGTCCATGCCAACTGCTTCTGGCTGCATCCAAACTTATCTACTGTTAATGATGGAAAAACAACAAGGCATGTATCTGGGGAAAATGGGCTGTTGTCAGAGAACAGAAAGCCTTTTATTGAAACTTTTGATACTCAGGAGCAAACACACCACCATAGAAAATTACCCCAAGCCATCTTTTGCAAAGCTTGGCATCCATTCAATAAGGGATGAAGAAATCCTAAATTGCCAGGCCAGATACTCCTCCCGACGCAGTTAAGAAACGGGCCAGATGAGACCATCAACTCAGGTAGTACAGATTTCTAAAGCCACTAGTGGAAATAGCTGCCAGATACTTAGACATGAAAAGCTGAATTCATAGTCCTTTACCTGGAATTGGCCAGGCCTCCTGCCAAAGGCTTCTCTTAAAGGCTTCTTTCAAGATAAGTAAGGAAGGGAGAACTGGAATCCTGTTCAGATCCTATAGGGAGTACATTAATTCAACAAGTCTTTGCAGAATGCCTACTTCTATGCAGTCCACAAGCCCAAACTGCTTTCCCACGGTATTTTTATGTTTATGTTGTAAAGAAAATGTTGCGTTCTCAGCTATAACATGGTAGATTTAAACATAATGTTGATGGGAATTCACGCAACCACCAAATTCCAGTTCTCCCAGATCTGGTCCTCTATGTATCTAGAGCCTTAAAACCGAGCATTACACACAGCCTTTCAAAGGGATGTTTACAAAAAGTTTGTAATGACATGGGAAATTTTATATAATGCTAAGTGGAAAAGATACAAAGTTATGTGTGTGGAAAAAATTATGTGTGTGATATGATCTCAACCAGTTAAAAATGTATGGTAAAAGGACTGAAAGTAAATATTTTAAAAAGTTAACAGTGATTGCCCCAGCGTGATTAAATTATCAGTGCTTTTTAGCTCTTTACTTTTTTTTTTTTTTTTACTTTTAGTGTTTCTACAAAATAGTTACTACTTTTATAATCAGAAAAAATAAAGTTTTTTTTTTTTTTCTGTTTGTTTGTTTTTGAGATGGAGTTTCACTCTGTTGCCCAGGCTGGAGTGCAGTGGTGCGATCTCGGCTCACTGCAACCTCCGCCTCCCGAGTTCAAACGATTCTCATGCCTCAGCCTCCTGAGTAGCTGGGATTACAGGCGTGTGCCACCATGCCCAGCTAATTTTTGTATTTTTAGTAGAGACAGGGTTTCACCATGTTGACCAGTCTGGTCTTGAACTCCTGACCTCAGGTGATCGACCTGCCTTGGCCTCCCAAAGTGCTGGGATTACAGACGTGAGCAACTGCGCCCGGCCAGAAAAAGTAAAGTTCTAAGAAAATAGCATACACTGAGGTAGTGAAAAATGATGTTCTACCCCTCCACATTATTGATGTCTTTCCATAAGGTCTGATTTGGTTTGCAACATCTCCCAACTAGAAATCACATGCAGCTTTCATTCGTGTGTCATTATATTTTCTTTTCCAAGTTATTAGTAAGGACGTTAAGAACATCAGATGTAAAATGAGTCATGACAGTAATTCGAAAGACACCACCCATATAGAATATTCCCTGCCATTTATCATCACCCTTTACTTATAGTTTTTTATAGTTAATATCTTTGTGACTAAGTAGACGATGTAAAGTAATTTCCAATTCATGTTGATCCAAATAAAGTATTGAGACATTGTATCAAATGTTTTCAAACTCAAAAACATATTTCCTGGTCTTCTAATTAAACCCATGAATTCCTTATTCATACATCTGTAAGGGACTGAAAAAAAGAGTTAACTGCACTTTGTAACGTTTTTCATATATGCTCAAGGATAATGCTTATAGATTCCTCATTTCCCAGTATTTGAAGAAGTATTGATTTAAAGGTTGTCATCTATTTGCATAGGATCCATAGCTTAATTGTTCAGTTTTCTAGCAGTTCTCTAGTTCTTCATAAGTAAAAATTCTTTTGAAACACAAATCAAAGTAATTACAGTTTCTCAAGTGGGAGAAAAAACAAGTGTGATGAAAACCAGGCTCCCCAAATTTTGAGGTTCCATTTTTTTTGTTACTCTTAGAACTATTTACTTTAAGTATATCATAATTTTAAAATTATACAGATTTCACAGATACTTTCATTTCTCAGCTATTTGACAAGCATCTCCACTTAACATGAACATACTTTGATTTTGCTGACTTCAAAAACCATGACTGACTTTTTTTAAAAAATGGGATTCAAGTTTGGGGTGGGGACAGATTCAGTAAATGCAGTTAAGATGAAACTTTTTGTAGAGTAAATTCCGGTCTGGTGAAGCAAAAGGTCAATATAGTCTGTACTTGGCAGTCATTCATATTCATTCATTCTTTCATTCATTTTAACTTCAGTTTAATAGCAAGTCTTGGGAGGAACAGGAGTCTTAGGGTTGTAAGTTCTCTTTTAAGATGCCTGAGTTTTAGGCAAATTAAATCCTCATTATCTGAATAAATGGTAAGTCTTTCATCATTCATTTTGCATGTTCTCATCTTCCTGTACTAAAATATTTCTCCATTATTTTCTGCTTTCTCTGTAATACACACAAAGGCACCAAGCCACAAAAAAATGCAAAAGAAAATCCTCATTTGAAAAACAAAACAAAACATGAAATCATCTATTTTAATCATGTGCTTCTTAAATGGTGCTTTTTGTGGTTATGTTATTTTTTAAGAGGGATATTTTGGTTTTTTTTAAGAAGAGTAGGGAAGACAATGTGCACAGTAAAATATCCCAATTGATACATTTTTCTGGTCTTGAGAAATTCCTTGTCCTTTTCTATTACAATGGAGAATGTTCATTTCAATGTTCTCCACTTATAAGTTCCGGAGAGCAGCAATTCTTCTTTGTGCCTTCCACAAAGACCTGCTATAGGCTCTGCACAGAGAAAACACAATACAGATTCATGGAACATGGTGACAAAGGAAGACAAAGATCAGGAACGGTACTGTTGGAATTGACAACACATTCCCTACTCCTGAGATATTACATTTTATCTAGTTCAAACATAAAGGTTTCGGTTGGTTATCTACCCAAATTTATAGGGACTTTCAGTAAAAGATTTCCAAATACTCACCCCCATAGGACAATGAATAGTTTATCGACCCTTATTACTGGCTACTTCTCCATTATTTCCAACCTGATCACCATGCTTCAAGTTAAATGGGGCTCCCTGCTGGGCACAGTGGCTCACGCCTGTAGTCCTAGCATTTTGGGAAGCCAAGGCAAGAGGATCACTTGACGCCAGGAGTTCAAGACCAGCCTGAAAAATGTGGTAAAAACTCACCTCTGCAAAAAATTTAAAAATTAGCTGGGCATGGTGGTGCACACCTGTAGTCCTAGCTACACAGGAGGCTGAGGCAGGAGGATTGCTTAAGCCTGGGAGGTCGAGGAGGCTGCAATGAGCCATGATCATGTCACTACACTCTAACCTGGGCAACAGAGCAAGACCCTCTCTCAATCAATCAATCAATGGGGCTCCTCTCTCTCAGTCACCAGAGAGACCAGAGAACAGTCAACTGTCAAATCCTACATAATATATTTCCTCATGGACTCCGTTTACTCGTCTCTCTCTACTGCAATGACCACCGTTTCTCTACCACTCCTGATTTCTAATTTCTTAACCATCGTCACTGCCTTATGTCATCGCCCCCTAGGATACTACCCCTACTTCTTTCTAGCCACTCAATTTCATGCCAAGATGATCAACTCCCAATCTTCAACTGATACAGAAAAGTCAGGGTTGGGCTACGCACAAACACACTGCTGCTCTACGGCCCCACAGAACAAATTTTATTACTTGGAAACTTAGTGATCACTCCCTGACCCAGCTGTATCTCTTTCAGCGTCTCATTAATTTTCTCAAGACCCCTTTTCATCTCTTATCCAGACCACTTTTCTCCTCTCCTGCCAAATGACCTATGACTAAAGATCATAGAAACCTAGAGTTGCTTGAAATCTTGGGCACTGCATACAAAAATCATACCAAAATGTCAGAGATCCTATAACCCTTCACTGGAAAGTACAGCAAGGTTGTCCATGAATTACATTCTGCTCACCTCTATTGCAAATTGATATTGTGACAGGAATTGCTCAGGCAGATTATTTCCATGTGTGGGCATAGAGTTACCAGCTTCATAATGTTTTAGCCTCTTCTGAATTGAAAAAAACAACAGTATTGTACGTCTACTTTCTCTGCTTCTAACAATGCCTGAATGTAAAGGGAGTAATAGGGTTTGAGGCAAAATAAATACATGATTAGACACTTAAAATATACAAGGCATCTTGTTCTTCCAATGTAGTAACTAGACAATGCTAAGCACTACATCAAGAGGACAGTTTTGGACCACTCTAGGATCTAAAAATATTGACACTTTTTACATAATTACTCCTCTTGTTATCGACTTTGTGAATAGTCTAGAAAAGGTACCCAAGAAGTTCCAGAAAAGCTGCTTCTAATAGAGAGAGAAAATGAGAACCCAACTAAGAATTCAAAATAAAAAGAACAGATTGAGCAGATGTTACCAAAACAAATGGAGCAAAATATATTAAAGTCACTGGTGGGTGAAAAATCTTAGCAAGTAAAAGAAGAAAAAGAAAATGAGGCAGTAAATCCATCTTTATCATTTCTACTTTCCTCATTTTAAATGACAAAACAGAAATACAACTTCTGAGTGATACAGACCTCAACTTTCTGCCTTCACTTTACCAAACCATGCCTATTTGATTCCTAAGAGTTCAAGGATAACTTTAATTGAGGTGACACTTCTGAGTCACAGGGCATTCGTAAAATGGCTTGAGGATGGCCTTTTGATAAAGAAGTGTCTTTTAGAGGCAATTCCAGCACACTTTTATTTTGTGAATTGCTCATTTTATAGGTCGGGTTTAGAGAGAGAAAAAAATATCTATTAGAGGTGTAATATCTATTAGAGGTTTATTATGATGTTTCAATTTGTTTCTAGAGCATTTATGGCTATACATTTATTTGGGATCTAGCCTCCAACATTAAGAGCCTGAGCTGGGAATAAGGCTGTGATCCTGTAGCTTTTAAATGGCCTCCAATGCCACAGAGAAGTACAAAACAGGCTGCTGACTGACTGATCTCTGTGATCTAAATTCTTTAAATGTAAGAAAAGACACACCACCATGCAGTCAAAGTAAGCTGGATAGCTTCTTTTAAAGTTGCCAGTTTTTATATAGCATTAAACTCATTCCATCCCACTGAAACCCAGTTGGCTAGAATATCATTTTACAACTAGTGAGAATATCAGAGAGAAAAAGACAGCTATGTACAAAGACACGATATTTTTAATGGCCACTCAAATTTTTAAAACCTTGGATTTCAGGAACCAAATGCATCTGCATACTTCAGGATATAAATATTATGAAAACAATTATTAATACAAGTAAAGAACAAAAGAGGGCCACAATTAAATACTTAGACTTTAGTACACTCCACTAAAGGCTACCAATTGAATTATTACATAAACGATTCAGCAAATAATTTGTAAAAAATGGACTTTCATTTTCTACCCCTAAGGAATTCCAGAGTACAAGGTGAAGAGGAAAAAAAAAATCAATCACAAAGCTAGCTTTATCCACCACATAAGATGAATCACATACCATCACTTAGAATTATTAATAACAGTTGCACAAAAGATAAATTCATCTTTTTTCAAGATAACTGTTTTAAATCTACTCTCCAGTAAACCTTTGACTATAGATTCAGGTACGTGGATTGGGCAACATGAAAAGCAGCAGTCTTGGTCACCATTAAACCTCTGAAACCAAGTAACTACCTGGGCAACCCACTCATTTTTTTCTTTGGGGCTGGGTGAACAGTGGGGCTGTGTTCTTCCTTTAAGCAATTTGTAGTCTCTTCAGATTACATGACTGATCAGCTAGTTAATGGTGATTCTAAGACTGTTTCCCAACTCATCATTTCAAGATGAGAATAATAATAATTTCCTTCCCCCTCAGTGACAGGCAACACGAACACCAACTCTAATTGCAGTGAGATACCACTTCACATCCATTAGGATGGCTACAAGAAGAAAAAAAAACCAGAAAATAACAAGTGTTGGTGAGGACATGGAGAAATTGGAACTCTCATGCATTGCTGGTGGGAATGTAAAACAATGCAGCCACTGTAGAAAACAGTACAGCAGTTCCCCAAAAAAATATAAATCAGAGTTCCCATATGATTCAGCAATTCTACTTCTGGAGATATATCTAAAATAATTGAAAGCAAGAACTCAAACAAATATTGGTATGGCAATGAAGATTGTAGCATTATTCACAATAGCCAAAAGATAGAAAAAACCCAAATGTCCATCAACAGATGAATGGATAAACAAAATGAATTATATCCATAGAATGAAATAACACTCAGCCTTAAAAAGAAAAGAAATTCTGATATGTGCCACAACATGGATGAACTCTGAAGACATCATGCTAAGTGAAATAAGTCAGTCATAAAAGGACAAATATCCCATGATTCCACATATGTGAAGTACCTAGTCAAATTCATAGAGACAGAAAGAAGAAAGGTGGCTGCCAGAAGTCAGGGATAGGAGGCATGGGAGGTTATTGTTTAAAGGGTACAGAGTTTCATTTTGGCAAGATGAAAAAGTTCTGGAGATGGATAGTGATGATGGTTACACAAATATATGAATGTACTTAATATCACTGAACTACACACTTAAAAATGGTTAAGGTGGCTAGGCACAGTGGCTCATGCCTGTAATCCCAGCACTTTGGAAGGCTGAGGTGAGAGAAACCTTCGAGGCTAGGAGTTCAAAATCAGTCTGGGGGCAACACGGTAAGACCCTGTCTCTACAAAAGGAATAAAAAGGCCAGGCACAGTGGCTCACGCCTGTAATCCCAGCACTTTGGGAGGCCGAGGCAGGCGGATTACGAGGTCAGGAGATCAAAACCATCCTGGCTAACACGGTGAAATCCCGTCTCTACTAAAAGTACAAAAAATTAGCCGGGCATGGTGGTGGGCGCCTGTAGTCCCAGCTACTCGGGAGGCTGAGGCAGGAGAATGGCGTGAACCCGGGGGGTGGAGCTTGCAGCGAGCCAAGAACACGCCACTATACTCCAGCCTGGGCGACAGAGAGAGACTCCATCTCAAAGAAAAAAGGAATAAAAAAGTCAGTTAGGCATGGTGGCTCATGTCTGTACTCCCAGCTACTCGGGAGGCTGAGGCAGGAGGATCACTGGAGCCCAGGAGGTCAAGACTGAAGTGAGCTGTGATCACACCACTGCACTCCAGACTGGGTGACAGAGTGAGACTCTGTCTCAAAAAACAAAACAAAGCATAAAATGGTAAAGGTAGTAAAATTTATGATGTTATATATATTTTACAACAATAAAAAACCAATTCCACATATCTACAAGAGTGCATATAACTTTTACCATGATTTCCACCAGGAAGTAAAGTTAAGTGTATAGGATTCAGAAAGTCTTACTTTTGTTCTGTTGGGATTTCTTTCTTTCTTTCTTTCTTTTTTACCATATACTTGAATTATTTTCATTAAAAACAAAACTAGCCAGAATTAAGTTGACCTTTAACCTAGAAATTCCTCTTTTAAAAATTCAGCCTAAGGAAAGAATCAGGGAAGAAACAACGATGGATATACAAGAACGTTGTCTTTAATGTTAAAAATGGGGGAGCAACTTAAATAGTTATCCTTGGGAGATTGCTTCAACAAATGGTGCTACATCTCTACAAGGGACAGAGACCCTAGGGAAATCATGAGGCTATCTGACAGCAAAAGGGTTCCCACAGTATATTAAGTTTTTAAAAACAGGCAACATTTGATATGACTTCATTATTGAATGAAGAGTGATGTGTGTACTGCATCATATTCAGGCTCAAAAAAAGGTCTGGAAGACGCCGGGTGTGGTGGCTCATACCTGTAATCCGAGCACTTTGGGAGGCCAAGGCGGATGGATCATCTGAGGTCAGGAGTTCGAGACCAGCCTGGCCAACATGGTGAAACTCTGTCTCTACTAAAAATACAAAAATTAGCCGGGCATGGTGGCGGGCACCTGTAGTCCCAGCTACTCAGGAGGCTGAGGCAGCAGAATCGCTTGAACCTGGGAGGTGGAAGTTGCAGTGAGCCGAGATTACACCACTGCACTCCAGCCTGGGCGACAGGGTGAGACTCTTTCAAAAAAAAAGTCTGGAAGGATACATATAAAATGTTAACTATGGTTGCTCCTGAATGATAGGATTGTGGGTAATTTTTTTTTTTTTTTTTTTTGACACAGGGTCTCACTCTGTCACCCAGGCTGGAGTGCAGTGACACAATCTCAGATCACTGCAGCTTCAACCTCCCAGGGTCAGGTGATTCCCCCACCTCAGCCTCCCGAGTAGCTGGGACTACAGGTGTGCATGCCACCACACCCAGCTAATTCTTGTATTTTTCGTAGAGACAGGGTTTTGCCATGTTGCCAAGGCTAGTCTCAAACTCCTGACCTCAAGTGATCCAACTGCCTCAGCCTCCCAAAGTGCTGGGATTACAAGCATGAGCCACTGCACCTGGCTGAGGGTGATTTCTATTTTATTTCTTTGTAGTCTTCAACTTTGAAGAATTATTATTATTATTATTATTATTATTATTATCATTACAAAGAGCTCTTGTAATGAGAAAAGTAACACAGCTATTTCCATTTTGAGAAACAAACAAGCAAAGGGTTTAGGGAGCACTCACCAGTGCAACAAGTAGCTCAGACATCATGTGGCCAAGGCAAAACCTGTCAGGCCCCCCCAGGGCTACCATTCCTCTTCCATCTCCAGGCCCTAGCTGCTGAGAGTTTTCCATGTTTTTCACACCTTACAATCAATCATGCTTTCACTCATTTCCCCAAGGAAGATTCACCATCTTAATTTTGCATATAAATACCTCATTCAGATTTCTACTCATCAGAACTCAGAACAAAGACATCCAGCATAAGATCAGCAAACATAAGCTATCTTTCCCTAGGAAAATCTTCTCGAGTCATTTCCTACGAATATATTTTTATTCTAGCCAACCCCTAAACAGCACTCTCGTCATATATCTGCCTCTGTCTTCCTTTCTAGGCAAGCAACAGATGCCATTTAAAAACCTTTCAAGAAGTTCCCCTACTCTTAAAATGATAAGTTAAAACAATGTGTTTCCTTTTCGCCACGCTTTTTTTTTTTTTTTTTTTTTTTTTTGTAATTTTGAAAATAGTCAAAACAGATTTTGAGAAAAAGACATAAAGGGACATATTTTATAGACCTCATCAATTCCCCCCTTAAAAATTTTTTTCAATGAGAGACAGGGATATGCCAGACATATGACACACAGTAAGCCTTACTTATCCTGTGGTTTATTTAGGGAATTTTGTGTTTGGAAAATGACAGACTTCTGCTTTTAGGTAGACAAGTATGAACAACTCACAGAGAAAAAAAAGACCACTTATTTCTAGCAAACTTTTAGAAAATCAAAATAATTTAGTGTCTTAATTTTTCTCTATACATGAGTACATATCTATAAATGCCCAGCACTACAAACTAGCCAAATATCTTTACCTCTATCATAAAAAAGCAGTTCAACAGCACCCAGAAGTCAGTACTCACAGCTGCTCCACTCACAAAGAAAACTCCAAATGTCGGTGCCCCTCAAGAGTGAAACGCCCCACAGCTGGCTTGCTCTGCATGGACATACCCTTCTCTCCTAAGCTAACCTGAAAAGCAAGCTGGATTTGTTTACTGCACAAACATCTGTAATTGCTAAACATCTCTGTGATATGGTGTAACAGTTACTGCTTGTGCAAACTGCCCATCTAAATTTCTCTCTGCAATATGAGCACATGAAAACCCAAGACACAGAGAGATTGGAAACATCTGTAAAAATTAATGGCCAAATTGACCAAAGCAGGAGGAATTAAAACAGCTAAATAGCTCCAGAGTAACATTCAGCTTTAGCAAATAATCCGTATACTCGATAGGTTCCTCCTCAGCTTATCCATAGCTCCCCTCTGTGGGATCCTAGCTGGCACACACATTGTTTCAACCCACTAATGCAAACCCATTACCCAGTCTTGCTACAAAATGTTATATACAGATAAGATACAGGTTAAGTGGATTTATTACAACTCTAAAAGCAAAAAAGAAAATAAAATAAAATAAAAAAAGGAATACCTCTTCTCCCATGATGCAGCCAGCCTCCTCTCTTCAGTTTGAAAAGGTCCCAGAACTCCCCTGGAATCCTCCCACTTCCTTCCAACAGCACTGAGCCTCAGGACCCAGCCTAACCCTGAGTCATACTTGGGACCAAACGAGGAATGGGGAGAACAAAGCTCGCATTTGTTTATGGTTCAGGAAGCCAGGGCCGATTCATGGCTTGGGTGGCTTCGCGAGAAGTCCTCCTCCCTCGCCTATGTTGCTGCTACAATCTGGGCTCCCTTCTGGGGCCCCCAGGTGTGACCATTTGGACAAGGAACACACTGAGGGAGTGTTTATTTGGCAAGACCTAGTGATCACTTCTGTTTAAAAATGCCAGAGAAGAAATAAAAAGCCCACTATCTTTCAACAGATCATATGGCTAGAGAGTGAGGGATATCTAGAATATAGTCTGTATATGACATATCAATCATGAACATGCCTGTATTTTAAGCAAATATAATTAGTTGCATTACACAAAGATTGAACACACACACACACACACACACACACAAACTGAAGAAGGAAAAACAGCCGTGGCTTTATGGAAATACTTCCCCTAGGAAAAATACAGCAAGATTGCTGCCATGTCATCAGGAGTATCCTAACAGGCTGGAATGAAATATTTAAATCACAATCTTGTTCTTTCCCCCAAAAGAGATACCATTTTAATCGCCACTTCAATGAATCTAGAGCGCAGTGGTTAAGTGTTCAAAACTCTGGAGCCAGAGTGTTTGAGATCAAAATTCCAGTTGAGCTACTTCCTGGCTTTGTGATCCTGAACAACTTATTCAACCTTTGTCCATCTCAGTTTCCTTATCTATAAAATGGGGATAATGGCACCAACCTATAGGGCTGTCTGGAAGATTAAATAATATATGTAAAGTACTTACAAAAGTGCTTGGCACACAGTAAATATCATATTAGCCATAATTACAAGTTCAGGATAATTTCACAAATCAGGATGCCAAGTAAATAGTATCCTTATCTTACCACATTTCTCATATACTTAGACTTTGATGACGTGTTTCAGTTAATTATGGTCAATATTTAAATTTTTAATTAAACTAATTTAAAAACTATTTGCTTAATATTTATTAACTGCCTACACTGTATCCAACTCTGTAAGGGGCTTTACATAAGATGCTGTCCCAGTCCTCAAGAAATTTACAATCTCCTTGGGTAAATAAGACATAAATCTGTTTACTTATCACATACACACACAAATGTAGGTGATGTCACTAGGTGGTAAATGACAAATACAATTGCTACAGAATTAGCATTTGGAATTCAGAGAACAGATAAAAAATTACCTTATCAAAACCCAACTAGGATGGAGGAGAATAAACAAATCTCCTGTGAAGGATTCCAAATCATTTCTTTAGATACTCCTCCCTCAAGGAGGTAGAGTGAAACTCCCCACTCTTTAAGTGGGAGGGGCACAGAGTACCCTTTTTCCAAAGAGTCAAGTATGGAAAGAGGGAAAAAAACAGAACTTTCTAGTGGAGAAACCTGACTAACACCTACGTCAGCCAAGGTGACTAAGGTTAACATCTATAGCGATAAGTATGGAATTAATATGACGTAATGAGAGCACTTCACCTCTGTGGCCTTCCTCCCAAAAACCCACAACTCCAATCTACTCATGAGAAAAACTTCGGACAAATGCTTATTTAAGGACATTCTACAAAACTGAAAATTGCCAAGGTCATCAAAAATAAAGAAAGTCTGGGAAATTGTTGAAGCCTAACAAGATGAGAAATCTGAATGTGGTATTTTAGATGGGATCCTGGAACAGAAAAAGGACACTGGATAAAAGCTAAGGACATCTGAATAAAGCATGGACGTTAGTCAATAATGATAATATGGGCCAGGTATGGTGGCTCACGCCTGTAATCCTAGCACTTTGGGAGGCCAAGGTGGGTGGATTACTTGAGGTGAGGAGTTCAAGACCAGTCTGGTCAACATGGTGAAAATCCGTCTCTACTAAAAATACAAAAATTATCCAGGCGTGGTGGCGGGTGCCTGTAATCCCAGCTACTCAGGAGGCTGAGGCAGGAGAATTGCTTGAATCGGGGGCGGGGAGCGGAGGTTGCAGTGAGCCGAGATTGTGCCACTGCACTCCAGCCTGGGCGACAGAGCAAGACTCTGTCTCAGAAAAAAAAAAAAAAAAAAAAAAGATAATATGAAATGTACCATGTTAATGCAAGATGTTAACAAAAGAGGAAGCTGGGTGTAAGGTATGTGGGAACTCTATTATCTTCACAACTTTTCCATAAATCTAAAACTACTCTAAAATTAAAAGTTGATTAAAAAACTAATTAGAAAGGTAAACCTGCTGAATGTAAAGGTATATATAAATAAACAATCACAATAAATATCTGTGACTTATAGTCATACATGTTTATGCCCATGTGTATATCATGTAAATCTATTTAACAAGGCCCTCTCAACTTAAAATTTAAAAATTGTCTCTATCTTCTTAGCCTATCTATTAATGAAGATAGTAGAATGCTGACTTCTGGCTTTTTCATTCCCAAAATACACAAAAGAATTTTCTTTGAAAGGAAACTTGGCTCTTCTGTCAGTGTTGCTGCCAACCCAGGCAACGGCGATCCAGCTTAAAGAGTGTGCATGAGGTGGGCCCATCTGCCCCTTTCCAAGAGCTACTAGAAGTTCCTGGTGCCTGGCCAATTAGTCATCAACCACGGAGCCCCGGGGCTGGCAAGTCTCCCAGCTACTTCCTCTCCCATCTCCAGTCCACATTCCTCGGCACCTCCCCAGTTATCTCTCTAAAGTATAAATCTGATCACGCTGCTGCCCAACTGAACTCCTTCACCAACTTGCCCGCCCACCCAGAAGAAGGGCAGCTTGTGAGTGGGCTGGCAGAGCCCTGCAGGAAGAGGCACTGCCTCCCCTTCAGCTGCCCACTTCCTCCACTACCACCACCACGGCCCCTGCACCCCAGCCTAACCCACCTCTTCCTTCAATATACTCATGCTCTCTCCTTGTTCACACACACACTGCTAGTACCACGAATTCCCAACATCTTTTAACACCTTGCTCAAATACCACTTTCCTTAAAAAGAGACCCAGGATACCCCATCCCTTCCTTCTTGACCTGGAGGAAAGTTAGTAGTTTCTTCCTTTCTATTCTCATTGATGCTTTGGACATGCCTCTGCTAGTCTTTCCCCTTACATTATAATGACTTTTATACATACCCCCTTCTCTCCAATGTAGGGGCAATCCAAAGCATTAAATGAGAAGCCTGTATATGACAGCTGATCCAAGGTGTGACTTAGGGCAGGAGGTGTTAACTCCATTCAGATGAACCACACCAGACCTACTCCACCCCAAATAAATAACCTGTCAGGTAAAAAAAACTGCACTTACTATGCAAATAAAACATCTAGACATGCCATTTAGCCAATCCCTTTCCAAATGGATTGCCACCCCTTTGTTCATTTACATAGAAATCCCAGAGCTACCACTGCTAATCCATAAAAGGCATTCAATAAAGCTTCACACTGCTGATTCATAAAAGGCATTCAATAAAGCTTCAGTGAATGAATGAATGAGTGAATTAGTGAACAAATGGAAGAGTGAATCTTAGCTAGACCGCAAGCAGATCCCAACCAGAATTGGATTAGCACAAAACACTATCTTCATCCATCCAGTCCACAAATATTTACTGAGGGCCAACTATCATTTAACAACTATTTTCATAAACAGTAAATGGTGACTAACACAGACAAGGTCCCAAATTATGGCACTTACTTTCTAGCAGCTGACATTTAAGACTTGGTGATGTGAAACAAACAGCTAACACAGATATAGCAAAATTCCATTGTACTTCTTGGAGTTTGAAATTTGCCATAATAAAAAATTAAAGAGGCCAGGCACAGTGGCTCATGCCTGTAATCCCAGCACTTTGGAAGGCTGAGGCAGGTGGATCACCAGAGGTCAGGAGTTCAAGACCAGCCTGGCCAACATGGTGAAACCCCGTCTCTAATAAAAATACAAAAATTAGCCGGGCATGGTGGCCCACACCCATAATCCCAGCTACTCGGGAGGCTGAGGCAAGAGAATTGCTTGAACCTAGGAGGCAGAGGTTGCCACTGCACTCCAGCCTGGATGACAGAGCAAGACCCTGCCTCGAAACTAAAATAAAATAAAATAAAAAATAAATAAACAATAAAGAAATAACCCTGGAAAATGTACTGTCATTTATAGGTACTCTTTCGACTTTAATAACAATAAGGACAACAATAACAACTAACGTTAATCAAGTGATTACTATGTGCCAGGCACTTCTCTAACCATTACATGTTACTTAATCCTCACAACAAGCCTCTGGGGTAGATTCTCTTGTTACTCTAATTTTACAGATGAGGAATCAAAAGCACTGAGTGGTTAAGTAACTTGTCCCAGGAAGAGGCAGAGTTGAGATTTGAACCTGGGCTATCTGTCTTCCATGTTTAATAACCACTATACTTTTTTTTTTCTTTTTTTTTTTAAGGAGTCTTGCTCTGTCGCCCAGGCTGGAGTGCAGTGGCACAATCTCGGCTCATTGCAACCTCTTTCTCCTGGGTTCAAGCGATTCTCCTGCCTCAGCCTCCTGAGTAGCTGGGGCTACAGGCACGTGACACCACGCCTAGCTAATTTTTTTGTATTTTTAGTAGAGACGGGGTTTCACCGTGTTAGCCAGGATGGTCTCCATCTTCTGAACTCATGATCCACCCGCCTCGGCCTTCCAAAGTGCTGAGATTACAGGCGTGAGCCACTGCACCCGGCCAACCACTATACTTTTAAAAACGCAATTTGAAAACCTTCTGGGAACATGATTCTTGGTGACAATCGGGCCGCAACTAAATATTTCTTAGACAATACGCTAGGCTGAGTGTTTTAGAAAGTTCACGTCAAACATATACAAAACAGAAAGCAGCACCCAACATGACAAAGAATAATCCTGTAATACTGGTTCACTGTTTCTGTTTCCCTTTCCTGACCAACTCCCCTCCTCCTTCCTTACTTTTTCCAGATCAGGAAACAAAACAGAGATACTCTGAGGAGAAAGAAGCCAAAGTCTGAAAATGTATCTCAGGTAGTCTTCTTTATTTTTTTTTTATTTAATTTTTGTGGGTATATAATAGGTGTATTTATGGGGTACATGAGATGTTTTGATGCAGGCACGCACTGTGAAATAAGCACATCATGGAGAATGTCTGAAAATCCCAAACACTTCATTCAACCCAGGCAACCAGTGGGCATCTTAACACCATCTGCTCATTCAAAACCACAGGTTTTCCAACAACTCAAGAGACACCGTCTTATTTTTCAACCAAAATGAGTGACAGTCAATACTCTGGGTCTCAGATAATCACAACAAGGTTTTGACCCTGGTGTTTAATCAGTCAAAGAGTATATCTCATTAGCTCCTGGAGGTCTCTAGAGCTTATATCTAGTCTTCAAAGGATTAGAACATAGATCTCTCATTTTTAAGGAACAAAGATCATCACTTTATTGACATGTTTTAACTTTATATGATTATACAGCTTAATACATTTTTACTAGAATGGATAAAAAGACTACCTGGGTGGGGGCTGGGTGGAAGGTGGGGATGGTTAATGGATACATAAAAAATAGAAAGAATGAATAAGACCCACTATTTGGTAGCACAACAGGATTACTATAGTCAATAATAACTTAATTGTACTTTTTAAAATAACTTAGAGTATAATTTTATTGTTTACAACTCAAAGGATAAATGCTTGAGGGATGGATACCCCATTCTCCATGATGTGCTTATTTCACAGTGCATGCCTGTATCAAAACATCTCATGTACCCCATACATACACCTATTATGTACCCAGAAAAATTAAATACAAAAAAGACTACCTGGGATACATATGAAAATATTTAAATTCTCTTACTGTAATTTGGCTAATTAAAAACTTGATTAGTGGCCAGGCGCGGTGGCTCACGCCTGTAATCCCAGCACTTTGGGAGGCCGAGGCGGGCGGATCACGAGATCAGGAGATTGAGACCATCCTAGCTAACACGGTGAAACCCCATCTCTAATAAAAATACAAAAAATTAGCCGGGTGTGGTGGTGCGCGCCTGTAGTCCCAGCTACTCGGGAGGCTGAGGCAGGAGAATGGCGTGAACCCGGGAGGCGGAGCTTGCAGTGAGCCAAGATTGCGCCACTGCACTCCAGCCTGGGCGACAAAGCGAGACTCCGTCTCAAAAAAAAAAAAAAAAAACTTGATTAGTGACTCTCCTTTATACACAATTTTAATTCTAATTATCTGTCACAAGTGAAAGCTACAATGTGGATACCATAAAGGCATTAACTTGGGTGACTATAATTCTATAAATGAGATTCAAGATGACAAGAGTTGAAAAAGAGACTGTTACAAACACAACACCTTTTAGAAACTGTAGACAGAATTCAAGAGAGAGATGTCAGAAGTCACTAATGGAAATCAGCTAAGACAGGAAGACCATGGGAAAGAAGCTTCTTGAAAGTTTTATCTGTAGGGAATCCAGTAAACAACCAACCTGGTAAACCAAGAAGTTTAGAAATCTCTTTTCCAGCAAGGCAAAAAAGACTGCTTTTTCAAATAATTAAGTCGGCCAAGACTGGTAGTGCCTAAAGGGCTAGGACATGGAATCCACTGGCACCAAAGAGCCAGCATTATTCTATATAAAGCCATGTCAGGTTAGGTCCTGAGACTCACTCGAGTATCTGTAACTTACCTATCCATGTGTAATACCTGACACTCCTTTCCTTAAGTGGTTGGTCAGAAGTGATCATCTAAGTGACTCATAACAAGGGAAGGAGTTTGGAAAAAGAGAGTAGGGCCAGGCTGGGGTCACAGGAAAATAGCCTGATGAGGAAATTCCCTCTCAGGTCCACAGGTGGGAGACAGAGGTACCAGCTGCACTCATGAGAAAACAATCCTGTCTGGGCTGCCTTCTTGCTCAGAGTCTTTCAACCCAATCTCTAGGCTGATGACTCTGAAACCTACATTTACAGTTCTCTCCCAGTCACCAGACTTATTTATCCATCTGCCTGCTGGATGCCTCTACTTGATACAGTGCCACAAGAAACTTCCAAATCCAGCTAGTCTAACCCATGTCCTTCCTCCCCAAATATCTTCTTTCTCCAGTGTCTTCTAATCCGAAAATAGTACTCAGCTGCTTAAGCCAGTTGCCCTAGGCACCATCTTCAAGTCCTCCCTCTTCTTTATCCCCCACATACTATCAAACTTGATTCTATCTTCAAAATATTTCCCCAAACCATCCATTTCCCTCCATGACAATAGTTCAAGCTGTTAAAACATCCCTTACCTTGATGTCCCCTTCTATGTAAAGAAATTCAAATGGATGCTCTCTGGACACAATTAGACACTCCTGCCATTCTCTTCCCCTTTATGTATCCTTCCCTGGGAGAGTGAAATTACTTATCTGATAGGTGAATTTAAGAAAAATATACTGGGCATGCTCAGCTTAGCTCTTCTCTTTCCTCCTCTTGGAAGTCAGCCTTCTCTGCTGTTCCTCAAGGGGTAGGTTCTTCTATCTCACATTGGCCTGAGTTAGTCCAATGTTGCTGAGATTGTGTGGGCAAATCTGTCTAATTCTGGGAATCAGCTGGCAGGCCCATTTGTCTCTCACACTAATCTATATCTTCCAACTTTGCCTTCATCAGTAATGACATGCAGTAAAACATATGCATAGCGAGATCACAAATCATAAGTGTTCAGCTTGAGAACATTTCACAAAATAAAATAAGGTCTATACAAATAGAGGGATATACCATGTTCATGAATTAGAAAGGTACCAATTGTCATCAAAAGTATCTACAGATTCAATGTACTCTCAATCAAAATTCCAGGAGGGTTTTTTTTTTTTTTTTTTTGATGATGATGATGGGGGATTGACAAACTGATTCTAAAATTTAAATTAAAATACAAAGGGCCAAGAATAACTTAGGTAATCTTGAAGAGGAATAAATACCTAGACAGCATAGAATGGGCACAAGGAAAAACAGACCCACAGAACAGAGTCCAGAAATAGGCCCACTTATATATAGCCACTTAGGTTATGACTAAGGTGATAGGGCTGTGCAGTGTAGAAAGGATAATCTTTTCAATAAAGAGTGCTGGGTCAACTGGATATCTATAATGAAAAAAAAATCAGCAAAATACTTTGATTATCCATTCACTCACTCATCTAATTAACTGGTTTAGAACCTAGATTTGGAGTGGGGGGCTATTTATTAGGAAAGCCAGTATGTTTCTGTTACCTCTCTTTTGAATTTTACTCACCCTGTCTTCTGTAATCCACTCCCCACACTGCAGTTGGAATACTTTCTCTAAACCACCTATCTGATCATGTCACTCTCTTGCTTAAAACACTTTGATAGTTTCCCATTGCTCTCAAGATCAAGTCCAACTTCTTAACAAGTCTCACAAGACTCTTCATGATCTGGGACCTGCTTCTTTCCCCACATCCTGCTGGAGCCTCTACACATCATCTGTGCTATCTCTTTCACCCTTCAAGGCATTTATAGATGTTGCTCTCCCTACCTTAATAACTCTATGCCTACTGGACCCATGGTTTTCAGCCTCAACATCACTTCCTGTAAGAAGCTGGTAAACACACACATGAACGAACACACACCTTTGAGCCTCCCTAATAACTCACCACTTCCTGCAATGCCTGAGGGCTCCTACAGCACAACACTGTGTTCTCAGCCTGATTATGGCATTTCCTATACTCTATTATTATTGTTTATTTACTTTTCTGTAGCTCCCTGAGGGCAGTGACGTGGTCTCCCTCACCACTGTATCGTCAGTACTGAGCATAATTAGTGAGCACTCAATACATGCTAGCTGAAATGAGTCACATTTAGAAAGTATTTTCAGGTATGTATTTTTTAAGTACTGTGAGGTAGGATAGGTAAAAAAAAAAAAAAAAAGTATTCCCATTTTACAGATGGCCCAGCTGAGGCCAACTTTGCCGAGGTCAATCAGCTAGGACGATAGTACTATGGCCCTATAATTTTCTAAGGTTAAACTTGGTTCATCTTTAGCCACATAGCATTTTCCATTATTTTGATACAGCACATACTTACATCCGAGCTTGGTTTAAATGGTACATGTTTCTCCAAGGTTCTTTTTTTCCCCCCATTTAACCTATTTCAAGGGAAATTTCCAACATACACAAAAATAGAGTGTAATGAACCCCCATGTATACACCATCCAGTTTCAACAAATAACAACTCATGATCAACGTCTCCTCTATGCTCCCCTCTTTCATCTTCTGGACCATAGGAAGCAAGTCCCAGACATTAAATCATCTCAGCTATAAATATTTCAGTTAAATGGTACATTCAACAAATCATTCAGAGACATACCCACTTGGTGGTATTTAAAAGATTCATAAATGGAATCCTTCCTTATAGCTTGATAAGAGAAGCAAGAATACCTACATGAACTATTTATTCACAGTTGGTGGAGGGATGTTATGCAATATCTTTCCTGGTATATAATCTAATCATTAACTCTGGGTAGGGTAATATAGATTAAAATATAAGATAAGCACAAGATTATCTACTGACTCAGAAAAGTGGATCTTAATACTTCACAAACTTAGCCAGGTATGGTGGCTCAAACCTGTAATCCCAACACTTTGGAAGGCCGAGGTGGGTGGATCATTTGAGGTCAGGAGTTCAAGATCAGCCTGGTCAACATGGTGAAACCCCGTCTCTACTAAAAATACAAAAAAAAATTAAGCTGGGTGTGGTGGTGTGCGCCTGTAATCCCAGCTACTTAGGAGACTGAGGCATGAGAATCGCTTGAACCTGGGAGGCAGACGTTGCCGTGAGCCGAGCTTGTGCCACTGCACTCCAGCCCAGGTGACAGAGCAAGACTCTGTTTCAAAAATAAATAAATAAACTTCACAAATGAAAAGTATAATATGATGCTCACATCTGTTAATAATTGTCAGATTCCCTTTTTCCCTCATCCAAGTTATCAAGCCAGACATTTCAGAAGGCCAACTGTCCCAGCCTGAGCAGGAGACCTACTTGAGCCTCACCTACTGAATGCTATCACACAAGATCCAATTTGTGCTTCTAAAAATCAAAACAACGAGCTCCATTCTCAAAGGAAGCTTTCTTCCTTAGACATAAATCTTAGACACAAAACCATCTCAAAAGTGATGAAAGCCAGGTTGTATGCTAATAAAACAGTATCACACTTATTGGCTCTTGTGCCAGGTTGTACAATAACATGATGGATCCATAAATCTATGCAACTATCCATGGCGCCAACAACACGGGGTGGAGATAGTTTCAAATGTCTTAGATGTTGTAAAAATTGTCCACACCCAGAAAGCAGGCTGGGAAGTTTATGTTTTCCCCAGAGGCTCCACATGAGAAATGGGTTTAGGGAGCTTCCAGCACATGGTTTCATTCTGCAGACAAATCAGGAATCAAGATGCATACACGAATGCATACACACACACACACACACACACACACACACACACACACGTCAAATATCCCTATCTGAAATGCTTGGGACCAGAAGTGTTTTGGATTTCAGAATAATTTTTCTTTTTGCATTCTGGAATATCAGCAGAATACATCCAGGTTGAGCATCCCTAATCCAAAAATCCGAAATCCAAAATGCTCTGATGAACATTTACTTTAAGAATCATATTGGTCCTCAATAAGTTTCGATTTTGCAGCGTTTCAGATTTTGGATTAGGGATGTTCAACACCCATGCGCACACACATATGTGTGTCTGATGAAGTTAACACTTCATGGCACCAATATCAATGCAGAAGTCAACTCTCTGCTTCACAGAGGTGCAGTGAACTATACAATTGATATATTTTCAACTATACAAGTGCTATATTATCTCACCCAATACTCTCATTCTAGAGATGTCTGTAATCTCTAAAGTGCAGCATTAACATAGATTTTAATATTATTCATTCAACAATATTTATTGAGCACCTACAATGTGCCATGCACTGTTCTAAGCACATAGATTAGTAAACAAATAAGTGATAGATACAACAAAAATAAATCTGTTAGAAGATGGTATGTGCCACAGAGAACAAAATATTTAGTGCCAGGAAGGGGGACGGCGTGAGGTTTCTGCTAAGATGGCATGGAGGAAAGGGAGGCAGCCGAGTGGGCAGGTAGATGCAGAGTGGCCCAGGCCGAGGAGACCACTGCAGCAAATGCTCCCCGTAGGAGTGTGCATGGCATGTCTGAGGAAGAGCAAGGACCCAGAATGAAGAAAGTGAAGGGAGAGCAGTGGGGGAGGAAGTCCCAGCAGTAATGAGGATCGGGTCCCACTTTTTTTCTCAGGAAAGCCTTGGCAGGGGTGTGAGCAGATGAGTAGCATGATGTGACTTGGGTTTTCAAAGGTTCTCCCTGGCTTCGCTCTTAAGACTAAACTGTAGTGGGATGGGGAGAGGCAGAAATCACTATGAAGGAGCAGTGGAAGCGATGAGACCTAGGTGGATGATGGACACACTTAGGAGGCAGAGCTGAGAGAAACAGTCAGAGACAACCTAAGGGTTTCTGTCTTGAGCAATAGGAGTGGGAGATGGCACTGCCTTCAACTGAGATGGGGAAAGCTGTGGGTAGAGCAGTTGGAGGAGGATGATGAGTTCAGGTTTAGGCAAATGGATATGAATTTAAGATCTTCAAGTGGAGATATTGAAGTAAGCAGGCAGTTGGACATACAGCTCTGAGGTTCAGGAAAGAAATGTGCTGGGATAAAAACTTTCAAGTATTATATTTGACATTGGCACTGCTATCAACAGTAATTCAATTTATTATTGGTAGCTAAAACTAATATTAATAGCAATAATTAGAGTCATACACACACACACACACACACACACACACACACACACACACACACACTGTCCTCCTACATGAAGAAGATAAAGGCCAGGAATCATAAAACAAACAAAAGGAATAAAC
Source organism: Macaca nemestrina (assembly GCF_043159975.1). Classification (NCBI taxonomy): domain Eukaryota; kingdom Metazoa; phylum Chordata; class Mammalia; order Primates; family Cercopithecidae; genus Macaca; species Macaca nemestrina. The sequence continues at coordinate 141,034,661 of NC_092145.1, read as the reverse complement.
TGTTTGCTGACTGAGTCAATGGTCATTTTCACTTCAACCACTTGAATAAAATGAAGAAAAACTGCATCCATTGTTCCTTTCCAACATGGGGACTTGCTCTTTTGTAAATGTTTACGGGAATCTGAATGTGACCATATGAAACAGAAGTGAGCTCAAGAGCTGGGACACTAGTTTTCAGATCTTGAAAAATATATATTGATTGCTAAAAGGAACAATGCTGGCTGAAAGAAACTTCAACATTGAAAAAAAAGAGTTTAAATGAAACAGTTTTTAATTTCTAGGTATCTGCCCTTTCTGCCTGACTCATCTCTAGAGGGATTTAGTGTTCGAAAAGTTTCCTTTTCAGATTCTGTTTCTAATGCATGATGACACTGGGCAAGGTTGCTGAGGGTGGGTAGAGGGGTGGATGTCCTACAGCTGCAGAAGATGATGCAACCTTTAAAATATTATCCCACCAAAAACAAACAAACAAAAACACTTAAAAGTCACCCATAAACCTGAATTAGAGAGGTTGCCAATACCCCATTCCCCAAATCTGCTGGCACAGACGTCAAAGCAAACATTTCAGCAGTAGATCGAATTAACAAACATTCCTTAAGCACAGCATGAGTGTAGCTTATTATAATCTGGAAAATTCCACGGTATTTATCAACTCCTAAGCAAGGCTACAATGCTTAGAAGTATACCACAGTAGACGTCATCGGCAGCCACAAGCGCGAGGGCTCTGGGTGTGTTGCTGTGGTAACCACGTACTCAGCAGCAACATGCTGCCTGCCTCTTGCTAGCCCAGAACCAGAGGCAGAAGCAAACAGCCAGCTTCCTGAAGGGAACAACGCAGGGAGTCACAGCACAGGCCATCTCCATCATTCACACCCGCAGGAGACTTCCTTTAAACAGTCTGACATTATCTCCAACTAACTCTTAGAGAAAAGGTGCACAATTCCTTCACTCTAGTGCAGAACCACAGTCAGCACACCCAAGCACAAAGCACTAGAGAAATGTATAAGGAGAGGAGAGAGACCGGACAGTGTCTGAAAAGTGTCAGGGTCATGCACTTAGGTGGGTCCAGGAATAAGGGGTTTTTCTGGGAAGCAGATAGAGAAGTGCTGGTCCATTTGAAAAGTCATCCTGAGAAACATTCCCTAGAGAGATCAGCAAGAAAGAAAGCAGCAAACTAGAGCATGAGCCTTTCGAGGGAAGTCGTTCCCACATAGAGGGAGAGCTAAAAAAGGAGACAGGACAAACAGCTAGTACATGAGGACACGGAAATCCTAAAAGAGGAATTGGAAGCTTCCGGCACCAAACCCCACAACGTACTTCTGGATATTCCACATTATGTTGAAATCAAATAGAAACTGTCGAACATACCTTTTCCACCGGAAGAAAGTCATTTTCTACTTCAATTGACCTTGGTCTTAGTTTGATTGGCTTGTCTTTGAAAATGTCTCCAAAGCCCACTCCCTTAACTTTCTTGGGCTGGATTGCTGCAGTTGCCACTGTCCCGTTGGCACCTTCAGACTTGGTGCTGCTTGAGTCACCCCCATCACTCTCAGAGCCTGTGGTTTCCCTTAAACCTGTCAAGAGGGGGAATGGGGAGAGAAAGAGCTCAGAAATCAGCCAGAGCCCTGAAGAAGAACTTCACAACCGGCCAGGAACCACCTCTAAAAGTGTGACTGGACACAGGATAACTTGCACTAGGCTTTTGTATTCAGTATGTTGAGTAGTTTGACTGGCTCTGAGTTTTGTTTGATCTCCCCATTCCTTACTTTTAATTTTAAGATGTGAACCAAAACAACTTTTCGGCAAATCTAATTCCAAAGCAGATATCTTCGTACATGTGAAATTCACCCCTCTTTAGCCGGGAGCCTAGTTTTGATCCAAATTTATTTTGCCATAGCCTGTGCAATAGTAACCCTTCCCACCCACTTTGTCGCCTCCCCACCCAGTCAGTACCACATACTGTACCTCCAATCTCTATGACTCATGTCAATTAGCAATTAGCAATGAAAGTAACATTTCCTAAAGGGAAACTGTAAAGCTAAAAGCCATTTAAACAAATTAGCAATTAAAGAAACCACACAAAATTATAACTGCCAAAGAATTAAATCTTTTTGGATGGCTTCACAAGGAATAAATGCATGCAGACATATTTCTCTAGGAAAGCATTAAACCAAACTTGACATTAAGACGGTTTCACTAGCAAGATGATCAGGTTTGTTAAAGAGGGAAAGGAAGCCGTCCTCCCAGAGGCCAGAATCCCCCAAACCTACAGCCCTTCTTCTCTCCTTTAAACACCATTGTTTTCCCAAAGCTGAATACCTTTCCAAAGAAGAACATGGGGGACATGATACTCTTTCTTTGACCTTCTGTGGCATGTGTTTGGAAGTCATAAAATAGTTATCAGCAAGACAACATGGACACTTACCTCCCCAGATTCTTTTTTTCCCAGGCTCTGCCCATAATCATGTTCCTAAAAGGAAGAGCCTATTTGTGTCTAGTTAATTTCTGGGTGTACATTCTTCCTTTGGTGGCCAGTATATCAATTATGCCATAAAAGGGCAGGATTCAAAGAATATTTTATGGAATACTAAACTCTATCATTAACCTGTCTCTGAAAGCCTCTAGAGGTATAGAATAGCTCCTGAACATTTACTACATAACTCCTGATCATAACCATGCCCTTGAAATGAAAGTACACCATCAAATGTTGTTCTCTATTAGCCAATTGTGCATTATCTTCCTACAGGTAAGGTGGCCTCCTAGTCCATAAGAATGACACACCAAATACTTGCTCACATAAAATCTCATAAAATGTTGAAGTCATTCAAATAAGGAAGTCTCAGTGCAGGAAGAAACTGTTAAATGAAAACAGACAAAATATAGAAAGGTCATTATAAACTGCTAACATGTTTCAGAATCAAATCCTTAAAACAATGGTTTTGTTTGTTGTTGCTGCTGTTTTCCATAAAATGGTATTTTTAAGCCAAAAGGTGGGGGAGGAGGAAGATCCCCGGTGTACATTTTAATTAACTGAAAACCAGCATTTGTGAGCAAGAACACGGGACCAAATGAGGTACAGCCCACAAGGGGGTCGGCTGCAATTCACAGGACAGGATTAGAGTGTGTAAACATCAAGAAACCTCCCCCCATTAGCTATCCATTTGTGTGCTTATCTGTTCATTGTTTTTGCAAATATCCCTGCTGGAGATACAATTTTGGAGTCTAAATATTGTATTACTTCCCCCTCAACATGTTCTCATTTTGCCGTATGGATTCTTTCTATGTGATAAATGACTTGTATATTCCTTTCTGGCTTGGAAAGAGCCATTCGAGGGTGAAATAACGAAACCATTAGTGGAAAGAAACCATCACCACCCCCGTCCCTCAGCACGCTCCTCCCATCACCACCAGAAGGCAGCAGGGCAAACAGATTAGGGCAAGTCTATTTTAGTTTTTCAAAGAGAAGGGTTCTTCTATCATTCACCATTAGCTAGAACCATAATATTTTCAGCCACTGCCATCCTCATTTCACTGAGCTTCTGGTCTTTGGGATTTACTGTCTTCTGGGCTCATCTTAATATGTTTATATGAATCACCGTGAGAAATACTCTACGTTACACAGGGAGAGGTTGCACAGTCATTCAACCACACAAGCACGGCCCGGGAAGGAAACACACGGCAGATTTTTCTTCCAGAACTTCTGGAAGGCTGGTTCTATCACTTTTAAGTGTATAAATTAAACATCTAACTATCTGTGTTGGTAAAAAAAATAATTCAAAATCTAGTTCCTTCCCTTTAGAGGGAAAGAAAGGTGACTTTTCATTTTCATGTTCATTTGGTGATATATCTTTTAATGACTCATGCCCATCATGCACGTTATCCCATAAAATGTCCCCATGTCAGGCCCAGAATGCCAGGTGACACTCGGGTTGTGCAACCCAGAGTGTGGACTGTGGATAGGGGTTGGTTCATGAAGGGCTCATTACAGGTAGGCAGTGGTGAGAGAACTACAGAAAGTATGGTGACTGGGGCGATGCTTTAGTGTTTTAACAGTGTACACTGGTGTAACTTCCAGACATGTGGCTGGTGGTGGAGTCATCTAAATGAACAGGGCACAGAGCAATCTAGGTGCTGTCAAACTCCCTCGGTGAGGCACAGGCGGCACACTGCATGTGTAGTGAGGTCATGTGCAGTAGGGCCAGGCACCTTCCCATGGTGGAGTGGTAAGGAGAATAAACTTGACCCCAGTTTGTGAAGCATGGCTCTGGTGTTCATGTCTGAACTCTCTCTCTCATCATATCCATGCATATATGTATGTATGCATACATGTATATGCACACTAAGCTGGATGCTTTTCCTTCAAGGTGAAAAAAAAGAAGAAAGCCTCCTCAATTTTGTTTCTGAAAGTCCTTTAACTGTCCAATTTTGTGGAATGTACCCAGTCTTCCAGCATTGATCAGTTGAGATCCATGAGACATTTTTATCTATTTTCAATTTAACACTCACATGGATAGAGCTTACTGTGTGGCAAGAACTGTTCTAAGGGCATCTCATTCATCTCCTTCCCCTCAACTTTTGGCAGCCTTATTTCACAACACAAAAGGCTACACATTGGTCTTGCCAAAAAAAGTCTGCCATGTGGTGATTGGCTGAGTGAGCAAAGCAAAATGCCATTTCTGGCATGAACTTTCATGCCAAATTCTTACTTCTTTGAACCACACAATGACAAAATGGTTTATTGGTTTCCAACGACCCACTCATAAAAAGCAATAACCATGAGAGGTTGACATCTCTGCAGGAAGCCATCTTACACCACCTCAGAAGCCCAGAGATACTGGTACAAATACATATGCCATGACAAATGCTACTGCTCCTTTGTTTGCACGTACAGTTCATGCACGCATATCACATACATGATAGACGCAGAAAGCAAACAAAAGCGCTAGGGGCTGGTGCTGGGAATGCTTCTTAGCACACACCAAGGAGATGGCACTTATCTCAGACAAATAAGTCCATGTCCTTGGGTCAGAAATTCGCACAGACACTTGGCATAAGCATGAGCAGCTCAGGAAAGGGCAGCTGCATCAAAAAACACAAGTACCCAGATCTTATCTTTACAATTGCCTTCTGCTGTTAAGGTCACTCACTGTAATAGCGTCTGTGGCCCTCCGTCTTTCCCGGTGCAGCTCGGTACAGAATTGTCCCTTCAAAGGTAGTCTTTCCTGACAGTGAATGAGAGAAGAGAAGGGGAGAGAAAAACAAGAGAGCGGGGAGGAGGGAGCAAATGATGGCAAAAGAAGGAAGAGGAAGAGTCTTTAACTGAACTTGCCTTCAATGAATCTGCTGCAAGAGCTTCATCCACAAAATTAAGTAGAGACCATTAAGCAGGATTTTAAGAATTTTACAGAATGAGCCCAAAGTCCCCATGCAACCAGTATGGCATGAGCACCCAGAAATTGGGGCTTGCCTCTGCAAATGACTGGCATGTACATTATGCCCAGTTTAAACCTGTAAGCCATTTCAACATTGTAACTTAAAGAATAGGAAAACTTCAATTAACGAGAGGGAATCCAATCAAATGGACTCCTTAATTAACTCAATTGTAGAGCACAAGCTCCTCTTTGGAGACTACGACCTATGCATAATACAGATTTAGACACATTATCCTTTATCTTCTACCCCTAGAGACCTACATGATAAAAACGAATATTCATGTCCCCAAGATTCTAAACAAGACACAGAATTCTCTTTAAAAGATCTGTCACCCTCAGTACCTTTAAGCAAGAAAATGTATTAATATACTGGAGAGCGGGGGTTCACCACTAAGGATTGAAACCAACAGTGGCATCCATATAAACATATGGGGTTTTCTGCTTAGCACCAAGGACACCAGAAAACCCTATTTCTCAAAACATCTTAATTGGGATTCTGTTGTGTCAGTCATGAAACTGTACTTAAGCATGAGGACATAGGACTCACCCAGTGTCAAATGTCAAATTATCTTTTTTTGCTGTTACAAGTAGAGATTATCAATTGCATAAGGCTGAACCCTTGGCTAGAGCCCAAATACCTCTGGAACCATGAGCAACTATACAGAATACACACATACTGCCCTGGTTTGAGTGTACTTCAACCCACCCTCCCACCCTCCCACACCCACCCCCACACACACCCACATACATGCACACACACAAAGGCCCTACAGAGAGTACCACCAACAGGCAAAATGATTTGCTAAAGGCAAACTCAATTAATAAACATATTACTTTAAATTATCTGAGAAATAAATTATATTATGGCTTGTTAATTAAATATTCAAACTGGAGGCCAGTCATACAGCTTCCTAATAAGTCTGGAGGATGAAAAAGCTAGGCTACATTTACAGAGAAGCAGGGAGTAGAACTAAGTGAAGGGAGAGAGCAACTTGTCTCACTTCTTAGAAATATTCCATGTTAAAATGGAAAACCCAAGAGAAACCACACTGTCAGCTTCTGGGCCTTGGCCCTCCCCATATAGGAAAGGAATTGTGAATGATCAGACCAACAACTTAAATGGGATCAAGTATTTCCAATTTCCGTGTCCTACAGCCATGGTGGTATACCCTTGTTTTGAAATGCGTCCTTTTTGACAGATGCATTCTATCCAATTAAAGCAAAAACTTAGGCATTCAAATCACTGGCTGTGTAAGAATAATCTGAAGACTAAGAAAAGTTTCAAATGTTCTTTCTAGACGTGAAGCTCTTGAGGACTTTGATGACAAAAGTGGAGCAAGTAACAGTGGCTAGTTTTTATTCGAGCAATTTTTTATTCTGCTTAACTTCAATCATTAAGTTACCAGTAGTCGTCAGAACACAGCTGTTTTGCGAGCTAGGCCCTCTAAAAGTTAACAGCAGCAGTCCTCTCAAGTGTCAGAAAAAAAGGAAGTGTAAGAATTTTTAAAAGGCAGTATTTCGATAATGTTCCTCCAAGTACACTAGAACTTCCATGTGTTCTTCCCCAAGACCAAGTCTGAGAGTCACTGAGGTAGACCATGGCTGTGATGTCTCTAAATGGTCAAGCCTTTCTGCAAAGTCTCTCTGTGCACTGGCAGCAAGGCAATTTGAGATGTAGTCTGGGCTGGGGCTGGGTGAGGACACATAGGTGTCCTATGTGAAGAGCAAAAGACGCAGCCAACTGGAAAGGTTATGAATATGAGTAATGTTGATCTTATTGGGGGAAACAGTATACTGTCACTGTTAAATATTAGTACTTGAAGGCAGTAAACACTATAAAAGGGAAGAGTTTTAAAATTTACACACAAAACCATACACTTACGCTAGCATCTAATTTTGCCTGAAACTATGACATCAATTTGCTCATCATTCTTCATTGCTAATAGAACATCATACTCCAAACAAATACCATCTAATATTAAAAAGAAAAAAAGTCTAATGATGCCACAGAGTGGGATTTGTCAGACTGGCTTTCATTTTTATACGCAAGGGATGTTGAGCAATCCATTTCTTACAGCTAATGAAACACAATTATTTCTGCATCATGGCAGTGGTTTGCTAAACATTTTTTAAAACCATCTTTGCTTTCTCTCTTTTTTTTGAGACAGGGTCTTGCTCTGTCACCCAGGCTCGAGTGCAATGGCACAATCATAGTTCACTGCAGCCTTGACCTCTTGGGTTCAAGCGATCCTCCTGCCTCAGCCTCCTGAGTAATGGGACCACAGGCAGATGCCACCATACCTAGCTAATTTCTATTTTTTGTAGAGATGGGGTTTCACTATGTTGCCTAGGCCGGTCGCAAACTCCTGGGTTCAAGTGATCCTCCCACCTCAGCCTCCCAAAGTGCTGGGATTACAGGTGTGAGCCACCACACCTGGCCTCCATCTTCATCTTTGTCTTAGCCTGACAAGCCACTAAAGTATCAGAACCTCAACTTTTTAAATAAGGAATTAGGAAAATGAGAAATTCAATACCAACAGAAAACTCATGGTTATTAATGGTTACAGAAAGAAAATGCAAACTTTCTCCCTCTGAAGATTGTGGGAAATAACTGAAAATGTTTCTGTAGCTATAGAACTAAAAAACAGGGACACTTTTAGCTTTACAACCATTATTTGAAAGCAAATAATATCAAAGGATGTGAAAAACAGAAAAGACACATTTATGTCTTAAATGTAAGGCAAAATACATATGAAATTGAAATTGGACAGCAGTCATATCTGGATTTCTTTGCCACTGCACATTATTTAGTCAACAGTAGAATGTGCAAAATTGTAACTGAAAAGGCAATTAACTAATCATGATCTGTGACAATAAGAGGAAGAAATAAGCTAAACTGTACTCAGGCTTGAAATCTGTCAGATGACCTGTGAAAAGGTAAACTATTTGTGTAATGGTGGCAGCACCAGAATGTGTACGGAAGGCTTGCATGTCATTTTCTCCCCATCACTCAGAAGCCTGGGAGTTAATTTCACTGGGCTTCAGTGTTCTCATCTGACACTGAGTTAAATAATATCTAAATTCCTTTCCACCTTAACATCATAAGATTCTGCTACACTATTAGCACAACCACTTGACTGTTTTGATTTTTAAAAACCTAATTTACTAAACACTTTTTTGGACTACTGATCTGTTACATGGGAGCCCATTTTATTATTTTTTTTTAATTTCTGGTTGAAACCTCTTTGCAAGCCCTAATGAGTAACTAGGTTTGGGGGACAATTATCAATGGCTGCTAACACTCAAAAAGTAGGATGGCCAGACATTATGAGCCTCCAAGTGGATTATCCATTACCACCTAGGTGGCAGGTCTGCGATATATTTTATATATTATATATATATATATTTTATATATATATATATTTTATATATATATATATATATCTCCTGAATCTAATCAAGTCCCTAGATCTAATGATTAATTTATAGGAATACAGATTTAATGGCACAACAGAGATGAAATCGGCAAAAGCCACACTGTGAGAAATTAATGGAAAAAGGGGCTCAGTTGCTTTAGCAAAAAAATTACAAGAAAAAAAGGAGATATGAAGGAGAAATCTATAGATTCAAACAGATTTGAGACATACTAACGGCAATGTATGTACTTTATTTGGATACAGACTCAAATGAATGGTAATAAAGAAGACTTTAGGGGAAAGTGAACAGTGACCATGTGTTTAATTATTCTAAGGAATTGCCGTAATTGTATGTGTGTGAGATAAATGGTATTTTAAGACACTCTTTTATTGATGCATGTTAAAATATTTATGAATGAAGTTATATAATATTTGGGGTTTGCCTTCAAGATAATATGGACAAAGCCTATGGAGGGCTATAATTTTAACAAATTGGCCAAAGGTTGATAATTGCTGAAGCTGAGTGATAGGTACACAGAGGTTCATTAGACTATTCTTATTTTTGTATATGTTAGACATTTTCAATAATAAAAAAGTTTATAAGAATTTTTTTTTGAAAAACTACCTTTAAGGTTTCATAAGTTCTGAAAATGGTAAAGATGTTTTCAAATTTAAATATGCAGCAAAAAGTTTCTGCTACTACATAACTATAAATTTTCCTCTCTGAGATAAAATGGATAAAATATCCACCAACACAATCATTGCAATTCTTTCTTTGATAGACTAGATTACCCTAAACAAAGATCTAAGAAAGTTTAGAGACTTTCATAACCAACTACCATATGTAAAAATACATCAGAATAAGAGAGAGAAAAGCAAGTTCAAAAGACTTTCACCTGTCATTCAAAAATAAAAATGCCTCCTTATAGTAAAAGGGGATTCAATAAGCATTTATTAAACACCTACCATGTGTCAAGCAGTCTTGGCACACTCCCTTATAAATATAATGCCAATGTTTCTTCTATCACATTCATCCATTGGTACACAAAATTCAACTCAATAACTACTTCAAAGACTTTCTGGAAGTAGAAATGTGAAGAATGCAAATACCAAATAAACATGTGCACATACAGAAGTAGGGGTGTATGTGTGTGTGTCAGAAACAAAGAGATATATGTGCATTCACTGTATACATGGTTCATATTCAGATACAGATTTTGTCATTCTTAGAAAAACCTTACCCTAATGTGTGGTAGCATTTAAATTAAGAGGATTTGCATACAATGTCACTATGATCTCTAAAAATTACCAGTATAGCACAAACATTAGAAATTTAACTTACTCCCATATCTGTGTATTAATTAAGCAATCTCTGTGAAAAATGAACTGTAATTTGTGAAGAGTATTAGTGGGTTGGCCTAACAAAGACCTAGATTAAGTACATTTTATCTCATACCAGAGTAAAAAGCTAGATGTCTTTTGTGTATGAACCACATTTTGTCTTTTATGGTTTCATACAAAAGTAATATGCATGTACTATAATTATAAAAAGATGTTATCACTGGGGGAAACTGGGTGAAGGGTACAAGGATCTCTCTGTACAGTTTTGTATTTATTGTTGTAACTTTCTGTTAATCTATATTTCAAAACAAAAAGGTTTTTGTTTTTGTTTTTGTTTTAAGTAAAGCACATCAAAACTACTAACACCATTATCTGGGAATGGAGAATAAGCAGATCCCTTTTAAAACCAAAGGCTCTACTTACAGAAATCCTACCAGTACATATAATTTCTGTATGTGATCTGATCCAATTACAGAAATCTTAACATAGTCACACACTGAAGCAAATTCAGGGTGTAAGTGGCCACTGGATATATATATTTTTTAAATAGTCTCTCTCTGTAGCCCAGGCTGGAATACAGTCGTGTGATCATGGCTCACTGCAACCTCTGCCTCCCGGGTTCAAGCACTTCTCATGCCTCAGCCTCCTGAGTAGCTGGGATTACAGGTATGTGCCAGCATGCCTGGCTAATTTTTGTTTTTTTGTTTTTGTTTTTAGTAGAGACAGGGTTTCGCCGTGATGGCCAAGCTGGTCTCAAACTCCTGGGCTCAAGCTATCCACCTGTCTTGGCCTCCCAAAGTGCTGGGATTATAGGCATGAACCACCATGCCTGGCCTGCTACTGGAAATTCTGTCAGAACACTGAGAGATACTATTTCTCTCTTTCAGGGAATTACTTCAAGTTAGCAAGCTATTCATTATCCTCACATCTGCTCCTCTATGAAGCCCCACATCCCCATGGGACTGGCCTCTTTGTGCCCCATTCTTCTTCAGATGCTTACTTTGCAGAGCACCTGGACACTTTGCTGAACTTGGGTTTGCATGTCCGCTTTCTGCAGTGTGAGCTTACTGAAAGCAGGGACCCTGTCTGATTTGTCTCTGTATATCGTCAGTGCCTTGGACAGTGTTTTAGTAACAACACGGTGTCAATAAAGATTGAATGAATGAAGAATAGAAGGAAGGAAGGAAGGAGAGAAAGAAGCATGGATAGATCGATGGATATGGACCAACGGATGGAGAGATGGGCCCTCTTTTCCTTAACTGCTTATACAGGAAGATTACAAAAGCCATGTACCCTTTATCAGAAGCAGCCATCCTTGTTAGGAGACCATGCCTCTCCGGGGATTCAAAATCCCCTCAACAATGGCAACTAAACATGGCTGCTGAAACTATTGGGCTCTCCTGGTCTTGAAATGGAAGGCTTTTAATTGAGTAACTGTGTGTGGGGAACAGTCTCTAGAAGAGAAAATGCCCCTTCTGAATAGGTGATGACAAAATGCTAAATGGGAAGACCATTCCACCCAACCTCCTAATCCTCTGTACCAGGAATTCCAGCACCATATACCTTTAACTGATGGGTCAGCCAAGGTGAGCTGTCCATATTACTGACTTGGAATGAGAGAAGTCAATTTGTTTCAATAGTTCTAAAGATACAAGAGGCATTACTCCCCTGATCTTCCAGCTCTGAGAGCATAGCTAAGATGGCAGGACACCAAGATGTCAAGACTTTTCCTAAGAGGTTGTCTAATACTTCCCCAGATCTCCTCCTCTGCATCAGTAGAGGAACTCCGAAGTAATTTCCAAATGCAGTCACAATGCTTCAGCCAACACACTATCAATCAGTATGCAAGCAGCCTCCAAGCAACTGATACTAACTGGTTATGTCTCAACAGTTATCTTGACTAACAATGAGAGCAACCATTTAGTATGGGTCTGCTATGGAGCAAGGTGGTTTATGCACATTATTGCTATTGGAACTTGTAATGAATTTATTCATGGAAATAATGTTATAATGACCCAATTTGGTCCTCCCTCCAAAAAATCCCATTTAATCCACAATGTCCCTAACATAGAGTACTGTTATTATGGGACCTAATTACCAGGTACAATAGTTTTTTGTACTCTATTCCAGAGTACAAAAGAAGACACCAGGGCAGCTAGAATTCTAATATGGATTTTGAAAGCAATAGTACCTTCCACTAATGTGGGATCAAGGACACCTTCTCCCCTCCCAGTAGTACTCATCAGCTGGGCCATGTTAATAGAGAATCCTCCTGCCCTGAGCCAGAGAAGGCAACAGGAGCTCCAAGACACCTTGTTTGCCCCTCAACCCCTTCCAAACCTTCCTACCATAGACTCTAGGATGGAATGGGGTTCAGGGGTAGGAGGGTCCCGGGCTTTGGCAGTGGAGGGAAGGAGCACTGCTGAAGCCACTGGGTAACCAGCAAGTGCTGCTGTTTCTGGGTATGTCAGGCTACATCATCCAGAGCTGCTGCTGAGACACCAAGTGAAGGAAGTCGCCTGAGCACTTCTCTGGAAATGGCGTTACCTCCAAATCAGACATTTATGTAATCATACTACTGGTTAAATAAAAGAGACACAAACTAACATGAGAACACCACTCAAGTCAGGTTTTTCCAAATGAAAAAGGAAGACATTTAAGAATGATTTGGGCAGGACTAAGCTGCCCTCCTCTTGTCAGAAAGGAAATTCTGCAACCCCAGGTAGTGCTGCACAGTTGAGCCTCCTACAACATTCATGCCCATGACCTTGGCTCAAGACGGCACAAGAGATACACAGACGCCCACAGTTGGGTTAGTGACTGGGAGAACAAAGTTTCCCGGTCCTGACCTTTTGCTCCGTGAGCTGGAAAGGGCAGCAGAGAAGCTGGAGGGAGACCTTCAGGCCCTGGAGAAAGAAAGACCTGAAGTTCGTTGTCACCATCGCAGAAGGACACACATGCTCACCACCCAAGGTGGGACCTGGACTCTCAGTTGTCTTGACCTACTTTTAAGGGGATTGGCATGCACTCATCTTGTCATAGCACTTTACTTCTCACCATCACTGATTTTTTTTTTTTTTTTTTGCAATTTCTCCAAGTCCCTCAAGGGATGCTGAGAAATACTGACAATCCCATTTGGTTCATTTTTTAAATAATTATGAACTTACAGTAAGCAACACTCTAGAAGTATATGGAGGCACAGCAACATGGGCCACCCATGAGACAGTATTACCAAGGCATGAAGGCTGGCAGTTACCTATCCAGAGACATACAGAATGTGTGGCTATAGGTCACACCTTTATAGTGATCAGCTTCCTAAACCACAGTGGGTTAAGGTAGTATAACCAAAAAAATACTCGTGAGCGTTTACCACAGCCTCTCGGCATAGGATACAGAACAGAAGGGAGGCTGGAGCACAGCCTGCCAGTCCCCCCCTCCCCCGCTCCTGCTTGGTAGGGTGGACTTCCTTACTTGACTTTGATAGCTGCTCATCCTGGGAAATGCCAAGCTCATCCGACTCCCCTGACAGCTCCTTGATGAAGTTGGAAGGAAACATTCCAGTCTTCCCGTTGAGAACACCTTCCCACCATCCTTCCTCTACCTGCAGAGATACAAACAAAAGAGCAGAGATGCAAGGGTCAGGTTAGACATGGTGGTTTCCAATTTTGCTCCCGTCTGTATGGTATAGCATGTAGAGCCCACGCAGGGAGACTAGATGGCTTTAAAGTTAACAGGGAACAAGAAAACAGACCACATAGAGCCTTGAGATTCAGGCTAAAGAAGGGGGTGTTTACCTGGGGTCCATAAATGCAAAGAGACAAAATTAATACTTCATTTTCATTGGCCTCTAACTGAAATTTGGCATCTGCTTTGGTTATGAATGTAGGGTAGGTAACACATCAATATTAGAAGGACCTGTGACTCATCACCAAACAAACCACAGATATTTTCATATCACATCATAGATGCTATGAGTATCTCAAAATATCTTTTGTGCTCATTGCTGCTTTGAAATGGTGATAGTTATTACACCTACTGGGAGACCTTTGCTATTTAGTCTATTAATAAGGATACCTATAGATTACTATATCAAAATTTGGTTTTAAAATAATTTGACAACTATTTCAATATAAATTGTTCCCTTTATAATCCTATGTGTTTTATTTTATGCATTTAAAACCATTATCTAAAAACTGAGAATGGCTTCCCCAGACTACCAAACTAACTAAACAGCTTAAAAAATATAGTTAAAAATTTACCTGTAGGCTAAGAACTCAATCAGAAAGTATAAGAGCTTCCTGTACATTTCTGAAGGGTTCTAGCTTACCCTAAGATGAACCGAAAGCAGGTAGGGAGGTAGGAAGGGTAGCGAGACTATGATATCTGAGTAAGGAGTGAAGGCTGAATCGGGGGAGCAGTGAGAATGGATGAGGCAGATTTGGATTAGAGGCCCTTTGAGGTCTGAGCTGGCCTTGAGTGATCAACTAGCAGGGATGGGTGACAGAAGGGTAAAAAAATTGTCCCTGCATTTTGTAATAGAGCCACTAGTAGAATAGCAGAAGTCACAATAGCAAACTGGCTTCTTAGAGGAAAATAAGGGCAGTTTGAAAACAAGCAAGTATTAAGTTATAAGCAGTATGGTGGGGTACAATACAACCTTTGGAATTGTTTTACCATGTACACGTACAGACAGTCTCCAATTTACAATAGGTCGACTTAGGATTTTTGACTTTATGATGGTGCAAAAGTGATATGCATTCAGTAGGAACCATACTTCAAATTTTGAATTTTGATCTTTTCCTAGACCAGCAATAGGTAGTACAATACTTCTATAATGCTGGGCAGCGGCAGCAAACCTCAGCTCCCAGTAAGCCATGTGATCACGAGGGTAAACAACCGACACTCTTCAGTATGCTGTGTTGCCAAATGATTTTGCCCAACTATAGGCTAATGGAAGTGTTGTGAACACATTTAAGGTAGGCTAGGCTAAGGTACGCTGTTTGGTAGGTCAGGTGTATTAAATACATTTTCAACTTATGATATTTTCAACTTATGATGGTTTATTGGGACATAATCCCATTGTAAGTTGAGGAACGTCTGTATTACCAATCCAAATTAATAAATACAACTTAAAAGTTAAAATAATTTAAACAAAAAAGAAAAAGAAACTTTGAGTCAAAAGTCCAGTTCAAATTTTGTCTGTCCTGAAACTTAGCAGTTGTGTGACTTTATTCAAATTTGTCCTACCAAAATGAACCCCGTTTTATTCCCATCTGCATGATGGGAATAATTAACACACTTCACAGTTGTCATCTTTAGGACAGCATCTCAATCTGCGTTAGAGGTATATATGCATTACTAATCTTCACTAGGGGCTGCAGGACATAGAACTGTATAGGACATGTCCTTAGTTTTCCTCAAGAGGTGAATACTCTACCAAGATAGAAAGGTGTGACTAAACATTAGCAATGCAAGGTAAATAGATGAGAAAAGACCATGACTTAGCACACATCAAACTTGTTACACAAAGTTGAGCTCACTGAGATCTGTGGTGCTAAAGGAAGGCTTTGAGAAAAAAGAAATCAAAATTAAGGTAGGTTTTAGAAGAAGAAATGGCAGCCATACTTAGGGGACAGGTGTGTATGAGAAAGGGGGCTGCTGATGGAGCCTGTGGAATGGAGATAACCTGAACGATATGTTTAGAGCATTTATAAGGAAACTTGTGTGATACAGACTCGCAGAGTGGCAATTACATTTGCACGATCACAAAATCTTCGGGAGAGAATCCAGATGACGGCATCCATGCACAACTGTCCCAACGACTATTTGATACCAAATCGTGGCATTTCACAGCATTTCCACTGAAATCATTCCATGTTTCTATGCCAATTCAACTGACACATATTATTTTTTCAAGGAGCTTTTTATAGGCTTAGATGGTTAGGAAGATTCACCATGAGTCTCAGTATCAATCATCACAGGATTTGTTGAGCAGAGTCCTTTGTGCTGGTACTGAATAAGAAACCAGAAAATGACCCTCTCTCTCCCAGGAGTCACAGGGCAGGAGGGGAAAATCAAGGGCACAAACCACAAATGAGCAGTCCCTGGCATAATCCCCAACAGCACGGGATAGCTGGGCCAATTCCAACCCACTTAGTTCGAAGATGTCTGGAACATTCCTATTCCTAGTAATAAGTGGCTCCTGCCCAAGATCCCTGAGGGAAGCCATCCTGATGTGTAGGAAAAGCAGGCTGTCTGCTGGGAAAAGAGATGTATCTTCACCTCACCACACCCCCAGATGCCTGTATCACTGTCAAAAGCACAGTCTGAGAGGAGTGGCCTATGGGAAAATGGCAGAGGTCTATCATTAGCCACACAGTAAGTGGAGGGGCAGACAATAAAACCACTGCTCGTCGCCTGGGCACACACTTCCCATCACAGGCGCACCATGGGCAAGATGCTCATTTCTCTGTGAGCTGGAGCCCTTCATGAGGATGGTGTGGGTGGCCCCAGTACCAGTGAGAGTCGTTCAGTACTATTTCCTTCTATAACCAGGCCAGCTATTTTGGTCTCGAGACTGAGGTTGGAGACAGGAGAAAAATGATACCTCACACTATCCCTCTTCAGAGATATTCTAGTTCAACTTCCTGCATAAAGATGAGGACATGGACACTGCCATGTGATTTCATTCATTCATTCATTCATTCATTCACTCATTCTAAGAGTAAAGCACAGTGCCTCACACATTGAATGAATGAATGAACGAATGAATGGCAGGGACATTATTGGGAAAAATCCTCCATGGGACCTATAGAGCTCTGATTTCCCCCACAGAAAAAGGTTTCCTTCCTGTGAGGAGCAAAAGGAACTGAGAGATCCTAACTATATTCGCCACTGTTCTTAACTAGGTACTGCCACACCCAGGTCTGTGAGGTCCTCCCAATTCCACCAATTCTACCAATATTTAGTGAGCACCTATCTTGCACTGCCCCAGTACCTGGAGACAGATCCATTGCTGAACAAAACAGATAAAGACTCCATCCTTGAGAAGTTTCCAACAAGAGAGAGGAAGTTACAGAGCCTGAACACCCCATGACCCTTCTTAGAAATCAAGCTTACTTATGTTTGCATTTCTATAGTTAAGAAAAGAAAGAAATGCATCTCTTTGTAAGAAAGTAGGGATCATGAATACCACACCAAGGGCTTATAACTTCCACCCCAAAGAAAGGACAATAATAAAAGGGGGCAGATGCCCATCTTCTCCCTTCCCCACTCATAAACAGTCCTCTGCAGGCCTTGGCTCTAGGCTGAGAACAAATCCCACCTGTGTCCCTCTATGACCAACCCAGCCAGCTCTGGAGCCCTCTGATTAGTTTTGCCTCTTCTAGAACTTCATATAAATGCACTAAGATACAATTTCACTGTGCCCCAAGAGTGAATCTCACCTTTGGCCCAGAGCTGGAAGCAGAGCAGCTTACACCTGGTAGTGTTTGAGAATGACAGAATAAAACCACTTCAACAGTTTCTATCTGAGGGCCTTGAAATTTTCATGTCTTTACAATCAACAGCATCTAAGTGGGTTCAGAGTCCAAGGAAGTAGTTTTTAAATCTTAGCCCTGTCAGAGATTGGGCAAACACCTGGGTGAACTTCAATACTCCCATCCCCACCCCTTCTTGCACCCCATTTGTAAGGCATTAAAGAAGTCTGTGACTGAAAAGATAGCGTGCTACCTGTGAGTACTTGGCTATTCAGACCAGTTCCTATTTAACACCCCTGAAGTTTTACCTGTCAACTGGACTAAGAAGGGGAACAGAGGCTTTACCAGGTCTACAGTCTACCGAAGGGCACAAGTAGCAAGACAGAAAAAAATTCATCTAAGGACGACTATAGCTTTTTTTAATCCAATGAATACTTTGATACCCAAACCCCAGTCAGAAGCACACTGGAGGGGTGGGTTTGAGGGAAGCCTGGGGTTAGGGGGATGCACACAGGCAAATGAAGTCAGCTTCATTGTTTCAAGAGCTGTTTTACCATTCTTCCCATAAAAGAAAAGTGACACATCAAAGTCTAAGGAAAGGCCCACACCTTAATGTTGCTAAAATTTTCCTCAAATTTTTTTCAGAAGTAACTGAATGAAAATTGTAATACTGTTCTTTCTCTTAGTTGTGAAAGGCAGGGAAAGGTGTTTTGAGAATTTTTAAAACACTAGAAAAATGTTAAGATAGCTTTTAAAGCTTTTTTAAAATTGAAGTATAATTTACATAAATGCACAGAACTTAACAATACAAGCTGATTAGTTTTGATAAATGCCCATTGTAGCCAACGCCTCTATTAACATACAGAGCATTTTCATCACTCCAGAAAGTTCCCTGTGCCCCTTCCTAGTCAATCCACCTCCAAGCAATCATTAATCTGATTTCTATCACCTTTGATTCATTTTACTTCTTCTAGAACTTCATATAAATGTGCTGAGACATAATTTTAACTTTTTAAATATTATTGAAAATACAAACCGTTTCTGGCAAATATGTTTTTCTATCAGTAGAATTGGTGAAAAAAAGCATATCTTTAAGGGGGGCATTTCCTGAAGGCATAAACACCTACATTATTTTCAATTTCAGAGGATGTGAGAAAGCTGGCTATGTCAAATATAAACAAGCATTATCTAGGTCCTAAATGGCTGGACCAATGTTTTCCCCCAGTTCCTGTGTAGTTCATTGTATGATTACCTCTTTCTGGCTGGGCCAGAACATTCCATTCACATAGAGAAGTTGATTTTCATTCCCTCCCCTCACTCTTCTGAGAACAAGGCTATTCTACATGAGAGGGGGCCCTCAAAGAGAAATCTGTAGAGTAACTGGAAGGGAAGTCATTTAAGAAAACATATACAATTTCTATTTAAGACTTAGGCCAACTGCCCAACAAGACAGAGCAACATCCATGATTTTTCATCAGAGTGGAAAGGGTTTCTGGTAGAGCTTTTGGAAACTTCCTTCAGCAGTGCTTGATAATCTTGTCCTTCAAAAACAGCCACAGGTCCCCAAATTCCTAAGTGAGTCCAATGCTAAGGTCTTTCTATCATTCCAATTAAAAAATATGAATAAATGGTAACACAAGCCAGCAAGATAACCTTTCTGATGAATCAAGATCCTCAAGTTTTCTCCCATCACTATTTCCAGGTGAGAAAATGGTTATGGGGATATATTCACCTGGGAAATCCCTAGATTAGGAATCTTTAAACAGGTGCTCCTTTGAAAGTTCAGTGTGGCCAGCGCTATAACTTTGATCTCAACCCCATTTCATTGCATCCACCAGCACCTGCTTTCTATAACCTATACCTGTCCCAAAGGTTCACAGGTCCTCCCCTACTGCAGAGCAAGGCTCTACTAACACCATGTCCTCCTTCCTCCAGCACCTAACAAAAATACCACTCACCATTTGCATATTCAGTTGAAATCTCATCTATTCTACAAAGCATCTTCTTCACCTTCTGTGACTACTCCTATTTTTATATTCCTCTCTCATTCATCAATGCCATCATTTGCCACTTCGGTAACATCTTGGGTGGACAGTTACCTTAACTGTGTATATCTTGCCCTCCCTCACTAGACTTAACATGTTTCAAGAGACAGGTTCTATTCAATCAATCTCTGAATCTCAGTAAACACAGTTTCTCTCAGAGTGTAAGCACTGAAATATTTGATAAATCCCACAGCTATGCAAATCTATTATAAATACCTTTAAACTTGCAAATATGTTACTTTTATATGATTGTGGCCTTTTTTTTTTTTTTTTTTTTTTTTTATACTTTGAGTTCTAGGGTACATGTGCATAACGTGCAGGTTTGTTACATATGTATACTTGTGCCATGTTGGTGTGCTGCAACCATCAACTCGTCAGCACCCATCAACTCGTCATTTACATCAGGTATAACTCCCAATGCAATCCCTCCCCACTCCCCCCTCCCCATGATAGGCCCCGGTGTGTGATGTTCCCCTTCCCGAGTCCAAGTGATCTCATTGTTCAGTTCCCACCTATGAGTGAGAACATGTGGTGTTTGGTTTTCTGTTCTTGTGATAGTTTGCTAAGAATGATGGTTTCCAGCTGCATCCATGTCCCTACAAAGGACACAAACTCATCCTTTTTTATGGCTGCATAGTATTCCATGGTGTATATGTGCCACATTTTCTTAATCCAGTCTGTCACTGATGGACATTTGGGTTGATTCCAAGTCTTTGCTATTGTGAATAGTGCTGCAATAAACATACATGTGCATGTGTCTTTATAGCAGCATGATTTATAATCCTTTGGGTATATACCCAGTAATGGGATGGCTGGGTCATATGACCTGTTTTGTATGCTGATGATTCAAATCTAATCAACTTTCTCTTCTAAACACGGCTTCCTTCTCCTTAATATGAATGTTTTACCATCTCTGCACATTAGGAAATCAAAGGTGTTCATGTAAACATGTAAAAGTTATTTGGAGAAGTAATTGTAGAACAGCCCAAGCTCTATGGATTATCAAATTCCAATAAGCAGATATTTTATATTTATTTATTTTTATTTTTTTGCAAAGAGATACAAACCCTTCTAAAGCAAGGCGATATCTTAACAGGTAAGAACTTCGGTATGCTTCGATCACCTATTAACTGATCAGCGTTTGAATAAACTTGACTTCCCATGGGCAAAAAATGACATGAGGATGGACTGCCTATCCACACCCACAAAAGTTGTCTGACTGATTTAAAGTTCTGATGAAGTTCAAGGGCCTATTTAACTCTAGCTAAGTGTACCAAATCTTCTATGGGCACAAGAAGGAAGATGCAGAAGTACTTCGAAAATGGAAGTTATCATCTTTGCAAGCCACAAAACCAGGTTAGGCTTTAAGCCAGCCTGACTGGGGGCCACTGGGAAAAGTAACCATAAAGAACACAGAAAAACAAGAATCTTTGAACATCCCTTGAGCCATGACTGAGAGACTGGCTAAGACCAAGCTAATCCAACACAAGAGGAAAAGTGGCTCCTTTCCCAGGCTCTAGATAACATAGAAAAACAAAGTGGCTTCGGCCAGGTGCAGTGGCTCACACCTGTAATACCAGCACTTTGGGAGGCCGAGGCGGGTGGATCACAAGGTCAGGAGATCAAGACCATCCTGGCTAATATGGTGAAACCCCGTCTCTATTAAAAAAGATACAAAAAAAAATCAGCCAGGTGTGGCGGCAGGCACCTGTAGTCCCAGCTACTCAGGAGGCTGAGGCAGGAGAATGGCGTGAACCCGGGAGGCGGAGCTTGCAGTGAGCCGAGATCATGCCACAGAACTCCAGCCTGGGTGACAGAGCAAGACTCCATCTCAAAAAAAAAAACAAAAAACAAAAAAACAAAGTGGCTTATACACTTTTCAAAAACAACAACAACAACAACAACAACAACAACAACAAAATAACAACAACAAAAAAACACATCATAGGCCAAAAAGCCCACATAAAAATTCCAGGGGCCTTCAAATGCTATTTCTCCTATAAATCTCATTCACATGCCATCTCTGTTCTTCCTATAATTAGAACTTTGCCTGTATTTATTTGTCTTCTCCATTCAGGATAAAAATGACCCAGTGTGTATTCACAATGATTTCTTTAAAAATATCAATCCAGGAATTCACAGCCTGCTACTTTCCTTTTGAATTGGCAGTCTGGTTCCTTTGGGTTCACAACGATGATTTCTTTTCACAGCACAACCATCACTCTCCAGCCAGGAGCTAGAAGCATGGCAGGTGCTTTCTTGGCAGGCACCTTGCTTTGCCAACTCCACTATCCCCACACTGCCCTGAGCATTCCCTTCCTTCCCTAAACCATGCTTTGGAGGCTGGCTCAGGCTGAGCAGTCAGGGCTGGTAGACTCGCTCCTGCCAGATGAGCAAGCTGTTCACCCGACCAAGGGTCAAAGTTGTTTCTACCTAAACCTGCTTAAGTCTCTTGCTCATTATTGGTAGCACACATTTGGTTAAATTGCACAAAAATATGCAGGTGTGAAGAGAAAGAGTTGGTGGTGAGGAAGGATAAAGGTAATGATCTGAAGGTTTTAAAAAAAACCGTTGCCACATTTGGTGTGAAGGAGACAACTAAAGAAGGTAAGGGGTGAGTGGTGGGGGGTGTGGCTCTAGAACTTGAGACAGAACCCAGTGGGAATCATCGAGGATGCACCATGGATGCAGAGATAGATGGAACTCAAACCAGCAAACCCATATTTAGGGAAGTGGCCTTGGCCCTATGTCATAAGATTGTATTGATAAATTATGAACGAATATTCATTTTGATATTTTAAGCTAAAATTAGATATTAAGGCAGATGTTTTAGGACTTTAGGATTCCCTACTTGATTCAACTCTTTCAAAAAAACTAGTCCGTAAATTCAAAATCCTCCTAAGGCTTATCTGTCGGGGCAAAAAGAGAAAAAAAGTGTGTGTGTGTGTGTGTGTGTGTGTGTGTGTGTGTGTGTGTGTGTATGTGTGTGTGTGTACAGCTTTGCAAAATTAAGAGAAATCCATCTATTAATCAATAAAAATATTATACACATACAATACATGTTATATTTTATTAATAGATTAATCCTACAGTATTGCAAAACTATTATGTTCTTGCCTTGATCTGTCTCTGTGATTTAGGGGTTTTTGTTTATTGCCTTTTTCTGTTTATTTTTAATCATCAGTGGAATTAGAGAAGAGCTATCATTAGCATTTATATAACATTCACTACAAGAGAAAAGGACAGATTTTATATTATACAGTGACAAGGGCCCAGTCTCTGCAATATAACAAGTAAACTGGAACAATGGGGAATTTTTGATGATATTTTAAAACTTTGGATTAAAAGGCCAGCCTTTACACATTTTGTTTTATGTAAATATCATAGACTATATGGTTATTTTTTCCTTTTTCCTACTTGAAGCAAGTCCAGAATGACGAGCAGGATTTAGCTGGCAGTGAATAATAGAAAGGAGGCTGGTATTGTAGATGATGGCAAAGGCCTATCAGCCTCTAGGCAAATCCAGTAACAGCTCTGCCAGCGCTCCTCTCTCTCCTTTATGCAATCAACATTCAGTTTCTCTGCAGCCAATAGGCAGGCAAAAGTGGGCAATATTTCTGAGAAATGTATTAATCATTTTCCTGGTCTTGACTTGTGGTTTTTCTTAATGCATTATTACAACATTAAAAGAAAAGTCATCTTCTATGACAGAAGCATTTTCAATTCTTGTTCCCTTTCAGTATTTGATCACAAGCATATAGATATATTTTACATGGTTTTATCCTAGTGTATGCAGTTTTGTGTTCTGATTTGTTCAATTTGCAAAAAAACTATTTTTGTATTTCCATTGATTCATTTACTTATTCAGCAAGCATTTATTAAAGTGCATATTAGGTTTCAGGCACTATTCCAGGTACCATAAATATAAAAATAGACAAAAATCAGGTCCCTGCCATTGAAAAGCTCTCAGCTTAGTAGAATATAACAGATAATTACAATGCAAAGTATCATAACAAATACATATTTAAAAACCTGTGTTTACCATCTTAATGGCTTCACAATGTTCTACCTGGAAAATATACCTTAATTTTCCTTCTTGATTATTTTTCATTATCACAAATACTGCTGTAATTAACACGTTTCACATGTTTCTTCTATCATCAATCAGTTTCTGTGGATAAATTCTCAGGAACGAGATCACTGAGTCAAAAAGTGTTATTCAGATATCTATAGCTCTTGACATACCTTGCCAAATAGCTTCATATAAGGATAACACAGACATACAAATTCACCAGTTCTTCTACGCCTTGCCAACAGCCTTACCACTAAATATTTTCTTCGGATTTTCATAAGTAAAAACCCATTATTGTCTTAATTTGTATTTATTTAATTAACAGCCAAGCAGAACATTTTCTTGTGGTTAAGATATTTTTCTCCGTCTGGGTTCTGTGTTTATGGCAAATTTATCTATAATTTATCATTGTTATAAGAGCTTCCTAATATTTTCACATACTACATATATAATAACTTTTGTCATAATTTGTTGCAAATGTTTTCCTATTTATTGTCTTTCTTTAGTTGGACTACCTTCAATTCATACCAAAATCTTAACCATTTTTCTTATTAGTCACATCTGTTTATTTTTTCTTCTGGAATTTCTTTCCATGGAGAAAGAAATTTGTCATTCTACCACTGAAATAAATGTTCTCTGTTGTCCATTCATTTTTTTCACTCATTTAACTTTCAATAAATGTCTCCTATGTGCCCTGCTTGCCACCAGGGGTAAAAAAGGATGAATGACATGTTAATTATCCAAAATTTGGAAGTAGGTAAAAGGGGTTCCTGCATGCCCTCCCAGTGCCACACTGGGGACCCCATTAATTGCTTCTGGAGGGACATGTATCTCTGCTTGGCACACTATTTACTATTTATGAGGCTAGTTTACAACTCTGTTACTGTGGATGTTAACTGGTGAAAACTGAGAGCACTGCAAATGATTCCTGCCAGGTAGTAACAAAAATAAATTTTGACGAGCAGAAATGCAAAGGATTTGTACCCTAAAAAAGATAACCTCAAAGGTCACAGTTTTATTGCACTGTAGGGCACTATGTAGTTATGCATGTAACTTAGCAATCTTAAATATTTTTTTTCAGTCATTATCTTTGTTCTTTCACAATTCTCTTCAGGCCAGCCCTACCATCTTACAGATCCCTTCATTAATGAGTTAAATAAAACTCTGACACAGGCTCACATTAGGTTATGTACGAGTTAGGAAATCTGGCTTCTAGCATCACCCCTGCCACTTCCACCCCCATGACAGTTCCCTTAAGGTCCTCCTCAACTTCTAGCTTCCTTTTCTATGAATTGTGGGTTTCTGTAAGGTCAGAGGGCATCAGCAAACAATAAGCAATTAGAAAACTGTGTTTCTACATATAGATACAACTGTTGAATCAGAATGAATGATAAGGTTCTAAGCCTAAAACCCAGGATCCCTTGGGCCTAAGGGAATCTGGAGGGACATTTCACTAGCAAGAACAAGAGAATGTGGTACAGCAGGAAGAGTGAGGGTCTCCAATCACAGGGACCAGGCTTGGCCGTCAACCCTGCCTCTTCTAGGGTCTCTTGATCCTCCTTCCTCATCACACACAATAAACTGTGTGGGCTGAGGAAATGGGCTAACGCTTAAAGAACTTTGTCACATCTGCTACATACTACAGTCTTCTAAGAAATTTCACTCCTTTTTTTTGGCCTCTAAATCCACAATGTCCCCCACAATAAATACTAAATCCATGCTCTAAAGATGGATCTGGGTCACTCTGGATACCCAGAGTCTATGATCAATTCAAGTAGAAGAGAAAACTTGGTGGCACCGGGTTGGAAATTCAGAGGTATTTAGTAAGCTGTGTCAGAGACAATGCTTTCCAATGGCCCCAGGTTTGAACTCAGCTGGCTTGGGGGCATTCCTCTGGGGAAAGCCATTTTCTCAGACAGGAGACTCAACTAGAGGATCCCTAATTTCAAGACCAAACAGCCTGTGAGTCTGCAGCAAGGCGTTTTCATGGGTGGGTAAGCAGTGACTATGACAGCCCATTCGAGGCCACTGCACTGCCCGGCCGGGTTGCTTACCTCTCCTACCACCTCTATGATGTCACCAACTTTCAGCTCAAGTTCATCATCATTCTGGGGCAGGTAGCTGAAAGCCACCTGGCACCGGCGCCTCCGTCGCTCGCCTGGATGGGAAAAGCAAAATATTTAGAGACAGCTCTTCTCCCCAAATTAGATTTTTAAAGAGAGGCTTCCTAGGCATGCAGGCAAATTAAGCTGACTTGTCTCAAATAGCTCTCTGGGACATGGCTAGAGGCACGGCAGCCCTGGTCTCTTAGAGAGAGGCAGTAGAAAGCAGAGCAATGCTTCTTGGTCTTTTAAAAGCTGCTGGGTCAGAAAGGCATGGATATGAGAAACCGATCCATTGGTGCAGAAGGCAAATACCCCACCCCTGAAGCACTGGAGCACAGTGTTGCCTTAAACGGTTTTCCATGGATGGGGCTTTATATTTGCTGCTATTGATTTTTAACGGAAGCTGATGTGATGTGGTAGAGAAAAAAGAATGGTCTGCTTCTAATGCTAGCAAGGCAGAGGGCATTTTTCTAAATGTGCAAAGGAAAGATAAAGTATCCTGGCCTTTTTCTTACTAATCATCACCCTTTCAACATACGGGAACTCAAGCCTGATAAGTGAAGGCTGATTAGATTTCAGCCTGCTCTTGGTACCATTTCAAATGCCCCACAGGATTCAACAAATCCACTTCTGTCCTATTCCCTCTGTCCCAGGGGATCCATTAACAGGATCCCTGGCTGCTTACACAGAACCAAGCCAGACAAATCAAGATAAGAGTCAGGGCCACACTTCACTCGACCAGAGGACACTCAAGGTTACAACATCTCACTCACCCAGCGTGGCCCATCTGGGAGACCCTGGCTTAGAGCTGGTTCAAGTACAGACACAACTTTCCACAGCACATCCACACCACAGATGTGCACTATGTGGAGAAAGAACATGTATAGGGGTAAGGGTGAGACAGACAGACAGACAGACAGACAGACAGACAGACAGTGGAGGCCCAAGCCAGGGAGGTGGATGGGAGATAGGAAGTGAGACCAACATTGCTCAGAAGTTTGTCGTTCATGGCTGACCGCCTCACACCATTCCTTCATGCCACTGCATGGCCTAGAAAACCAAAGGGATCAATGACTTCAAAGAAATACATTTAGAAATGCTTAAATTATTTTTGGGCACTGCCTACAGGGATTCTTTTTCTTTTCTAATCTTTTCTCTGAGAAAGGAAGTCCATGCAGAGGTGATCAGAGGGCACATTAAGGCCCCGATGCAGGATGACATCATACAAAGGGGAAGGTCTCTGTGCTACATCGGATGTGTGCCCTGATCAATATATTTCAAAAGCTGGCGGCCTAGTTCCCTCTGTTCCATTTTTCTCACCTGTACCTCACTAAGCAAGAACAGAGTTGAATAGAGAGAAGAGGGCAGAAGTTCAGAATCGGTATGTTGTCTAATCACATCTTTGGTGACTCCACAAATATTCTCCACCCTTTTGTGCAAAATTACAAGCCTCTGGGTCTTAAGAACAAACACAGCGCTTCCAGGCCAATTCCTAGGTGCTGATGGCACTGTCAACAGGCTAAGTAGTGCAACCCCAAAGAGGGCTTGGGTCTCCCTAGGACAGAGGGCCCACTCCAACTTGCTTTTCCAAGGAGGAAAGTCAGGAGGAATGGGTATTCCGATGCAAAGAACACCACCACTATTCCATGGCTTCCCACACAATGGAAGGCAAATCAAGTACTCTGTACCAAAAAAGATACGGATTTCTCATTCTAGCAAAGAAGGTCTAGATTACAAAGCAATCTTGGTACCCCATTCCTGACCCCTGCAACTCCCCTGGCCCCATAGACACTTCTTAAGATGAAGTTCTACTATCAATCTTTAAAGGGCTTTCATTTGCTAGATGTTATGTTAAAAGCAAACTCTGCAGACACAAATCTGAACATGAAACAAGTGAAATGACAAACGTCTGAAAACCAACACTCACAACCACAGAAGTCAAAGTCCTGACCAAAGTGACTTCAAATAACACCATCTGAAGATCTAGTGTTAGCTGAAGCCATAAAACTTACAGTTGTATGTAAGTTCATATCTTCAAAAAACCCTCTGTAAAAAGTAGCATCTGATCCAACACTGCACAAATGGCAAAGGAGAGTGATCTACTCTTAGAGAAAAGACTAACCCAATGGATGCAGGACCTGAAACAGAATAATCAGACCGCTCTTAAACCAAATCTCTGCATCGGACTTCCATAAAGGCCTGCCTGGTGTCAGAAGAATGATGTCTTCGCTAGTTTCTCTCTGCCAGGCTAGTCCATCCTTCTTAAGAGCCTCATGACTGTTACTCTTTTGGTGGCATAAAGTCCTATAAAGCTCACTGCCAACAGTAAGCCCTACAGAGGGCACAGGGGAGGGACCCAGAGATGGCTGATGGTAAAGATCACCTGACCTGACGCCAAGCACAGTCATTCACCCTCGCATTGGGATAGCTCACAATCACTTCCGATATCCATCATCCTCTCCTCCTGCCAACCACATGAGTTAAAAAATAAAAGCCAGAATGGGCAATCATTTTGCAAATGAGGAATCCAGGACTCAATGACTTACCCCAGGTCACCAAGCTAGTAAGTGGCAGCATTTCCTTAGCCTAAGTTCATAGTTCTCTCTCTAGTGCTGGATAAACTAATTCAATTCACATTTTGTGCCAAATTCTCTGCAATCTGTACTCAACTGCTTCCTACAACACTGTACCACTTCACTTAGGTCTCTGCCATGGATCTCTCATTACAGAGAGCCCCAAACTCCTGGAATGCTGCTTTTCGAGGCCTCAACTATAGCTTGTCACGGATTTGAATTTGTCAGTACCACCTGACCTACAACCCAGTTCAAGGGGGATGCTTGAAGTTGGGAGAAATTGTATTTCTGTTGCATTCATCCATCTTAAACTTAAGGAAGTCTGAGAAAGTCATTTGTCATTTTTTCCCTCTTCCTGGAATTTCACTGATGTTTACTAGTGAGTCTTGACCTTCCTTAAAGAGGTAAGGAGAGGACAATGCCACCTCATTTCAGTAGCTCACATAAACTAAAGGAAAAAAACTTACGACTTGCCTATGCCTGAGGTTTGGAATCCCTTAGTTTGAGCCACCACCTTCATGTCCAAATGAACTAGGCGTGGAATTTTTACAGTAGTTCCCCCTTATCAACAGTTCCACGTTCTGCAATTTAGTTACCTGTGGTCACCTGAGGTCCAAAAATATTAAGTGGAATATTCCAGAAATAAACAATTCATAACTTTTCAATTGCATGTCATTCTGAGTAGTGTGATGAAACCTCATGCCATCCTGCTGCATCCTGTCTGTGAATGTGAGTCATCCATTTGTCCAGTGTCTCCACGCTGTAGATGTTCCCTGCCCCTGAGTCACTGATACTGTTTGCTCCTTACATCCAACCACAGACAGCATTGTGACTCCACGATCCAGGATCACTTAAAGCAGATGATCCTCATTCTGACAGATCATCAGAAGGTCAATAGTAGCCGAACACTACGTCACAATACCTACATCATTCACCTCGCTTGATTACATCATGTAGGCATTTTATCATCTCACACCATCATAAGAAGGCTAAGTACAGTACAATAAGATATTTTGAGAGAAAGAGAACACATTCCCATAACTTTTATTATAGTATATTGTTAGTGTTGTACATTATTATTAGTGTTTTTTTATTGGTGTTAATCTCTTCCTGCGCTTAATTTATAAATTAATCTTTCTCATAGATATGTATGTATAGGTAAATACAAAGTATATATAGGGCTTGGCACTATCCACAGTTTCAGGCATCCACTAGGGGTCTTGAAATGTAGCCCCCACGGATAAGGGGGGAACAACTGCATTAAGTGAAATAAGGGTTAGTTGATCACAAGCACTGTGATATCACAATAGCCGATCTAATGATAACTGAGACAGCACACCCTCAACTCTCTCACTAGACCCCATGGTCACCTTTCATTTGTGACCACTTACTGTTTAATAAAATAGTAACATTTATTGAGCACCTGCTATGTGCCATAGACTGCTAAGCACTTTACATATGCTACCCCATTTAATCCTCACACTGAACCTCCGGGATAGATTGCTAACCCCCTTTTTACAGACAAGAAGACCTTGGAGGCACATAGAGATCACATATTTTACCAGAGGATTTCAAACCAGGCAATGCAGCTCCAGAAGCACTATCTCCCTCCCACATCTGACTGTTCTTAAGCATTCTCAGTCCTGGGTGTTGAGATCACAGAAGGAACTAGCTACACTAGCATGGTATTTGTTTGAAAGGTGGAACCAGGAAGCGAAAAACCACAAATCAGGAGCTTTTGCTTATAGCTGCTGGGCACTTGGTCCCTACAGGCCCCAGATTTAATAAAATAAAGCTGGTTAGATGGGGAGGCAATGCAACTGCCTTCTCAGAAAAGGAAATAGCAGAAACTGACTATGGTGTCATGACCCAGTCCCCAAAACAGCACATACATCTATATTTTAGAGGCTACATCCTAGGATCTTACAGCATGTGAAATTTACTAGGCCCATTCATTCAGTGTCTGTGAAAATATACTAATAACAAATAATGTATTGGATGAAAAAAGTCTTTGGGTCAACTGAAAACTTCAACACTTATAGAGCTTCCCACCCTCCACCCCCACCCCCCCACCCCCACCCCCCCACCTCCCCACCTCTTTTTTTTACATCCCCAATTCCCCATGATGGAACAAGAGTAAAGCTACAAGGATTTAAATCATCTGATATTTTCAAATAATCCATCAAATTAATCAACTAGATCCTTACCACATACCTGGGGAACGTGGCAGTATTCGGAAATCATATTGAAAGGGAGAAACCACTGATAAAAAGCAAAAGAGGAAAATCAAAAGAAACCCCTAATTCCCAGTTTCCAGGGTTACTTCTGGGATTTTCTACACATATGGCCTGGGGACCACCTGCACCAGACTGTTAAAATGCAGGGCAGAACTACTGAACTCATTCTTTGGGGTTGGGGCCAGGGACCTGCATTTAAAGCTATCTCTTGAATAATACCTATGAAAATCTAAATCTCAGCAACAAATCAGTACCACAAATAACAGATGATTAAAAAAAAAAAAAAAAAAAAAAAACACCTTGTGGGAACAGGTGGTCTCCCCTTGGAAGACTCTAATCTATGTCTCTTATTCTTTGCTGCATATTGAAATCGCCTAGGGAGTTTTCACTAACTACTGATGCCTTCCTAAATAGCAGCCCCAGAGGAACTAGGTCTCCATAGGAAAATGGCTTCTTCTAAGCCTAGAGCAAAGAAAATACAAAGTGAGACTAAAATATCTGGTTGTGCTAAAATTCATGAAGTACTCAAACATCTAAGGGATAATTTCAAAAGGACACAGGAGTCAGCTAGACAGGGCTTCCACTGGCCAAAGTTGGGACAATACAGTAGGTACTGAGGGAATTTGTTATAATTTATTCATTAAAAAAATTCATGAGTCCATATTGATATGTTCAATGGGTAGCTAGATAGCTAGCTAAAGAAGATCAGGTAGATAGTTATGGGGTGAGAAGTGAAAGCTCCTTTTTTCTCTTTTTTTAACAAAAGAACGTTGACAAATAGAGAAATGATAGAAATAGACAAAGTCATTTTATAACCATCATAGTAATAATTGATTCTGGGAAGAATCAATGGTTGCTAAAACCACTGGGCGAAAGCTTGTTGGGGGTTAAGATATTTACAAAATCTCAAAGTATCTCCCCACAGATTATTATCTCCCCACAGTTACAAAAGGAAAATGGTCCCCTTAGAATGAAGAGAGCTGGCAGATATAGCCTTACCCAAGTGATCCAAGTTAACATTGCTAATCACAGGACAAATTGACATCATGTGCCTCCTAATAGGCTGCACTGAGAAGGACCTATAGAACATCATCACCTATAGAATACTTCTATAACATCACCTATAGAATACTTCTGCCACAACATTTACCCAAATCCAACCACGAGGAAACAATCATGCAAATTTAAAATGAGGAGCAGTTTACAAAAACTGATCTGGCCAGGTGTGGTCACTCATGCCTGTAATCCCAGCACTTCGGGAGGCTGAGGTGGGAGGATCACCTGAGGCCAGGAGTTTGAGACCAGCTGGCCAACATAGTGAAACCCGATCTCTACTAAAAATACAAAAATTAGCCGGGCATGGTGGCCCACTCCTGTAGTCTCAGCTACTCAGGAGGCTGAGGCAGGAGAATCGCTTGAACCTGGGAGACTGCAGTGAGCCATGATATTGGCTCACTGCAGTCTCGACCTCCCAAGCTCAAGCAATCCTCCCACCTCAGCCTCCTGGGTAACTGGGACTACCGATGCAAGCTACCACACTGGCTAATTTTTGTATTTTTTGTAAAGATGGGGTCTCGCTATGTTGCCTAGGCTGGTCTCAAACTCCTGGGCTCAAATGATCCTCCTGCCTCAGCCTCCCAAAGTACTGGGATTATAAGAGTGAGCCATCACACCTAGCCAAAAAAAAAAAAAAAAAATTCTTATTGATACATAATATTTGTACATTTTTATAGGGTACGTGTGATATTTTATTCCATGCATAGAATGTGTAGTGATCAAGTCAGGGTATTTGAGTGTCCATCACCTTGAGCACTTATCATTTCTATGTATTGGGAACATTTCAAGTCCTCTTTTCTAGCTATTTTGAAATATACAAAACATTGTTGTCAACTATAGTCACCCTACTCTGCTATTGAATACTAGAACTTATTCTTTCAATCTAACTGTATGTTTGTATCCAGTAACCAACCTCTCTACTCTCTACCTCCATGAGATCAACTTTTTTAGCTCTTCATGGTTACCTCAGCACTATTCACAGTAGCAAAGATATGCAATCAACGTAAGTGTCCATCAACAGAAAAGTGGATAAGCAAACTGTGGTACATATACCCAATGGAATGCTACTCAGCCATAAAAAGAATGAGATCTGCAACAACATGGATGGAACTGGAGGTCATTATGTTAAGTGAAATAAGCCAGGCACCAAAAGACAAACATCGCATGTTCTCACTTTGTAAGATCTAAAACTCCAAACAATTGAACCCATGGACATAGAGAATAGAAGGATGGTTATCAGAGGCTGGGAAGCGTAGTGGGAGCGGGTCGGGGGTGAGATGGGGATGGTTAATGGGTATAAAAAACATAGTTAGAAAGAATGAATAAGACCTACTATTTGATAGCACAACAGGATGATACAGTCAGTAACAACTTAATCATGTATTTTCAAATTACTAAAAGACTGTAATTGGGTTGTTAGTAACACAAAGGATAAATGCTTGAGGGGATAAATACCCCATTCTCCATGATGTGATTATTACACACTGCATGCCCGTATCAAAATATCTCATGTATCCTGTAAATATATACACCTATGTACCTACAAAAATTAAAAACAAAAGTTATTTTAAAAAGAAAATAAAATGTGGTATTATAGACTACTACTGAGCCGTAAAAAAGAACGAGATCCTGTCTTTTGCAGCAACATGGATGGAACTGAAGGTCATTATGTTAAGTGAAATAAGCCAGGCACAGAAATATTTTTTTCTTAAGTCAATATCATAAAAGATATTTAAAAGGCTAGAGAATTATTTTAGATTTAAAAAGAGTAAAGACATATGACAACTAAATATAATGTATGATCTCTAATTGAATTATGCATTTTTAAAAGGCTATAAAAACATTGAGAAAACTGGGGAAATTTGAATATGAACTAATTCTAGATAATAGCATGTTAATGTTACATTTCCAGAGTATGTCAATTCTATTGCAGTTACCTAGAAGAATGTCCTCATACTTAGGAGATACATTCTGAAGTATTTAGGGATGAAGTGTCCTGATGCTTATAATTTATTTTCAAACCATTTAAGGAAAAAAATCAGGCCAGGCTCAGTGAGTCACAACTGTAATCCCAGCACTTTGGGAGGCCAAGACAGGAAGATCAGTTGAGCCCAGGAGTTCAAGACCAGCTTGGGCAACATGGCAAAACCTCGTATCTACAAAAAAATGAAAAATTAGCTTGGCATGGTGGCATGTGCTTATGGTCCCAGCTACTCCAGAGGCTGAGGTGGGAGAATTGTCTGGGCCTGGGGAGGTCAAGGCTGCAGTGAGCTGTGATCACACCACTGCAGCCTGGGAGACAGAGTGAGACCTTGTCTCAAAAAAAAAAAAAAAAAAAAACACTAAAAATCCAAATGATTAAAAGAAGAAATCAAAAAGAGTATGTGTGGAGACTGGATAAAGGATAGAGATAGAAAGCAAATGTGACAAAATGCTAATAATTGGTAAATCTAGGTGGGTGTTCATTATACTATTGTTTCAAGTTTTCTGTGCATTAAAATTTTTTCTGATTAAAAATTCTAAGGGGAAAAGGGAACCAGTGTCTGGGCCCCACTTCTAGAGATTCAAATGTCATTATTGATCTGGGGTGCAGCCTGGGCATCTGGATTTTAAAAGATCCCCATGTGCTTCTAATGTGCAGCCAAGGTCCAGAGACATCTAGACAGATCTGTTGCCCAAAGAAGAGCATCAGGCCAAAAACAAATGGGACTTTTCCAGGACCAGGTTATTTTAGGTCCTACATTCAGTGTCTTTTCCCACAAGGGAGAGAACCCAGACTTCTAAATATCTGACAATAGTATTTAATACATAGCACAGGTGAATGCTGCTGTGCTGTGATGTTTATTTCACAGACCTTTGGAACAGTTGCACTAAGTAGTTTCTAGCTCTGGAAATGTGTTCCTGGGTTGGGGCAGGGGAGTGGAGAAGATGGAGGTCTCTGCTATGATTCACTAACAAACACTACTGGGTGCCAGGGGCTCAGGGGGTGGCAGGGGTCAGCAACTCCTCAGTTACTGAGCGGCATGCCAGCTTCTTTAAAAGGCTGTTCTTGAGTTGGAAACTTCGATTTATGCAAGAAGCCATGTTTCCTATCTCAGGATGGAGAAAACAATACAAACTTAACTAAATGTATAGATTCACACATTTTTACTTGGGATGTCCAGTAGATTCCGGGTACAAGAGAAGAGAAGGTGGATTTACTGATCTTGCAGAACCCCTGCATCATACTCTTTACTGGAAACATTTCCATTCGTCATCCTGTTTCAACATAATGCAACTTACAGGAAGAGGAGGACACTTCAGAAGCCAATGGCACTCCAAATAAAAGGACCTTGTGGGCTGTACCTGGACTGTTGCAGTAGAAATGTATAATATTTAACTAACCAGCATTGTGTGGTCCCTGGAGATGAGCCTGCTTGATTCTCATAGGGACGTGTATAATCAACATCTCTGCACAGCAGAACACAGGAAATCCATTTGCCTGCTACTTCAAAGGCAGAGGGCATCTGACAAGTGGGTATAGCTATGCCAGTGCTCATTCTCTCCCAAGTCTTGGCAGGATATAAGAGAAAATGTAGAACTAGTAGGGAACCATTTATTAGAGCCTTTGAGCCATGGAGGGTAGGGAGGGAGGCAGATAACATCAAAAGTCACAGAAGAAAAATCACCTTAATCTTGGAAATGAAAGAAATGAACACTGAGTGACTGCTACATGCCAGGAACCATGCTTGGCACATAACACGCCTTCCCTCATGTCCTCAGGCCAACTCTAGGAGGTTCAGCATGCTGGACCCATCTTTATGATGAGCACAGCAAGCCTGGATAACTTGTCCAGAGTACACGGGTTAAATAAGTTGTGGTCTTCAGCTCTCTTCTTCCACCAACCCAAGATGATACCAGGAAGGCAGATTAGGAGTGAGCTTCTAGTGGACTCTGGATGCCAAGCAAAGGATGAGGACTTTATTTTGTGGGCAATGAGAAACCAGAGGAGGTTTCTGGACGGAGAAGCATAGAACAAGATGTGATGAGGACAGTGATCCAGGGAGAAGGGCTCAGTGTTAGAAACATGCAGAATGGCAATGGGGAGGGGTCCCAGAAGCAGGAGATGGCCCAGCAGAAGAATGAAAGACACAGCTGGAAAAACACAGTGGAAAGAATTACACACCTAGAGAAGGAGAGGCTAACAAGCAGACGTGGACACAGACATACTCTGAACAATTGTCAGTTGACATGTCTGTTGCCTCCTTTGAGGGCCAATGACCTTCTCTTACTTGTCCTTGATACCTGCACTTAGCTCAGTTTCTGTTTGAGTAGACACTCAATCCATTCTTGACAAATGAATGAACTAATGAATTCCACATCCTGAAAGATGGAGGGAGAGTTAAAGCTTCAACATGGTATTAAACAGGGCAGCAAGACCCAGTCTCTACACAAAATTAAAAAATTAGCCAGGCATGGTGGCACACACCTGCAGTGCCAGTTACTTGGAATGTTGAGGCAGGAGGATTGCTTGAGCCCAGGAAGTCAAGGCTGCAGTGAGCCATGATTGTGCCACTGCACTCCAGCCTGGACAACAGAGACCATGCCTCAAAACAAAACAAAACAAAACTCTATATATATATATAAAAATAAATATATAAAATAAGCCGAACAAACAAAAGTCAATGCCATCTGGAATTGTTGATGCTATAGAGATGGAAATATGGTAGACCCTACAGTCTTGTTGGTGTGTCAAAGTTGGTCAATTAATTGACCAACTCATTCTCCATCAACCTTGTAGTCTGAAGCATCTGTAATACTAAACAATGCTATTCTATTCCTCTAGCTGCTTTCCTCTTACAAACTTATGCCCCCCTGTGAATTAACCTTACTAAACGGTAGAGCAGGGCTATATATGAACAAGAAATGATGTATATTTGATTTTATGTTCTGTCCTCTTAAAAGACAGAAAACATTTGTTTTAAGTAGGCAAAGATATATGTATAAGAAGGTTCAGGACAGCACTGTTTCTAATAGCAAATGCATATATGCACAGAGATCTACATGTGAAACGTGGATGTCTAGTGGGAGGGGAAGGTATATCCAGGCAGCCATTAAATATAACAAGTAGCTCGATGTGTACCAGTATGAAAAGGTGTCCATAGTACACTAAAACACTAAATCATGTAATATGTATACTATGATCCCAATTTTATAAACACACACACACACACACACACACACACACACACTCATAACTCTAAGCAGCATGTAGTATTTTAGATACTTCTGATAACTCGGAACCTAGCACAGAGTATACATTCAACAAATGTTCATAAATAAATAAATGAATCCATTCAACATTCAACTAATATATGAAGGTCTAATACAATTAAATGAATGAGGGCAACAAAGTAAGAGACTGTCTCAAAAAAAGATACAAATGAATGAGAGAAAGGGGGTATATGTACACGGACACACTTGCGTAAGCACAGAAAATGGTATGGAAAGCTATGCCCTAAGGTAGCAGTGGCAGGGGAGGCAGGTTGGGGGAAGGGTAGAAACTCATTTAAATGCTTCTACAATATCAATTTGTTTTCACAAAGAGCGCGTAATATACTGTAATCACTTTTTTAAAACATCACAGTCACCTATTAAAATAATTACCTTGTATTATGAAACTTATCCTTCCAATCACACTTTAATTACATTAATAGTAAAGTGAGTTGGTGTTTTGAAAGAAATAAATATCAATTCAATCAGCAAGAAAGGTGCTTTTCATGGGGCTGAATGACAAGGGGCCTCGGACCTCCCAATGACAACTGGTTGTGGCTGGTCTATGAACACAGCAGGAGGTGTGAGCTCAGAGACAGGGCTCCACATCTGTAGCCCACATTAGTCATTATTCTGATCAGATACTGTTACAGAACCGTGAGGAAGCCCATACTATTCCATCAGTGACCAAATCAAGGTCATCTTCCCTGGCCAGACACCACCAGCCTACACAGCCCAGACAGCCAACTCTCTCTAGGTGGAGGGGCCCTGTGGTGTCCATCTTCTGAGCTCGCCCTCACTCATGGGAACACACACATACACACACATACATGATCATTCATTCAGCCATGGGGGCCCCTTCTCTGGGTTCCCCTAACAACCATTGCCTTTCTCTAGCACTGTCCTCCTTCCATTGTATTTTTGTTATCTGTGAGTGCCAATTGCTGTCTGTCTCCATCTTTTCAACCCTGACACCTCTCAGCTCTTTCATGCACATCTGTGTCAACTAATTCAACTCACTCACCAACACCCACATCTGCCTTATGATGGTTAGGATGATACCACTGTGCCTCTAGATCCCTATGTAGACCCAGGTGCCATATATCTAGAAAATTCCTGACTCAGGCCCTCCTCAGCCCTAGGAACTTCAGAGTCTAATGCCTGATTTAAAGAAGCCACTGAAAACCATCTTAAATTTGGTCAATTAACATATGACCCCCAAAATCAAGTTTCTACTTCCAATGTAATAGTCAAAGGGGCCATCCATTGAATAAACTGAGTTTCCGCAAAGAGGAGCTGCATGTGGATGTTTTAACATTAACACTGTCATCTGATATTTCTTTAGAAGACACATCTGTAATTTTGGTGCCACAAGCATAAAGAACTCAATATCCTCTACCTCAATCATATCTTATAAAAATGGTATGTGAATCAGCCATCTGAAAGGATGCAGGGGCTCTGATTTCACTGCTCATGGATATGTGGTCTTCATTTAACGCATTAAAGCACATAAAGAGAACCCTGGGGCTAGGCGCAGTGGCTCACACCTGTAATCCTAGCACTTTGGGAGGCTGAGGCAGGAGGATCACTTGAGCCCAGGAGTTCGAGACCAGCTTGGGCAACACAGTGAGACCCCGCCTCTAAATAATAGCAATAATAATAATAATAACAACAACAATAAAGAGAACTCTGAGCTAACAATACAGAAGAGACAAAGGGCCCAACTCACCCAGCATTGCAACCCCTGCGCGGCTCTCTGCCTCGGTTCTCTCACATACAAAATTGGGATGATGGAGACAGACCTACTTTCCAAGGGGCTTACTTCAACCTGACTCTCTCCCTTTTTTCCATTTGGCTTTACATTCAGGAATCTGTTAAAAGGCAGCTTCGTTAATTTTCTTTTCACCAGCCTTCCCTTCCCATCAGAGTGAGATAAAGGAAACACGTCAAAACACAAAATCAGTGACGTCTCTAAACATCCCTCTGCTTTTCATCTTTCTTCAGGCTGGTCCCAGGCATTGGTTTTGTCCTTTCAGCACAACCCTCAACCCAAATAACCCAACCTCAGCAGGCCATACCAGGGACACTTCCCTAATGTGTCCCTGGCTTGACTTTCCCCAACTCTGGCAGCTAGCTCTCCAGAGGGGAGGGAGTCTGGATTTTCAGAGGAGAAAATCCAATACATAAAGCACACTGCTTTTCCCTGCAAGGCTAATTTTGGCAAAATGCCCAAAAGAACTCAACATATTTATAGGGTTTTGTTTGATCTACTTTTAAATGCTCCATGCAGAGTCATTCAAGTGAAATGAGAATACAGAATTTCAAAGGAAAAATTGAAGGAAGATTCTAAATATAAGTTATTTATTGAGCATAAACAAGATTTCTCCTTTCTATCCGACACACTCCCTCTAACATATCTATTTTTAAAGGCATTCTCAAACTTTGCTGCTGACAAATGAATATATCAGACACTTTGCTGCTGACAAATGAATATATCAGACACCTAACTTTTACAGTTAAAGGTGGAGTGGGCAGGGAGGGGGAAAAGATGAGGGAATGAGGGGTAGGAGAGAAGAAAAAAAGACACAAACGTTTGAAGAACTGTAACAAAGGTCTAGAAAATCCTAAAGACCCTCATCTGGGAGACTTCTGTTTTGCCTAATCTTAGAGAATTACTGGGAGGTGGTGGGGAGGGCGGTGGGAGATACACACCATAAACAAATCTAGGGTTTCTCAGTTTTTAGAATCAGTACCAAAAATGACCACTGTACTAGGAGATTTAGAAAGTGTCAAAGAATTCCACATATACCCTCTCTTTTGGGGGTAGGGAGAAATCTTCATTGCAGGTAGTCATAATATTTTTAAATTTTGACTCATTTTTAACATAGTTTCCCTTCTCATCCCCATCAAAAAAAAGAGGGAGGAAGCCTAGGTATTTATGAATTTTCTTGATGCAAATGGGAGTTTATATCCCTGTAATTCATTCTTCATAATCTAAAAGGCTAAACCCCTTAAGCAGAGGTCCTTAACTGGGGTGTGTAGATAGAATTCAAGGGGTCTAAATTTAGATGGAAAGAAAAATACATCTTTTACTATCTTCTGAAATTTGGCCTTTATTCCCACCGTGAATCTAAGCAACAAACCACATTGGTACTAGCAGCATCTATGAAATTTATTTATATCCCACTACATGAATAGATATTTTCATTTCACAGTTGCAGTTATCTTGAACTATCTTTTTTTTTTTTTTTTTTTTTTTTTGAGACGGAGTCTCACTCTGTCGCCCAGGCTGGAGTGCAGTGACGCGATCTCAGCTCACTGCAAGCTCCGCCTCCAGGGTTCACGCCGTTCTCCTGCCTCAGCCTCTCGAGTAGCTGGGACTACAGGCGCCCGCCACCTTGCCCGGCTAGTTTTTCTGTATTTTTTAGTAGAGACGGGGTTTCACCGTGTTAGCCAGGATGGTCTCGATCTCCTGACCTCGTGATCCGCCCGTCTCGGCCTCCCAAAGTGCTGGGATTACAGGCTTGAGCCACCACACCCGGCCTTGAACTATCATTTACACTCACCCCTACTTCAAAATTATGATCACTTCCTGACCCACTGCTGGATGTTGCTATAATAAAGAATATGTCTTACTTGTATTTTTGCACCATTTTGACAACTATTTTAACATAATCGGTTTCCTTTGTAATTATTTGGTTCCCTTTTTATTCATTTATCAACATTATTCTGAAAAGGGGTCCACAGGCTTCACCAGACTAGCAAACAGGTTCCATGGAAATTTTTTAAATAAAAAGAACCCCAAATCCCTGCTTTCAAGATTGTAGTTTCCAGGCTGGGTGCAGGGGCTCACACCTATAATTCCAGAACTATGGGAGATCAAGGTGGAAGGATCCCTTGAGGGCAGAATTTCAAGGCCTGAGCAACATGGCGAGAACCTGTCTCTAGAAAAAATAAAAATAAAAAAATTAACAGAGCGTGGTGATGTGTGCCTGTAGTCCCAGCTACCCGGGAAGCTGAGATGGGAGGACCACTTGAGCCCATGAGTTCTAGGCTGCAGTGAGCCATGACTGCACCACTGCACTCCAGCCTGGGCAACAGCACAAGAACCTGTCTTTAAAAAAATTAGTTTCCAAGGAAACTCAAAGGTACAAAGGTAAACTATTTATATTTAACAAAGCAGTAAACATAACATTTGGACTCTGTTCATTGGAATGCTTCATAAGCTTTGGAGTAACACATTATAACAAAAGAGCCACTTTGGGCAACTTCGCAAGTCCTGAACCACAAATGGCCACGTGGCACAGTGCTCATGAAGCTGCTTGCCAAGTGCCCTCTTATTACTTGGGTCAGTGGCTGGCGAGAGCTCCACTCTGTCATCTGGTGCCCTGGCTTGGCTGAGCTCAATGCCCATGATTTCTTCCAGGGAGGCCAGCACAGCTAATTTGCAGGCTGACACCTGCCATAGCCTCATCACCCTCCCCCAACTCAGCCCTACTTTTCTCTCCCTTGTCTGACTATTTAAATTCTGGAAAGCACTACAAGTTTCCCCCCTATCCTTCAAGTATAAAGAGGTCACTAGGGCTTCCATGTACCCACACGGCTTCATACACACCCCTTGCTCCCAGCCCTACTCAGCTGCACTGGTGTGTGTGCGTGTGTCCCCAGTGCCTGCTGGGCTGCAAGCACAGAAATATTCCATAGAAGGAGAGAGGTTGATACTAATGTTTATAATTGCACAGGATCTGCCTGGAGGGGTTGCCTGACTTCCACTGAGGTCCATTTCTGTGGTATCACTAGAGGATGAAGGACCCTATGGTCAGCATGGCCAACTGGGACCAGAGGCATCTGACCAGCTCTTCAAAAAGAAAAAAAAAAAGTCTAAAAAAACCGTCTTAAACCAGGCATGCTGGCTCATGCCTGTAATCCCAGCACTTTGGGAGGCCAAGGTAGGCAGATTTTTTGAGCTCAGGAGTTTGAGACTAGCCTGGGAAACATGGAAAAACCCCACCTCTACAAAAAAAAAAAAAAAAAAAAGTTAGGCATGGCGACACACGCCTGTAATCCCAGTTACTTGGGAGGCTGAGGTGGGATGATTACCTGAGCTTGGGAAGTTGAGGCTGCAGTGAGTCAAGATCACGCCACTGCACTTTAGCCTGAGTGACAGAATGAGACTCCGTCTCAAAAAAAAAGATGTTAAAAGAATCAAGAAAACACCAATTTCACTTTCAGGAAGTTATACTCCAGATAACTCATATGAAATGTACAAAGATATATGCATAATGTTCACTGCTACATTAGTCAGAATAGTGAAAAACCAGAATCATCCTAAATGTCCTTCAGTTAGGGAACTGGTTAATTAAGCCATAGGTATATCTTCATACAGACTAGCAAAGAGAAGCATAGCTCTAAATGAACTGATAAGGCAAGATTTCCAAGATTCTCATCAACCTAATACAAAAATTACAATACAGCATGAACAGTATGATCCCATCTGTGTTTTTAAAAAATGCCAAGATGATATACCACTATGTGTTTGAAATTCACATCTTTATGATCAAATGACTAACTGTATCTGCTTATGGTTCCTCCTAATATCTACATAGAGATCTGTAGGGATAACCAGGAACCAAGTTTCTTCCAGGAAGTATGACTCAGGGAAGGGATTTGATGTGACTCTTTACACCATGACTTGACTTTGTTAATTTTTCACACTAAACATGTATTATTTTTATAGTAAGTCTAAGAAAAGTTAGGATGAGTCTACAAGAAAAGGTTAAACTAGAAAATGTTTTAATAGAGCAGAGAGGTGAAAACAACCCAATAGCACAAAAGCTGCCTTACGGAGCAGATGATTGTGTGGGGATCGGAAAAACAACAAATCAGTCCCTTCTTGGTGGGGTGGGGAATAAGCATCATCCGGAAAAGGGCAGATTATTAAGCAGACATCCCCCGCTGACCCCACCAAACAAACAGGTTAGTAATGCATATCCTATCTATTTGTTCAAAGCAAATAAAGACTTTTCTCTTTATTTAAACAAATCCCACTTTCCTTGTAAATACAGGAAAGGTGCAAAGGTGTATTTTTTTAAAAGAGGGGGTTATGTCTCACCCAGACTTCATTTTCCAAACTGATCCATACCTTTCCTCTCCCTCTCAGAGGGCGGAAAGTGAGTGTCATGAAAAGTGTAAACTTAGAAGTTATAAATCTAGAAAGCGTCAGTCTAAAAATCCTGAGGCAAAAAAAAAAAAAATTAATGTAGATTCATTTGCAGAATAGAGAAAGAGCAGAGAAAAATAGAGAAAGTAGGGAAAAATAAATCCACATTAATATTCCCAACAATAATTTTTGTCAGCACTTAAATATTGTATTCAGCACTTAAATGTCTTTACCTCAACAGGCTTTATTATAAAATTTTTTATATGTTACATATATCTCTTTTTGCAAGATGAAACTTCCCGGGAGGCAGGAATTCAGTTTTTCTAATGGTCTGCAGCAGAGTTCAGCAAACTATTACTGTAAAGGGCCAGAGAGTCAATATTTCAGGCTTTGTGAGCCATATGGCCTCTGTAGCAACTATTCTGCCGTTGTAGTGGCGAAAACAATTATACACCATATATAACTGAATGGGTGTGCCTATGTGCCAATAAAACTTGACTTACAAAAACAGGCAGCGCCAGATTTGGCTCATGGGCCATCATTTGCTGACCGCTAGTTTATAGGAAGAAGTATTAAGAGTCCAAATCAGAAACCCGGGAATATTTTTTTTTTTAAGGAAGAACAAGAGACATGGCTAAGGTTGAATCATCAGCTTACATGTGACCCCCTCCCAGACACCTTCCCTGACTGCCTTTGAGGCAGGGTTATGGTCCCCCGCAAGCACCACCACCAATAACAACCATGAGAAAGCACAGCACCCAGTGCATAATGCTCTCTTTACCTTGCCCACACTGCTGAGGGATTGTTTGATTCTCAGATCCTAGACTCTGTGAACACAAACTCAGCTGGCCTCCTTGTGGATTACTACAGGCTAGCCCAGAAAAGGCCTTTAACAAT
Organism: Macaca nemestrina; assembly: GCF_043159975.1. Classification (NCBI taxonomy): domain Eukaryota; kingdom Metazoa; phylum Chordata; class Mammalia; order Primates; family Cercopithecidae; genus Macaca; species Macaca nemestrina. The sequence goes on along the minus strand of NC_092145.1, from coordinate 140,990,596 downwards.
CATCTCATAAACAAAGGAAGAACAAAACATGTGGCCAGGTGCGGCGGCTCATGCCTGTAATCCCAGCACTTTGGGAGGCCGAGGCGGGCGGATCACAAGGTCAGGAGATCGAGACCATCGTGGCTAACACGGTGAAACCCCGTCTCTACTAAAAATACAAAAAATTAGCCGGGCATGGTGGTGCATGCCTGTAGTCCCAGCTACTCGGAGGCTGAGGCAGGAGAATGGCGTGAACCCGGGAGGCGGAGCTTGCAGTGAGCCAAGATCGCACCACTGCACTCCAGCCTGGGTGACAAAGCGAGACTCCGTCTCAAAAAAAAAAAACATGTAAGTAAGTAAGGGGATGAAGAAAAAGGAAGAATTAAAAATGACCCCGAAGTGTCGATGGGAGGAAGTGAAGGTTGGTAATGCCACCAACTAAAATGCAGAACACGGCTGAGTACAGTGGCTTACACCTGTAATCCCAGCACTTTGGGAGGTCGAGGCAGGCAGATTGCTTGAGCCCAGGAGTTTGAACCCAGCCTGGGCAACATAGCAAGACTCTGTCTCTACAAAAAAAAAAATAGATAAATTAGCCAGGCATGGTGGCACACACCTGTAGTCCCAGCTACTCGGGTGGGCTGAGGTAGGAGGATCGCTTGAGCCCTGGAGGTGGAGGCTGCAGTGAGCCATGATTCTGCCACTGCACTCCAACCTCAGTGACAGAGTGAGACCCTGTCTCAAAAAAATAAAAACAAATAGTTTGTTGAGTTCTTAAAAAAAAAACAAATAAAATGCAGAATACAGAAGCAACAGGAGTCTGACAGGAGAGAATCTTCTGCTCAACCACATAGGGACAGTTGGGGACACAGTGACTGTGTCCCATCTGTCACTCCACCACAGACCACCAGACCTGGGTCAGCTCCCACCAGAAATTGGTTCAGGGATGGGCAGGCAGTCTTAGGTCAGGGTGGTATAGTGAGAGACAAAGGTGGGTCTGCCCAGAGCATCTAAATGAAGAGAGGTCCCCTGCACTTCCCCAACTGGATGTAAACTGGGAAGTCCACTGTTGCTCCACTTGCTGGTCACAGCACAAAGCCAACTCCAGGAGACGCAGGGCACAGAAAAGAAACCTGGGCCCTGACAAGCCTGTCCTGCCTGTGTACAACTTCCTGTTACACAAGACAGGTATTTCCTCATGACCTATGCCAGGTGGAACCACACTGCTTGTAACTTGCAGTCCAGAAACCAGTAACCAGCACAGAGTGTCTGAGAATGGACATGAAGGCAGCAAGGAGGGAGGGCCAGCCGAGAGGTTGGGCTTAGGGAATGGTATGCTTCATGGCATTGACTGAACCCAGGAAGATGCCAAAGACAGGATTATACAAACAGCTTACACTTCAGATGTTGGAGAACAGGAGTCAATCAAATATAAGAGAGAAAGGAGTAGAGCAGGAGTGGGAGGGGCAAATAGAGGCACAAAAGGCAAAGCAGAATGTTTCCAGAGGTGGTAATCCAAGGTGCTGCATGGAGTTTGGCAGAGGTGGCATGGAGGAAGGGGTCTGACAGACCCAGGTTCAAACCCAAACTACACCACTCACTAACAGTGTGGCCTTAGATAGGTCATATAACCTCTTTGAGTCTTGCTTTTTCTAACTGCAAAATGAGGCCAATGCCACCTACTTTTCAGGGTTGTTTGAAGGACTGCATAGATGTCTCCACTACAACACTTTGCATAGGTAACTAGGGAGTACTGATTGCATTAAGGTCCTAATTTTTTTTTTAACTTTTATTTTAGGTTCAGGGGTACAGTGTGCAGGTTATATAGGTAAACTCATGTCATAGAGGTTTGTTGTACACATTATTTCACCACTCAGGTACTAAGCATAGTACCCAATGGGTATTTTTTCCTGATCCTCTCCCTCCTCCCACCTTCTACCCTCAAGGAGGCCCCAATATCTGTTGTTCCCCTCTATGTGTTTGTGTGTTCTCACTGTTTAGCTCCCACTTATAAGTGAGAATATTCAGTATTTGGTTTTCTATTCCTATGTTAGTTTGCTAAAGATAATGGCCCCCAGTTCCATCCATATTGCTGCAAGGAGCATGATCTTGTTCTTTCTTATGGCTGCATAGTATTCCATGGCGTATAAGTACCACATTTTCTTTATCCAGTCTATTGTTGATGGATATTTAGGCTGATTCCACATCTTTGCTATTGTGAATAGTGCTACAATGAACATAGGCATGGATTTGTCTTTATGGTAGAATGATTTACATTTCTTCTGGTATATACCCAATAATGGGATTGCTAAGTCAAATGGCAATTCTGTTTTTAGTTCTTTGAGCAATCACTACACTGCTTTCCACAACGAAGGCCCTTAATTCTTTACCTTTCCCAGTCTCCATGCCCTTTGTCACATGACTCCAGAGTGCCTCACTTAAAGACAGAATAGATTTCCCCAGTCCATGTGATTTGCTTCAGAAAACAAAGTGAAATGAAAGTGGCAGTATGTGGTTCTTTGCTTAGGCCTCAAGAGAACTCATAGGTTTCTACTTGCTCTGTTGCACCTCTGCCATCACCATTCAAACATGCCCCAGCTGGCCTGCTGGAGCAAGCAAGATACACAGAGCAGCTTAATGTTGTATGCTGCTGGGTTTTTGTGGTAATTTGTTATGCATCAATATTGTGGCAATAGATAACTAATACAACAACACTTGACACAGCGCAAGTCCTCAAAAAAACATTTAACACCAACATTCAGGGAGGAAGGAGGTTGCAAATATTTTATCTTATTCTTCCTCCTGGTGAGTTAAATGTTCTCTCCCTTTCTCTTTTCTCCATATTCATCAGAGCACAAAGGGTAAACAGAAGTTTCTAGAAAGATTTCTTTTTAGATTTAGGAACACTAATTTTAAAGGACAGGGAAAGGTTATTAATTTCCTACTTATTGTACTACGTTTATCTTTAGCTAACAAATAAAAATGGAAAAGAAAACAGGAGAAGGAATGCTCTCTTGACCCAGAATTCTCTTACCCAAGTCATCCATCATGCTTCTCAAGAAACACACACAATGCAATTGAGACAAGGTAACACACATGACAGATCAACTGTAATTGATAATTGATAGAATTTCTTAGCTGGTAGTGGGAAGAAGGGTGTTGGGTATTTGTCATATTATTCTTGATCCTTTTTCATTGTGGTAAAGCATTCATAACATAAAACTTACCGTCTTAACCATTTTAAGTGTACAGTTCAGTGGCATTAAGTACACTCACATTATTGTGCAACTATCACCAACATCCATCTCCAGAAGTCTTTTCATTTTGCAAAACTGAAATTATATACCCATGAAACAATAACTGCCCATTATCCCTCCCTCAACCCCTGCAAACCACCGTCCTACTTTCTGTCTCTATACATTTGACTACTCTAGGTACCTCATGTAAGTGGAATCATATAGTATTTGTCTTTTTGTGTCTGGTTTATTTCACTTAGCATAATGTCCTCAAAGTTCATCCATGTTATAGCATGTGTCACAGTTTCTTTCCTTTTCAAGGCTGGATAATATTTGTTTCTCAGTTCATCCTCAATGAACACTCAGGTTGCTTCTACCTTTTGTCTATTGTGAATAATGCTGCTCTGAATGTGGGCGTGCAAATATTTGTTCAAGTCCCTTGTTGATCCCTTTCTATGTGTCTTTTTAAAACTTCATTTTGAAATATTAAACATGCTTTAAAAAGTATCACTTAGGCCAGGCATAGTGGCTCACGCCTGTAATCCCAGCACTTTGGGAGGCCAAGGCAGGCAGACCATGAGGTCAAGAGATCGAGACCATCCTGGCCAACATGGTGAAACCCAGTATCTACTAAAAATCCAAAAATGTGCTGGGCGTGGTGGCATGCGCCTGTAGTCCCAGGTACTCAGGAGGGCTGAAGCAGGAGAATGACTTGAACCTGGGAGGCAGAGGTTGCAGTGAGCCGATATCGCACCACTGCACTCCAGCCTAGAAACACAGTAAGACTCCGTCTCTCAAAAAAAAAAAAAAAAAGTATTACTTAGCTAGCAATCTTTAGCCATCATCTAAGAGGTTGAGGGGAAGGGACTGGCAGCTAGAATTTGTGATTCTATTCCACACCCATTGAAACAAACATGGAGATGATATGCAAAAGCCTCTGGAAGAGGCAGTTCAGGTTGAATATCCCTCATCAGAAAAGTTTGGGACCAGAAGTGTCTTGGATTTCATATTTTGGGGAGGGGCGGATTTTGGAATATTTGCATTATACTTGCCAGTTGAGTATCTGTAATCTGATATCTGAAATGCTCCAATGAGCATTTTCTTTAAACGTCACGCCAGCACATAAAAAGTTTCAGATTTTGGAGCATTTCAGATTTTGGATTTTCAGATTTGGGATGCTAACCTGTATTCCGAAGCATGCTGAGCTGAGGGCAGAGTGAATACACATCTCACCACCTGCCCAACCTTGTGCAATCAAGCTGAGTAAAGACTGGCAGAAACCCATGCTGCCATGCAGTGGGCGAGAATGGGTGGTTTACCAAAGACAGAAACATTAAACTTCATTACTCAACAAAATCACCATGGGGCACTCTCAGCAAAGAATCTTCTGAAGCTCTCCAGAGGCTTCTGGCTGGTCATGTGGGAACCTGATTTGTTCAACAAATGTTTGTCAGCTGTAGGAGCTAGAATGGGCTGATGGTACACAGAGCGGACCCCAATATTTCTTCCTGGGAACCCTGGGGAGGGTTTGCAAAGAGAGAAGTGGGATGCTTAAGCTTTTCAACATTTCCAAAGGCTTAATAGCCAAATGAGTGCTCACAGGTTAAAATACTTTGAGGACTCTATATAAACAGTACCATGACCCTGAACCGGAGAACCAGTTATGTTCTGATGAAGATAGGAACAAAAGCTTTTAGAAACTAGGCCCAGCTTAAGAGATACTAGAAACTTCTCAACCTTTCAACTTGCAGATGAGGAAATCGATGCTTAAAAAGGTGAAATAACCTTCCCAACATCGATAATGGCTGATAGAGCTGAGAATTATCCAGATGAAGATAATTCAAATGAGGGTGTCTGAATCATCCTGGGCAGAAGTAGTGGGGAGATAAAGGCATAGAAATGGTTTTCCAGCCTCAAGGAGCTAACAGTCTGATTCTAAGCCACTGAAAACAGACAGGATATTTGTAAACTGTTACTAAGTCTTGCTGGTTACCCCCAGGCCCACTTGCCTCTGGCCACAGAATCTTAGGGTTGAAGGGGAGGCCACCCAGGCCTGTGTGGTTTTGTTTTCTTTGTTTCAGTATAAAGCTGACACTCATCAGCTCTAATAAATGATCGCTTTCCATTTTCCACTTCAACTTGGGCTTTTGGCAGAATGAGTTCGTACATCAATGTGAATAGATCGATACGGTTCATAATTTATGAACATGTGGAAGGAGGGAGACTGATACCATAAACCCCCCAGCTGATGCTTGCCTCTCTTCCTTCTTGCTGCCTAGGTTTGGTCATTTTTAAATTTATGATCACCTCCACCTGAGAGGATCAGCAGGGAGTGAGAAAAGTGAAATCACATCCTATATAAGCCTTTCTAATAAAAAGGTTTAGAGTTAAACTGCAAAAGCATTTCTGTGGGTCATCCCTGGATTTCAGTGGTCCATTTTACTCCCATCAACTCTGTACAAAGGTAACTAAGAGCTAATGACACACACTTAAATATACCCACACCCTAAGGGCCCACTCCAAAATGGGATGGAGCTTAGAAAGCATGCAAGAGAAGGATGGAGAGAGAGCCAGAGGAAGAAAGGAACAGAGGAAAGAAGGAAGAAGGGAGAGAGGGAGGGAGGGAGGAAAGGAGTCTCTTCAACATTAATGTGAATTGCACACGAGTTCTGTGCAAGGCCAAGAGCTACAGGGCCAAAGCTTAGGAGAGAGCATGTGAAGTTTTTAAAGTATATGTATATGTATGAAATAGAAACAGGATTTTCATTTCTAGCTTATGCTGGTTTTGCCATCCCTAACCACACAGTGTCAGACACATCAGTAACTGAGAGATTTTTTTTTTCCTTTTTCTACATAGCTTCAAGTGCCTTACCTTTTATCTCAATGATTTAGTCAAAAGTAAATTACATAGGAAGCTAATTTCTTCAAAAAGAAATAAACTACTTCTAGTGATATTATCAAAGAGCTGCTTTAAAGTTTTTTAAAGGTCAAATATAAAACAACCGGTATCATTTTTTCCCTAAACAATATTTTTTAAAAATAACTATTAAGCACTTTGAGCAGCCAAGTTGGGAGGATCACTAGAGGACAGGAGTTTAAGACCAGCCTGGGCAACATAGCAGAACTCCATCTCCATAAGAGAAATAATAATAACTATTAAGCAGCATGCTGTGTTCATTTGTTTGCTTTAATCTCTCAAATAATGTGGCCTAGCAAAGGGGTAAAATAATTAAAGGGAAAACTCAGTGGCAAACTATCCAGGAATTTTGATTTTCCTTTGCAAGGAATGACAATACCAAAGAATCCCTCCAAGTGGGCCCTAGGGGGAAAAGAAGGGGGCAGAGAGGAAAAAGAAGCAAGAAAAGACTAAGGGTGGGAGGGTAGAAAAGAGCTTTTCAGGCCACCCCACAGGCGTTGTCACCTCCCTGCTCTAGTGTTACAGAATCTTCAACAAGAAAGCTGCAGGTGGTTAGAGAGAGATATTTTACCTAAATTGAAATATTAGAACAATACTAATCATTAATCATTCATAATACTAGGTTCCTGACAGGCAAAACTGACACATAATCACATAGTCCAAAATTAACTTTCCCTCCCTGGTCCTGATGAAGGTGATGAGGAATCAAATATCAGAGAAGGAAAAGCCCAGAAATGAAGGAAAAGCTAAGTCTGGTCCATGTACTCCAACAAAAAGGGAAAGTACACATTTACACAGAAAATAAACTGAACTCTATATACTTTCATTTATAAAACCTTGGGCAAAAGTATAAAATCAAATACAGATAAAATGTTCACATGAAATTGAAACCTTCCCTTGTCTTGTATACATTCTCGCACTCGCATCGCATGTTACACAAGTGAATGTGAAAATTTTAGGACCCTGGAAGCAGCACAGCGTTCCCCTTCTAACTTAGCTCCACCTTCAATCTCATTACTCAAGATCTAGTTGAAATTTCCTCCTCTGAAACTATTTCACCTCACTCTCTACTAAACCGCCTGTGTTCAGGCCAAGAGCTAGGTTTAGTACTTATTCTATGATCCACTCTCAAAACAGATGTTTAATAAGTCTCCTCTCTCCCTCGGCACTCAGAAACCAAAGACAATTTCTCTGAATCACAGAATTTCAACAGCTTCTCCTTAAACATGTAACTTAATAAGTTTGTTCTCCCTCTGGTAGTTTGCCTTGCAGTAACTTGTTTTTCAAAAGGATTAGGGTATATGAGCACAAGCATATACTTCATTCAACAATTAAAGTGAGCTCCAAGATGGATAAGATGTGGTTTCTTCCTTCAAGGGCCTTATAATCTAGTAAAGAAAATAAAAACCTAAACATGCACAAAACTTGCATTAGAACAAAAATGCATTAATAGAATGAAATGCAGCCCCAAGTATACAAAAAATTCATTTAAGAACAGATCACTAAGATCAGATTACAAACCATTAAGATTAGATGACTAAGGTTTTCCTTTTTTTCATTTAATATACTGTCATATTTGAAAGACAAAACAAAAACAGTTTTTTTCATAGTATAAACTAGTGAGAGTGAGCTTTTGATTTTTTTTGGTTTGTACATGTCCACTTTTTAAAGTTTTTTTAATTGATGCATAATAACGTACATATTTATGGGGTAGAGTGTGATGTTACGATCCATGCATACACTGTATAATGATCATGTAAGGGTATTGAGCTTATCCATCGCCTCAAATATTTTTCATTTCTTTGTGGTGAAAACTTCAAAATCTTCTGTTTATTTTGAAATATACAATATAACATTGTTAACTGCTGTATATATATACATATATAACCGTCCCTCAGTATTCCCGGCAGATTGGTTCCAGGACCCTTAGTGCATCCCAAAATCCACACATCCTTAAGTTTCGTGATTGGCTGTGTGGAACTCAAGTACGGGAAAAATCGGCACTCTGTATACACAGGTTTGTCATCCCACAGATGCTGTATTTTCTATCTGCATTTGGCTGAAAAAAATCTACATATAAGTGGACCTGTGCAATTCAAAGCTGTGTTGTTCAAGGGTCAACTGTATAAATAAAATTCCTCAACTTGGAATATATAAAATCCCCACATACACACACACACACACACGCACACACACACACACACAGTTCTATTCAAGTCAAGGAATTTTTGTTTCTAAAATATCATTTGTTCAAATACAGCATTTTATAATTTCCACTTATCCGCCTTCTGAAAACTAGTGACTAATAAGTACTAACAATTTTCTAAATATAAAAGGGGAACATTTTTAAATTAACAAGAGTGTTCCACAAGGGCTATTGTAAAGAAATCTTCAAAAGTTAAATTCTTCTATGTATCAGCAATAGAAAAAATATGAGGGGGAAAAGATCCTATTTACAAAAGCCAACAATAACCACTATCTATCTGGGAATAACGTCATCAATAAGCAAGACTGCACAAATAAAACTATAGCATTTGACTCAACAGAGTGACATCCCATGTTACTGGCTGACTAGAATTAGCTGTTTAGAATTCAGAAGCGGATAGATGTTTTAATTTACAAGAATTAGCTTACTGTGATGTTTGGGGAGGAGAGGTGAGGAAGAAAAGGTTTTCACTTACATGCTTGTATATAAAGTTGGTTTATGAAGCAATGCAAAGCTTTAAACAAAAATGTTAGAAAAATGTTAATTCTTCTAAAAGTGACTTATAATTTTAATGAAATTAAAATTTTAACTTGATGACATGATTTTAAAATAAATGAGAGTAACTAAATCATTTTTGAAAATGAAGGGTGATAGGAAGGCTAAAAGCTTGCCATACAATATATTAAAATATATTATAAAGCCATAATAGTTAACCATATTAAGAATGGTAAGACAAATTAATGGTATAGAAAGCTCAAAGATTTTCATATATATATTAATATTACATGATAAATAAGGTATCATTAAATCACTGGGAAGGGCTATTCAATAAATGGTCCTGGAAAAGTGGCTATTTCAAAATAAAAATCAATTTGTATACTAACCTCATACTACACATCAAAATTCAATACAGATTAAAATTTTGAAGTAAAAAATGAAGCCAGTATAAAAAAAGGAGATAAGCTAGGTGATAATTTATTCAGAGAAATCACAAAAGAAAGCATCAATATACTAATCTACGTAAAAATTTACTACTTCTGTGCATCAAAATCAATCGTAAACAAAACTTAAAGCAAACAAATTGGGAAGCAAAATTTGCCATGAATGACAAAGGAATAGTAAGTACACTAACCAGTAAAAAAAAAAAAAAAAAGATCTCAATATAAAGGGCAAAGATTATTAACAAATGATGGAAGAAAAAATGTTCAAGCACTCGATTAATCTGAGCAATTCAAGCTTAGAACACTAAGCAGCACTCTCCCCACTTCAGTAGTGAGACAGATCAGTGCAAGCTTTCAGGAAATCAATTTGATAATGAATCCAAGTCCCACAAAATATACACACGCTTTTGTCCAGTAATTCCACATCTAAGAAATTTTTCCTAAAGAAATCATCAGAGCTGTGGATAAAGATTTATGAGCAAAAATAGCCAATGCAGAGTTACTGACAACGGCAAGACAAATTGGAAACATAAATGGATTCTTTCCTTTCTAGCAGAGGCTCTTTCTACAAAGCACAGAATTTAGAATATAAGAGGTTTGGCTTTTGATTTACAGAGAATCTCTTTTTTTTTTTTTTCAAGAAATGAACAATAGGATGCCACAGCCAGTTCTCTACCCTTCTCAAATCGATTATCTAATATTTAGGTCACCCTTAGCAAAACAGTGTCTTTTTGATCCCTCAGACCCACTATCTCCTAGGCAACTGATTGAATAAAGAAAAATATAAAGCTTCGCTGAGAAATATATAATTTTAAGCACTTGAATAAATGGAATGACACATCTTGTTCCTCAGCTGTGGGAAGGGGGTTAGTAGTAGGGGACATAAAAGAGAAAGAGGCAGACAGACAAAAATAGCATTTTAACCCCCATTTGTGTTGTATTTTTTAATAGCTTTATTTAGATATAATTTACATACCACAAAATTCACCCATTTCAAGTGTACAATTAAATGGTTTTATGTATCTGCAAGATTGTACAGCCATGACAGCAGTGCAATTTTAGAACATTTCTATCACCCCAAAAAGAAACTTCACGCCCATCAAAAATCACTTTCCATTCCCACCTTCAGCTTTAGGCAAACACGAATCTGCTTTCTATCTCTAGGGATTTGGTTATTCTGCACGGTCATATCAATGGAATCATCCAATATGTGGTCTTTTGTGACTGGCTTCTTTCACTTAGCATAATGTTTTCAAGGTTCATCCATGAATGAGGACTTCATTCCTTCTTAATGATATTCCATTTTGTGAATAGACCACATTTTGTTCAGCCATTCATCCACTGGTGGACATATGGGTTGTTGCCACTGTTTGGTTATTATGAATAATGCTGCTATGAACATATATGTACAGTTATGTGTGGACATATATGTTTTCATTTTTCTAGGGTCTGGAATACTGGGTCATAATGGGTGACTGTTTTTCAAAATGGCTATACCATTTCACATTTCCACCAGCAGTGGGTGAGTTGTTCATACTATTCCCTTACAATCCTTTTAATTTCTCTTAAGATTGGTAGTGATGTTTGCTCTTTAATTCCTCATATAGTAACTTAAATCTTCTCTCCTTTTTTCTTGATCACTGTAGATAAGGTTTATCAATTTTGTTGATCATTTCTAAGAATCAACTACTTGTTACATTGATTTTCTATAGTTTTTCGATTCTCTATTTCATTTATTTCCACTGTAACCTTTATCGTTTCCTTCTTTGTGCTTGCTTTTAGTTTGCTCTTCTTTTCTAGTTTCTTAAAGTAGAAAGGCTATTAATTTGAGATCTGTTTTCTTTTTGTATATAGGCATTTGCAGCTGTCAGTTTCACTTGAAACACTGCTTTAGCCACATGCAGTACATTTTTGTATGTCATGTTTTCATTTTCGTTAATTTCAAAGTATTTTAAAATTTCCCTTGTGAATTCTTCTTTGGCCCATTGGTTATTTAGGAGCATACTGCTTAATTTCTATGTATTTGTGAATTTCCCCAATTTCCTTCTATTGTTGATTTCTAATTTAATTCCATTGTGATTGGAGAACATACTTTGTATGATTTTAATCCTTTTAAATTTACTGAGACTTCTTTTACAGCCTAGCATATGGTCCATCCTGGAGAAGGTTCCAAACGCATGTGATCACAGGTTGCTTCATGAAAACACCTTTTATTATTTTCCATAAATCCCTAATTTCTTCCCAATGCTCTGGGGTCTTACTAGTAGTTTACTACTTTTAATAGCAATTACTACTGTATTCAGTGAGTGACACCCTACCCCACTTCACTCTATTGCCTCCCTATCCCAAAACCTATTTTCTTTACTCATTTTTAATCTTCACAATTGCCCTGAGGGAATTAACAAGAGCATTTCCTTGTTTTACAGATGGGAAACTTGGAAACACAGCGGGAATCTGCACTTGTCTAAAGTGCTGCAGAAGCTGTGGAGGTGCAGCAGCAGTGGTCTGGGGCCTCCCAACAGCCATCCTCCCTGCGACAAGGTCCTGCTGCCACTGAGCCTATTCAGGTCTCCAGAGAAACACAAATGCGACAAGCAGGCAAGTCCTCCTCCTCAAATGCTCTTTTTCATGCACAGGCACATGCAGGGGAAGCTTCTGGCTGGTCTCTCTTTCCCTTCCTGGTTGCAACAATGAAGGCAGCCCACCTGGCACTGCAGCTGGGCCCGCTGTTGGCCTAACCAGGGGTTAGGGAGGTGGGCCATGAAATGTCCTCATTGTTTGGGTACAACAGTCTCAAGACTTCAGAAGCACAAAAAGTCAAGAGTCCAAAGACTAAGCTGAGGCTGCACACGGCATCAGAGAGAGCAGGCTGTGATGACAGATCAACAGATATAATTAGAAGAAAATGCCCCTTTTCCAGAGCTTACTGCAAGTGAATATAGCTGCTGTCCCCATATAATGCAACAAATGCAACCAGTACCTAAATATCATCTACCTCTAATTAATTTCTTTTTTTTTTTTTTTTTTTTTTGAGACAGGGTCTCACTCTGTCACCCAGGCTGGAGTGCAGTGGTGCGATTTCAGGTCACTGCAACCTTCACTTTCGAGGCTCAGACAATCCTCCCACCTCAGCCTCCCAAGTGGCTGGGACTACATGCACACACTGCCACGCCCAGCTAATTTTTGTATTTTTTATAGAGACTATATCTCGCTGGTCTTGAACTCCCGGCTTAAGAGATCCTCCAGCTTTGCCCTCCCAAAGTGTTGGGATTACAGGCGTGAGTCATCACACCTGGTCTAATTACCTTTCATTAATCTAGCAGCTCCCTACCCAGAAAAACTTCCCTTTGGAAAGGTGGCTCCCATGTGGGGCTTAGCCAAGGCCAGAGCCGAGGAGTGTCCTTTCCAATTCCCTGGACAGAGGCTCCATGTCTGTTCGCCTGGGATGTCAATAAGTGGGGCCCTGTGTAACCTCTGTAACTCTGTGATTCCAGAATTCTAAAAAGGCAGGCTATGTAGTTTTTCCTCACAACCCCACATGTGGATTTATTACTTGAACTCAAATGCCAGCCTGTTTCACTAATAGGGAGAAAAGAACAAGGCTCTTCTTTATAAATGTTCAGTGTTTTAATGGCATCAAGAAAACCTAAGACTTCTGTCTTTCAATCAAGGCAAGTAGAGAAGGCAATGAGACTATGCTGACTATGTAGAGACTGTTGTCATAATAAAAATCACCTCTGGAATCGCAGGTTCCATCGTGATCCAAGTCCCAGGTAGACCTGAACATCCTGGCCTCACCAGTTGCTAGGTTGGGTGTCCTCAGCCTGCTTTTCATGCCAAAGCCCAGACTAGGACTTCCTCTCATGTGTCTAAGCCTCCTTCTTAGATACAAGGACCCAAGAAATGAGGATGCTTACAGAGCTCCTTGTCCTGTATCTTAAAGCCCGACATATCCCAAAGTGGAGTCTTAACTAGTATTCAGTAACATGCAGTTCCATGATCAAAGATTAGCAGGTCTCCTTACCATAGGCCATCTGAGAGCCTGTACTATGCTAATGTGCTTGTCAGTCTCTAAGATAGTGTTAGTGCTGCAGCTGTAGCTGAAATTTGACCAGAGAGGCAATTTTCTCTCCCCACACCCTTCCTTTGTGGAATACTCAGAAGGGCTATAATTCCATACAACACACACTGGGAAATGCTGGGCTGGTTTCTATCTGAGCATGTCACGCTTGGTGCAAGGTCTCCTCACTAGTAGATGGAAATATACAATAGGACCCACTTTCACGACATGCCTCAAACTTGGGCACACTAAGATCCAACTCAGGCCTTGTGAAAATAAGCACCATATACAATGGTGCAAAGTGATTGAACCCAAAGTTATCCTCAGAGCCCAGTGTACTGTGTGGAGCTTGCACAATTCCAGCATTCTATACTGTGTGAATTATAAACTCCTCTGCAACATGAGCAAACTTCAGTGGGCACCGATTATATGAACTCTGACTTTTACAAAGGTACTTAAGGATTCATGTCAGCAATGCAAAAAAAAGAAAAAGAAGTCAGACTTGGCCAGGCGCAGTGACTCACGCCTGTAATCCCAGCACTTTGGGAGGCCAAGGGTGGGCAGATGAATTGAGGCCAGGAGTTCGAGACCAGCCTGACTAACATGGCAAAACCCCCTCTCTACTAAAAATACAAAAATTAGCTGGGTATGGTGGCAGGTGCCTGTAATCCCAGCTACTCAGGAGGCTGAGGCGGAAGAATGGCTTGAACCCGGGAGGCGAAGGTTGCAGTGAGCCAAGACACGCCACTGCACTCCAGCCTAGGGGATAGAGCAAGACTCTGCCTCCAAAAAAAAAAAAAAAAACTTCTATGTGCCTTATGCAGAGAGTTTGGAACTCTGAATGCATTATTCCCATAGAAGCAAAGTTATAAATGGTGATTAAGTTCCTAGACTGACCCATAATGCAGCTAAAATAAGTCACATCTGCAATATTATCAACTAAAAACTGAAAAATAATGAGATTAAATAAAAGACATTTTTATTTATCAAAAAATACTTATGCTTAGTGACATACCAAGCGGGGGGCAGTCTGTGCCCAGGCAAGAAGGGGCTGCCTGTAGAGAATTCACAAACAATAATGAAACAATAACGAAGCCAACAAAGTAAGTTGGCTTTTTACTTTCACCACCTGCTGACAATTGAAACCAACATTGGTAATAAAATATTGCTCCTTTGAGGAAATATGGGTTCAACAAGAAGTGAAGAAGTAGTTAAGGGTACTTGGAGCTATTAAGGAGGAGACTTTGGCATAGATATCTACAGGGATTTCAGTGTGATTCTTTATTTTGTCCAAATTAATATCTATACCTAGAGTCATGCCTATGGGAGTCCTTTTTTTTAAATCCTCATTAACAATAATCCAGGTCTGTAGGGGTATCACAGATAGAACAAGGATCAGGAAACAGAAGATTCTATGAGTTCAATGAGAAATTCTTAGATGAAAAAGCAAAGGGGCTAAAAAAAATCCATAAGTAATGTGAGAAGCCATGGGTCTGGGATGGAATTGCACAAATAATGAACACTGAGTCAGAGGAATCAAAGGCATCCTCCATCAAGATTCTCCCAAGGAGAAAGAAAAGGTGGGCAGAAAGAGGAGCTTCCTAGGAGAGCCACCAGGTGGAGCCACCACCACAAACCCACTTCATGGCTTGTCCTCTAGGTGGATTTGGGCGGACACCAGCAGGAGTATGGTGGGAGTCTTAAACCCACGACTAATCCATGGGAGACTCATTAGTGTTAATGTCTTGAAATCAGAAGACACAGAGATAGAAAAGGAGATTAAATATAACAGAAAAAAAATCTAAAAACCAATTTTATCAGTGACCCATACATAATCGCAACATGATCGCTATACCCTTCTATGTAGTTCTTACCATGCATTTAACCACCCCTCACTCTAGGCTCAATAGGCTCAGAAAATAACATGAACAAGGGCAACACACACTCTAACATTAATTGCTGGTGCTAACAACGCAGTGTCCCAATAAAACTTAACAGAAACGCAGCCAGGGATCAGTTACTTTAAAAGACTTCTTTAAAGGCTCTTGACTCTCGAGCTTTTGAGAATGAAGGCCCACTGGAAAATAAGACTACAGATGCATATACAGATACATTCACACAGAGTTATATATTACTGAATGACTATATACCATACCCATCCCCATTTACTGCCAGGTTGCCAGATTTTCATTTCCCCTGGGAAAGACCAGCTCGGGTGACAGCCAAGAGCTTCTATACAACAGTAATGTCTTCTGTTAACTTTTATTCTATCTGTCCATAAACACCAGCTTCTTAAGTAAAATCAACAGGCAATCTTGAAACTCAAAGAAAAGTCTAACCCCAAATGCCACATTTTCAGATTCCCAGTTAACTGGCGAGAATTCACATTTCTTTCTCCAATAGAAAATTGGAAAGAAACAAAGTCTCATCTCTACAAACCAACCCCCAGATCTCACATTTACCTTAACAAACCACTGGCAAACCAAAGAGGTTGACATTTTCTTTATTAAGGACATACTTTTTCCCATCCTTTGTTTACAGTTTCATTTCTGCCAAAGAGCTCACAGCCTATCAAGATCCATGCCACCGCCTTGGCATCATGAGGAGCATTCCAGGCCCACACACTAAAAGCTAGAAAAAACGTTTCCCCTTCAGGGGAAGGGGGAAAAGGATGGCCGGTCACTTAGATCTGTTTAGGGATTGGAATGACCAGCGCTGAAACTATGAGGAGAAGAAAGGTAAACATTAAGCAAAATTCTTCTGACAGCTACAGGCAGCAGACCAAAATGAAGAGCCCTTCCGTGTGGCAAACACGAGGCCCATGTTAATGTGGAAGAACTTCTGTACTAACTTTTAAAGCAACAGTGTGTCACCAGAGGAAGAGCAGCCGTTGATCCCTCTGTTAAGGAAAACTTTTGAATGGAACCTGTCTGAAGGATTAAACACACCAGAAATGAACCCACAGAGCAATGTTCTACAATCAGTCATACCCACATATCAATTCAGAGAGCAACCCTCCCCCATCTTAACTTGAATCTCATGAGACAGACGATCTCACCTCGTAGCATCAGAGCTAGACCTGTTACAAATAACATCTTTTAAACCGTCAGATCTTTCTGCATTAATCTCTGGAAGGGGCAATAAAATGCAAATGCATAACAAACCTTAAATAAAGATGGTAAAAGCAGTTTATCTTTGGGAAGGCAGATGCCAAAGTAGCAGAGCGACTTAAAAAGATGACTATAAAATACATTTTATATCAGGAGAGCATAATAATAATAGCAAAAAATAATAAATGTGCAAAATACAATAGAGACTTACCAAACACTGAATTCATGATAAACTGGAAATAGAAACAAGGACATATAAAGCCAACCAGAAACCCACGGAGTGGCTTCACATTCAGAATGACAGAAGTAAATATAAGACACATTCCCACCTTGCCATCACAACGATATAAGAAACGTGCAGCACTTTCTCAACGTTTCCCAAGGGATGCAACAGACTGAGGTTACTTGCAGGCAGGACTGGCTGATGTTTTTCCAGTCTTTATCTGCCCCAGTACCAAGCACAAGGCCAGGTGCATAGTAGGCATACACTAAAACATGTGCTATTGAATGTTCATGAATGTCTACCAAAAAGTGAGGAAGGAACAACGTCCAAAATTCCAGGCAACAGGAGATGTTCAGAGGGAGGCTGAGATACACTTCTCCACATGCACTGTTGACAATGTAAACGAGAACCCTGAGATGGAACCTGGTACTCACACGGGCCAGCAGGGTATTGATGGCAGCCTGGATACTTAACTGATCACATGAATAAAGTTAGCCAGGAAATCCTTCTAAGGATCAAATAATTTTTTTTTTTTTTTTTTTTTCGTTTTTGTGTTTTTTGTTTTGAGACAGGGTCTCACTCTGGCACCTAGGCTGGAGTGCAGGGGCGCTATCACAGCTCACTGCAGCCTTGACCTTCCCTTCTGGGCCTAAGAGATTCTCCCACCTCAGCCTCTTGAGTAGCTAGGACTACAAGTGCATGCCACCACACCCAGCTAATTGTTTTATTTTTCGAGAGATGGGGTCTTGCTATGTTGCCCAGGCTGGTCTTGAGCTCCTGGGCTCAAGCAATCCTCCCACCTCAGCCTCCCAGAGTGCTGGGATTACAGGCATGACCACTGTGTCCAGCTTGATTTTTTATTTCATTTTTAATTCAAGTAGATAAAAATCTATATTCAAATGGACAAAAATCCACTGTTCATTTTCAAGAACCTATTTAGGATATTTGCTATTAACTGTTCAAACTTCCATTTTATTCCATTTTTCTTCTAAATTCAACATTTGAACGTTGCTGATTTTGTTTTTGTTTTTGTTTTTGAGACAGAGTTTCACTCTTGTTGTCCAGGCTGGAGTACAATGGCACAATCGCGGCATTTGAATGCTTTTTTAAAAAAGTCTCTATATATCAGTGCTCCAATTTAGGAGGGCCCATCATTCTCTTTTATGGGTTTAATGATAGAAGAAACAAAAGAATAAATCATTCTTAGAAGAAAACAGACAACTCTCTTCTGTCTGGTTCATCAAGAGAATGACATTTGTCTCCAAGTAAAGTTTTCACATTTTCTGGCTGTAACTTATTAATACACTGGAGTCTGGGATAAGTTCAGAACATACAACATCCATGCTGCAAGTTTAAATGAAAAATGACTTCTTATTCCTCAGGAAAGGCTTGTTTTAAACAGGAAGCTCTTTCACTGTGACTCAGGTAAGGACCACAGAAATGGCCAGAGGTGGGCACAGACACAAGTACCCCTAAGGTTCTAATGTGAGAATGTATAGTCAGTGGCTGCCAAGTCAGCTGGGAGGACCTACTTTCTCTCTCTCAATTCCAGTCACATCATCTTCTCAAATGAAAAGCCAGCCAGTCACGGTGGCTTATACCTGTAATCCCAGCGCTCTGGGAGACTGAGGTAGGAGGCTTGCTTGAGCCCAGGCGTTCAAGACTAGCCAGGCAACATGGCAAAACCCCAGCTCTACAAAAAATCAGTAAATTAGCCAGGTGTGGTAGCTCATGCCTTGTAGTCCCAGCTACTCAGGAGGCTGAGGTAGGAGGATCACCTGAGCCTGGGGAGGTCGAGGCTGCAGTGAGCCATGATCACGCCACTGCACTCCAGCCTGGGTGTCAGAGTGAGACCCTGTTTCAAAAAAAAAAAGAAAGAAAGAAAAGCCCACGGAGTCATTCCAGTACCTCCCTAAATCAATTCTGCAGACATTTACAAATGTTAAAGCTGAAAACTGAAACTAATCAGTCCCCAAACTAAGGTTTCCATAGCCCTGGCTTTTTCTCAAGGTTATGAATCGCTTCCTTCAAACCCAAGATGTCTTCTGACCTTATGCAGGTGTCTGAGGAGGGTGAGCTCATCCCACAATGTGAGGGACTACTACCTGTTTGCAGTTGCTGCCAAGTGAGGCGTGTCACAAGATGCAAAAACAGCTGGATGCAATTGGGCAAACTTCTTCAGCTAGGAGTATCTCAAGTTCAGGACCCAATGAAGTGGTTCAGTTTCAGACTCATGATAGAAACAGACATCAATCTTCCATTATTAAACCAACTTCAAGCATGTATCAAATGATAAGGTCCATATAAAGAAAACAGTCATCTCATCTTTGATCAAGTTGAAGGAAGAGAACTTGTGTTCATTCTGTTAAATTCTTACAAGGGTCCAAGGCTGAATCACAAGGTGGGCTCAACTCATATCCTCTAAGATCCCACATTAGCTAATCAAAGCAGGCTGTTAATAAATCCTGAAAGCAACATCCTTCCCTAATAGCCACAACAACAGTAATAGACCAAAACATCCGAAAGGCTGCTGCAGACAAAGCTTGATGATGGAAGTAAAGGGGGAGGAGGGCCCTTCAGTCATTTACGATAACTCATAAAACTTTAAAAATTAGTTGGACAGAAGTGTTTACAAGTAACTAGAATCATCCCACAGATTTAGCCTCTGATCCTTGTTTTAAGGGGGGGGGAAAGTGTTTTTTTCATTGATTTTGGGTGGGAAAAAAATGTAGCTTTTGAGCTCAGTACAATGAACTATTTATCTGGCCTGACAAGGCCAATCAATCTACCCCCGCTGTTTATTATAAGGGGGAGCAGAATACTGGTAGTCTTGATGGGTGGGGGAGGGCCAGAGGCAGCCCTGGGCCTGGTACACAATGCTTCCCTTCAGCTGGAAATTTATGTGAGGCCCAGGTGACCCAGGAGGTCAGGGTGAAGCCTCGGACAGAATGAAGATGATTTGTTATGGACTTCATATTTAGAGAATGCCTCCGTGTACTCGGGTCCCACAATCACCGGCAGATTCCATATATAAAATGCCTCAGAGTGAAAGGTTGGCCATAACCAGGCTGCAGGTCCAAGGCAGAAGGCTTTCAAAATGGAATGTAAGGCAGTTAAGCCTCCCTCTGCATTCCAATTTCTCGTGAATGAAAAATTCCATAGGGGAACTGAGAGGCCAGATTTTCAGTGGTGAAGAGATAATCATCTGAAAAATTCTATTCCTTCGTTGATTTAAAGTTCTCAGGTAATTTTACTAAACTCATCCAAATAATTACCTCAATTCCTTACCTTAATTAATTCCTTCTCTTGTTAAATTAATTAATTACTTTAAATCTCTTATTGACTTGACAAACACCAGAGCTGGCCAAAGAGGCCTTGCCGCTGGTCAACGTGTGTACAATTGCCGTGCCTGCAGACCCAAGAGGCAGGCAGAGGAGGGAGGGCTCCTTCTCATTGGTTTGGAAGTACAGAAAGAAGACACACTGAACTCTAGCTCACCAAATCCAATGAATGCAGGTCTCAGGAGTTTGAGAGCTTATTTGCAAGAATGCAGGAGGCACTTTTGGGCAAGACTGTAGTTTTACAGCAAAGGGCACTTAATTCTTAAAATGGGAAATCCCCTGCTTTGGTAGGATGAATTTAACAAAATAAGAAAAGAAAGAAAATCCTATAGCTGCTAACCAACGTGGGCCTCCAGCCAATATCTGATCTGAATAATTCAAAAAGGGAAATGTAACCCAGGGCAGCTGGAGGCAGTAGAGGAAGAGACAGGAAGGAAGAGAGGCACAAAGCTATGATCAATGTGCAGTTTACTAGACAAATTCTTATCCTGTCTAAATTTTATGAAAGATTAGCTGTTCTTTTTCCCCATGGTTATGTAAACCTGCCTTCTTTTTTTCTGGTTAATGGAACCCTTTGCTAATCTAGTTCCTGTGCCTCCTTTTGAACAGCTCTCTATTTCTCTTTAAGGAAGTAATAAGCCCACTAAAAGCTGGCAGCCGAGCACTAACCTACAGGCATGCTCAGCATGTGCCCTGGCTGGTCCAAGGTCGGGGAAAACTGAGGGACCCTAGGGTGCCCACAGTATAAAATTGAGTGAGGTTGTCTCTGCAGTCTTCTATTCTCTCTCACATTATTTCAAACCATTATCACCAAGAGGGGATGGGAGAAAAAACAAAACTCCAACAAGCTGATAGCTGAAAATCTGCCTTGAGATCTCAAAAGAGAGAAAACAAGATTGTTAAAGGTCTTCTGGTCAGACAGATGTGTTAGCTATATCTTTGCATATTCTGCCTCATAAACTCAGACAGGCAGGGTCTGCGCTACGGAGCCTAGCAGTTGGAGAAAGAACTTGATAAGGTTTGCCTTAAATTAAAAGGAGAGTATGGTCAGACACACTGCTCAGGCCTGCACCACAGCATTCTCTAAATTCACCTTTCATCCATAAGAATAGATATGAAAGTGAAATCTAAAGCCCCAGAAAAGTCATCATTTACAAATGTAGTCCACTTTCCCACTGTCAAAAAATATTTTTATTAGTTCCCTTTATTACAGTTACTATACATACAGTCACTTGCCAAGTGTGTGTGTGTATGTGTGTCTCTCCAAAATATATACCAAAAACCAAAAGGACAAACTCTATTCAATTTTTCAGCAATATAAAGTTTGACACAGTTCACCAGAAGTTTCCAGTTTTTGTGTGCAGGGAGGGGACCTCTTTTTCCTTTTCCATACCTCTCTTATTGGTTCTTAAAATCGTTTCAGAAGACAGCAAAGAGTTTCCACTGGGCACTTCGTGCAGGGGCTTTTCTGGAGCTTTGTTGGCGAGAGGGTCTTTCTTCATCTCTTTCTTTATTTCCTGTGAGGACAGATAAAAGGAAAACAAGATTATAGTTTGAAACTTTAGAATGCCTCTTGGACTATCTTAAGCTTCATCTTTCTGGAAATGAACTATAGCAATGCCAACTTAGCATAACATGATGTTTTAAAAACACCATTTTCTATATTTTTGTAGTTTTCTTACATTTATTAGAGAAGCACCTGGTCCTATAAAATGGAATAAGCCCCAGTATGGTGAGGCGACCTTATGTAACTATGGCCATTCCATGTGATTATAAAGAGAATGAGTGAAACATAAAAGCCACCATACAGCTCTAAGTGACAGCCTGTTCTTGTTAAACAATGACAAGCTTTGGCAAAGCAGACTCACCCCCTTAAAAAGGCTTCTGATTTCTCTTCTTCTCAACAGAGATTTAAAGAAGCATATTCCCAAATTACCATTGTGCTCACAAGGATACTAAACCCAAAAGAAGATGATTCTAATGCATTTACAGTCATCAAGTTCCTCTGCCTTTTCAACTCTCAACAAAGAAAAAAAATAAGGACGGCTTATCACTCTAGATCAGGGGTCAGCAAATGAAAGCTCACCACTCACTTTTGTAAATAAAGTTTCATTAGAACACAACTATACTCAGGCATTTAAGTATTTTGTACGGCTGCTTTCATGCTACACCAGCGGAATTGAGTAGTTGTAACAGAGATCAAAGTCTAAAATATCTGGCCCTTTACAGAAAAAGTTCGCTGACCCCTGCTCTAGGTGGACTTTTAATCAAAGCTCCATTAAGATCTAGATGTCTAAAATCTGATGGCTAATATAATTATTTCAAATTGCTTTAATAATTTACATAATTGTTTTCAAAAGCATTAATAGACCAAGGTAATAGTGACTCACAAAGTGTAAGTCTGTATACAGGAATTCCCCCCAAAGGAGCAAGGAGTTTCTAGGCTTGTCTGAATCCATAATCACAGTAACTTGGGGAAAAGTGAAAGCTTAGGGGCTGATCCAAAGCATGGCTGAATGTCAGGAAGAGCTCAAAGATGAGGAATGTGTTCCTTAAAAAGAGCCCATGAGGTAAGAAATGGGGATTGGCTCCCCTCTGGAAGGAACAGAGATGCTAAATAAGGTAGAGGGCCATGATTAGGCCAGAGCAGAGGGCAGAGGCAGAAAGAAAGCAACAAAAGTTTGTCAAAACAATGCCACTCCCCGCAGCTTCCTGCACACGCAAGAGTGTGTTAGTTACCATATCCAATTCCCCAGTTGCTGGCTCTGTTCACAGCAGCCTCACCCCTCTCTTCCTCCCTTACCAGGGCCCCACCGGAAACCAACAACTGGGGCTGGCGCTTTGCTACGTTGAGCGTTTCAACTGGCGTCCCAGAGGCCTAACTAGGCGAAGCTCAGCCCGAGGCCAACATCGGTACCTCTGCACACCACACAAAGCTGTGTGTGCTCGCATGTATGTACAGGGACACCTACCTCAGCAGCCCCAGCACCTGCTAGAGCAGCAGTTGCTGGGGGTTCCTGTAGCCTCACAGGCAGATGGCATCAGGGGACAATCTGCAAACATTGCCCTCCTGAGCCACATGACAGGATGCTAACTTGGTGATGGCTGCCAGCCTGCTATGGCTCTGAAAGTAAAGACAAGTCACCAAGTGGGCTCATTTCCTCACCGGTTGCTTCTTTGGGGGAAAAACAGTTGCTCAAACCTCACTTTCCATCGCAGTGTGGGTATGACTGTGCACGCGCAAATTCCCCACCTAGACACAACGTGATGCAGTAACACAACAGAGCATAACACCCAACTTTGCCAAGGAGTAATTCAGAGAAAGTCAGTGGGTTGAGGACGACATAGCAAGTGTCTACTTAGCACTAACTGCTAATGGCATGCAGCCGGGGAAGGGTGAGAGAAGCAGTGCCAGCATTGTGAGGCTGGGGTGGTCCCTGGAGAAAGCCTCAGAAGCCATGGTTCTCAAGAAGGCTCAGCCTTACTCCCCAATGCTTCAGAGCAGCACATGGGGAGCAGTTGGCTGGGAAGGACTGGTCTGATCAAGAGCAGGTGCTGAAGGGCTGAGAAACTGGCACCAAGAGAGAGGCTGGCCCATAAATTCCAGACTCCATTGTTCCCCCAGTGATTGTTTACATTTGCCAAATAGAGAAGCTGAATGATAACTGAATTGCTTAAGTTGCTTCTTTAGGTGGAAGCAGGAAGGAGACAAAACCTAAAATATGTCTTGCATTTTTTTCACAGAAACCAATCGGACACATGGCCGTGGCAGTTAATTCTATAGGCTCCCCACCTGGATAACACCCAGGCTCAGTGCAGCCCCATCCAAAGCCAATACCTTCTCTCCAACCTGCCCCTTCTCCCAGGAAAGGGCAGCCTGTCTTGTTTGGTACCCCATCATCCACCCACTTACCCAGAGTAGAAAACTCAGTATTATCCCCCTATCTAAGCAGTCACCCAGTCTGGCTGCATCTACTTTCTCAGTCTCTCTGTTTCTTTCTCATCCTCCTGTAATATATTAAAAACATAAAGGGGAAAAAACATAAATGCCAAGCAAAGGACTTGAATAGACATTTCTCCAAAGAAAACATACAAGTGGCTAATGAGCACGTGACAAGACGTTCAACATCATTAGTCATTAGGGAAATGCAAATGAAAACCACAATGAAATACCCTTTCGTACCTACTAGGATGGCTAGAATTTTAAAAGAAAACAAGTGTTGATGATGTGGAGAAACTGGAATCTTTGTATATTGCTAATGGCAATGTAAAATAGTGCAGCTCCTGTGGAAAACAGTATGGCAGCTCCTTAGAAAGTTAAATATAGAATTACCACGTGATCCAGCAATTCCACTTCTAGGTATATACTCAAAAGAATTGAAAGCAGGAACTCCAGCAGAATTTAAAGCTTTGCCCCCAAGGCAAACTTGTATGCCAGTGTTTACTGCAGCTTTATACATAATAGCCAAAAGAAGGAAATAACCCAAGTGTCCATTAAGAGATGAAAGGATAAACACAATGTGGTTATAGCCACAAAATGGAATATTATACAGCCTCGAAAAGAAATAAAGTTCTGATACATGCTACAACATGGATGAACCTAGAAAACATTATGCTAAGTGAAATAAACCAGACACAAAGGGACAAACACTGTATGATTCCACTTACGTGAAATATCTAGAATAGGCAAATTCATAGAGATAGAAAGTAGATTAGAGGTTACCTGAAAGGTTGGGAGAGGCAGAATGGGGAGTTATTGTTTGATAGTTAAAGGGTTCACTTTGGAGTAGTGAAAATGTTTTGGACATAGATAGTACGGATGGTTGCACAATATTCTAATGTAATTAATGCTACTGACTGTATACTTAAAATAACTAAAATGGTAAATTTTATGTTACATTACCACAATAAAAGGAACAGAAAACCCCCACATGAATAGCAGCTAACATTTGAGTGCTTACCATGTGCCAAACCCTGCTCTAAGAGCTTCACCTAGACTGCAACATTTAATCTACACTATAGCCCTACTCAGACACACACACACACACCAAGACCCAGGGGGCTAAGCAAACTTGCTCAAGGTCAAACAAGTAGGAGCCAGAATTGGAACTCAACCTGTCTAGCTTCAGAGCTCATCTCTCTCATTTTTTTTTTTTTTCTTTTGAGACAGTCTCACTCTGTTGCCCAGGCTGGAGTACAGCAACGTGATCAAAGTTCACTACAACCTCCACTTCCCGGGTTCAGGCAATTGTCATGTCTCAGCTTCCCAAACAGCTAGGATTACGGGCACGTGCCACCTTGCCCAGCTAATTTTCGTATTTTTTAGTAGACACAGAGTTTCGTTACGTTGGCCAGACTGGTCTCAAGCTCCTGACCTCAAGTGATCTACTCAACCTTGGCCTCCCAAAATGCTGGGATTACAGGCGAGAGCTCATCTCTTAACCATTCTTTCCCAGAGTCCTGCCTGGATTATAATCATGTCTTCTTGCCTCCAATCTCTCCCCTCCCAGTTCAGCCTCTACATAATGGACACTCAAATGTCTGCTGTTCTTGTCAGTCCCTACAGAAATCTCCAGTTACTTCCAAAAGACCGCAGGACAAGCTTTCATTCAAACACTTTTCAAATTGAACAGCAAACCACAAGTCCCTGTGTACTTGCTTCTGGCTAAAAATATCTGACATGCATGCTGACCCCACAGAATCAATTACCATGCAAATATAAGTTGGGGGGTGGTGCACTGCTTGGACAACACCTTATGTTCACAGAATCCTGGCGTCATGGACTCCTATCCACAGGCTCTAAAAATAGGTGATGATGCTAGCAATAATACAACTGTACACTGGCAAAGGCTTATAAATTAAAGTGCTTTAGCACCTATTTTTTCACTTGTTCCTAACAACAACACTGTCAGGGAAAAAAAAAAAAACCAACCTGATTTTGCCAAACATACATTTTTATATAAGAATAGTGAGACCCAGTCAGAGAAGATGCAAGACCAGATGAAGGCCACAAAGCTAGCAAGGGGCAGAGCTGGCCACGAGACCAAATTCTGAGCCTTCTAGGCAGAGCTCTCCTGCTACATCTCACCTCCTAAGAAGAATCAGTGGCATGACTATAGGAGGGAGACTGAAAACCACTCAGCCTATGGCTCCAGTGGAAACCTTAGCTTCCCTCCACAATTAAATGATGTAACAGATCACCTTACCTATAAAGCCCAATACTATTAGGCCCAAATCTTTGAAGTCCCTTATTATCCATCCACATAGAAGAGCTCCTTCCTGCAGGGGAGGGTTGGCTTGGAACTAGAGCAACTCCTGCCTCTGCATAGCTGCCAACAGCCATGTACCTGGAGCTCTCCGAGGTTCTGATCCAGGTCATGGGACTCTGGATTTCCTGGGACTGGGGGTTCCTAGACCCCCAGACTTTAATCGCAACTTTCCGACCATCAGGCCCGTGTTTTTTACCATTTGTTAAGAACCTGGGTCCTATAATCTCAGTAGTAGAGGCCACACCCTGAACCAGAATTACAGACCAGGAGGGTTTATGGAAATGCATACATAACTGCCCACATATATAAATCAGCAACGATTTTGCTTGCTTGAAGACAATATAGAATAGACAGGGTATCAGCAAACCTCTTCAGAAGGCAAAGGAAACCCAGCTTCTCTTTATCTCAAATCTGATCTCTTAACAATGGAAACTCAGCATGTACAATAAAACCGAGGTCATTAATAAGATATCAATGCTGCAAGGACACTTCAGCTATGTCACAAGGACCACTTAAGAAAAGGAAGAGAACTCACACCATTCCCTTCCCAAAAGCATTGTACCAAACAGAGCCTGGGATGGCTCACCCACATTCAGAGACCAAAAAGCCCCAATAATGCCACTCTGGCAAAAATTTTCCACGACGCATTCAGCGGCCTGCAAACAGCAGCCTCGCCGGGCAAACACATGATGTGCATGCAACTGCAAGCTATGCTAGGATGGTCTGCTGTCTGATAAGCTGCGTTGCCTGGATCTGGCTGGCTGCTGAGCCAAGTTGGCTACCTTTTTTCTATTCTCCGTCCCCCATCCATTTCATGCTTTACAGGTACTGGCGAGTTGGCTGGGTTCAATGTTAACTCCTTTAAATTAACTGGTCAGTCTGTAACCAAAATACTACACAGTAAAATACCAAAATATGATCAGTTTGGGGACCCCTCCCTCCCCTCATCCTTTACTTCTTTCACCATTCATAACACAGGTTAAGGCACAGGCTTCACGATGAATGGAGAATGATGCTGTGCATCAGAAAACCAGAACTAGTACTACGTCATCATTTATCAGAGGTGTGACCTTGGGGGCAATACTTAAAGTCTCCATGCAGCCCTTTTGACATCTGTAAAAGAGGTCTAACAATAAACACACGATCCAAGAGGTGTCTTCAAGATCAAAGAGTGAATTAGAGAGTAGTATACAAATTGATTATCTACTCTCATTATTAAATAGCAAATACTATTTTAAAAAGAACTATACATAACAACACAGATGAAATTCACAGTCATAATGTTGAATGACAGAAGCCAGACACAAAAGATTATATACTGTATGATTCCAATTATGTGAAACCCAACAATAGGCAAAATTAATCATTGGTGAGAGATCTCAGAACAGCAGTTACCCTTGGGGAGGCGTGCAAGGGAGCCTCCTGGGAGGATGAAAATGTCCTATAACGAAGGCTGGGTGATGGTTACACAGGTGTACACAGACCAAAATATTCATTGAACTGTACTTCTAAGACCTCTGCACTTCACTGTATGCAATTTCAACTTAAAAGAACACCACAGATGCTTAAACTGAAAGAAGATAGATTCTTTTAAATTGAAATGTACTGATATTTCGTCCTAGGAGGTCAGAAATACACAAAGCTAGTGCTTGGGTATTTTAATGTTCATCTCAGGTGGTGAGATGTTTTCTGGGATCAACATCAATGGGGCAGGTGGTTGGAATGTGCCAGATGCACTCTATGGAGTGGGTAAGCCACGCGTGTCTCATCTCACCTATCCAATCAGATGAATGGATCTGTTCCCAAGAGGGCATCCTTGTTCTCCACCTCAGCTGTTTTCCCCCTATCTTGCCAGATTTCCCTCTCTCCTATCACCAACAGTATTGGCACACAGAGCTGGCTGGGGCCACGGACACCAGGGAAAGCTGGGCACCACCCTGACCTGCCCAGAATGCTGGTCCTGGTACTTCTCTCTGCATTCGAAGAGCTGAGTGAGGTTAGGCAGAGCCCCCTTGGCTTAGGGTGGAAGCAGGGCAGGGAAAACAGACATCATTCATCAGCCTGCCCTCAATCCTGCTCTATTTCTTTCTGGAGGAAAGGCTTCCTTTAGACCCAGACGTAGCTGTGGGATCACAGCTGTGCCCCCTGCACTAGTTCATAGAAAACCATTTTGCAAAATTACCACTGGCAGGCGATTTTTAAAAATCACTAAAAACAAACACTTATACCAAATCTACTGATCAAGAGAGCTTTGAATAGACACAGAATCCTAGAATAGCACATTGCTCCCCCACATGCAAGTCTCTCCCCTGACCCCACCCCGCCCCAAGCAAAAGGCAAGTTTGAGGAACAGCTGCCCCGTGAGTATGTTCCCTTTGTGCAGAGACTGTGCCTTCCCAGTATTTAGCTGTCTTCACAAAAGGCTGGTCTGTCTCAGAACACCTGGGAAGACACAGCAAGTATTCTGAGAGTATGGCAGACTACCAAGGGGAGCTTCAGCTGTAGCTATAAGATTCTGTTTCTTTAAAAAATATATCTGATTACCACGATAAAAGAAAATACCCATGCTATCAAACCACCAAGTGCACCAACTTCATTAGAGAGAACTGTAAAGAAGAAAAAAATATATAAAGTAAATATAGCAAAATATGAGGATTTAATAAAGCAAGGGTGGTGGGCACATAGGTATTTGTTATATGCTTTATTTTTTTTTATATGCTTTAAATATTTCATAATTTGCCCTAAAATTACATAGCGAAACCATGTTGATGTTCTCACACCACAATGGCTTTCTCATACTTACAAAATATGCTGATGCTCAGAAAAGTGCTTTGATATATACTGATAAATATTCCAATGGTATTTTCAGCTCAAAGCTAACAAGGAAATTTCAAGAAATGTAACAGGTCTATTGCTGTGTTCTATGTCAATCTTTAACTGCACATTTGCAATATCATATACTTGCAGTATTATCTCCCAAGAATCACTGATAACACGAATAGGAAAATAACAAGAACATGAGAACAAGGGCAAGAAGCTCTTGACCTGCAGTAAAGGGATGAACACTATAAAGACCACAACAAGTGACAGACACTGGACAAAAATGAATGGCTACCTTTGTGTCCCACAGAGATAATGTTGCTTCCTGATGTACAGTGTAATTACTTGCATGATTGTTGGTGCCTTTATGTTTGCCCATACCCCACTAAACATCTAGATTATTACCACTGGATCAAAGGGTGTCAATATCAACCAGTTGTTTGGACACTTAAAAATATCTATCAGATGAATGACCAATTTAGTAGACTGTTATGGGCAAGACGGCTATCTATAGATGAAATAGAGTATTTTCCTTTTTTTGGTGCGGGGGAGGGAGGAGTCTTGCTCTATCATAACCTCTGCCTCTTGGGTTCAAGTGATTCTCCTGTCTCAGTCAGCCTAGTAGCTGGGATTACAGGCACTCACCATCACATCCAGCCAATTTTTGTATTTTTAGTAAAGACCAAGTTTCACCATGTTGGCCAGGCTGGTCTCGAACTCCCGACCTCAAGTGATCAGAGGCAGAATATTCTCAATTGAGCCCAAAGCTGCAACAACATGGAGATCTGTATCATCCCTATAAAGATACGACTGGATCACCATCAACTTCTCACCTTACAAGATGCAGATCAGGCTTAGGAGCAGAGGGAAGAAGATAATACAGTAAGAAATTTCATGTGCCCCACTGGCTGCTCTGAAAAGCCATCTTTGCATTGTTCCTCGTCCGCCTCGTTGCTCGCCGCAGCCGCCTCCGCCGCGCGCTTCCTCCGCCGCCGCGGACTCCGGCAGCTTTATCGCCAGAGTCCCTGAACTCTTGCTTTCTTTTTAAATCCCCTGCATCGGATCACCGGCGTGCCCCACCATGTCAGACGCAGCCGTAGACACCAGCTCCGAAATCACCACCAAGGACTTAAAGGAGAAGAAGGAAGTTGTGGAAGAGGCAGAAAATGGAAGAGACGCCCCTGCTAACGGGAATGCTAATGAGGAAAATGGGGAGCAAGAGGCTGACAATGAGGTAGACGAAGAAGAGGAAGAAGGTGGGGAGGAAGAGGAGGAGGAAGAAGAAGGTGATGGTGAGGAAGAGGATGGAGATGAAGATGAGGAAGCTGAGTCAGCTACGGGCAAGCGGGCAGCTGAAGATGATGAGGATGACGATGTTGATACCAAGAAGCAGAAGACTGACGAGGATGACTAGACAGCAAAAAAGGAAAAGTTAAACTAAAAAAAAAAGGCCGCCGTGACCTATTCACCCTCCACTTCCCGTCTCAGAATCTAAACGTGGTCACCTTCGAGTAGAGAGGCCCGCCCGCCCACCCACCGTGGGCAGTGCCACCCGCAGATGACACGCGCTCTCCACCACCCCACCCAAACCACGAGAATTTGCAACAGGGGAGGAAAAAAGAACCAAAACTTCCAAGGCCCTGCTTTTTTTCTTAAAAGTACTTTAAAAAGGAAATTTGTTTGTATTTTTTATTTACATTTTATATTTTTGTACATATTGTTAGGGTCAGCCATTTTTAATGATCTCGGATGACCAAACCAGCCTTAGGAGCGTTCTCTGTCCTACTTCTGACTTTACTTGTGGTGTGACCATGTTCATTATAATCTCAAAGGAGAAAAAAAACCTTGTAAAAAAAGCAAAAACGACAACAGAAAAACAATCTTATTCCGAGCATTCCAGTAACTTTTTTGTGTATGTACTTAGCTGTACTATAAGTAGTTGGTTTGTATGAGATGGTTAAAAAGGCCAAAGATAAAAGGTTTCTTTTTTTTCCTTTTTTTGTCTATGAAGTTGCTGTTTATTTTTTTTGGCCTGTTTGATGTATGTGTGAAACAATGTTGTCCAACAATAAACAGGAATTTTATTTTGCTGAGTTGTTCTAAAAAAAAAAAAAAAAAAAAAAAGAAAATTCATGTAGTCCCTAACTTTTTTTAAAAAAAAACAAGCAATACTTATTTCTTTAACTGGGAATCTTAGACATTCAAAATGAATTTACTCATTTAAAAATTAAACCTTTAAAGCATTAGAAGAAAATAAAGAATGTTTCTACAATCTCAGAAAGGCAAAAAAAAATTAACACTTTGACACAGAATTTAGAAGGCGGAAAAGAAAGGGTCAATAAATTACAGAATGGCAGGCGCGGTGGCTCACGTCTGTAATCCCAGCACTTTGGGAGGCCAAGGCAGGCGGATCACAAGGTAGGAGTTCGAGACCAGCCTGGCCAACATGGTGAAACCCTGTCTCTGCTAAAGATACAAAAACTTATCAGGGTGTGGTGGCGCGTGCCTCTAATCCCAGTTGCTTGGGAGGCAGAGGCAGGAGAATCGCTTGAACCCAGGATGCAGAGGTTGCAGTGAGCCAAGATTGCGCCATCGGACTCCAGTCTGGGTGACAGGTCGAGACTCTGTCTCAAAATAAATAAATAAATAAATAAAAATAAATTACAGAAAGCTAAGAATATAATATAGCAAACAGCAACAACGACAAAATTCATCAACGAAGACAAAAGACAAACTAGGGGAACGTTGCCTCGTCTATAGAGAGAGCTCCTTCTACAAAGTATCAACAAAAAGATCAATAACCTAACAAAAAAATAGCAAAGGACAGGTCACAACAAGAAAGAAAAACGTGACTCAAACATACAAAAAGATGCTTAACTGCATTCACAATGAGAGAAGAGAGACAGACCCCCTCATATTGTTTTACGCTCAGAAAAAGAAAGAGAAGCAAAACTAAAGGCAGGTAGCCCAGCGCCTAGGAACCAGACCTGAAACCAGGCCTGGGCCTGCCTGACCTAAGCCTGGTAGTTAAAGATCGACCCCTGACCTAACCGGTTTTGTTATCTACAGATTCCAGACATTGTATGAAAAGGCATTGTAAAAATCCCTGTCCTGTTCTGTTTCATTCTGATCACCAGTGCATGCAGCCCTCAGTCACATACCCCCTGCTTGCTCAATCGATCACAACCCTCTCACGCGCACCCCCTTAGAGTTGTGAACCCTTAAAAGGGACAGGAATTGCTCAGTCAGGGAGCTTGGCTCTTGAGACAGCAGTCTTGCCAATGCTCCCGGCCGAATAAACCACTTCCTTCTTTAACTCCGTGTCTGAGGAGTTTTGTATGCGGCTCGTCCTGCTACAACGAGAGAAATGAAAGTTACAGTAGTATTCCTGTACAATGATGCCCGACAGTGCTCAGTACACAGAAGGACCCTGTATCATTCTGGCTATTTTCTCATACCTAGAATTGTAGCATTTACATACTGTATTATAATAATGTTTACATGTGTCCTTGCACTAGAATCTGGCTCTCTCAGAATACTGTCTGTTTTCACAGCACGTGGCATAGTGCCTGGCACACAGCTGGTCCTCTCAAAGAATGGGGGCTATGAGGACCCCAAGAACAAACCTCTCCAGAATTTGACAGTTTAGGGAAGGATGTACCTAATTTTTAAATTACAATGAGATATTTTTGTCAGATTGTCAACAGTAAAAAAAATTGATAACGTCAGCAAGGGTGTAGGGAAAGAAAGCCTCATATACTTTCTAAGGAGAGTATAAATTGATAAATAAATTTGTACAACCTCTGTGGGAGGCAACTTGACAACTGACTATCAAAAATTTAAATGTCTGTGCCTTTTGACTCAGTATTTCTACTCCTAGGAATTTAAACTACATATATACTTGTACACGTGCAAAACAGCATATGTACAAGATTAATCGTTACAGTATTAAATTAGCAAAAGACTGAAAGAACATAAATGTGTATCAGTAGAGAGCAGCTGATGAATGGCCATAAATCAATCCCATGCAACACTCTCCAAGACTGAAGCCAGTCTGTATGTACCAAGAAAGACAATCACCAAGACATGTTGCTAGGTTTAAAGAAAAAAAAAAAAAAAAGCCTAACGTATGCTAGCATTTGTATACATTTATATGTAAAGAAGCCACACACAATAAACTGATAACTGAGGCTGCCTCCAGGGAGGGGAACCAGGTGGCCAAGGGACAGGGAAAGCATATATTTTGTCCCTTTTAGCTGGCACCATATGCCTCTGTTAGCTATTCAAAATTTTAATTAACTTAAACATTGAGTAACTGAAATATGTTTACTATTTCCTGATCATTAAACTATTAACTGCTACCTTTTTTTTTTTTTTTTTTTTTTTGCAAACAAATGTGAACGGAAAATAAATCCTGGGGTCTCAAAATCACTAAGCTAAAGGAAAAAGTCAAACTGGGAACTGAGTCACGCAAACCTGCCTCCCCTTTTGGTTCCTAAATACAATGGCTACAAGATGAAAAGCTACATGCCTACCCCACATTTTACCCACAAAGAAATTCCTAGTGAGCTCCAAGGTCTTTACCCTAAGGTGTTTCTGTTAAGATTTCACCATGGCGGCCGGGCGCGGTGGCTCAAGCCTGTAATCCCAGCACTTTGGGAGGCCGAGACGGGCGGATCACGAGGTCAGGAGATCGAGACCATCCTGGGTAACACAGTGAAACCCCGTCTCTACTAAAAATACAAAAACTTAGCCGGGCAAGGTGGCAGGCGCCTGTAGTCCCAGCTACTCGGGAGGCTGAGGCAGGAGAATGGCGTGAACCCGGGAGGCGGAGCTTGCAGTGAGCTGAGATCCGGCCACTGCACTCCAGCCTGGGTGACAGAGCGAGACTCCGTCTCAAAAAAAAAAAAAAAAAAAAAAAAAAAAAGATTTCACCATGGCAATGTAAATTGATAGCTTATCTTTATGGGTCGCCCCCGCTCACCAGACACAAATGCATATCTGATTGCTCTCCTGCCCCATTTTGTCTATGTTATCTTATGTAAAAACGCAGATTCCCTGCATTTTTCCTCTGCCCCATTTGTCTATATTATGTTATGTTTAAAAAAAAATGCAGATTTACCAAGCCAAAGGCATGAATAACTATTTTTCCCTACCCTCCTCTTACATGAAAATTGTATACTTCTGAATATCCCACACTTTCCCCTTTAAGTTTGGGAGCCCTCAAAATCATCTTCAGAGGAAGGCATAGGACCTATCTCTCAGGTGCGTGTCCTTAACTTTGGCAAATAAACTTCCTAAAATGATTGAGACTTGTCTCGTCATTTTTCTCGACTGACACAAGGAAGAAGTTGACACTGCCCCAATAAGAGTTTAGCTATATAATTTCCACTACCGGTTTTAAAGATCCAACAGTGTATGCTAACATATACAAAAGATTTATACAAAGCTCTCCAGTCTATACATTTCATTAGAGCAGAGGAGATAGGAAAGTTAAGATGTGGAGAAAATCAGGCAAAACCCAATAATCAATGTTTCTTTTCAATTATATGATATAAAGTTCAAGATTCAAGGCCAGGGGCAATTGCTCACACCTGTAATCCCAGCACTCTGAGAGGCCAAGGTGGGCAGATTACCTGAGGGCAGGAGTTCCAGACCAGCCTGGCCAACATGGTGAAACTCCGTCTCTACTAAAAACACAAAAAAAGTAGCCAGGTGTGGTGGCACGTGTCCGTAAACCCAGCTACTCGGGAGGCTGAGGCAGGATAATTGCTTGAACCCTGGAAGTGGAGGTTGCAGTGAACTGAGATCGCACCACTGCACTCCGGCCTGGGTCACAGAGTGAGACCTCGTTTCAAGAAAAAAAAAAAAAGATTCTTGAAATGCAAGAATAACTAAGGGCATGACAATCAAGAAAAATAAAATGCATATAAAGAGGCAACATTAAATCTTATTGATGATAGGTTTATCATGGGTAGGATCCAGCTTTCTTTGGGGTCCAGAGTACAAGTAAAAAGAGCTAAACAGTTTGGTTAATTATGTTCTAAAAGGTTAATTACACGATCTCAAATTGAGTCCCCTAAGGGATGGGCATTTTTCCCATCAAAGTCTCCTCTGGAAAAATTTTTAAATGTTTCTTGCTACATCATACCTAGTCCGTGAAACAGTACACCCAACACAGGAACTGTTAAATCACGTGCTAGATAAAAAGCTTGCTCTTGGAGGAGAAAAAAGAGGAAGCAATATCCAAGGTCCAACGGCCATTTCTGCTGTCTTTTTAACAGCTTTGATGATGAGTAAGAGCCTGTCACAGTGCCCTCACCCACTGGGCTGTAAGCATGGGTCCTCACGTCTAGCCCCAAGAGTCAGGAATAGGCCTCATTCAGTGTTTCACTCCCAGGCATTCAATGAATGTTAGCCATTATCATTAGTTCTATCATTCTTTTAACAGTGTGCCACTATAAATGAAAGCATTTATAGTCACAATTGCCTGCAAGACTAATAGTCTAACAGAAAAAAATTTAAGTGCACTAGGATCTTTTAAATACAAAAAGAAACGGAATCGCATCTTCATTTCCCTATGTCTTATGGTATTATCGCCATTATGAAGAGTATTCCACGAACAAGGTACTTTTCTAAGGCTTTACTTGGCATAACACATTTAATGCTCACAACCACATTAAGGGATGGGGCCATTATTATTTGTATTTGACAGATAGGGGAAAGTAGGTCCCAAGAGGGGGTGAGAACACAGGCAAGAAGGGGCTGGGTGAGGAATGACCCCGGGTGGTCCTATGGCCATGTCCCCATTCCTTCACTCCCTAAGACCGTTCTTGCTCTGAAAGGCCAGTCTCCAGAAACTGCCATTTAAAAGAGGAGAGACAAGGAAAATGACTTTAGTATAAACTTTTGGCAGCAACCAGCATGAGGGCCAACGATTTGAAAGCCAAGCCCAAGTCAAGAAAATCTTGAATTTTTAACAAACAAAAAAGCACCTGTTTACTGGTTGTTGAAAGAATGTTTATACACATTTATATCCAGGATAACTCGATTGTCAAGAATAAATTATTCCAAGCCCGTGACAAAACAATGCCATTTCATGCTCATTTCCTGATTAAAGCTTTTAGACAGCTGGGCATTTTCATTTCTTAGAGCTGTAGGGAGCTATGCAAATTTCCACGCAGCAACTCCAAGATCATTAATCTACGGAAGGCATGTGCTAATAGAATACTGGATTTTACATTGTTTCAGTGGAGAAGAGGAGGGGTGGGTTAATCTAATTACCCTATGTGTGGTCACCTGACTGTGGCTAACAAAAAGATCAAATGCTAAACTGTACAATCAGCAGCAAATTCCTAAGTAATGAAGCATTTCACATCACAAAAGGAATGGGAGGAGGAGGGTGACATTCTTACAGTGCTTGAAACCAAATACTGTAGCAATAAAAATAATCACAGCAAGTTTAGACAAATGATAGGCAGGGCATTTTAATTACCATAAGGAGCTATAAATCAGTGTTGGTCTGTCTCTCTCTCTCTCTCTCTCTCTCTCTCTCTCTCTCTCTCTCTCTCGACACATACACACACACACACACACACACACACACACACACACTAAAATTTGGCTGGGGGCGGAGGCTCACACCAGTAATCCCAGCACTTTGGGAGGCCAAGGTGGGTGGATCACAAGGTCAGGAGATTGAGACCATCCTGGCTAACACGGTGAAACCCCATCTCTACTAAAAATATAAAAAATAAGCTGGGCATGGTGGTAGGCGCCTATAGTTCCAGCTACTCAGGAGGCTGAGGCAGGAGAATGGCATGAACCCGGGAGACAGAGCTTGCAATGAGCTGAGATCACACCACTGCACTCCAGCCTGGGCAACAGAGTGAGACTCTGTCTCTAAATAAATAAATAAATAAATAAATAAATAAATAAATAAATAATAAAACTGTAAGGTATTTCTAGAGAGAAGGATGGCTACCTAGAGCTCAAGTTGTCAGGAACCAGACACAAGTGGGAATCGAGAATTGGACTCACCCTATAACCATGAGCATGCATCTGGCATGTGTCACTCATGGCATGGTACTGTTATTCCTTCTTCCAGTAAGGAGCAGCTAGATTAGAAAAGGCAGCAGCCTGGCCCAAGCAGCTGACACTTCAATTCCTGGTTCTGATACCGCTGAGGGCGTAACCTCGGTGCCTCAGTTTTGTTAGTTTGTCAAACCATTCTGAAGATTAAATAAGGTCTTTTGAATAATGGCACAGCCTCTGGGTCCCAGGATTCTCTGGCTCCATCAGTAGGAGGGAGAACCCCACCTGCCAACAGACACGGGCCAGGGGCTAAGAAGGGATAGTTGAATGCTAAAAGGAAAAACTTTTTAGTATGCAACTCCTAATGTGGTTGGTTTTGAAGAAATTTCAAAAAATTTACTTCCGTGCACTGGCTCCCTCAGAAGGCTACTGGAGGGTGCATTCCACCAAGTCAAGTGAGTAAAACAAGAAAGAGAAGGATGCAGGATCCAGGACAGTCAATGAGAGAGAGGAGGCGGGGGAGGTGTGATGGGAATTTCCTGGCTGACAGCTGGGCAGCAGAGTGGAACGAGAGGTTGGAAGGCTCTGGTGTTTTTCCAGAAGAGGGAGAAGAAGAGAGGTAGAGAGGGGGAAGGTGAGGGGCGAGAAGAAAAGGGGGAGGAGGGAGAGGGGAAGAGAGGGGAAGAGAGAGAGGGAGAGAGAGGGAGAGGGAGGTGGGGGTGAGAGAGGGAGGGAGAGAGAGAGAGAAGAGAGGAAGTAGGGGAGAGAGAGAGGGAGGGACGAAGAAGAAGGAAGGATGGGGGTGGGGAGGGAGGGGGGAGAGAGAGAGGGAGGAAAGGAGGGAGAGAGAGGGAGAGAGAGGAAGACAGAGAGAAAACAAAAAGCTATATATGGAAATTAGTTATAGTATATTCTTGCTTCAATATTCAATATCAACATTGCTACATTAATGAAAACATTAAGTACAGATTAAAGCAAAACCTGAGATATGTGCATACAGAAAAAAGCTGAAGTCCTCAACTACCATGAGAGTTAAGACATCATATCTAGAATTGACAAACCAAGAGAGCAGCAATGAATATTATTCAGAAGCACAGCAGCAAATAGAAGAAGCAACAGCTAGAACTGAAGAACGACTGCCTCCTAGAAGATAAGGACACAAAGAGAAGGGACAAGAGGCTGCAGGGTACTCACACATCTTTTAGCACCATATGACTTTCAAAACTGTGTGTGGGTAACCACTCAAAAATTAATAATTAAAGATATACATGTTCATTCCAAAAAATAAATAACAAAAGGGGTAGGGAGCAAAGGATAAAGGTGGCCCATCCCCCAGTGAAATCCCATTCCTCCTCCTCTGGGAACCATTAATGAGGGGGGTGTGTGTGTGTCCATCCCTACTTGTTTTTAAACACAAATGGACTCTTTGTGTTATACTGTAACTTGCTTTCTTCAACTTAACAATGCATCTTAGACATCTTCTCTATCAGTTAGAGCTTTGTCCCTCTTCCTCATAGCTGCACAGAATCCAACTGTAGGATAGACCAGTATCAAAAGGGACAGTCTGGTTGTGTCTGGAAGTAGATTTTGGAACATGGATGTGAAACTGCCTTTGCGAAACTTATAACTGAGGAAATTATGACAATGAAAGAGATCAGACTTAACCGACTCCATCTTTCTTCTAACCTTTAAGCTGCCCTTGTTCGTTCCTGGGCGTAGGCTGAACTAACCTTGGAAAGGAATTTAGTTTATAGTTTGCCTCCAAAACAAAATTGATAATAGCCCTTTCCAGAAAAGACCCTCTTCTTGCCTGGGGACCAGTATGCCTTTGGAGGGCTAAGAAATTAGCTGCAAGATTAGAAATTACAGTTTAGGGGTCATGCAGCTCCTGGCAAGAGTCTGACCCTCCCCAAATTGCTCCTGGGGATAACATCACTACTGTAAAACCTAAGATCAACGCTTGAGATATTTTGCAGACCCTGTACTAGATCAGCTGACACCATCCAGACTGGTAAACTGCCTCAACCAGTTCTGCGATCCCACCCAGGAACATAAGATAGCAAGAAAACCTAACTTTGACCCCCCACTATAATTCCATCTCCAACCTGATCTGAATCAGCACTACTCACTTCCCAAGCCCTACCTGCCAAATTATCTTTTAAAATTCCAATTCCTTGAGTAATAATAAAACTCTGGTCTCCCACACAGCCAGCTCTGCAGGAATTACTCTTTCTCCACTGCAATTCCCGTCTTGATAAATCAGCTCTGTCTAGGCAGCAGGCAAGGTGAACCAAGTGAGCTGCGTGTTTGTCACCATACCATAGATGAAGGGACAACAGTTGTCCTCACTGGCTCTTCTGAAATGCTGATGGAAAAAAGATTTGTGGCACAGCAAACTATGGCTGTTTCTGAGATCTGGCAAAATCTCCCTTGCCATTTAGACCACTGGAAACCTGGGAGTGGAGATTGCTGTCTGGGATATACCTTTTATATATACCTCATCTGCTCCTGCCTGAGGCAATCTCCTTTCTAAATTTCTGTATCCTTGGCTGATTAAATGGGTAACTTATTTGAATTTTGCTGGGTGGGAGACAGTTCTCTTCTCACAGAACTATAACCCACATGAAACCATCCAGTTGTCTCAAGTCCTCTGCAAGTACAAACAACACTACATTGAGCATCACTGTGCCTATAACTCTGCACATATACCACAAAGGTAACTGAGGGACAAATTCCCTAGAGTGAAATTCCAGGTCAACAACTTGGTGCATCCTTACTTTTAGCAGATAAAAAAAAAATAGGCAAAATATTTATCAATTACATTCCCACCAATAGCATGGAAGAGAGCTGATTTCCCCATACTACTTTTAAATGTCTTCATTTTTGCCAATCTGATAACAGAAGATGATATTTAATTTGCATTTCTTTAATTAGTAGAAAATAAGGTTGAACAGCTTTCCATATGCTTACCATTATCCATTTGTCTTTTTCTGTGATGAGCTTACTCATGTCTTTTGTCAATTCTCCTACACAGCATCCTGCCTTTTTTCCCTCTCATTTCTAATAGCTCTCCGTATATAAAAGAAGTACCCCTGGGGCTGTCATACGTGTTGCAGAATTTACCTGTTTGTCATTTGTCTATTTATTCTATTAATTCTATCTCTGTCCATACAGAAGTCTCTAATTTCTATGTAGTAAAATCAATCAATCTTTTCCCTTAGGTCTTTCAGATTTGTGACATGATTGCGAAGGCCTTCCCACTCAAAGATTATTTTAAAAGTACAAAATAGGCGGGGCGCGGTGGCTCATGCCTGTAATCCCAGCACTTTGGGAGGCCAAGGTGGGCAGATCTCTTGATGTAAGAAGTTCGAGACCAGCCTGGGTAACATGGTGAAACCCCGTCTCCACAAAAAATACAAAAATTAGCTGGGCACGGTGGCATGCACCCGTAGTCCCAGCTACTCAGGAGGCAGGAGGACCACCTGAGCCCAGGAGGTGGAGGGTGCAGTGAGCTGAGATTGCACCGCTGCATTCCAGCCTGGGTGACAGAGCAAGACTCTGTCTCAAAAAAAAAAAGAAGTACAAAATACCCATTTTTCCTAATAATTTTAATGCACATTATTAGAAGGCCTCTCATTCTCCATCTGCTCCTGCTTCAAAAAAAGAAACACCCAGAAGCCCAATTTAGAATAACTCATATGGGGAATTACAAGGCCCTGATTTTAGGAGCCTGGTTTCCAAAGCTTAGGTTTGAGGGTGAGGAAGCATTTCAGAGTGGGAAATGCCCACTGATCACAGCTAACACAGGAATTTCTTCATTTGTGCTTAGAAATATCTGCCTTTATTTAGCTTAAAGAGAAATAATGTTAACAAACAGGTTAACAGGTCATGACTAAATTTGGTCATTTCTTCTCAAAACAGACTGCCCATCTACCAACAACAGGATCCATATTTCCCCTGGCTCTGACCCCTGTCTGGGTTCTATAAGCACTCCTGACTCTACTCCATCATGGGACCTGGCAACAAATACCCAGAGGCCCCCAGAAGTGACACTAAAACCTTGAGGACACTATTCCTTAGCAGCCCCACAATGACAGAGAAGGGAAATGTTTTCTAAAAAACCTTTTCCTAGGTTTAATCCTTATGACTTCTAGGACACAGCATCAGGGGAACAGAAGAAAAGGTGATGGTGCATTATCATTAAATCTTTTAGCCAAAATTACTAAGTGTCTTAATTATATATCAGGTTCTATGTCAGTGGTAGTGTTAAAGATGGCCACTGCTACCTAGGGTCTCACCATCTAGCAATGCCGGAACTCTGAGTGGAGTGGACATGAGCTCCAACTCTTTTTTTTTTCTAGACTGAGTCTCGCTCCGTTGCCAGGCTGGAGTGCAGTGGTGTGATCTCGGCTCACTACAACCTCCGCCTCCCAGATTCAAGCGATTCTTCTGCCTCAGCCTCCTGAGTAACTGGAACTACAGGCTGCGCCACCATGCCCAGCTAAATTTTGCATTTCTTTTTTCTTTTTTTTTTTTTAAGTAGAGACAGGGTTAAGTAGAGAAACCAGGCTGATCTCAAACTCCTGACCTCAAGTGATCCACCCAGCTTGGCCTCCCAAAGTGCTGGGATTACAGGTGTGAGCCACCCTGCCTGGCCAGCTCCAGCTCTTAATCAGAGTTCCAGTCACTTCGTGACCATGCACAAGGTCATAACCTCTCTGAACTGAATAGTCCTTAGTAATAGTTTCTTACCACTGCTCTAACAAATTACCAAAAACTTGGTGGCTTAACCCAAAGTTAGTATCTCACAGTTCTGGAGGTTAGAAATCCAGAAACTGTCTTACTGGGCTAAAATGGAGGTGTTGGCAGGGCTGCATTCATTCGGGGGCTGTAGGAGAGGAGAGGAGGTTCTCTTGCCTTTTCCAGCTTCTAGGGGTTACCTGCATTCCTTAGCTTGTGTTCCCTTCCTCCATCTTCGAGGCCAGCAGTATGGCATCTTTAATGCTCACTCTCTCTCTGACCTCTGCTTCTATCATCACTAACTCTGATCTTACTGTCTCCCTTTCAAAAAAAAAATTTTTTTTTAATTGTGGTAAATACATGTTACATAAAATTTAACATCTTAACCAGTTTAAAGTATACAGTTCAGTAGTGTTAAGTACAGTCACATTGTGCAAAAGATCATCAGATTTCTTTTCCTCTTGCAAAACTGAAAAAAAAAACTCTGTACCCATTAAACAACTCCCTTCTCCCCTCCCAGGAGCTCCTGGCAACCACCACTCCATTTTCTGTCTCTGTAAAGTTGACTTTAGATACCTCATATAGGTTAAGTCATATAGTATTTGTCCTTTTGTGACTGACTGGCTTCTGTCACTTAGCATAATGTATCAAGGTTCATCCACATTGTAGCATGTGTCAGAATTTCCTTCTTTTGAGGCAGAATGATATTCTGTTGCATAGACACCTGGGTTGCTTCCATCTTTTGCCTTCTGTGAATACTGCTATGCACATGGGTATACAATATCTCTGAGACCCTGCTTTCAATTCTTTTGGATATACACCCAGAAGTAAAATTGCTAGATCATATGGTAATTCTATTTTTAATTTTTCAAGGAACTGCCACACTGTTTTTTATGGTAGCCTCACCATTTTACATCCCCACCGACAGTATATCAAGGTTTCAATAGTTCCACATCCTCACCAACACTTGTTTTTTCTTTTTTTATAGCAGCCATCCTAATGGGTGTGAGGTGCAATCTCACTGTGATTTTGATTTGCATTTACCTGACGGTCAGTGATGTTGAGCATCTTTTCATCTGCTTTTTGGTCTTCTTTGGAAAACTGTCTATTCAAGTCCCTTGCCCATTTTGAATCGGGTTATTTGTTTTGTTGTTCAGTTGTAGGAGTCTTTATAGATTCTGGATATTAACCCCTTATCAGATATATGATTTGAAAATATTTTCTCCATTGTTCAGGCTGCACTTTCAGTCTGTTGATTGTATAGTTTGATGTATAGAAGTTTTACATTTTGATGTTGTCTAATTTATGTATTTTTGCTTTTGTTGCCCATGTGCTTCCTTCTTATAAGGACCCTTGTGATTCTAATCCAAAATTCTTAACCATATCTGCATCATAAGGTAAACATTCACAGGTTCTGAAGATTAGAATGTGGACACCTTTGAGGGGCCATTATTCTGCCTACCATAGTCCTTATCCTTAAAATGAGAATAGTAGTATCTAATTCAAAGAGTTATGACAACAAAATAAAATAGCACATGAACTGAGCTTAGAACAGTGCCTGGCATACAGTAAATATTAGCAATTGTCATTAACATAAAGTGTTACAGGAAAGAGACAAGTGTTGCTAAGGGTACTGGTAAGAACAGAAACTAAGGCCATTCATTCTGCCTGGGAAAACTCTTTCCAAAAGGGACAACATACCAACTTGATCATAAGAAATGAGAAGAATTTAGAAGGTCTGAAAAGAGCAAGCCAGAAGGGAAAATTCTGAATTTTCTCTCACATTCTGACATTGGCATTAACATCCCAGAAATCTTGTTTCTTTCCTAAGAAGCCACATCTGCTTTTTGACAGTAGCTGTGAGGTGATTTTTTTGTTTATTTATAAGGAAACATGCTCAGCTGAATTTCTGAGTCTTAAACAATTCACAAACTTTTTCCCAGCAAACTATTTTTAGAGTAGAAAGGGAATTTTTTTTAAAGAAGCAGCTCATATTTATAAAATTTGTCCTCAAAGCTTAAAAACAGATCTAAAAGTTTAGCACCAGCCCTGTCCCACCCTCATCACTCAGTACCAGAAAGGCAGACACAGCATGCCTTTGTGAGTCCTCTGGGACTCTGATTTTTTAAAGTTAACCCCTGCTAATCTCTCTTCCCCTGGAACGTGCACAGTAAATGGCAGGTGAACAGAATAATAAAGGAAAATAATCACTTATTGATGTTCTTCTCATTTCTCCTTGCAGACATGCTGGGAAGCTGTGATAATTAACTGACTGAAATATAGAACAATTTCTCAACTTGCCCTTGTCCTCTAATGATCAACCTCCTCCCTTTCCCTACACCAGTAGAGTAGCTTAGCTTTAGTTCAAGCAGAGCTTCGGTGGTTTCTTTGACTTGGAAGTTAATTTGCTCTGAACCTGGAGCACACAGGGAAACCTGACAAATGGAAATGCAGAATGGTTTTAGGTCACACACAGGAGACCTGCCGATACCAATGCACCACATGGGTATCAGTTTTCTGATTGACTGCAAACACAATGCAGAGACACAAAAAACACACACACTGGCTGCAACTTACGAGAATTTCACCCAGATACAAACAAAATGAACAGAGTGGCAGGATCTATTACCCTCCTCAGCTATCTTGTTGCTGTCTGTCCATTTAAGCCAATCGGCTATAACCACCCTGGCTCAGCAATAAAACAGCACCTCCAAAAGGTTAAATATGGAA
Organism: Macaca nemestrina; assembly: GCF_043159975.1. Classification (NCBI taxonomy): domain Eukaryota; kingdom Metazoa; phylum Chordata; class Mammalia; order Primates; family Cercopithecidae; genus Macaca; species Macaca nemestrina. The sequence goes on along the minus strand of NC_092145.1, from coordinate 140,945,990 downwards.
AGGACATGTGGGTGACTGTTTTAACTCTCCATGACATGTTGAAGGGGGAAAAAAGTACACAGTAATATCTGGGGTTCAGCCCAAGTTAATAGCATCATTCTACAATTCACACCTCGCCTTATAAATGAGAGATTTGAATTCAATACATTCCATCCACAACCCTAATAACCACTCAGGGGGAGGCTAAAGTCCACCTAATGCCATTGACTCAGCCACACAACCAAACGGCACATACCATGGGCATCCCAGATGCACCAAACAATTTCAGCTGGCATTTCATTGATCTTGCAGTTAGATAATATGGGCAAAAAACTATGTTCTCCTTGAAGGAAAAGAAATAGATACAAACTATTTATTGTGGTATCTATGTTTAGGAGAAATAGGAAATGCTGAGTTTTCAACATGAAATAGATGTTCACAATAGGAAGATTAAAATTCAGTCAAAAATTTCCAAGACTGACCCCCAAGTTTGCATCCTTTCATCAGTAATCCCATGGTCTGATTTATGAGTGAACATATGAGTACACATTAATTATCTCAGAAATTTCTAAAATGTAGCTATTGGAGGTATTCAGGTTGAAAAGACAGAACTGACATTTTAATCTTGTTTTCCTGTCCGGTCAAATTCAGTGTGTGTACACACACACACACACATATATATATATATATATATTTGGGTTTTTTTAAATTAGTAAGATCTTTGTTCTTATTCCATGTAAATTTTCCTGTCCTGAAATAAAGACACCTCCCTGTTAAGCAGAAGGAGGTTTTCACTTCACAAGAGGATATTGAATAATATTATTATACAGCTGCATTTTTTTTTTTTTTTTTTTTTTTGGAGACAGGGTCTAGCTCTGTCACTCAGGCTAGAGTGCAGAGCAGTGGCTCGATCTCAGCCCATTGCAACCTCCACCTCCTGGGCTCAAGCAATCCTCCCATCTCAGCCTCCTGAGCAGCTGGGACTACAGGTATGCACCACCACACCCGGCTAATTTTTGTCTTTTTTTTTTCTTTTTCTTTTTCTCCATAGAGACAGGGTCTTGCCATGTTGCCCAGGCTGATCTTGAACTCCTGGACTCAAGTGATCCACCCAGTTCGGCTCCCAAAGTGCTGGGATTACAGGTGTGAGTCACCACACCAGGCCTTATAATTTATTTTCATTGCAAAGAGCCATGGCATAATTTTGCTCCTTTTCAAAGCAATATTATTGTTGATTTAGCATCACTTGGCAAACAAATAAAAAGAAATTCTGTCTTAACTACCTTCCAGCCACGACTTTACTTATGATATAACGTACTCAAAATGCACATGGGGCACTTCATGTTTTTCTCAAGTAGAAGATGTTTAATACAATGTGTGGTTGAATAAGCCACAAGATTGAACTCTCACATTGCAGTTTGGATACTGGAGCAGTAAAGATTAATCAAACCGCTAGAAAAAAATCTCCTAACTTAATGCAGCCATTGGTTTTAACTCCGGATTTTCTCTCTAGTCAATATGACAGAGCATTCCTAAATGGCAGATAAGTTATCTAGTATCACAGAATCATAAAATCAGAGATCAAAGTCCAGAAGTTTATTCTTTCCAAGTTCTCATGCTAAACTCTGTAAGACTTTTGGCGCACAATCCCCCACTTCTTTTGTGTCACAGCTGATTCTTGAAAATATCATTTAAAATGTCTACACGCAGTATAACCAAGGGTTCTCACGCTCGGATTCATGGACAAACATCTGAATCTAAAAATGGACAAAGGTTATGAATAAATAGTTCAAAGAAGAATCATATGTGGCCAAGAGACATATGAAAATAATGTCACTAAGTGCAGGTTTGTTAGATAAACTAGTGTCATAGGGGTTTGTTGTACAGATTATTTCGTCACCCAGGTACCAAGCCTAGTACTCAATAGTTATTTTTTCTGCTCCTCTCCCTCCTCCTACCCTCTACCCTCAAGTAGGCCCCCATGTCTGTTCCTTTTGTGTCCATGTGTTCTCATCCTTTAGCTCCCACTTATAAGTGAGAACATGTGGTATTTGGTTTTCTGTTCCTGTGTTAGTCTGCTAAGGATGATGGCCTCCAGCTCCATCCATGTTCCCACAAAAGACATGATCTCATTCTTTTTTATGGCTGCATAGTATTCCATGGTGTATATGTACCATATTTTCTTTATCCAATCTATCTATGATGGACATTTAGGCTGATTTCATGTCTTTGCTATTGTGAATAGTGTGGCAATAAACATACTTGTGCGTGTGTCTTTATGGTAGAATGACTTATATTCCTTTGGGTATATACCCGGTAATGGGATTGCTGGGTCGAATGGTAGTTCTGTTTTTAGCTCTTTGAGGAATCACCACACTGCTTTCCACAGTGGTTGAACTAATTTACATTCCCACCAACAGTGCATAAGGGTTCCCTTTTCTCTGTAACCTTGCCAGCATGTTATTTTTTGACTTTTTAGTAGCCATTCTGACTGGTGTGAGATGGTACCTCACTGTGGTTTTGATATGCATTTCCCTAATGATCAATGATATTGAGCTTTTTTTCATATGCTTGTTGGTCACATGTATGTCTTCTTTTAAAACGTGTCTGTTCATGTCGTTTGCCCACTTTTTAATGTTTTTTTTTCTTGTAAATTTAAGTTCCTTATAGATGCTGAATATTAGAATTTTGTCAGGTGAACAGTTTGCAAATATTTTCTCTCATTCTCTAGGTTGTCTGCTTACCCTGTTGATAGTTTCTTTTGCTAACAGACTGAATTTTTAAGGTTTATTTTACCCAGGGAATGGGAAGTTGAGCCTTCTCCTACATTACTGTGAGAGTCTGAGTTGGCACACTTTGGCGAAGACCAGTTGGCAATATGGATTATAGGCCAAAAAAAACAACAACAACAACACTCATATTCTAAACCCAGTAACTCTACTTATAAGGACTTACCTAGGGAAGTAATCACAGATGTGCTTCAAAGAGGATTTAAAGTGTGTCCAAAATTTTTTCTTTATAAGAAAATTAGAGCAATCTAAGATATTAACAATTGGGGCACTAGAAGGTAGGTCTGTGTGCTTTCAAAGTCGGCTACTGAGTGTGACTGGGATCCCTAGGAGGCCTCAAAGCTATGGGGAGGGTAACTGTAAACTGCAACATTGACAAGATGTAGCCTGGGCTCCCCACTCCTGCCTCAATGGTGGTGCAGCTCTGCTTGAAGCTCTCTGGTCTTTGAGGAAAGGGTTCTGCAACTTTAAAAAACTTGAAAAACATTACTGATGCTGTAGAAAATTAAGTAACATAATATTACACTTAAAAATTGGTTACAGCTGGGCACAGTGGCTCATGTCTGTAATCCCAGCACTTTGGGAGGCTGAGGCAGGCAGATCACCTGAGGTCAGGAGTTCAAGATCAGCCTGGCCAATAAGGTGAAATCCCATCTCTACTAAAAATACAAAAATTAGCCGGGCGTGGCAGTGGGCGCAAGTAATCCCAGTTACTCAGGAGGCTGAGGCAGGAAAATTGCTTGAACCTAGGAGGCGAAGGTTGCAGTGAGCTGAGATTGTGCCATGGCACTCCTGCCTGGGTGACAAAAGCGAAACTCCGTCTCAAAAAAAAAAAAAAAATTGGTTACAATTTTCTGTGTATTTCGCCACAATTAAAACAAACAAAAAAATCGCTTATAAAACACCACCTATAATATGATTCCATTTTTGTAGAAAAATAACAAACACATATCATCATCATGCTTATAACAAATGACTGGCTAGAAAGTGAATTATCTTTCTGGTTCCTGCCTGCATTTTACAAATTTTAAGTATACACTTTATTTAAGAAAAAAATACTTGGCTGGGCGCGGTGGCTCACGCCTGTAATCTCAGCACTCTGGGAGGCCGAGGTGGGCAGACCACGAGGTCAGGACATCGAGACCATTCTGGCTAACACGGTGAAACCCCGTCTCTACTAAAAAATACAAAAAAATTAGCCGGGCGTGGTGGCGGGCACCCGTAGTCCCAGCTACTTGGGAGGCTGAGGCAGGAGAATGGCGTGAACCCGGGAGGCGGAGCTTGTAGTGAGCCGAGATCGCACCACTGCACTCCAGCCTGGGCGACAGAGCAAGACTCCGTCTCAAAAAAACAAAAAAGAAAAAAGAAAAAAATACTTGTGTTGGTGGTTTTAAAAAAAGGAAATTCATGACATTTGCTAAAGTGGAAGAGGAAAAAGAGAAAAACAGTTGGGAAAATACCTTAGAAAAGTCATTTAAATTATTGCCAATGAAAGTGTCCTCTTTAAAAACTCAAAGTTATTACCAACAATAAGAGAGTCCGTTTATCTTCTGGGAGTGCTGTTAGGGGAAATCCACTGGTACAGCTGAAGAGTAACCTTTCAATAAAGCGAGTTAGCACCACCTCTAACAGCTTTGGGAAGCTTTGTGACCTTCAAAGCAGAACCAAGGAGAGAAAGAAATGGAAGGAGGGAGGTCAAAGGAAAGCTAGCAATCAGAAAAAATAAGGCCCAAAGAGCCTGGGGCCAGGTTTTTTTTTTTTTTTTTTTTTTTAAAGAATAAAATTTGAGGCCTAATAAGGGCGATTTCCTCAGCTTCCTGAGTCACCACCCATGCTCCCCCCATTTCCTCTCCTTTCCAACATTGAACATGAACATGAAAATTAACGGGAGCTGTAATAATCATTCCCAGGGAGAATAGTCTCTGCAGTAGAGAAAGTCAAAGGAAGCACTCAGAATTCTGGGAATATCCCATGGAGATGGGCGAGGACAAATGTAATGCAAAGTGAAAAGTGTATGGGTGGTTTGTCAGGGAAAAGGGTCGGGAGGAGGATGTAAACCACAAATTAAACACAATTGTAAAACTTCCAGCTGGCTCTTCCTCCTCATCTTCCCCCACTCTTGTGACAGGTGTGACAAGATCATGAGAAAACCCGTTCACTGTGTGGGGCTTTGGGGCACACCCATTTTTGCCAAGCATAACCTTTCTGCAACTTGTAAGAAACCATATGTGGCATTGACCCAGGCCAGTGTGCTCCACCTGGCAAGTGTTTCTGGGGTAGCCCGTTTACAGAAAGTGGGAGAGGCAGACCCATAGACACAGAAAAAACAGAACCCCCATACACAGAGACACTGATGCACAAGCATAGGGACTCACATAGAGAATACAGATAGGCACACAGACACACAAATAGGAGAAAAACCCATAAGAGGAGATCTCCCAGCCTCCAGGGTGGCCCATGACACAGGTTTCGTTCCTCCTTCCACCTCTGGCTCTCCGAGCTGTCACTCATTCCAGAGGTTCCTTTGTCCTAGATCACAACTTGCTCTTTGGAATTGTACCTCACTTCAAATTATTCAAATTCAGCACGAAGTATATTTGTATTTTCTATAACTATAAAGCCACAGGTTTGTGCACATATCTGAGTCATCTGCATTCACTAGTCTTTTACCTACTGCTTTCACAGATGTGGGCTCATACTTCTGAACTCAAATGCAAATTTTCTCAAGCAATTCAGTCTCTCTCTCACACACACAAGCACGTGCACACACACCCCCCCACACACACCCATAAGAATCATCATTTTCGGCCGGGCACGGTGGCTCACGCCTGTAATCCCAGCACTTTGGGAGGCCAAGGCAGGCAGATCACGAGGTCAGGAGATCGAGACCATCCTGGCTAACACAGTGAAACCCTGTCTCTACTAAAAATACAAAGAATTAGCCAGGCGTGGTGGCCGGCGCCCGGCGCCCATAGTCCCAGCTACTCGGGAGGCTGAGGCAGGAGAATGGCGTGAACCTGGGAGGCGGAGCTTGCAGTGAGCCGAGATTACACCACTGCACTCTACCCTGGGCGACAGAGCGAGACTCCGGCTCAAAAAGAAAAGAAAAAAAAAATCATCATCATTTTCTGGACTGGTGTCTCCTCCCCAGGTCCCCGCTGATGGTGCCACTGTGTGAAAGGCATGTGGATCTGGGGAGAAGCAGCTCATGTCCTGAGAATACCCTGTCACCCTTTCATAGAAAACAGAATTAGCAGCTGTTTGTCAGCATTTGCAAATGTTACATGACTTGAAAAGGCAGAATTCTGGGAACTCAGTAGCTGCACTGTCACCAAGGTCAAATGGTCCTCATGGCTAAAAAACTCTCCCAACCCTTCTACCTGCAGGATCTTTTTTGATTGTCTTTTTTTTTTTTTTTAAGGGGTTCACCCTGATTTTATCCTTTTCCTCCTATTTCTGGTATAAAATAAAAGTACTTGATTTCCTACTCTGTAACGTGTGCTTTGGTTTTTCATCTTACCTTTTATAAACAACCGCCTGAGCAAAGTAAAAATAAATCTTTGCGTAGATCCTTTTGTTAATCTTCAGTGATGCTCACTTGGTGAACTTTTAAGAAACCTAAGGAAATTCTAGTTTATACTGCCTTCCCCAATAAATATGGGGTGTGTATTAACTTTATTAACACACAGAAAAATGAATCTTCAGCTTTACATTTTAAAACCTATATTCTTTAAATTACAGAGAAATCCAAAAAGTTTTAACTAGACAAAAAAAGTAATTATCAAAGGGGTCTTCCTATTTTACAAAGCTAGACCCCCACACCTGGCCAGACCTTCTATGAGAGCATCAAGGCTTCTGAGGGGAGCACGTTGGTCCCCTCATTCTCCTCCCCAAAGCCGTCTCTGTTTAGTAGTGTCACACAGACTTTTCACAAAGGATTTGTCACCAGTCCACAGAGCACAGTCTCTGGAAATTCCATCTGTGGTTTGACATCAGGGGATTTTATCAGACTGGAGGGCAGAAGCCATCCAAACTGACTTGAGGCAAAATCTCTCCACAGGTCTTCATGAGTACACGACAAGAATTCTGAAACTGAGGCCCTGCAACATCCGCTCTGTTCCATCAGCCTCACTGAGGTAAAGTACCACACCAATGTCAAAAGCTCCAAACACACCAGGAAAGCCGATGACATCACGGAACTACAGAAATGTTTCTCTTCTCAAATGTTCACTTGGCTTCTAAACAAATCTAAACATTGGGTGGGCTTGGTTTGCTTTCAATTAACTGCTCTTATTTATCCTCTAAGCCTTTTCTGGAAAGTTTTCCCTTCACACTTTCAACTATTGATTTAAACATCAAGCCTTGTTCGATGTTTCTCACAAAATATTAGCACTGTATCTTAAACTCACGTGCCTGCTTACTCTAACTCATTCATTACCGGGGAAAATTGAGTGCCAACATTAACTCTAAACGGAAGAATTAGTTGTATTAGTCCAGGACTGACTCCAGTCCATTAATAAACCACACAACAAATTAGTCCTTGGGCTATTTGGAGTACCTGGGCCCTGGACACCATCATCCTGCATCATGGACACCATCGCTCCTCTGCTCTGTGTCTAATTCATCTTTTTCAGAGACTTACCCCTATTCATGCTTCTTAATGAGCCAAAGGCACTAAAGATCTGCTTTAAATGGCCTTTCAGGAAAATTACCTTCTCGATTACAGCTAGGAAAGTATCTTAGCAGCTGTGTTTTCACTGAAACAGACATAATATCAGAAGATTTGCAAGCTACTTCACATTTATTATCCCCCATTGATATTTAATAATTCTACTTGTAAGTGCCACAGCCTAATTTGCCCCTTGCAAATTGCCAAGAATAAGATGTTGTCCTCTTCCCATGGTGTCTGCAGGGAGCTCGCCTGATATTTAGCACAAATGTGACTAGCCCAAAGGACAATAGAGTGTGCCAAGAATTCATTCCCCCACCCCCTTAAAAGGAATTGACTGCTACAGCTAACTTACAGGAAAGAAAGACCTCAGAAGATACTTTCCTCAAAATGCTCTAAAGTCAGAACTCTCAGAATAACATGTCAATGTCAACACTTCCACGTGTGAGCCATAAGTGCTCTGTGCTGTTGGAGGAAATCTGATGTGGAAATGTTTTATGGCCTGAGATTCTTGCTCAAGTGGCCTAGCAGGGCCTAAGAGAAGATGCTAGGGGAGGAATGAAAGCAGGAGGGAAAGACTGCCTCACAGATGCAACTCCCTGGAGAAAACCCTCAAAAAGAGTGGGAGTGGATGAGGTATCCACTGGGCAGTGATGTCCCTGGGCCAACAGACAACAGAATTAAGTCCATATCAAGCAGAGTCCCATAGAAAAAATAAAAGAATTTTTAAAAAAAGAATTAATTCTAAATCTAGCTTGACAACCTGGTTCTTTTTTTTTTAGAGAGAGACAGGATCTCGCTCTGTCACCCAAGCTGGAATTCAGTGGCATAATCATAACTCATTGTAATCTCAAACTCCTGGGCTCAAGTGATCCTCCCACCTCAGCCTACTGAGTAACTGGGACCACAAGCACACACCACCATGTCTGGCAAATTTTTTCTTTTTAATTTTTTGTAGAGACAAGGCCTTGCTACATTGCCCAGGATGGCCTCAAACTCCTGGCCTCAAGCGATCCTCCTGCCTCAGTCTCCCAAAGGGCAAGGATGACAGGTGGGAGCCATTGTGCCCGGCTGACAGCCTAGCTCTTTAAGCCACTTCCTCTCTTAGTTTCACAGACACCCTCACCATCCTGAATATTTTAACATACCTCTGATTTAAACCAAACCACCAACCACCTGCCACCTGAATCTGTACTGAAAGAGCACACAACCACCCCAAGACTGGAAAGACTCATTAAAAGATCACTGAGCAAGACAAACTTGAATGAAGATTCCCTCCATCTCTCTTAACCCTCTCCAGCTACCATCAGTTGTCTTTAAGCCTCTGAGGATAAAAAAGATAGGCCCTTGAGCCTCCAGATGACAATGCAATTTGAGGAACCACAGTCCACTCCCCATTTCACTAAGGACTGCAGCTTCCACCAGCAACTGGCCAGGGCTTTGTGCTACAGAGTCAGGTAGGAGGGTCAGACACAGAGCCTGGAGCCACAGGGATCCTTCCAGAAGAAACTGCCCTGCCCTAAATACAGGGGAAAAATCCCACCAAGAGGAGAGGAGAGGAAGTCAACAGAAAGGGCCAGGGCTGAAAGGTTATAATATTCAGTACAGCCTTGGGCCAGCTGAAACACAAGGGCATGTGGCAGGCTGAGGCCCTAGTCTCCCCATACCTGCTGGCTTACTGGATGAGTTCCCATGAAGCCCTAAGGACCTAGGGCTCTGTTTTTAACCCCCTAATTCTCACCCCCACTATCTGAAGGAATTTGAATTAGGCACTGCTTCTTATACTCTGAAGGGCCTGTCTAAAGCTGCATTCATTGGTGGAACAGGCACACACCACTGCTAGGCGCTGCCCCTAGAGGTCTGGATGGGCTCCCTGGATGCAAGGGCCTCAAACACACCAGTCCTCCAGCGCCTTACTTTGCCTACTTGGAAGCAATTGCAGGGGAACAGGGGCAATGAGGGGTGAACTAGAGCAGTAGTTCTCAAAGTGGGGCTCCACACGAGCAGCATCACCAGAGAACCTGTTAGAAATGCAGATTCTCTGGCCCCAGCCCAGACTACTGAACTAGAAGGCATGGGGTGGGGTCCAGCAGTCTGTGTTTGAGCAAGTCCTCCAGGAGGTTCTGACATGTGCTCTGGTGTGAGAGTCACCATCCAGAGGAACAAAAAAAGGTTGAGGCTACAGGAGGGGCCGAGATCCTCTGGAGCAGCTGGTTGGATCCCATCCCGTGGGGATGAGCACTTAAGTGGGGGGCAGGGATTCCTTCATATCCTACTCCTCTAGGATGAAAGAAAAGCTGGTCTTATCAGGAAACACTAAAGCAGTGGAAAGCTCAGAGAACACGGCAGTGCAGAAAATGAAAGGGGAAAATTTGGCCGGGTGCAGTGGCTCACGCCTGTAATCCCAGCACTCTGGGAGACCGAGGCGGGTGGATCACAAGGTCAGGAGTTGGAGACCAGCCTGGCCAAGATGGTGAAACCCCATCTCTACTAAAAATACAAAAATTAGCTGGACACAATGGCAGGCGCCTGTAATCCCAGCTACATGGGAGGCTGAGGCAGGAGAATTGCTTGAACCCGAGAGGAGGAGGTTACAGTGAGCCGAGATTGCACAACTGCACTCTAGCCTGGGAGACAGAGCAAGACTCTGTCTCGGAAAAAAAAAAGAAAGAAAGAAAGAAAGGGGAAAATTCAGACTCACCCTCTCCTTGGAACTCACTCAATTCCTCCTTGACCTAACGAGCCTGGCAATCGGGCAGACACGAAGTGAAAACACAAGTCCTGACCTTTTCACATACTTCCCAAGGATCTGAGAATTAGGGAGGCCAGTAAATATTCTAGAGACTACAATCCTTGTGCAAAGTGGGAAAACGAAATCAAAAGCCCAGTCGGTGTGATCTGAGGGAGGTACCATCACTCCCATGACTGACTTTTCCACCTACGAGTAGTGAGCTACAGACAGTTGAAGCAGCAGGGGCTTCCAGGAGTGACACGCTGGGCTGCTTACAAGGGCAGAACCGACTAGTGGAGGTTGGAAATTGAGTAAGGATAAAATTACAATAAGATAAAATTAAAAGGATAAAATTACAAAAGGATAAAATTATAATTACGATAAGGAAGTGATTACATGTGGGTCCAGCATTTTGTTCCTTTCTATTTCACTGCTGCTCAGTACCAACCTATACCTCACTTTTTGATGCCATTGTCATTCACTCATTCATTCATTATTTGCTTATTCATTTTGTTCAACAATGAAACCAATGCTCAAGCAGATGGAGGTGGCTGGGTACAATGGCTCACACCAGTAATCCCAACCTTTTAGGAGGGCGAGGTGGGCAGATCACTTGAGCCCAGGAGTTTGAGACCAGCCTGGACAATATGATGAAACCCTGTCTCTATAAAGAAAAGAAATTAAGTTAGCCAGGTGTGGTAGTGCTCACCTGTAGTCCCAGCTACTTGGGAGGCTGAGGTGGGAGGACTGCTTGACCCCAGAAGGTCAAGGCTGCAGTGAGCCATGATTATACCTCTGCACTCCAGCCTGGGTGAGAGAGCAAGACCCTGTCTCAATAAAAAAAAAAGGAGGAGGAGGAGAAGGAGGTGAGAGTTAGCAAGATGTGCTAATATCATGTATTGAGGGTTCATATTTCCTATTATCTGCTTGGTTTTAGGTCTAGTTTCCAGGAAAACAGCATTTTAAATGACTCCACTGATCAGTATTTACATATGCACTTCCTAATTTTTAGCAGTCTGTCTATAATTATTGTCTTATAATCAATTCCTAGAAAATGAATTACTGATATAGCAGATATAAAATGATACACAAATATTTTATACAAAGATAATTATTGCAGTTTTATTTTCAAGGGCAAAAAAGATGGGAAACAATGCCTGCCATGAAGCAGCTCGTTAAATAGATTATGGTATATTCTTACAATGAGATTTAAAATGTTCTCAGAAGAGATATAATACTTTTGGGGAAGTGCTCATAATATATTAAGTGGACAAAGGATCAATATAGCAGATACAACGTACCAGTGTGTCTAAGTCTAATATATAGAATGCCTTGGGGATCTTGCTAAAATGCAGATTCTGCATTTCTCACAGACTCCAGGTGATGGGATTGTCCTTCTCCATATTTTACAATCAGAAATGTTTTCTTAAGTTTTAAATAAAATTTTAGGCCAAGCATGGTGGCTCATGCCTGTACTCTCAGCACTTTGGGAGGCCAAGGTGGGAGGACTGCTTGAGTACAAGAGTTCTAGACCAGCCTAGGCAACATAGTGAAACCCTGTCTAAATAACAACAACAAAAAATTAGCTAAGCATAGCGGCATGCACCTGTGGTCCCAGCTATCAGAAGGCTGAGATTCTGTATCCCTTAAGGATACAGAGGATCACTTGAGCCTGGGAGGTCGAGACTGCAGTGAGCCATGATTGTACCACTGTACTCTAGCCTGGTGAGACTCTGTCACCAAAAAAAAAAAAAACCCTTTATATGAAACATCCAGAAAAGGCAGATCTAGAGAGAAAGCAGACAGCAGGCAGTGAAGCTGGGAGTGGGAATGGGAATTAACAATAAATGGGCATGAAGGATGTGGATATTATTGGGCTGATGAAAATGTTCTAAAGCATTTTATGATGATGGTTGCATAACTGAGTATGTTTACTAAAAACCATTGAGCTATATTCTTGAAATGAGTGAATTACATGATATTTAAAATGTGCCTCAATAAAGTTACTTTCTGAAGGCTTTTTTTAAAATGACCAGGCAGATTTTTTAAACTATCACATTATGAAGGCTTTTGTTTCTTCTGCTTCCTTTTCAAGGCCCCATCCTGAATTGGTACTCCTACTGTGGTAAGTTGAATGGCAACCCCCTGAAAAAATATGTCAACATTCTAATTCCCAGAATCAAGACCTTATTTGGGGAAAGGGTCTTTGCTGATGTAGTTAAGGATCCTGAGATGAAGAGATCATTCTGGATTATCCTGGGGGTCCCTAAATCCAATGACAAGTGTTGTCCTCATATGAAACACACAGAGGAGAAGATGGACAGAGGAGAAGGCAATGTGAAGAGGAAGGCAGAGATAGGCGTGATGTGGCTGGAAGCAAAGGAAAGCCAGGAGCCACCAGGTGTGGTAGTGCTCACCTGTAGTCCCAGCTACTTGGGAGGCTGAGGTGGGAGGACTGCTTGACCCCAGAAGGTCAAGGCTGCAGTGAGCCATGATTATACCTCTGCACTCCAGCCTGGGTGAGAGAGCAAGACCCTGTCTCAATAAAAAAAAAAGGAGGAGTGGCTACTCCCCTACAATACCATTGGAGGGCACATTGATTCTGGACTTCTGGCCTCCAGAAATCAGAGATAATAAATTTCTGCTGTTTTAAGCCACCCAGTTTGTGGTCATTTGTTGTGGCAGCCAAGGAAAACTAATCTGTCCATCAATGAGGCCTCTGGGGCTGGTCCCACCAGGAGCTCCACTCAGATCCCAAGACAGCCAAAGACTGGCTAGCCATGGTGGCGTAAGCAGAGGAGAGGAAAGGAAGGCTTTGTACATACACAACAAAACAGAGCCCAGGACAGACATGTTTTGCAAGATGGGATTCTGCTGGAAACACCTAGTGACATTCTGAGAATAGGAACTACTTAAAAGAGCACTTGAAAGCAGTACCTCCCCATAGCACAGCCGCTCTGTCACCACTCTGACAGTTCATGAGGCTCTTTCAGACAGATCTCAGCTTCCTCGTTAACTATTTCCAGCAACACAACCTGCGGCTCACTAGCACCCCCAAAACAGTTGCTGATGCCTTTCTCCAGTTCAAATAACAGGTCAGGCACGGTGACTCATGCCTGTAATCCCAGCACTTCGAGAGGATAAGGTGGGAGGATCTCTTGAGCCCAGAGTGCGTGAGACCAGCCTGGGCAACATGGCGAAACCCTGTCTACCAAGAGAAAAAAAAAAAAAAAAAGCTACAAAAATCAGCCAGCGTGGTGTCATGTGCCTGTAGTCCCAGCTACTCGGGTGGTTGGGGTGGGAGAATCACTTGAGCCCAAGAGGTCAAGGTTGCAGTAAGCTGTGATCGTGCCACTGCACTCTCCAGCCTAGGTGACAGAGCAAGGCCCTGTCTCAAAAACAACAACAAAATGACCACTGAGGCTCACTGACTCTGGAGGCAACTCACAACCCTTTTTCTCGTTGCAAACCACACTTTAAGGAGTTTCTTTTTCTTTGAAAAGCATTTAGTAAGACTGTAGAGTAGCAAACCCCAGTGTTTTGGTTAATTGACACATAATAATTGTACATATTTATGGGGTACATGGGCTATTTCAGTACATATATACAATGCATAATAATCAAATCTGAATAATTAGCATATCCATCACCTCAAACATTGAGCATTTGTTTGTGCTGAAAACATTTGAAATCCTCTCCTCTAGCTGTTTGAAAATATACAATAAATTGTTGTTTATAGTCAGCCTACGATGCCACGGAATACTAGAACTTATTCTTCCCATCTAGCTGTAATTCTGTATCCCTTAATCAACCTCTCCCTATCCTCCTCTCTCCCTACCCTTCCCAACCTCTAATAACCATAATTCTACTGTTTCTATGATCTCAGACTTTTTAGCTCCCAGATATAAGTAAAAACATGCACAGACCCTAGAGTTTTGAACAGCTGTCTGAAAATGGGAAATATCAGTGTATTTGAAATGTCTATTCATATTCATTAACTCAAGCCTCAGAAAACAAACAACACACACATACATCCTCACCTAATTTTACAAATTTAACCACTTCTAAGGGTGGATGTTTTAGCCAAAATAAACCATATCCATATCCTTAACTTTTTATTCCAAGTACATCATGCAATCAATTCACTGGTTCTTATTTTCCAAGAGTTACTTCCAAGACATTAGGGAACTCAATTTCCAAAAAATCCTGTTGGCATTCAAAGATCAGCAGAATTACTAAATCCTTCTACTGGAAAATTCAGGCCATTATGTTCCCCAAATGGGCTTAAAATGAACCCGTATCAATTATTTAACGACCATCTGGTTGCTAACAAGAGACTTGGAAACCAGGCTTAAAATAAAAATGTACAAACTAGCATAAAGTTCAGAAAATCAACAAGATTCAATACTCAGACCACATCTGTCCTTTCTTATCAGCATTTTTTTCTCTAATTCCAGAATTTTCATTTTCCTCAGTTGCTCATTGCTTTGACTTCTTCTGATGGTAAGATTACCATTAAGACTTCCTATGAGATTCATTATAAAGATGATTATGTCAAGAGGAGGTTTGTTTTCTATCCGTGTATATTTAGGAAATGTGGTACACAATTAAGCTTAACTTAAAATCACTTTTTAGATGGTAGCTTGTTATTCAAAGAATGGTACCCACTGCACAAAGAGGAAGTCCCAAATCCAGAATGTTATTTTAAGAAACACTATATCCTGAGATGGTTTTACTTGTAGGTGACCACCTCGGAGTATCATTTGAGGGGCAGTGAAAATATGTCTATCCAAAAATCTCACTACCTCCCCCCACTCTCCAGTATTCCAGAGAGTCTGAAATTTTCATCATCAGATTTATTATTTTAAGTTTTTAGACACAGTCTCACTCTGTCGCCCAGGCTGGAGTGCAGTGGCGCGATCTCAGCTCACTGCAACCTCCACCTCCTGGGTTCAAGCAATTCTCCTGCCTGAGCCTCCCAAGTAACTGGGGTTACAGTCCTGCACCACCACACCCAACTGATTTTTATGTTTTTAGCAGAGATGGATGGGGTTTCACCATGTGGGCCAGGCTCGTCTCAAACTCCTGACCTCAAGCGATCTGCCCACCTTGACCTCCCAAAGTGCTGTGATTACAGGCGTGAGCCACTGCGCCCAGCCTGGAATTTTCAGGTTTAATGATAGACCCAAACAATGTTAGAACCAAAAGGGGTCTTAGAATTCATCTGGTTCAACTTCCTAATTATACAGGTGTAGGTACGTGCCTTGCCCAAAGTAACACTCCTCCTCCAACAAATACATACTCAGTACCCACCCAGCACCAAGCACAGTGCCAGGTACTGGGCAAATGAAGATACCACCCCACCCCCTGCCCCAGTCTCTCTAAATTCATAATCTAGTCCAATAAGAGACAAAATTCAATTTAAGAACTTTGAGGGAAAAAGCTGTCCTTGGTCACAAAAGCAGAAAGGAAAATGTGCTGGTTTTTCAAGTCAAAGTATTCGGTATAAGAATTCTCAAGCACCTTCAGAGGATGAGGTGGGCAAACTGCTTGAGCCCAGGAGTTGGAGACCAACCTGGTCTGGGCGACATGGTGAAACCCGGTCTCTACAAATAATACCAAAAAAAAAAAAAAATTAGCTAGGCATGGTGGTACATACCTGTGGTCCCAGCTACTTGGGAGGCTGAGGTGAGAGCATCACTTGAGCCAGAGAGGCAGAGATTGCAGTGAGCCAAGACTGCGCCACTGCACTCCAACCTGGGCGACAGAGTGAGACCCTGTCTCAAAAATATATATATATATTCTCAAACTGCTCAGAATTATTCTCTTAACTGGAGGGTTATAGTGTACTGAGGCATTCTGATGAGCTACAGCATGAAATTATTATGAGCCATAAAACCTTATATTCCAAGCAGGGGCAAAAAGTAAACTTAGCCCAAGTATCTATCAATGAATGAATGGATAAACAAAATGTAGTATATCCATACAAGAGGAAATGATTCAGCCTTAGAAGGGAAGGAAATCCTGTCACATGCTACCACATGGATGAACCTTGAGGACATTATGCTAAGTAGAATAAGAAAATCACAAAAAGACAAATCATATATGATTCCACTTACATGAAGTACTTGGAGCAGTCAAATTCAGACATAGAACACAGAATGGTGGTTGCCAGGGGCTGGGGGGAGGGAGAAATGGAGAGCTGGTGTTTCTTGGGTGCAGAGTTTCAGTTTTGCAAGATAAAAAAGTTCTGAAGATTAGTGGCATAACAATGTGAATGTACTTAATGCTATTTGAACCATACACTTCAAATGATTAAGATGATAAATTTTATGTTATGTGTATTGCGCAATAATTTTTAAAAAATTTTTAAGTAAAATCAAATGAGTTTAACGAGATGAGCCAAATTCCATTAAAGACAGCTTTTCCCACCTAAGCTCTAATTTACTCTGCATGTCTGGGGCCATGGTAGGACTCAGGAGGTCAGAGTAATATTTCTAAATTATTCCATCAGAATGGCATTGCCTTCAAAATAATCGAGGACAGGGAAGAAGGGGAAGAATGAGGAGGAGAGAGAACCAACAAAACAGCATTGGCCAGCAGATGATAACTGCTGAAGATAGACGATGGGTAAAAAGGGGTTCCTTAGACCAGCCCCTCTACTGAGTGTTATGTTTGAAACCTTTCTAGTGGCAGCCAACAAAAGTGAAAAGCTGGTGAAGGGAATTTCATTCTCTGGGCAAATGCAAAAGTTTATCTCTAGGATATCTGGTGTAGCTGGTTATCTTCGTTTATTATGTCCCAGCAAGGCAAAACACTAAGTCAATTTAAGAGTAGCAAGAGTGTGACCAAATACTATTGTCGTCATACCTGTCTAACTTTTTGAATAGGATATATTTACATCATTCAAATCACACACATACACACAAACATCCCCATACACAATCGAGCTCCCATTCTCCCAGTTTGCCATGACCACACATAGGTTATTAGTTAAGCAACTTCTAGTTTCTTTAAGAAAATATCATACATTAGCATATCATACTCACTGTCCTGCACCATGCTTTTCTCACTGAACAATAATATATTTGGAAGGTCCACAGCGGTAAAAAGCATCCTCATTCTTTTTTCTGACTGTAGAGTATTCTACTGTATGGATGTACTATAACTTATATATCCCAAGTGGATGGACATTTAGGATGTATACAATATTTTTCTGTTACAAATCGTCTCACATCTATCTTGTGAAGAAAATTTTTATTAAAACCTGGTAGTACAAAATATACTGTGACTATTATACAGCTTAATGATATTATGTTAATATTGTCTTGAGCTGGTATTCTCTCTCCTCTCCTGGGATCTCCAACTCTTTAAGGCACAGCCCAAGCCTAGCTAAGTTCCTCAACAAAGCCTGCCTTGATCATTCTGGTCCACAACAAGCACTTCTTCTTAATTTCTGTACTACACATTCTCACACAACTTTGCATGTATTATATATTTTTTGGCTGTTTGATGTGAATTGTGTGTTCATGGAGGCCACAGCTATTGCCTATTCTATTTCTGTATTCTGCACAGCCCCTAGCAGTTTCAGCAAGGAGAACATATTTAACAAACACTGATAATTAACTAGCATTAGTAAATGTTTCCCTTATTCATGATTCACAGGTTTTCTGGACCTGAGATGTCCTTCAGAGAAGGGGTCTAGCCAGTTTGATTCTGTGAATTGTTGTAAAATCATAATCAAATAGTGATTCATTGCAAAAAAAAAAAATCTAAATCCAACAAATTGAATCCTCTTGGCACACTCTGCACACAGAATAGGAAACATCATGACATTCAGAAGGTGCCCGACATCTCAATTCACAAGCACAAAATGATATTTAAATAGCATCTGTGGTGGGGACACAGCCAACATATACAAAAAGTTACAAGTAACATTGATGTGGGGTGGAGAGTTCTCTCACACTTTTAAGGGTAAATTATGCTCAGCATAATTCTCAATCACATTTTAATTTTACTCTGCAATCTATTTCATTCATTCAATCACTCTATATTGAGGGTGGCCAGGGAAGGCCTCTCTAGCAGGTGACTTCTTAGCTGAAATCTGCATGGCAAACAGGAACAGCAGACCAGGCAGGGGGACTTCTCCTGGGAAGCTGCCAGCCACAGGCAGAGGTGTACAGATGGTAAATAGGGTTCCAATATAATCTGTGTTATGAGTTGAATTGTATCTCCCCAAAAGATATGGAAGTCCTTATCCCCAGTATCCACGAATATGACATTATTTAGAAATAGGGTCTTTGCAGATGATCAAGTTAAAATTAGGTCATTGGGTGGGTGCTAATCCAATATGACTGGTATCCTTATAAAAGGAGAACTTTGGGCGGGCAACGTAGTCATGGCTGTAATCCCAGCACTTTGGGAGGTCAAGGTGGGAGGATCACTTGAGCCCAGAAGATGGAGGCTGCAGTGAGCCATGATCATGCCAGGGTACTCCAGCCTGAGCAACAAAGCAAGATCCTATCTCCAAAAAAAAAAAACAAAAAAAAACAAAAAAACAAAAATGAAGAACTTTGAATCAGAGATTTGCACACAGGGAGAAGAGAATGCCATGTGAAGATGAAGACAGAGACTGGGGTGATGTGTCTACAACCCAAAGATTGTCAGCAAACCACCAGAAGCAAGGGGAGAGGCACGGAGCACATTCTCCGTCATGACCCTCAGAAGGAACCAATCCTGCCCACACCTTGATCTCTGAATTCCAGCCTCCAGAACTGCCAGACAATAAATTTCCATTGATTAAGCCACTCACAGCATGTGTTACTTTGTCACGGCAGCACAAGCAAACTAATACAATGGGTGTCAGGTACAGTAAATATGCACACCACACCAAAAGTCACTTTGAATCTGTTTTAGCAGCAGAATCCTTGTTCTAAATACAATTTTACCTGGACCTCCCATATGTTAACAGATGAAAAGGATGAAAAGAGTTACTCAAAAGAAAATACTTCACTCAACCTATAAAGTACCCATCTCTGATCATATGAGTTCTTTGCAAGCCTCTTTGAAAAGGACTTAAAAGGAAAGTTAAAAAACTAAAGAGGCCAGGCACGGTGGCTCACACCTGTAATCCCAGCACTTTGGGAGGCCGAGGTGGGTGGATTACAAGGTCAGGAGTTTGAGACCATCCTGGACAACATGGCGAAACCAGGTCTCTACTAAAAATACAAAAATTAGCCAGGCATGGTGGCGCATGCCTGTAATCCCAGCTACTTGGGAGGCTGAGGCAGAAGAATTGCTTGAACCCAGGAGGTAGAGGTTGCAGTGAGCCGAGACTGTGCCACTGCACTTTAGCCGGGGTGATAGAGCAAGGCTCCATCTCAAAAATATATATACAAATAAAGAAAGAAAGAAAAAGAAAAACCTCAAACCAGACGGAGTCAGAAAACTTGGGTGAGAGAAGGGGGTGGTGATTTCTATTATCATATTATTAAATGATTATGGTCACCACCACCACTGCCATTTGAGAGTACCTCCTAGAAGCCAGGCACTGTGTCCACTCTTCATGTCAACTCAGGGTGTTGTGGTCTCTCTTTAGGAAAGCAAAATCAGGGGACTTGACTTGCTAAAAGCCCCCACCTTAGTCAGCTTGGGTTGCCATAACAAATTACCACAGACTAGGGGGGCTTAAGTAATAGAAATTCATAACCTCACAGCTCTGGAGGCTGGAATCAAGGTACACTGTTTCTCCTGGGGCCCCTCTCCTTGGCTTGCAGATGGCCACCTGCTCACTGTGTCCTCACATGGTCTTTCCTCTGTGCATCCGCGCCCCTGGTATCTTTCTGTGTGCCCTAATCTCCTCTTCTTATGAGGAAGCCAGTCAGATTGGATTAAGGCCCACCCTAATGGCCTCATTTTAACTTAATCACCTCTTTAAGGGACCTATCTCCAAACACAGTCACATTATGAGGTACAGGGGGGTTAGGGACAAAATTTGGCCCATAACAGCCCTTTAGGGAAAAGGCCACAGAGCCCACATTCCAACCCAGAACTATTTGATCCCAGAGGTCATTTTCCTCAGATCACACTGCCTGCCCCCCAAAAGCCCTCTTCATTTGCTATAAAAGAAAATATATTATCTGAACCATAAGAAAAATAAATAACAGCTTTTTGGTTTGTTTTTTTTTTTAAGACTTTTTAAGACTCTCTCCAGGTCATCCCCTGGGAAAGGCCAGGGAGAGTCCCCAAGGCACAGTGTCAGCCCTCGGGGCGCAAGGAGAAGGGAGAGGAAAGCTGCCCCACCTCCTCTAAGGGGCCCAGCCTGAGGCCAAACCTACATGGACTTTAGCTTCCACCCTTCAGGACACTTCAGGGTGACTCAAAAAAAATTGTGGCCAAGAATACCCTAAAAAGTGCCCATCAGAAAGCCCTGACATTTCAGAAAGCATGAGCCCTTAACATGGTTACCTGGGCTCTGGCAGCTGCTGTACCCACCAGGGTTCACAGAAGCATCTTCAAATATCTGCCATCCTCTGCTGCTTCAGATACCAAATAATATAAAAGTTGACACCCTGCTGTGCCCTTCCCTAGGCAGGAAAGCAGCGCTCTGAAGACTGAGATGACAGAGTCCTTTATGAGTACTGTTCTGTGGACCTACAAGGGAGAGATGTCCAGGAGAGAGCCCTCCTTTACTAAGCACAGGGACCCCACAAAATCAGAAGAATTCTAGAGTGGGCAACCAATCAAAATATTTATGTTCCAAATACCCAGCCAGAGTGAAGAGGATTAGAAACCAAGTGTTGGTTAAAATTTGATTAGGGATACATATCTGATCCAAGATAATAAAACAATTAAAAGCCCAAAATGCAGAACCAGCTATATTTTTTAAAGGACAGTGTGAAAAAATGTCATCATGGAGTGGGAGAAGATGGGGAATGAAGAAATATCAGAAAAGACTTCATTGAAGAGATAAGAGGGGTAGTAACGATTGTAACATGATTATAACATGTTCCATTTACGTTTATTATATTATGTTCCATTTGATACACTGTACCAAATGCCAAATGACCTATGCTTCTATTTCAGAGACCCACTGATATTTACATGTCACAACCTCTTTAGTAATGAGGGTCCATTTCTAACCACCTCAATTCTAATTGAGGCATGTCATCGAATATTCCCAGATATTCGATGGGTATTGTCTCCCAACTTTATATGCATATTCGATGGGTATTGTCTCCCAACTTTATATGCATATTCGATGGGTATTGTCTCCCAACTTTATATGCATATTCTTACTCCATGGTTGAAAAAAGTAAAAGCCAGTTTCAGGCCAAGCCCAGGAGAAAACCAGTAAATACACATCCCTCTGAGTATTCTCAAGGCTGAAAACCAATCCTCATAATGGTCATTAGGGAAGACGTGGTCTCCTAACCAACTATGCCCCTTCCTATAGATGAGGTTCTACCTTTGTGTTCCCAGTTTATTATTCAATAATTTATGCCAGGCACGAAAAAAATGCCTGATAGAAACAAGTCAAGCTATATACTGCTGGTAGAAGGGCAATTTAGCAATATCTATCAAAACCATAAGGGCATAAACTCTTAACCCAACAACTCCACTGCTAAGCAGGTATCCCATGGATAGACTCATAATAAAAGGTGACTTGTTGCAGGAGAAGCTGAAAACAACCCCAAATAGGGCACCAATTAAACACAATAAGGTGCTGATACAGAAAGATGCATTAAGTGGAAAAAAGCTGCTTGGCTCATACATTGCATTCTGTTGCCCAATTTGTGGCTTTTAATTTTTTTTGTATTTCAATATTTGTATAATTATTGAAAAATACAATATTTTTGTATATACAAAAATCCTAGAGAATGAAGAAAAAAACAAAAACCCAAGGGGGAGGGGAGTGAAATAGGAAACTTTACGCTCGTCTCTACCATCCGAATGTCTTTTCCGTGAGTTTATAATTTAAAACGCATAGAAGAAAAATCCATGAGCAATGAGAATTCATGAGCATATAGCCTTGAATTTCTTTCAGCAGTGAACAGAATCTTAAGGGAGGGTTAAGCAACCTTCACTGGGCTGATTCCTACTCAGGAAGTAGCCTGACACAGTTAAGAGTGGGCTTCATGAACAAGGCACAAAACCTAAATGGTTTCTTATTAGTCATCGTTCAATCAGAAAACCAAAGAACTTTCCACACCCCATTCTGCAAGCCTAGCACATAAACACATTTTTAATCAATACATTTCCAAAATTTTGAGGGGTAAAGGTATGTGACATAATTAAAATACAATCCAGAACATTATGAATTCGATATCTTGCTCAATGGATACTAAAAATTACAGTGATGGTAACTTCTGGAAGGAAAAAATAAAAACAAGCTGGGAAGGGCGTAAGTATGCACATGGATACTCACCATGGTTTTGCATGTTAATAGCAAAAACCAAATTAGAAACAAACCAAATGTACACAACAGGAGACTAAGTGAATAAATTATATGCTAGCCATACAACAAAATACTACAAAACTTAGTAACTCTGTATCATAGATGTGGAAAGATACTTGTGGCACATTTAAATTAAAAAGCTGTTTATAACAGCTTTTGGCATGACTCTATTTGGAAAATTATTTTTTTAATATATACTTGTATATGCATGCTGGAAAAGGTTAGAAGGAAATAGACCAAAATATGAACCACAGTTTTCTCGGCAGTAAGATTACAGGAGATTCTGTATGTGTATATTTTGGCTGATCTCTATTCTAACTTTTCTATCAAAACATTTTTAACTGTGTGATTTTTAACTTAAAAAATGTTGGCTATCTTATCCTTTGGCAGACACAATGCTCTTCCATGGAAGAGAATTCCACATGAAACATGTTGCTTGTTCTCTCTCTCTTTTGCCCCTTTGCAGGTCTGTCAACTGTTTTTCTGATGCTCTAGAAACTAGAGAAAGGGGAAGAAGACAGGTCTAACATTTTCAAGGTCGTCCTTCCCTCTTTTAAATGTGACTATTATGTTAGGCCAGTGGTTCCTAACCAAAGGCAATCGTGCCCCCAGAAGGGACATTTGGTAATGTCTGGAGACACTTTTCTTTGTTGTCTTGGAGGGATCTGGTGGGGGGGGGTGGGGCAACTGTGCTATTGGCATCTAGTGAGTAGACCCCAGAGATGCTCCTAAACATCCTACAACACACAGGACAGCCCCCACAACAGGCTTAACTGGCTCAAAATGTCAACAGTGCCAAAGCTGAGAAACTCTGGGTAAATGAGTCTTCAAGTGACTCCCTAACCCTTCATAAACAGCACCCTCAAATGGCTGTATAAGAACGTCTGGGCCAGGCATGGGTGGCTCACGCCTGTAATCCCAGCACTTTGGGAGGCCGAGGCAGGAGGATTACTTTAGCCCAGGAATTCTAGACCAGCCTGAGCAATATAGTGGGACCCCATCTCTTAAAAATAAATAAATAAATAAATAGCCAGGCATAGTGGTTGCACACCTGTAATCCCAGCTATTTAGGAGGCTGAGGTGGGAGGACTGTTTGAGCCTGGGAGGTCGAGGCTACAGTGAGTTGTGATCACGCCACTGCATTCCGGCCTAGGTGACAGAGCAAGACATTGTCTCGAGAAAAAAAAAAAAAAATATATATATATATATATATATATACAAAAAAAGACTAAAAGGCACCTGTGATAGAGTGGAATGCACTGATCACCAAGGCAGAATACCTGGGTTGAATCCTGGATCTGCCTCTTTTCTAGCCGTGAAGCCTCAGGCAGGCAACTGTATCAACCTGCTCATTACCCCATCCTCCTCTGTAAACTGAGAATCCCACCACTGGCCATCCATCTCCCACCTCTGAGTGCACAAGAAGCTTCAACACAATAATATGGGAGAAGAGGTTTTGTAAACGATAAAGCACCATGCACATGTGAATGCTATTATCATTCTAGGGTACTAGTTGTCCAGGTTTACTAATGAACACACACTTAGGGTTTCAATGAGTCTTTACCTAGCACATTCCCACTGCCCTGAGTCACATTAACCTACTTCAGATGCTAACTTGGCAGTGATTTTTACTAAATAGTGAAGCTGAAAAACATAAAGAGTGGTTTTTCTATATTATATCTCCCTTGGCTTAAATTGTGAAGCACCAGAACTTAGTGATCAGACATGACCCGGAATCAGACTCTCAGGAAAGAATTCCACCTTTACATCTTACTAGATTGGTGAGCATGGAAAGTGATGTGGCTTCTCTGTGTCTCAGTTTCCTCATCTGTCTATCCAAACCAGAACATTTCAGACTGAAATGGTTTATCATCTGACCAGGACATCTGAGAATGAAAGCAGGTGATGTCAATGTTAATGTGAGGCCAACAGGCATACACCAGAACCGTCCCCAGGCAAGCAGAGGATATAAGGTGGCTCTAAAAGAAGGGATAATGCTGGGCATGGTGGCTCACACCTATAATCCCAACACTCTGGGAGGCCCAGGCAGGCAGATCACTGAGTCCAGGAGTTCAAGACCAGCCTGGGCAACACGGTGAAACCCTGTCTCCACAAAAAAAAAAAAAAAAATCAGCCAGGATTTTTGGTGTGCACCTATAGTCCCAGCTACTCAGGAGGCTGAGAGGTGGGAAAATCACTTGAGCCCAGGAGGTCAAGGCTGCAGTGAGCTGTGATTGTACCACTGCACTCCAGCCTGGGTGACAGAGTAAGATCCTGTCTCAATAAATAGAAAAATAAATAAAGAGGAAAATGATAACAGTGCCTGCCTCACAGGCTTGAAGTGATGACTTAATCAGATAAAAGAGGCAAAGCACACAGTATACACTCATTAAACGCTAGCTATGATTTTTTTTTTGTCCTTACTCTTTCCATTCATTCAGCAAGTTCTCAGTGCTCAGGCATGACTCTGGGTGCCAAGAAAGTAATAGGAAGTCAGTGAATAAGAGCTTATCTGATCAACAAAGACAAAAGGATTTATTATTATCCCAAAGTCCCTGATTCAGGAAAGCTATTTCAGTTTGACTAAAAGTGAGCTATAAATGAATCCCATAAAGTTGTATTAATTAATGCCCTTTGTAACCTAGCACTCAATGCTTCAAGGCATGTTACGATATTCGCTCCCTTTCATTTCTATGCACACCCCATTATGATGAATTACACTGTAAAGTGTCCACCAAGACAGCTTTACAGAACCCATACATTATGAAAGCAAAGTTGCTTTAGCTTGCTTTTGCAAGGAGATGCATCTATATCTTTTGCCAAGAATTAAGCATTTTAGTTCAGTATACTAAAACAATTTTCTCTAATAAGTCAACACTCGCCGTGAGAAGTAGATATTCCTTATTTTATAGAGACATTCATTAACCTCTAGGGGCTTGCTGCTGTAATCACAAATTCCTTTTCCTTCCTCCTTTCGCCGCCCTCCATTTCAGTAAAATTGGTCTCAATTACTATGACCACAAATTCTCACACCCTAACGTTTCTGTACTCAACTACGGGGCCTTGCCCTTTCTTCTTCCTCTATGTTCACATTTTACCAGGCACATTCTCAGTCAGCCCTCCTTTTGTGCTAATTTCTGAGGCCATTACAGAAGCCACATTCGACTCCTTCGGTGATTGTTAGATCCTCAAACAAACGCCAGCCAGGCCCCATCACTGGAAAGGCAAGCTATGGACCTCCAAAAAGAGTCTGCCTATGGAGTAAGCTGTATGTGCGTAATTCACAACAAACTCAGGGGCTATCAGTTTCTGTTGTACTCCATGCCTCCGTCTTCATTCAAAGAAGCTTAAATCAATGGCGTGTGTTTTGGTCTGGTGCTAGTTATGCAGACATGCTTAGTTTGTGAAAATTCAACAGCTGTACCCTACCCTCACGTGCATTTTATATATGTATATTATATTGCCATAAAAATTCTCTTTAATAGCTTACACCATGTAAACCTCTATATAAACTAAGCATAGTTTACACCTCACCTACACTATGTCCCTCAAACTGTTTTCAAATGGATTGCCACCAATCAGTGGGCCATGTAATCAGTTTAGAAGGTCCTGACAAGCATCTGTTGAATGGAATGGAGAATACAAGAGGGCATCGCACACAGTGAAGGCAGCTACTGTTTCAGGAAACTTACTGCAGTTACATGGATGTGTACCGTGGACCAGGTTGCCAGATTTTTTTTTTTAACTGCAGAACTTGGTCGATAAAGTCCTGGGAGACCCTGAGTACATCAACAAATAAAAGATGAATTTGGGAGTCAGACAAGCCTGGTTTCTGATCTTGGCTGGTTGCAACCTATGTGCTTAAAAACAAGTCACCTAACCTCAGTGAGCCTCCATTTTGCTATCTCTAAAATGGGGGTAAAAAACTGTCAACTCCCTGGAATTGGTGTAAGGTGTCAGTGAGCTGGCAAACAGTCTGCCACAGAGTGCTACTTAGACAAGGGCCCTACCCTCACTGCCATTTAGGTGGTACCTTGGGCTAGCTTCTTTACCTGTAGGAAGGAAGTTTCAAGGAAATATACAAAGAAGGGAAGTGCCAAGGCCAAGACCTCACTAACAACTTAGAGCAGCAGGGCAAGGGAAAGCTATTACCCCAGCACATTTGGTGGTAAGTCATCTGGCTTTGGATTCTAACCAGAGGGAAAACCACTTTCCAAGATAATGGGGTTTTTCACGTTATTCTTGGCAGGAGGTGGAGAAAGGCAGAAAGGGAAGAAGGTCTCGGTAAAGAAATAAAGCATTTATTTTAAGCAAATCACTTTGAAGACAGGTGGTTTTCATTTTGAGAACAAAAATGATGCTTAAAACAGAGGGTTATCCCAGACACCAGCCAGGGGCTGGCCAAGAGAGGGAAACAGTGCCCTGGGGTCTGAAATGCTCCCAAAGTGCCAGAGCAGTGATGGATGCAGATGGAGAGGGGTTCAGCCACATAAAAGATGGGACTGGCTCTATCAGCTTGCAGTCACAAACTACTTAAAAGTCATTCACCGTGTTAATTATCCAAAGCAACTATTCATTCAACAAATATCTGTTGAGCATTTTCTATGCATCTAGAATCAAGTTAAGAGCTGGGGATATGGTAGGGATAAGACAGACAAGGCCCCTGCCCTCATGGAGCTAAAATTCTGGTGGGAGAGACATCAAATACCAAGTATATCAACGAGTTAACAAAATATTTACAGGCTGTGATATAAGGACTGTAAAGGAAATAAATGTGGTGATGTGATGGGAATGGAGAAAGGAAACTCAAGATGGAGGCTGGCCCTTGAGACAAGATGGCCTTGGAGGGCTACGTAGAGTGGTACCTGAAAGAAGAGAAAGGGCCAGCCAAGCAAGGAGCCAAAAAAGAAAAAAAGGGGCATTCCCAGCAGTGAGAATTGCAAGTGCCCGGACCCAGAGACAGTGCTCAGACAGGCAAGAACTCGATACAGTAGAAGGCAGTGGCTGAGTGGGAAGATGACCCCGATGAGGCTGAAAAGGCAGGCAAAGCCAGACCATACAAGGCCCAGTAGACCACAGAAAAGAAAGTGGATTTCAACGAAAAGCAACAGAAAAGTACTGAAGGTTGGCACTCTGATACATTATTTTGATGTTGATTAAGAGGTGCTCTTAAATCATCATACGCAAAACAAACTGTCCTGATGATTTATACAATGTCTCTCTGTAATCAGTGATAAAAGTTAGCACTGTGTCAGAGATCACTGATACACAATTATTGAGGAGTCTTGCCAGTCAAAGACAAACAACTTGAGCCTATGGATGAGATGAAATGCAAGGAATTAAATGGGGGAAAGGGGTGGGAGAACTTGTGACTGGCAAGGGAACACTATCATCAGCAATTAACTCACAGCAAATATAAAGCACATAGTACAGTTAATTAACAGAGCAGGCTCTAGAAAGTGCCCTAAACACACACACACACACACACACACACACACACACACACACACACACACACTCACACGAAAGGCAACTGGGGCTTGACCAACGTCCATGGTGGCTGCCTAAATTCATAAACACATTAAATGAAACAACACAATGGAAAAGTACCATGACGGTCTCCTACACGTACTTCTGAATCAGAATTCAGATGACTGCTCAGCAGTTTTCAGTCAAGGTTAATTTTTATTTTCATTTTTTTTTGACACAGGGTCTCACTCCTGTCACCCAGGCTGGAGTGCAGTAGCCTAATCATGGTTCACCGCTGCCTCGACCTCCCAGGCTCAGTCAATCCTTCAGCCTCAGCCTTCTGAGTAGCGGGGACTACAGGCGTGTATCACCATTCCTGGCTAATTTTTTTTTTTTTTTAAGTAGAGACAGGGTCTCACCATGTTGCCCAGGCTGGTCTCGAACTCCTGGGCTCAAGCAATCCTCCTGCCTCGGCCTCCCAAAGTGCCAGAATTACAGGCATAAATCATTGTGCCTGGCCAAGGTTTACCTTTTGTTTTCCTTCTCCCTTGCTCTGGCTGAATATAGGTTTTAATAAGTTGGAAACTCAAAGCTGGATGGGAAAGGGGTCTTTTGAATTACCACTCTCCCCAAGGACCTATAACACAGCCTCCTAACTTGGGTCCCCAGTTCCCATCATCTTTAAACTTAAACGTTATCTATGAGACATAACCATGACTCACTCATACCCTTTCCTCAGGACCTTGTTTTGGGAGGTGGGTACTTGGCCATGACTAAAAGGGCAACCTGGGGCTATGTACTTAAGCAAGGCCAATTGGTCGACCCCAAGATCAAACCTATGACACTGACCATGAGAACTTGGTGGCCGCAAAAGCTGCCCTGAAACAAGCCAGGACAGCAACACTGGTGGCATCTCATAGAGCCCAGCACACTGTTTGCATTTATGGCATAGAGTGCCACGGAAAAGGAGAAGGATGGCAACCAAGCACCAGGTGCCTCCACATTCATTACTTCAAACAATCCAGTAATCCTGTGAGGTGGTAGGAGGGAGATTTTCAGATGAGAAAAGTAAGACTCGGAGAGATCTTGGTTAGCAGCCCATGGCTGCACAGTTAGCTGAGCGGGGAACTGAACCTGTCCCGACCCCTCAATTGGCATCTGGCAACAGGACAGTGCTCTTGACTGACCCCAAGCTGACTTTCCCTCCTGTCTCCCATCTCATTCTTACCCCCACTCCCTTTATTTCTTCACACTACAGGAAAGCTAAATTCCACACCTGGCTTCCTCCCAGATTCCCAAAACTGCCAGCTGCATTGGAAATGTTACCTGCTCCCGACCCCTGAGAGGGGTACCTCACTGCAGAAATGGATGCCTGCAGGGGGTTTGGCTGCATGCAGCTGCCTGTGTGCAGCATCCCCTGGAGAAAACTCACCTGGCTGTCTATAGTGATCAGAGAAGGAAAGAGCCACCAAACCAGATGACAGAGCTGTTCAAAATCTTTATAAATGCCACTACAAAAGGAATTCAGCCAAAAGAATCCACTTCTCTCACAGACAAGGGCTTAGTGAAAGAAATACCCTTCGGCTACAAACCAGAAAACTGAGACCTGGGGCGAAGTAGAAAACAATGTTGGTCACCATCTTGGAAGGACTGACCTGAGACCAAATTCCCCATCATGCCTCCCTCCTGGCCTACAAAGTAGTCGGGCAACAGGCTACAAAAGATGCAGACGTCGTAACAATCAAAACAGATGTATGGCCTACTTACAATCTCAGACAAGTCTGCGGCACTTGGGGCTTTGGCTGCTGAAACCTCCATTCTGTGAAGTATGAAATGGTAATTTCTGGCTGTGTCTGAACTCTGGGCAGGAGTAAGTTCTGTGCTCTCCGAGAACTGCAAGTCTCTCTGATTCACTTGGCAGCAAAATTATTCTAAGCATCCTGTCCCGTACCCAACTCGCCTGCCCCTCCCACTACACACTCACACTGGTGGGTTTTTTTTGTAATTCTTTGCACTTATTTCTGTCACAAATCAAGTGAAAAGTAATCCAACCTCTGGCACTTGAGAGTGTGGAACCTGTATGACTGAGGAGGAGGAAGAGCCACCTAATTAGGAAGAAGTTATAATTAACATCAGAGAGGAGAGAGCTGGAGAACCGCAGAGTCTGCAGTAACAGCAACATGGAGATTATTTGAGACAGCTGAAACACTCCACCCAGGCCTCCAGAAGAGGACATGCACGGGAAACAAAGGGCATATGGTGTTTGCTTTCTTCAACATCCGTTCTCACCATTAAGAGCTGCACCAGCAAACGCTCATTACTTACATGTGGACAAACCTCGCCCTGAAAATGCACTCTAAAATACAGCTCCTAATCAAATAAATGACTTTGCAAAGCAGAGGCTTACCTTGATTTTTTATTACATATAAGTACTAAAGTAAAATTTAATAAAGTCCAAATAACTGGCAGAATGTCTATTTGGCTCAGTGAAGCATGAACTGTACTAGAAAAAAAGTTCATTTTTGTTAATTTCAAGTTCATACAGTAATTCAAATACTGACATATTCAGAGCAGGATTTTATTTTTTCCCCAAGGAGAGATTCCAAGGGACTAACTTAACAACTAGATAGAAATGATTTCTACTATTTACTACTAGTCGTATATTTAGATATTTCTATCCTAAAGCAAACAGGTTTTCCAATGTTACTCAAGTCATTTACTTCTCACATATGTTAGTATTACCACCATCACCAATATTACCCTCACTATAAAACTGTTCAAAGGTAAACTTCAGCGAACTCCTTGACCAAATTATGAGAACCTCCTGAATTGGTGAGATCTGAACTGATACTTTTCAGAGATGTAAAGCTAGGGTCAGCTTCAAAAATACTCACGTATTATTACTCTCAAGCCTGTAGAGATCAACGATCAAATCTGCTGTCACTCAGCAGATTGGTCTACCTTCCCCCAGATAACAAGTTCAAAATCAGAGGATCACCTTGCTTGTGTTTAACATAAAAAAAGGCCCCCAAGTGAAAGGAAACAAACAATCCAATGTGGTTGGTCAGTAACCCTCAGCGAGCACTGCTGGTTGCCTACCCAGTAGAGCTGGCTCCCTTCCTTCTTCCCCAGCAGAGCCCACTCCTGGTCACAGGTGCCCATCCATTCCCCCATGGAGCCCATTTCCAGCTCTAGGAAGGACAACCTAATTAATTCTAAACATTGCTTCAGGGTGGGCAGTGGAAACAAAACTCACCCAATCAGACTGCAGGAAATAACTCCTCCTACATACAGGCTGTGAGCAAGGAAGCAAAGGGCCCCACTGCAGATGGATGCCATTCTACAACCGTCTGACCACCACAGGGAAGCCAGCCCTTGGGTGAAGCTACTGCCAGAACAACACAGTGGGGGAAGAGACAGCAAGAACACGGGTTTCTGATGTCACACTGAGCAGCTGATCACACTGCCCCTGGGGTCCACCCTACCTCTAGCCTCCCAATTATGCGAAATAACAAATGTCTGTTTTTAAGGCAGTCCCAGACAGCTTTCTGTTCCATGCAATCTCAAGTGTGCTGGGAGGAACAGACTGAGCAGTAACTGGGTAGCCAAGAGTAAGAATAAAAATAAAAACCTTGCCTGGGAGCAGGTGCTCACTCAGGAGAGGTCACAGATTGAAGGAACTTTCCACCATCCACATGTGACGGTGTGGCACACCCCTGCTTAGAATCCTGCCTCAGTGGTTCCCAATAACCCCAAAAGTCCAAGTTCCTTACAATGGTATGCAAGATCCCTCTCACCTTCTGGCCTCGCTTCCCATTTTACTCTGGCAAGGCTTATTTCTAGGTACTCATCCAGCTGTAGGCCTCTGTTCACACTCACACTACACCCTCTTTCTCACTCACTCTGGGCTCTGGTCCGTCCTCTTCACCTGATCAAATTCCTTCCTCTGCTGTCCCAGGCTCTTAGGTCCCCCTCCCTTTGTGCTCCCTTAGCATACTGGGCACGCACCACAGTGGCTTGGAAAAGTGTGTTTCCAGGTCAGTCTCTCCCCTCACGCTCTCCCCCGGGGCCCAGAACAGCTCTCAAGACACAGCAGACACTCAACAGATGCCCACTAGACTGAGCTAATCTTTCTCTTTCGGGAAGGGCACCAATCTCTCCCACAGGGCACTGTGTCATTGAGGTTTGAGGCGTGAGAGCCAGAGGCAGGTTCCAGGAGTCCTTGCTCTCATCCACACCCACCTTCCTCCAGCGGCTTCAGGCTCAGCACAGGACACAGGAGGCAGCTTGCACTGGCAACATCCACAACGGGCAGGAAATCACCTTATCCAGATCATGCTTAGCGCTCTGCTTCTCCGCTCCAACCCTCCCTGACACAGAAGTTCATGGTGACAATGCACAACATCCCTCACTGTAGAAGCTTCAGAAAAGGAAGACAGGGAATGTCCAACTTTTTTTATTTTTCTGATTGTGAGGTTTCCCTTATTTATTTTAGAGACATTGTCTCACTATGTTGTCCAGGCTGGTCTCTAACTCCTGGGCTCAGGCAATCCTCCTCAACCTCAGCCTCCCAACTAGCGGTGACTATAGGCACACACCACCATGCCTGGCTAATTTTTAAATTTATTGTAGAGATAAGGTCTCGTTATGTTGGCCAGGTTGTTCTCTAACCCCTGGCCTCAAGTGATCCTCCCACCTTGACCTCCCAAAGCACTGGAATTACAGGCATAGGCTACCGCACCCAGCCCCTTACATAAGGAGCTAAGAAAAGTCACACATGCAACATTAGGAAACGCTTGGTTTTGAAGAAAGACTCCAAGTTAAAAAGAGAGACACAATAGCTTGAGGAGAGCAGAAGCTAAGTCTCCACCTGGTGTCTTATCTTCCTGCTTGACCTCAGGGGAAAAGATTAATAGTAGGATTTACGAAATGTTAAGAAGACACTTGCTGAGGTGTCTCAGTTATTAAAATAAAATAAAATAAAATAAAATAAAATCATACTGTGAAAGCGGCAAAACTCCATGGTGGAATCTGCTTCATCACAACAAAGACATCCCCTGGCCCTTCTTTCTAGCTGGTCCTGGCTCCCCACACACTGCTAGAAATGAAACACCAGGCTGGGCACGGTGGCTCACGCCTGTAATCCCAGCACTTTGGGAGGCTGAGGCGGGCGGATCACGAGGTCAGGAGATCGAGACCATCCTGGCTAAAGTGGTGAAACCCCATCTCTACTAAAAATACAAAAAATTAGCTGGGCATGGTGGCGGGTGCCTGTAATCCCAGCTACTCGGGAGGCTGAGGCAGGAGAATCAGTTGAACCTGGGAGGCAGAGGTTGCAGTAAGCTGAGATCGCGCCACTGCACTCCAGCCTGGGTGACAGAGTAAGACTCCATCTCAAAAGAAAAGAAAAGAAATGAAACCCCAAACACAGGAGCGTAGGAAAGAGCTGAAATAACACTTCAAATATTCACGATGGTAATTGCAAGTCTTACCTCATAATCATGACTTCTCTTTTCCATATTTGGGCCCCGGCTTCCCTGGACGCACTCCAGGGGCCTTCACAGACATTATCTAATGCTAGGCAGGTCAGCAAGCTAACCATTAAGTACTCTTTTTTTTTTTTTTTTTTTCTCCACGCTCTCTGATTTAAGTCAGTTTGGACACACTCATAAAGAACTAGTGAGTTCCCTTCCAAGATGGGTGGCTACTAAGATAGCTCATGTAGTTTTGGTCAAAGTGGAAGCCCTTAGGATGTCAAAAAGCTTATTTTTAAACATCTCAATCTGATTCCAACAGTGAAGTTTTCAAAGCTGTCATTACTCCCCCATCCCAATAAACAAAGCTGGCAGATTTATTATCAAATGATTTCTCTAGCTTTTTTTTTCCCCCCCAAATACCTGCTGGTTTCACCCCTGCAGAGATCTAATTCAATAGGTCTGGTGTGGCCCTGAGAAACTGCTGTTTAAACTCCCCCAGGTGATTCACACAGCCAGAAGACAGACATCCAGGTCTAAAGTGTCAGAAATGCTTGCTACTAAAAGGAGAATCAACTGGGAGCTTCTTAGAACTGCAGAATCTCAGCTTCCCCAAACCTACCCGCCCCCAGCCCAAACCCTGCCCCCAACCCCCCAGCCCCCCGCTGCCATCACAATCTGCCTTTTAACAAGATCCTAGGAAGAAGGGCACATCTGAGTTTAGGCAGCCTAAGGCTATACTGTCGTCTGGCCTCAGAATCTTCTAGGGTTTTTGTTTTTTGTTTGTTTCCCCTTTACAAATGGGAGACGGAAAAGTGGGAGGGCACAATCAAAATTCACATTCCAGTTTTTTCCAGGATCTTTATTGATGAACAACAGGGTCAAATCCTGCTCTCACCCTCACCATCTTCCTAGAAAATATGACTAGTCAGATTAAATGTAAAGGGAGTAAAAAATGAGACACAGCCTGTTTTTTAAATTAAAGCAATACATTGTTCCATTTGTGCTGGCAGCATCCGCACTTGCATTACTGCGCATGTTTAAAGCTGCCAGTTGAAATCAACTCTAGTCAAAGCAGCAGAACCTGCAAAATCTTTTAGCGTTAAAGGGCTTTATGTGGAACCAAAGCATTCCAAGATAAATAATTCCTGGAGCTAATGAGAACTACTAATTGCATCCATTCTTAAAAATCAATACACTTGAAACTTTTTAAAGATTCATGTGCTTATTTCCCTTGTTCACATAACATCATAAGGCATTCACAGGAAGTTGTGGTTTCAATTGAGACGTGGCTGCATATTTAAAAAAAAAAAAAAAAAAAACTCGCAGTATCCTATCACAGAGCTCAGCCAAGACTCCCAGCAGGTTCTCCGAACCTGACAGATTTGGGTGCCCCTCATGCTAATTACCGTCTGGTTTGAGGTTTGTGAACATAGCCAAGGCCACCCAGACAATGCTGTACTGTAGTACAATTAGGGGTGAGAGAACTCAGACTCCGGAGTTAAGCCACCCACCGGCCCAAGTCCAGACCTGCCATTTACAATCTGTGCTCCCTTGGGCAACTTACTTAACGTCTCTGGTCTGTGGGAAGTGCTATATAAAGATTTGCTGTTTTCCTCATCTAATATGCAGTCCCATGAATGGTACAGATAAAGGAACTATGCACACAGTGGGTGCTCAGTTATTGCTGGCTAATGGTTGAAGAACTCTCCATTCACCTGGTATTTCCCTCAATGAATATATCATTACCAAATACCAGCAACCTTTTGGTGTATCAAGAAAGGTACTCGGGAAAGTGTTTTTCTTCCCCTAATGGTGAAAAACAAAAACCAATGGATATAAGCACCTTCTTAATCCAACGTAACAGTCTCCCTCTTCAGTCATGTACTTAATATGGTTCATTTATATTATGTCTCATATCTTCTCAAAAAATAATTACTATAGAAAAAGTATGAAAAGCATTTGAGCAGGTGAAAAATGCAGTCTACAAAACAGTAGACTGGGCCAGGCCCAGTGGTTCATGCCCGTAATCCCAGCACTTTGAGAGGCCGAGGCGGGTGGATCACTTGAGGTCAGGAGTTCGAGACCAGCCTGGTCAACATGGTGAAACCCTGTCTCTACTAAAATTTTTAACAAAAATTAGCTGGGCATGGTGGTGCACACCTGTAATTCCAGCTACTTGGGAGGCTGAGGCAGGAGAATCACTTGAACCAGGGAAGCGGAGGTTTCATTGAGCCGAGTTCACACCACTGCACTCCAGCCTGGGCAACAGAGCGAGACTCCATCTCAAAATCAAAACAAAACAACCCAGTAGACTGGTACCAATTACTTAATAGTTATTGAGAGCATAAAAAGTGATTTCCAGAATGTTCCAGGTAGGGAAGTGTCAGACAACATTGCCCTCACGGTATTAATACTATACAATAGCATTCATAGTGGTAAGACACAGCGAAAATTGGGATGTTTCAACTATTTACCCATTTTCATCTATTTTAAGCACTCCTGAAAAACAAACAAGTGATAGGTCGTTCAACATGCATTTACTAAATCCATTTTCTTAGGCACTTTCAGCAGCCAATGTTTTCACACAAACTGAGTTACTATGTGAATTTAACAACTATGTTTGGTTTTTGGTTTTCTTTTTCATCAGAGGCTCCACTTTTAAGAATACCCGTCCTTCTAATTAGTTCTTACAACACAATCCTGGGAAGTCAGGCTGCCAGAGCTCAAATAACTGGGTTGACCCTAATAGATCTGCAATCTTCATCAAGTCAGGCAACCTCTCTGAGCTTCAGTTTTCCCATCTGTAACATAGGAATAATCACTACTTGGGGCAAAAGGATGGAGGGTAAGGAGTAGCTGAGTTAGTACAAAGAAGAACAAAACAGTTGTACTGGATGAATGATGAAGTATCTACTCACAATTGCAAATTCACATTCCTTTTCACCCTGTACCAGGTCCTGAAGTGGTTACAAAGAAGGTCTAATAGATTCTCCTTGTCCCTCAAAATGGAGGAAGACAGGTAATTCTTACACATGTTTAAAGAAAACCCACCCACCCCTTTATCCCTAGAGGTTGGCCATGACAGCAACACAATTGTAAAGCTTGCTGTAATCAGCACCATGCCCATAGCACTTTTACCTTATAAGGCAACAGTATAGACCGAGGGAGGATCCAACCTTGTTCACACTTCCAGGCAATTACACTTCTTGTTCTCTGCTTGGATGGCTCTTAGTAATGGCAGGGGCTGCTTCCTCATCATTCACATGTAGGCTCCAACTTCTCCTCACCTGAAACAGCCCACACACGCCACTAGCCACTCTAGCCTTTTCCTCTCCTGTTGTTTCTTCATGGCATGTTTCACTATCTATAATTATCTCTTCACTTGTCTGTGGTTAAGCCCTCTGTCCTCCGTTGGAGTGTAAGCTCTCTAAAAGCTCAGACCTTGTTAAGCTCATTCTGAAATGGCTCCTAAAATGGCACCTGTCACAGAAAGGGCACTCAGTGGACAGAGCTAGGTAAGATACATGTGAGTTTTGATCGTTGCAGCAGCTATATCGCATTTGCATTTGGTTCTACCGAGTGCTTTGTCTCTTCAGACTGCTTTTACCTGCCTTTTGGCATGCCTTGTAATTTTTGGTTGAAAGCCAGACATTTCGTAGAGGGTAGCAGATACTGAGGTAAATGAGCCCTTAGTGTGGAATTGATATTAATCTAGTCAGGAGTTGAGCTGCCTTGAGGTTTGTTGTTCCTATGAACATGAGAAACTTCAAATTCCTCTAGTGACCCTCTCTTGGCTTTGGGGCTTTCCTTTATGCTGTTCCCAGTGTAAGCCTGTCTCTTGCAGCTCTCCCCGCTGTAACCCACTGTTGTTATTCCTGGGGGCTTGCTAGCCTGCGGATGGGGTGAGGGAAGAAGGGAAGTTCTCTGATATTCCAAGCCTCAGTCTCTAAAGTACACATGGTGGGCCTGTGTCTTGAAGGTGTAAGCTTCACAATGTAT
The DNA here is from genome assembly GCF_043159975.1 of Macaca nemestrina. Classification (NCBI taxonomy): domain Eukaryota; kingdom Metazoa; phylum Chordata; class Mammalia; order Primates; family Cercopithecidae; genus Macaca; species Macaca nemestrina. Next base: position 140,908,420 of record NC_092145.1, on the reverse strand, counting down.
TTGCCCTAGAGATAGAGCTCCTTCCACCCCATACCCCCAGCTGTAGCAGATATCACCAATGTTCTCAGTCTACCTCCTGCTTAAAGACCTTTTTTTTAGGTGAGATGGGATGGGGAAGGGGCTGGAGGGGCGCTCCATCCCCCAGCTGCAATGGTTAATTCACCAGGGCCCTCAGACCATAGCCTTCCTCTGCAGAATAAGCCTCTTGCTCCTTAAAGGAGAAGGGTCTAAGTAGATTGCTCAGTGGTTCCTGAGCCAGCACCATGAGTTTTCTCTGAATTTTCCCTCACCCTCCCAGTTAGAGCCAAATGGGGTTCCTAGAAGAAAAGCCTGCAAAGGGATAGGACCCCCTCCCCCACAACTGCTGCCCTCAAGACTTCACACTCTCAAGTTAGCCCACACTCAGCCTCCAGCAATTTGTCAAATTTTCTAGCTTAATCTTCCTACCTACTTCTATGGGGTCTGGTGGCTTCTGCTCCTGTAAACAAATGCTCAGGTCCTGTCCTGTGTCTCAGAAGGCACCTCTTTCCAGATTTTGAAATGGTCGTTTGCTCTGCAAACTCAGTTCTCTGTTAATTTCCAATCTGTCCAGATTTTTTCTTGGAAGCGTGGGAGGGACATCTTTGCAGCTCTCTACATCTCTGAGTTGAAACCAGAAGTCTACTTATTTATTTTTTTTAAGGATCAGAAGTAAGTATGACAAAATGGCAACATTTGATAGAACTAGGTAGTGGGTACCTAGATGTTGGTTATACGCTCTTTTATATTTTCATAGTTTAGTAACATTTCAAATTCTAAAATTAAGTTGTAGGTGGCCATGGTAGAAAATAGTGCTATAATATAAATAGACTTACGTATGTGTATAGCACTTGGTTCTTGTTCAATAATTTACAGAAATCACCTGAATTTTAAAATACAACCAGTATTTTTGGCAACACTTCAGAAACTGTCCTGAAAAAATATAAATCACTCCAACACACCATTAAATGTCAGTATCAGCCAGGCACGGTGGCTCACGCCTGTAATCCCCACACTTTGGGAGGCCGAGGCAGGTGGATCACGAGGTCAGGAGATCGACACCATCCTGGCCAACATGGTAAAACCCTGCCTCTACTAAAATACAAAAAAATAGCTGGGTGTGGTGGCGTGCGCCTGTAATCCCAGCTACTTGGGAGGCTGAGGCAGGAGAATCACTTGAACCCGGGAGGTGGAGGTTGCAGTGAGCCAAGATCGCACCACTGCACTCCAGCCTGGCAACAGAACAAGACTCTGTCTCAAAAAAAAAAAAAAAAAAAAAAAAAAGTCAGTATCAAAGAAGAGAAAGGAGAAACTGAAATGGAAAAATTAGTGTTCTCAAAGAGAACAAATGTATCTTAAAATGTGCATGTTTATAAATCAAAGTATATGAAAATTACATGTTAATTGATTCACTATTCTTTAAACTGATACCCAACCATCATTAATATTCATGGAAAATGAAAATTAATAAAGGATGTGCCAGCAGACCATAGGTCAACCAGCAAGTGCCAGATCCCAGATTGTGGTATATTATGCAACACCTAGTAATCAAACATCTTAAACCTTCAGACTGCCACGCTTCCTTTTACCCACATTCCTAATTTAATATAATTGGTAATTGCCTGTAAATGAAAGCAGCAGCAGCTTGGTAAGATCTACCTCATGGAAAGAACATTCCCTTTTTACTTAAATAATTCACTATCTTAGATAATAGCAAATAAATGATATGCTACTAAAAAGTGAGCCATTTAATAACTCCAGAACTGCAGATTAATCTTAAGGATTGTATATTAAATTCAATTAAACCAGATGAATATTTAACATGTCCTTCTATGTCCGTAAGACCATTCTAGCCACTCTGGGAAGAGGTGGGCCAACATAAATCATCTGCCAATCCCTGCCATCAGGACAGACACAGGGATAGGTCACAGGGCTGAGTCCAGGAAAAGCACACATGCACCACATTTGCATGTATTCTCATTAGCAAAGCAAGTGACTTGCAAGTACTTTTATGCTTTAACATTAACTTGTAAGTTCCATTTAAAAGGGAAAAAGAATATAGTTTATAGTAAAGTGAATCTTCATGTGACTTTCATTATAATGAATGAAGTCAGGACTAAATTTGTCTGTAATGAGACTAAAATGGGCTGAATCTACCAATGATGAATCTGTGGCTTTAATGATCATGTATGGCTCTGTGAGATGCACCCCATGTGGAACTGCAATCAGGGTGATCACTCAGACAGCTAGATAACACACTTCACCCTGCCTGAGGACCATCACTTGTCAACTGTGTTACGTTGTCACAAGGGCTGTTTACAAATCAGCTACATCTCTGCATTGCAACATGCCCGAAATTAGATCTCACATCCAGCTTGAGGGCTAGGGACTGTGTTCAGCTTCAAGCTGGCAGCGCCCTAGACTTGATTGTCACCTTAAAATATCTGTTAATGGAACTCATTCAAATTCAAGTTTTAAAATAAAAGGATGAGTTAAATTGAGTAAAAAAAAAAAAAAAAATCAGAGGCTAAAAAAGGCGCGAGGTATATGGATTTTTAACCACCACTGACAGCAGAAGCTCACACTATAATTGCATGGATTATATGCACCGAAGAGATCAGCTGTCATGTGACATTTTAAACCAAATAACAGAGCAGTCCTTGGAAAAATGTCAATAAGCACAAAGAAGTGATTTCTCAACATCTGAAACCACACGAACCTCCATATTCAAGTGTTTCAGCATTAGTATTACGTGCCACCAGAGCCTAATGTTGTAATCACTCATTTAACACAGAGTAGCTGAAACTACTTTCATAGGGCAGATGTATTTTTTTAATAGGCAGATTGGCAATTATTCCAGTTTCAAGACTGGGGGAGAAAAAAACTTGTGCGCACACTCACGATTTTGCAGCTGAGAGAAATAAGGATTGAATTGTGGAAGCAAGAAGAAAAAACAAAGATTGAATCATCAATATAAGCCAGGCTGTTAAACAGCAATTACAGAACGACAGCTACCATCCTGTTCCTTTCCTATCTGTGGCCATAAGGGTCCCAATATTACAGTATGACTACAGGCTTAGCAGTTAGAACCTGATAGCGTTTATGGTTTTAAACAGCTGCAACGTATCTTTTGCCAATAATCTGTCAGCCTATTGATTTTGGATGTTGTCTCTAAGACAAAATCTTATCTGGTCAGAAAGCAGATCCCACTGGACCAAAGCCTTCGGCAGCAGGCATCACACTCTTGACAAGGTACTCTCCAAACATGTCCAGCTTTGCTAAGAATATGTTCACATGTTAATACTTCATCAATTCCAATTATGTTGTAGTATAATCACAACTAAAATGTACATCTAATAAATATTTTAAATATGGTTTTAATGTTAATTTACTTTTTCTTCCATGATATGCAAAACAGTTCCTCTTTGGTTTTGACTTGGCCCCCACTGCGCCGATACTAGCTACCTGCACTAGCTATCTCAGATCTTGACCATGGTTTCATTTGACAGCCAGGAAAAGTACAACCCCAAGAACTTCAGCATGGCCACCAGTGGCACAGCTGGTTCACAGCACAGCCACAACTGGAACTGGAACCAACTTCACAACCTTTACTGGCAACCAGTGAGTTGTGGCCTCCCTAGAAGAAAACTTCAGTGTAAAGAGGATATAGTCACCAGGGCTTCCGCCACACCTCCTGGGAACTGAGCACGTCTCTTAGGAAAGCGTTGGCACGGTTCCTCCAGCTCTGGGTCTCCATCTGGGACCACCTGCCTCTAGAAACCCAGGGCAGGATGTGGTTTGACTCGAACAACTTCTCAGCTTACAAACTCAGGCAAACCCACTTTGCTTTTCACCCTGACTCCCAGACACATGATATCATCTTTGTTAGTCTTCATGAGAAAATCTTGGTGGTCCCAGAGGAAGTACGACAATAATGAAAAGCTTGTTCCTTCATGACGAGCAAAACAGGCAGCTAAGAGCAAAAATGGGCTGACTTCATACACCTCATCCCACAAAAAACTGGGTGTTTGTGTGACTTTTGTGCTAGTACATGTTGTGACTACACATTAAAGAGACTTTCACATCTTCACCTTCACTCTCCCTGAACTCTCCTCAAGAATTTATCTCATCTTCCTCAGTGTCATAAAGCTGATGAAATTTACCCCTTAGCCTGGGAGTGGGGCAATATACTATTTCAAATCCCCTTGTGAGTTAAGAAGCTAAGGTGAAACAAAATGTCTTCTGGGTAGCCCTAGAGATGTACTGCCCATATGTTCCTTCAAGAAAGAACTTGGCCGACATAGTGGCTCACACCTGTAATCCCAGCACATTGAGAGGCCAAGGCAGGAGGATTGCTTGAGCCCAGGAGTTTGAGACCAGCCTGGGCAACATAGTGAGACCGTGTCTCTACAAAAAAAAAAAAAAAAAATAGCTGGCGCTGGGCACTGTGGCTCACACCTGTGATCCCAGCACATTGGGAAGACAAGGTGGGCGGATCACCTGAGCTCAGGAATTCAAGACTAGCTTGGGCAACATGGTGAAACCTTGTCTCTACAAACGATACAAAAATTAGCCAGGTGTGTTAGTGCACACCTGTAGTCCCAGCTACTCAGGAGGCTGAGGCAGGAGAATCGCTTGAGCCTGGGAGGCAGAGGTTGCTGTGAGCCAAAATCACACCACTGCACTCCAGCCTGGGTGAAAGAGCAAGACCCTGTCTCAAAAAACAACAACAAAAAATTAGCTAGATGTGGTGGTACGCACCTGTAGTCCCAACTACTTGGGAGGCTGAGGTGGGAGGATCACTTGAGCCTTGGAGGTTGAGGCTGCAGGGAGCCATGATTGTGCCACTGCGCTCCAGCCTGGGCAACAGAGTGAGACCCTGTCTCCAAAAACAGACAAAAAAAAAAAAACAAAAAAAACAAGAAGGAAAGAACAAACCTCCACCTTCGGGATCTCCCTCAGCTTTCTTTCTAGCAGAGGCCATGCTCTCACTGAGAAGCCCACAGCTGGTCACTAATCTGGGGAGTGCAGTCCTAGAGCCTGGCCATTTCTGCCTATTTATTTTTTTTTCCGGCTTTACTGAGGTATGATTGACAAAGAAAAACTGTATTAATATAAGGTGTACAACGTGCTGATCTATGTATACACTGTGAAATGATCACAATCAAGCTAATTAAGAGATTCATCACCTCACAGAGTTCCCTTTTTGTAGTAAGAACACGCAAGAGTTACTCTCAAATTGCAAGTATGTAATGCATGATTATTAACTCCAGTTACCATGCCACACAGCAGGTCTCCAGAAGTTATCTTGTCATTGAAAGTTTGTGCCCTTTGGCTAGCATCTCTCCTTTGCTTCCATGGAGCAATTTTTGTCCAGGAGCCCCCTGCTAGGCTAGCTGGGAGAGACTGGCATCACCACCTGAGGCTCTCCCTGCCCTGCTCCCCTGCCCTCTCATCATTCAAGGGTGTTATCCCCCGCAGCCCCCAAACAAACCTCCTGTACTCCTAACTCCATCTCAGCATCCGAATCCTACAGTACCAAACTGCTAAACACCATCTAAGTATTTCTCCAGTGTCTTGGAGTGGCTTAATACTGATATTAATAGCTAATATTTGTTGACAAATTAATATTTACCAAGTTGCTCTGCATGCATCTCACATCACAGGGTGACAGGTAAGAAAAGCAGTCATCCTTGCATCAAACAGGAATTGCAGTGCCAGAGGTGGTTCTGTGGTGGGGCTGGGCTGACAGCCAGGCAGCTGTGCAAATTCCTATCTATAGCCTGGACCTGGCCCCCACACTCCAGACCCACATCCCTACCATGCTTCCCAATGCACAGGACAAAAATCTTAGAGTCATCTCTCCCTCCTCCCTCTCCTGCCACACCCCCAGTCTTACCAGCAAATCCCGTTGGCTATACTTACAGAAATATCCAGAATCTGACCACTTCTCACCCTCCCACTGCCACTCCCTGGTCTCCCCTGTATTCCTGCAAAGGGCCTCCAAACTGCTCTCCCCGCTTCCACCCTTCCCCTTGCAGTCTGTTCTCAACACGGCAGACAGAGGGAACCTGTTAAAACGTCTCTGGTCACATCAACCTCCTCAGTTACTTCCCATCTCACCCAGACTCACAAGTCACAAAGCCCTCTCTGATCTGGAGCCCTATGACCTCTAACCCTTTCTCCTGTTGCTCTCCCCTGTCCTCTTCCCTCAGCCAGTGGTGGTGCACTGGTCTCTCTGTTGTTCCTCCAACAAGCCAGGGACACTGCCCTCTGCAGGGCCTTTGCACATGCCGTTCCCACTGCCCAAAGGGCTCTTTCCCCCATATTCCCACAAAGCTCTTCCTCACATCCTCAAGTCTTGACTTAAATCACTTTTTTCATAAGGCCTTTCCTGACCTCCCTATCATAAATTGCAATCCCACACCCAACATTCATCTCCCCCTCCCCTGCTTTCTCCTCCTCAAACATGCTTGCCCCAAGAGACTAGGCCCAGTGTGAGGCTCAACAGGGTCTCTGAGACCCACATCTCCCCTCACACTCCACCCCCACTTTTCTCTTCCTCCATCCTTCTTTTCTCCTCCCAACTCTACTTCTGTCATTGGCCCTCCAGTTTCCAGGCCAACCACAGACAGGCCAAGTGGTAATGCCTCCTTGGACCTGCTCAAAGCTGGGGGTGGGGCTTCCCCAAATCCAAGCCTCAGCCATGACAACAGGATGACAGAGTCTGACCTCCTGAGAAAGAAGTGAAACACCTGTCATCGATTACCCATCACCCACAAAGGGCTGGAGAACTGCAGTGTATGGGAAAATGGTATGGTTCTGGTGATGGTTATTATTTTTTTTAATTTAATGGAAAACAAAAAGGACAAGAGTTAGAAATCCTAAAAAATACTAATGCTGAGACTCACAACCAGAGATAAAGATGAGACTAAGATGCAGCCTGGGCATCGGGATTTTTAAAGCTCCTTGGATGATACTCATGTGCTGCCAAGATTGAGATCCATTGGAGATTTCTTTTTTAATTTTTTTGAAGTAATTATCTACTCACAAGAACTTACAAAAATGGTGCAGAGTCCCATGAACGCTTCACTTAGCTTCCCTCAGTGATGATATATGATTAGAGTACAATATCAAAACCAAAAATTGACATTGGTACAATACCATTCACTACAGACCTTATTCTGTTTTCACCAGTCATTTCATACACTGATTTGTGTGTAACTCTTTGCAACTTGATCCAATGTGTAGATTTGCACAAATCTACACACTGGATCACAATCAAGATACAATCAAGATACAGAACTATTCCATCTTCAAAAGAAACTCCCTCATGCTACCCCTTTATTGTGGTACCAGTCTTCCCCACACCCTGTCATTGTCCCTTGGCATCCAGTAACCTGCCCTCCAAGTCTGTAACTTTGTCATTTTGAGAATGTAATATAAACGCAATCATACAGTGTGTAACATCTTAGGTTGGCTTTGTTCACAAAGCATGATGCCCCTGAGATCTATCTAAGTTGTTGTGTGTATCCGCAGTTCATTCTGTTTTATTGCTGAGTAGTATTCCATGGTATGGATGGACCAGAGCTTGTTTAACCATTCATCCACTCAAAGGCATTCAAGATGTTTCCAATTTGCAATTATTACAAATAAAGCTGCTATGAACATCTGTGTACAGGTTTTTCCGTGAACTTAAGTTTTTATTTCTCTGGGATGAGCGTCCAAAAGTATAACTGCTGTTTCCTATGGCAAGCACATAGTTATATAAGAAACTGCCAAACTATTTTCCAGACTGACTGAACTACTTTACATTCCCACCACCAATATATGAGAGAACCAGTTTCTCTGCAACCTCGCCAGCATTTGGTGTTATCACCATTTTTAATTTAGCCATCCTAATGGCCATTCTAATAGATACATAGTAATTTCTCGTTGTGGTTTTAATTTGCACTCCTCTAATGACTAATGATGTTGGACATCTTTTCATGTGCTTATTTTACATCTGCATATTCTCTTCAGTGAATGTCTGTTCGTATATTTCACCCATTTTTATTCGATTGTTTTGGTTTCTTACTGTTGCATTTTGAGAGCGCTACACATTCTAGATACAAGTCCTTTGTCAGACATGTGGTTTGCAAATATTTACTCCCAGTTTGTAACCTATCTTTCCATCCTCTTCACATTTTGATGAAGTCTAATTGATCTTTTTTTATTTAATAGATTGTGTTGGCCAGGCTTGGTGCCTCATACTTGTAATCTCAGCACTTTGGGAGGCCAAGGCAGTGGACTGCTTGAGTCTAGGAGTTTGAGACCAGCCTGGGCAACATAGGGAGACTCCATCTCTACAAAAAATACAAAAAATTAGCCAGGCATGGTGGCTCGCACCTGTAGTTCCAGCTACTTGGGAGGCTGAGGCACAAGGAGCACTTGAGCCTGGGAGGTCGAGGCTGCAGTGAGCTGAGAATGTGCCACTGCACTCTAGCCTGGGCGACAGAGCAAGACTCTTGCCCCCCCCCAAAAAAAAAAAAAGATTGTGTTTTTGGTATGATATCTAAGAACTCTTCATCTAGGCCTAGGTCCCCAAAACTTTTGCCTATGTTTAATTCTAACACTTTTATAGTTTTATGTTTTACATTTAAATCCATGATCCATTTTGAGTTAATTTTTTAATAAGATGTTAGATTTAGGCCGAGGTCCACTTTTTTGTCTATGGATGTCCAAATACTGCAGGGTCATTTGTTGAAAAGGCTATCCTTCCCCCATTGAATTGCTTTTGCCCTTTTGTCAAAAAGTCACTTGGGCATATTTGTGTAGGTTTATTTCTGGGTTCTCTAGTTTGTTCCTTTATCTATGTGTCTATTCCTGTGTCACTACTACACTGTCTTGATTACTATAGCTATTAAAGTAAGTCATAAAATTGGGTAGATTCCTTCTATTTTGCTCTTCTTTTTCAAAATTGTTTTCAAAATGTTTTGATTCTAGTTATAATTATAATTATAGTTATAAATTCCCTTTATAAATCTTAAAATAAACTAGTCTATAGCTACAAAAACAATCTTGTTGGAATTTTGATAGAAATTACATTAGATCTATAGGTTAATTTGGGGGAATCAACATCTTTACCACATTGACTCCAATCCATAAATATGGTATGTCTCTCCATTTATTTAGATCTTCTTTGAATACTGTCAACAACATTTTGCTGTTTTCAGCATACACATCCTGTATATGTTAAGTTTATACGTAACTATGCTGCATAACATTGTTTTGTCATATGCTGCATAACATTGTTTTGGTCAATAATAGACAATATATACATCAATGGTCCCCATAAGATTATAATACCATACTTCTACTGTATTAAGTGCCTTTTTTATATTTATATATGGTTTTGTTTTTGTTTGTTTGAGACAGAGTATTGCTCTGTTGCCCAGGCTGGAGTACAGTGGTGAGATCTTAGCTCACTGCAACCTCCACCTCCCAGGTTCAAGCGATTCTCGTGCCTCAGCCTCCTGAGTTGCTGAGATTACAGGCGCAGGCCACCATACCCAGCTCATTTTTGTATTTTTAGTAGAGACGGGGTTTCATCATGTTGGCCAGGCTGGTCTCAAACTCCTCACCTCAAGTGATCCACCCACCTTGGCCTCCCAAAATGCTGTGATTACAGGTGTGAGCCACAGTGCCCAGCCAATATTTAGATATGTTTAGATATGCAAATACTTACCATTGTGTCATAACTGCCTACAGTAACACACTGTGCCAGTTTGTAGCCTAGGTGTGATAGGCCATACAATATAGCTAGGTGTGTAGTAGGCTACACCACCTAGGTTTGTATAAGTACACTTCTCTATGATGTTCACACAACAACAAAATCACCTCATAATGCATTTCTGAGAACATATCCCTGTTGTTCAGCAATGCATAACTGTACTTCAACAGTTAGTTACAGGACTATTGACATTATTTCACTTTGGGTAAGTTTTGGTAGTTTGTGGTTTTCAGGGAATTGGTTCATTTCATCTAAGTTGTCAAATGTATGTACATATAATTGTTTTTAGTAGTCTCTTATTGTCCCTTTTATAGCTGCAGAATCTGTAGTGATATCACCTGTTTTATTCCTAATATGCTAATTTGTGTCTTCTTTTTCATCTTTGCCTGTCTTTTTAGAGGTTTATCCATTTTATTGATATTTTTATTTATTTATTTTGAAATAGGATCATATTCTGTCACCAAGGCTGGAGTGCAGTGGCACAATCACAGCTCACTGCAGCCTCAACCTCCCAGGCTTAGGTAATCCTCCCACCTCAGCCTTTCGAATAGCTGGGCCCACAGGCACGCACCACCACATCCAGCTAGTTTTTGATTATTATTATTATTTTCTTTTTTTTGGAGAAATAGTGTCTTGCTACGCTGCCCAGGCTGGTCTCAAAGTCCTGGGCTCAAGTGATCCTCCCACTCCCGCTTCTCAAAATGCTGGGATTTCAAACATGAGCCACTGCACCCAGCCTATTGGTCTTTAAAGAACTGGCTTTTTCATTGATTTTCTCTGTCGTTTTTCTGTTTTCACCTTCAATGATTACTGCTCTTATCTTCATTATTTCCTTCTTCTGCTTGCTTTGGGCTTATTTCACTATTTCTAGTTTCTTGAGGTAGGGTCTTAGATTATTGATTTGAGAACATTCCTCCATTCTAATGTAAACTTTAGTGCCATAAATTTTCCTCTCAGTACTGCTTTAGCTGTGTCCCACACATTTTAATATGCTGTATGTTCATTTTCATTCAGTTTTATGTAATTTTTAAATCTTTTTGAGACTTCTTATTTGACCTGTGAATTATTCAGAAGTGTGTGATTTGATTTCCAAGTGTTTGGAGATTTTCTGATCTTTCCGTTATTGATTTCCAGTTTGATTACTTATGGTCAAATAACACATTTTATATTATTTCAATTCCTTTAAATATATTGAGGTTAGTTTTATGACACAGGATATGGTTTAACTTGGCAGATATTTCATGGATACTTGAAAAAAATGTGTTTTTGTCTGATATTATATGTAGCCACTTCTGCTTTTCTAAAATTAATATTTGCATAGTATACATTTTCCACCTTTTACTTCCAACATGCCTATATCAATATATTTGAAGTGAGTTTCTTACAAACAGCATATAGTTGAGTCAAGTTTTTTTTTAATCTATTATCTCTATTTTTTAATTGGTATATTTAAAACACATATTGACGACTGGGTGCAGTGGCTCATGCCTGTAATCCCAGCACTTTGGGAGGCTGAGGCGGGCAGATCACAAGGTCAAGAGATCGAGGCTCAGCCTGGACAATATGGTGAAACCCCGTCTCTACTAAAAATACAAAAATTAGCTGGGCGTGGTGGCACACTCCTGTAGTCCCAGCTACTCGGGATGCTGAGGCAGGAGAATCACTTGAACGCAGGAGGCAGAGGTTGCAGTGACATGTTAGGACTTACGCCTGCCATTGTATTATTTGTTTTCTGTTTGTTCACTCTGTTTTTCATTGTTTCCTTTTTCTTGTCTTCCTGTGGGTTACTCGTACATTCTTTAGAATTTCCTTTTATTTATAGTCAGTTTTAGTATATCTCTTTGTGTAGTTATACTTTTAGTGATTTTTAGAGTTTTTTAGTTATTACAATATACATATGTAACTTATCACAGACTACTTGGATCAACATTTTCCTATTTCAGTGAAGCGTAAAAACCTTACTTCCAGTTAGGTTCTTTTACATCCTCCCCACCTCTTAAATATATTTTTCTTGCATATTACCTCTATATATATTGGATTCCACACCAGATGATATACTTTTTGCTTTAACCGTCAAACATGTTTTTAAAAATTAATGATACAGGCCGGGCACAGTGGCTCACATCTGTAATCCCAGCACTTTGGGAGGCCAAGGTGGGTGGATTACCTGATGCCAGGAGTTTGACACCAGCCTGGCCATCACGGTGAAACCCCGTCTTTACTAAAAATACAAAAATTAGCCAGGCATGGTGGTGCACACCTGTAATCCCAGCTACTCAGGAGATTGAGGCAGGATAATCACTTGAACCTGAGAGGCAGAGATTGCAGTGAGCCGAGAATGTAACACTACACTCCAGCCCGGGCAACAGAGCAAGATTCCGTCTCAACAAAAAGAAACAAAAATTAATGACACATACTGTATACTTGGCCTATTATACATACTCCCTATTTTTATCCATTTGCTGTTTTCTCCTTTATGAAATTCCAAGCTTTCTTCTGTTGCCATTTCTTTTATGTTTAAAAAACTTTCTTTAGGCATTAAGGATAAGTCTGCTATTGATAAATTCTCTTAGTCTTCCTTTATCTGAGAATGTTTTCATTTTCTCTTCATTCCCTAAGGATATTTTCACCAAAGAAATCAGAGTTCATCTTTCTTTTCTTTCAGCCCTTGAAAATGTTGTGCACTTCCTTCTGGACTCCATTATTTTACAGGAGAAATTCACTGTCATTCAAATCACTCTTCCCTGTAAGTATATGTCATGTCTCTCTTGCTGCATTTTCTTTGCCTTTCATTTTTAGAAGCTGGATTATTATGCATCTTGGCATAGATTTCTCTAGGTTTATCCTGTTTAGGTTTTGCTCAGCTTCTCGATTCTGAAGATTTATGCTTTTTGCCAAATGTGGTGAGTTTTCAGTCATCATTTCACTCAATATTGTTTATTATCATAACCTCTTCTCCTTCTGGAATTCTGATGACACAAATGTTAGATCTGATGTTATTGTCCCATAGGCCTCTGAGGCACTGTTCATTTTTTACAGACTATTTTCTATCTGTTGTTCAGGCTGAGTAAATTTCATTGATCCATTTTCAAGTTCACTGATTCTTTCCTCTGCATCTATTATTGAGCTCATCTGGTGAGCTTTATAACCTGTTTATTTTTTGGTTCAATAACTTCCATTTTAAAAAAACCTATTTATTTGCTGAGATTGAGATTTTCTAATTTTTCATTTGTTTCAAGAGTGTTTGAAATTGCTTATTAAGGCACTTTTATGATAGATGCTTTAAAAGTTTTGTCAGGTAATTCCAACATCTGAGTCTTCTCCGTATTAGTATCTGTTGACTAGTTTTTCTCATTCAAGTTGTGATTTTCCTGGTTCTTGGTATGACAAGTGATTGTTTAAATTGTATCTTGGGCATTTGGATTATTATCTTACAAGACTCTAGATACTATTTAAATTTTAGCAGGCATTAACCCTATTGAGGCTAAGTATGCACATCCTGGGCTATTTTTGTTGGCTACAGTTTTAATGGTAGTTTAATTTCAGAGCCCTTGCAGTACTATTCTGGTCTGCTTCATCTCTGTTACTTAGAGGTCATTCTGAAAACCTGGGTGATATTCCATGTTAAAGTTTCTATTGCTAAACTTTTTGACATGTTTGTTCTAGTCAGATTCACATGTAGGTGGGTTAGGAGTTGTTTGCCCAGGACTTGTAATGCAGGCAGGGAATATTCCTTTAATTAATTCCTTTCTTCAGCTCCCTCCTCTCCAAGATTTTCCCCATTCTCTAGTGGGGAGGAGGAGCTGCCTACCACTACTGAGTGGGAGGATAGGGATGGAAGTCCTGAATCCCCAGTCAGTCTCCACTGACGACATGCCAGCAGATGAGGGAATGCTGCCATGGGTTACCTAAAACAACACCCATTTTTTATCTCACAGTTCTGTAGGTCAAAAGTCCTGATAGGCTCAGCTGGGTTCTTTGTTCACTCAAGGTCTCACATATCAAGATGTGAATAGGCTAGACTTTTATCTGGCAGCTTGGAAGAATAACCCACTTCCAAATTCACTCAGGTTGTTGGCAGAATCCACTACCTTGCGGCCGTAGGACTGAGGTCGCCATTTCTTTCCTGGCTGCCAGCCAAGGTCTACTCTCTGCTCCTATAGGCTGCCCATTTCCTTCTCACATGACCCCTCCCTCTTCAAAGCAGCAAGTCCTCCTCTGACTTTCTCTTCTGCCACTAGACAGGAGAAAGTTCTCTTCTCTTAAGGACTCAATGTTAGGCCCACCTGGATCACCTCCCTGCTTAAAGATCAATTGTGCCATATAACATAACAAAATCACTGGAGTGATAGCTCATCACATGTACAAGTTGTGGGGACTTAGGAGTAGAATCTTGAGGACCATTCCTAGAAATTGTGCCTACCTTGCCACCACCAGGTAGAGAGTGGGATGGAGTTAATTATTGAGTCCAGAAGTTCTGCAATTAGAATGTATTAATTCTCTTTTGTTTTTGTTTTTGTTTTCTGAGATAGTCTCACTCTGTTGCCCAGGCTGGAGTGCAGTGCAACAATCTCGGCTCACTGCAACTTCTGCCTCCCGGGTTCAAGCGATTTTTGTGCCTCAGCCTCTGAATAGCTGGGACTACAGGCATGGACCACCACACCTGGCTAATTTTTGTATTTTTAGTAGAGACAGGTTTCACCACGTTGGCCAGTCTGGTCTTGAACTTCTGGCCTCAAGTGATTCGCCCACCTTGGCCTCCAAAGTCCTGGGATTACAGGCGTTAGCCACTACACCCAGCCAGAATGTATTAATTCTAATGGACTTAAATCGAGCACTGTTTACGTATCACTATGTTCTTTGTGTATTTGTGGTAAACTTTTAAAATAATTTCCAGCATGATTGTGTTTACTTATATATTCACTAATATAGCTAGTAATACTTTATTCATAAAGCTACTTTAGAAATAAGATGAAAATATTTTCAAATTGAAGTCACCAGCTACCAATTCATGTTCTTGAGAAAAGAAACTAGAATTAAAAACATGGTACTGCCCTATCAGTACCATTGTGCAAAATGAATGCCCAAGCTTTATCAAGCAGCAGAATCACCTGAACTTTTTAAACGCTTCTAAGACTTCTATCCCTACTCCTGCCCCCATCACAAAATTTTGATGCTGTAGTGCACCTGGAGCAGGACCAGGTTAGAAACACACTGACATGGAGTCGCTGTGGGAGCCCCAAGCTTAACAAGTTTAAATATCCAATAATGATCACGGCGATATCTCAGATGGTTTAGATTTTGATCTGGTAGAAAGCTAAGGGTTAAAACACATGATCTTAAAGTCCCTTTCCAAGCTAAGATTCAATAATCTTGCCATTAAGAAAATAAGATTCTATTATGCATAATCACCACGATCAACTCAGTCAGGGGATTAAAACTCACTGAGGTCACAGCCCTCC
This sequence comes from Macaca nemestrina, assembly GCF_043159975.1. Lineage (NCBI taxonomy): Eukaryota > Metazoa > Chordata > Mammalia > Primates > Cercopithecidae > Macaca > Macaca nemestrina. Next base: position 140,893,168 of record NC_092145.1, on the reverse strand, counting down.
CTGAGTCACAAGACTGTCCCCCTCTACCACATTTTCTGCACTACAACAGTTACAAAGCCTGAAGAAACCGCCAAATGATGTGGGTTCTTATTGGTAACACACTTGTACTTAATTATTCCAGACCCTACTTGGAATAACATTTCTCACAACAGAATCTAACAGGTTCCAGTTGTTAGTTTTAGAAATTGTTTTTCTGAAAGAAAACTGTATGTTTAAAGTTTCAAGAATAATTTGAGCTGGAATCGATTGGTTTTGAGGGCCCCATGGATGGGGAACAACTGCATAGTCATACATCTTGATTATTTACCACTGATAGAAAAGACAGTCAAGCTCCTTCTAGAAAGCATAGCCTGCTGAACACTGCAAAACGACAAGTTTGCTTACAAATTAATAATAACTAAATATTTTCCCTAATTGACTTAATTTCAGAATTTGTAGGAAAAAACAGTGCAAGCCCATAAATCCAGGCAAAGGTTGTTCTTTTGAGTTGAAATAGCCAACTTTTGAAGAGAATTCTTTAAAATGCAGACAGAAATAAGTTAAATACCATGATTCCACCTGATTGGACACTTGGGGAAGGCATAATACAGCAGACAATAATGGTGAGGAGCACAGTTCTATCAGGACAATTCAGACACCCAGATAATGCTGCCCGCTTGAGCTCAGGTTGCACAGCCAGTTGGCCCGGATTCCAATGCTCTCTTTGCTCCTCACTAGCTTGTGTGACTGTGAGTATGGCTTTTAACACTGATATGCCTCAGTTACCTGTCATAGAGTGGTAGAAGAATTTAATTAGATTAAAAAAACATGGAAAGGGGCTGGGCATGGTGGCTCATGCCTGTAATCCTGGCACTTCGGGAGGCCGAGGCAGGTGGATTGTTTGAGACCAGGAATTTGAGACCAGCCTGGCCAATATGGCAAAACCCCGTCTCTACTAAAAATACAAATATCAGCCAGGCATGGTGGTGGACGCCTGTAATCCCAGCTACTCGGGAGGCTGAGGCACGAGAGCTGTTTGAACCTGGGAGTAAGAGGTTGCAGTGAGCCCAGATTGCACCACTGCACTCCAGCCTGGGTGACAGAGTGAGACTCAATCTCAAAAAACAAACAAACAAACAAAAAAACATGGAAAGGGCTTGGCCTCATTCCTGCCTGGCATACAGTAAGTGCTTAACAAATTTTTGTCACTGTACACAGACAGACATGGGTAGATTATACATACAATGCCAGGCAGCCAGTAAGTCTTGAATAGAATGCAGCCACTATTACTCCATAAAGTAACACAGCCATCAGGGCCAAAAAGCTAACTGTAGGTTCATTTAGCACATTCTAACAGTTGCCGGATGAATTCAGCCAGAAATTTCTCAAGTGGCATTTTAATCTGGACCATCTTTACAGAGTATCTTTGTAGAACAATGTTTAAAGCACTGAATTCCCAAAGGCAGGTCATAGGAGCTAAAACTATCATCCTCTAGGAGAAGTTACATTTGTGACAATATTCCATTCAGTCTGTCTCATTTGAATTTATATCCTCTGGTGCCTAACACACAGCAGATGCCCACATGCCCAAAGACACCAGGACTAAATGTTGTGAGCAAGATGAGGCTCTGCACATTATAATACATACCTGGGCTGGGCACAGTGGCTCCCGCCTATAACCCTGGCATTTTGGGAGGCCAAGGTGAAAGGATCACTTGAGCCCAGGAGTTCAAGACCAGCCTGGGCAACGTAGTGATACCCCCATCTCTACGAAAAATTTTTTTAAAAAACCAAAAAACAGGTGATGTGGTGCATGCCTATAGTCCCAGTTACTTGGGAGTCTGAGGTGGTAGAATCATCTGAGCCTGGGAGGTTGAGGCTGCAGTGAGCCATGATCATACCACTACACTCCAGCCTAGGTGATGGAATGACACACTGTCTCTAAATAAATAAATTAATTAATTAACACACCCAGAAAAATTACTGCTACCTTGTGAAGAGAGACAAACATCTTGAAAATAATCATCCATATAATTCACAAAATTAATGGCCCTTGAGTTTAAAGTTTAAAGAAAAGTAAAATGTGATTAAAGAGATCCATGTCAGGGTCTTTGAATGTAGAACAGTAACCTGAAAATCTACTTTATGACACTTGTTGAAGAAGTAGATTTGTGATCCCTTCCTAAATCAAGAAGAACAAAGCAACTGTGAGCTTTATCTCGGAGTGGTACAATTTTGCAAAATACTGGCCTTTCGCCTCATGGATCAAAAAAGAACAGCCACATTCACCAACCACTTTAAACAAATATCAAAATGGGCTCTAAATGTGTCAAAGAGAGATCTAAAACACCTAGCAAATGAAAGCTGAGGCCACGGCAAGCGAGCTGCAAATGGTCATGCTCAGCACACATAGGACATGCAAGTTGCAAGTTTACACACTTCACCCGTCAACAACTGGGCAGGCCGAGGGGAAAATGTACTTTTGCCGAACACATACAAAAACAGGCAGAGAAAACAGTTCACTTCCTCACAGACAGAGTCAGATAAATTTAAAGATCAACAAGCATATTCTTTTAACCCCTATCATAGCTTCCTGCCTTCCACATGTCTATCTGTGAGCTACAAAATGTTGAGGGCCTGTGTCCTGTTGAACTTTATCAAATGTCCCCTAACAGACAAATGTCCCCTAAAAGAGGAGGCAGACACATGCACATCAGCCCGAGCTATAGTTTCAAGGCTTTTTTCTTTTAAAATTCATTTGAAAATGTATAGCTGTGAGTCCCTTCCAGGAGAACTCAGAAAAAGGCTGCTTACATATGCTTTGCTCGACTAAAGAACAATGTTGTCTGGATCTGAGGGTAAGGTTTTAAAAGCAAGATACTGGTAATTAAATCCAACATGGGACAATTAACCCCTGTGAAAGAGTCCACATCTACCTGAAATAGGTGCCTGGCTTTCTGTTTTAGGTAGCAGTCTGAGGTCCCAGAAGCACAGTCTCTTTTTTTTTTTTTCTTCATTAAATTACTTTAAGAATTCATCCTAGTTTTTCCTATTATTGTACCCCATATTATGGTGTGTCATGGTCTGTTAAAAAAAAAAAAAAAAAAAAAAAAAAAAAAAAAAACCAAAACTTAGAAACTAGGCAAAAAAGATGATCATGTGACCTTTTAATGTCCTGCTATTGCATTTTTAATATGCACTCCCCCCATCCCCCGCCAGGAGGGTCATCTGACTCTGAAAATGTAATTTGATTTAACTAACACTACTAGGATATTTTACAATCCTACAAAAGTCAGAAGATAATGTAGAAAAATGATAAGGCATGCTGTTTTCTCTTTCTTCTTTTCTGGTAGAGATGATAACCCCAAAGGTAAAGATTTTATTGTTCTGTAAGACATGAACCAGTTTTGAACCTAACTTAGCAATCTTATTTGAACATTCCTTTTTCCACTGAGTTTTTTTTTTTCCACTGAGTTCCTCCTATCCTCACTGAGTTGGTTTTGCTATTCTGCTAGTTCCCTCATTAAATAAGTTCAATGAAACTTTGACACATGCTCTTTGTATGTTTTTAACAATATAAGAATAGGCCTGACATAGTGGCTCATATTTGCAGTTCCAACACTTCGGCAGGCCAAGGCGGGAGGATCACTTGAGCCCAGGAGTTCAAGACCAGCCTGAACAACATAGCAAGACCCGCCCAGGCACGGTGGCCCATGCCTGTAATCCCAGCACTTTGGGAGCCGAGGCGGGAGGATCACTTGAGCACAGGAGTTGCAGACCAGCCTGGGCAACATGGCGAAACCCCGTCTACGCAAAAAATACAAAAAAATTACCTGGGTGAGGTGGCATGTACCTGTGGTCCTAGCTACTTGGGAGGCTGTGGCATGAGGATCACTTGAGCCCAGGAGTTTGAAGCTACAGTGAGCTATGATCCCACCCCTGCACTCCAGCCAGGGTGACAGAGCAAGACTGTCTAAAAAGAAAAAAAAAAAATTAAGAATCAGTCTTTGTCAGTTCCTGGGGCCCAATAATCAAATCAGCACTGGGAGATTGGGTTCTGTGCATCAGAATGCCTCAGCAGTCATATTCATAGGTGGCTACATTATGAAAAGATTCAGGCTGATTAGCTAAATTGACTAGTGTGGTACAAATGAGGCTCCAGGCACAGGTATGGCACCTCCTCCCCTCACCCAATGGAAGCCACAGCTTTACACAGAGAAAAATCAACAGGTTGAAAGTCAGTGACAGCAGCAATTCCACTCTTACATGTGTGTATATGTAAGAGCAATTAGTGCTAATGTCCATAAGACAACATGCAAGAATGTTCAGAGCCTCTATCAATAAAATCCTCAAACTGGAAACAACCCAAATATCCATCAACAAAATACTGGATAAACAAATTATGGGATATTCATCATAATGGGATACTATACAGCAAGAACAAAGTACCGATGTACGCAAAAACATTTTGTTGTGCACTAGTCATATATAAAAGAACACATATTGTATGACTCCATTTATATAAAATTCTAGTACAGGCAAAACTAATGGATGATGATCAATTCCCTTGGGGGAGGGGAATCACTGGGAAAAGGCCTGATGGAACTTTCTTTTCTTTTCTTTATTTTCTTTAATGAAAGCAAGTTTATTAAGAAAGCAAAGTGGCTGGGCGCAGTGGCTCATGCCTGTAATCCCAGCAATTTGGGAGGCTGAGGCAGGCGGATCACAAGATCAAGAGATCGAGAACATCCTGACCAACATGGTGAAACCCTGTCTCCACTAAAAATACAAAATTAGCTGGGCATGGTGGCACACACCTGTAGTCCCAGCTACTCAGGAGGCTGAAGCAAGAGAATCGCTTGAACCGGGGAGGCAGAGGTTGTAATGAGCTGAGATCTCCCCACTGCACTCCAGCCTGGTGACAGAGCGAGATTCCCTCTCCAAAAAAAAAAGAAGAAGGAAGTAAAGGAATAAAAGAATGGCTACTCCATAGGCAGAGCAGCCCTGAGAGCTGCTGGTTGCCCATTTTTATGGTTATTTCTGGATTATATGCTAAACAAGGGGTGGATTATTCATGAGCTTTCCAAGAAAGGGGTGGGCAATTCCCGGAACTGCGAGTTCCCCACCTTTTTAGACCATATAGGGTAACTTCCTGTCATTGCCATGGCATTTGTAAACTGTCATGGCACCATTGGGAGTGTAGCAGTGAGGATGACCAGAGGTCACTCTCGTCGCCATCTTGTTTTGGGTGTGTTTTAACCAGCTTCTTTACTGCAACCTGTTCTATCAGCAAGGTCTTTATGATCTGTATCTCGTGCTGACCTCCTATCTCATCCTGTGACTTAGAATGCCTAACCATCTAGGAATGCAGCCCAGTAGGTCTCAGCCTTGTTTTACCTAACCCCTATTCAAGATGCAGTTGCTCTGGTTCCAACGCCTCTGACATTTCCCCCTTCCCTTTTATAGGCATGGTGGAACTTTCTAGAGGGATAGAAATAGTATTGATCTGGGTGGTGGTTATAGAGGTACGTACTTACGTAGAAACAAGAAAAAATCATCAAGCCATAGACATATGATATGTGCATTTTACTCTACATAAATTTCACCTTAAAAATGAATAATTTTGTAAAGGGGAGGGATAAAGAAAAACATATTCCAAAATAAGTGGGTGGGGGCCAGGCACAGTGGCTCATGCCTATAATCCCAACACTTTAAAAGGCCAAAGTGAGAGGACTGCTTGAGCCCAGGAGTTCAACACCAGCCTAGGCAACATAGTGAGACCCCGTCTCTACACACTTATTTTTTAATTAGCCAGGTGTGGTGGCTCACACCTGTGGTCTCAGCTACTCAGGAGGCTGAGGTGGGAGAATTGCTTGAGCCCAGGAGTTTGAGGCTGCAGTGAGCCCTGATCACGCCATTGCACTCCAGCTTGGGTGACAGAATGAGACCCTGTCTCAAAAAAAGATGTGGGTGGGGAGAGAGAGAGAGAAAAGAAAGATAAGGGAGATTTTAAAAGATTCTTCTTCCATATTTACAATAAATAAAATAAGAACAAATTAAATAAAAGAGAGATAAACCTAAAAAGGCATGTGGCCTAGCTGGGTACATTTCTGCATGATAAAAAAAAGCACACGTATCTTCTTAACAATGGGATGGCCTGGTGCTCAGTATACCTGCGGAATGGCTGGTATTTTTCTCTTGAGAGACTGAGACTGCACTGAGATAAAGGTGGATAGGAATCCCAACACTCTGGAGGACCATGCTCAAATGGGACACTGAATAAGGATCTGCTAAATGAATCAAGAAAATGCTTGGCTGGGCATGGTGGCTCATGTCTGTAATCCCAGTATTCTGGGAGGCCGAGGAGGGAGGATCACTTGAGGCCAGAAGTTCAAGACCAGCCTGGGCAATATGACAAAACCCCATCTCTACTAAAAACACAAAAATTAGCCAGGTGTGGTGGTGTGCGCCTATAGTCCCAGCTAGTGAGGAGGCTGTGGTGGGAGTATCACTGGAGTCTAGATCGACACTGCACTAAGACGTGAACATGCCACTACACTCCAGCCTGGGCAACAGAGTACAACCCATCTCAAAAAAAAAAAAAAGAAAATGCTTAAGGTACCACTCTGACAGTGGTAACATGGACAGAAAGGCATGTGGGTATAAAAACGGGATTCCTGACCGGGCGTGGTGGCTCACGCCTGTAATCCCAGCACTTTGGGAGGCTGAGGCGGGCAGATCACCTGAGGCAGGGAGTTTGAGACCAGCCTGACCAACAAGGAGAAACCCTGTCTCTACTAAAAATACAAAATTAGCCAGGCATGGTGGTGCATGCCTGTAATCCCAGCTACTCGGGAGGCTGAGGCAGGAAAATCACTTGAACCTGGGAGGCGGAGGCTGCGGTGAGCTGAGATTGCACCATTGTACTCCAGCCTAGACAACAAGAGTGAAACTCCATCTCAAATAAATAAATAAATAAATGAGATTCCACAAGATTACCCAATTCAATCTGGGGACACATTATTCTTACATCAAATAGGACATGCATAAAGCTACTTTCAAAAGTGCACACCTATGCCAATATGATAATTATTACCTAAAGATGCTTTTTCAGCTTTTAGAATTCTCTACAGAGTCCTGGTTATTGTTAAACTCCACTGCATCCACCTACTGAATTTTCAATAATAGGCCTAAAACATTTGCAGTGGGTGAAGACTTGAAAATAGACTCAGCCATCTGAAAGAATAGAAGTTTCTTTTTCTGCCAAATGTGACAGCTACAAGTAGCGCAGCCCCAGCCACTCCTGCTACATCCTTTCTGCCCTAGGTAGAACAAGCATCTCTCAAGAGCATGTCTTCCCCTCCCTTGAAGTGCTCCAGCTGAAACTAGAGGACACCTGAGCAGGTGAGTACAGGGCAATTCAGGCCCAGAGGAGAGGACCCATTCCCTCACCCAGTGACCAGCACTGCGGCACACTCACTGGGGGGCTGGCCACTGTGCTAAACAATTTCCAGCATTCTCTGGTTTAATCCTCTGAACAGGCCGATGAGGTAGTCGGGTTCTCAAAAGGAAACAGATGGCCCACTCGAATTAGGGTAATCTCGGGTAGGATTAATAGACTTTCACAGGGAGGGTGAGGTATAAAGAAAGCCCAAGGTGGTAGCCCGGGACTTGAAACAAGGGAGCCCCCAGACCTGAAGGAAAGAGGAGAGATGGGTAAGGAGGAAGGTGAGCTTGATTGGAGCAGCCACCCATCCCGTGAGGGACAGGGCCAGCCCAAAATCCACATGAGCAGGGAGCTGGCGGGATAACCGCCTTCCCCCGCCTCCCAATCTCACTCGCCTCCCTCCCTCCCTGCCATCTCCCACCAGGGCTTCCCTTGAGCCAAAGCCCATGGGAAGCCACAGGACAGGAGCCTGCTGCCATGCCCACACTGGCCTAGCCCAAAGCAGAGCAGATGGGGCAATGGCGAGACCTTCTGGTCAAGACATCACCTCCATTTCACAGCAAGGAGTCCTCTCTGAGCAGGGGGAGGGTCAGGTTCCAGCTCTCGCGTGGGCAGTTCCTGCACTGCATTTCCCTGCCCTGGTTCCCTCCACAGTCACTGACAGCATGCCAGCCCTATGCTATGAGCAAATTCCATAGGCTTTCTCAGTGCCTTCCAACTCAGTTTTCTGAATCTGTAGATTCATGGTTTAAAATGAGGTGACACTAGGCCAATAAGACACATAAAGGTGTTCAAAATATTACCTACCCTCAAAACTGGAGCTGATGCTGCAGTCCCTTCTCCTTCCCAGGCTCCTCCTCTCTCTTTCCCATGGTCCTCCTCTCCTTCCCACGGTCCTCCTCTCCTTCCCACAGTCCTCCATCCTTCCCAGGGCCCTCCTCCCTCTTTCCCACAGTCCTCCTTGCCTTCACACATTCTTCCTTCCTTCCCAGGGTCCTCCTATCTCTTTCCCATGGTCTTTCTCCCCTTCCCACAGTCCTCCTTCCTTCCCAGGGTCCTCCTCTGTCTTTCCCACAGTCTTCCACCCCTTCCCACAGTCCTCCTTCCTTCCCAGGGTCCTGCACCCTCTTTCCCACAGTCCTCCTCACCTTCCCAAAGTACTCCTTCCTTCCCAGGGTCCTCCTCTCTCTTTCCCATGATCCTTCTCCCCTTCCCACAGTCCTCCTTCCTTCCTAGGGTCCTCCTCCCTCTTTCCCACCGTCCGCCTCACCTTCCCACAGTCCTCCTTCCTTCCCAGGGCCCTCCTCTCTCTTCCCCACAGTCCTGCTCACTTTCTCACAATCTTGCTATCCTTCCCACAGTCTTCCCTCCTTCCCAGGGTCTTCTCTCTTTCCCAAAGTCCCCCTCTGTCATTCCTTCCTCCTTCATCTTCACTCTAACAACTGCCCCTTTTATCTGGAAAAACCCTCTTTCCACACTAGAATGCAGCTCAACTTCAGGGATGCTCCTTTCCTAAAACTGGGGTCTTTGTTTGGATATGCAAAAGAACTCCCATTCACACCTCCACAGAGTCGATCTGTGGTGGCCCAGATGCAGCACTTTCCCACTCTTAAAATGGGAGAGAGAGGCTGGATTCAAGTGTAGTCCAGTGCAGGGAAAGCCTATATTCCTACAACTCCAGAAAGCAATGTTTAGTAGCATGTTCCCTACAAAACTCTCCCCAGCCTTTTCACACCAAAGAGAAAAGAAAACAGAAATGCTAGCGGGATCACCCTGAGACAAGATCCTAAAAAAAGATTTAAACAGGTTTCTATTCATTTTAGACTCTGAAAGGATAGTGATTGGAAGTCCAGTGTACATCACACATTTTTCATCAACAACCCCTTGTCATTAAAAAAACCCCTCCCACCCAGCCCTCAGGGCTCCTTTGGTGGGGGTCACCTGCTTCTGTGGGCCCAAGGTTCCCCATACTACCTGCCTCCCTGTATCCAAGGCACAGTCCTCTTAAGTATTATCTGGTAACACGGAGACTACAGCAGGGGACCTGGAGACTTCTGCATGCAGGTCTTCCTACTGAGGACAATCCATTCTTCTGAGAACAATCCATTCTTCTCCAGTATGAGATAGAAAGTTTATGGCATGGGGACTTTTAGACCTAGTTAATACTCCCCATGAGGAACAGCCTCCAGGTGATTCTTTTCTACCCAACAATTCAAAGTATTACTTACAACTGTGTGGTAATTTATTAATATGAATGAATTACATTTTTATAATTAACCTGTAAATGACTTCTCCAAAAGGCATAATTTTCAAAACATTACTGAAGAAGTAAGTTTTGTTCAATGCTTCATGGACATAAAAGGGTAAGGTAAAATGATATTGCTCCTATCAAAAAGGCAATATGAGCCGGGCGTGGTAGCTCACACCTGTAATCCCAGCACTTTGAGAGGCTGCAGTGGGCGGATCACTTGAGGTCAGGAGTTTGAGACTAGCCTGGCCAATATGGTGAAACCCCATCTCTACTAAAAAAAAAAAATACAAAAATTAGTCAGGCATGGTGGCACGTGCCTGTAATCCCAGCTACTCGGGAGTCTGAGGCACGAGAATCATTTGAACCTGGGAGGTGGAGGTTGCAGTGAGCTGAGATCAAGATCATGCCACTGCACTCCAACCTGGGCAACAGAGCAAGACTCTGTCTCAAAAAAAAAAAAAAAAAGAAAAAAGGCAATATGAATACAAAGGTGGAAAACATTGCATAATTTGAATTCTATATTCATTCATTCACTTAAAGCATTTCACAGGCCGGGCGCTGTGGCTCACGCCTGTAATCCCAGCACTTTGGGAGGCTGAGACTGGCGGATCACGAGGTCAGGAGATTGAGACCACCCTGTCTCTACTAAAAATACAAAAAATTAGCCGGGTGTGGTGGCGGGTGCCTGTAGTCCCAGCTACACGGGAGGCTGAGGCAGGAGAATGGCGTGAACCCGGGAGGCGGAGCTTGCAGTGAGTGGAGATCATGCCACTGCACTCCAGCCTGGGCGACAGAGCGAGACTCCATCTCAAAAAAAAAAAAAAAAAAGCATTCCATAATTTAGATTCTACATTTATTTATTTGTTTATTTATTTAGAGACAGGGAGTGCTCTGGCATGATCATGGCTCACAGGAGTCTCAACCTCCCGGGCTCAAGTGATCCTCCCACCACAGCCTCCCAAGTAGCTGAGACTACAGGTGCAAACCACCATGCCTGACTAATTTTTTTATTTTATCTTTGTAGAGACAGGGGTCTCCCTATATTGCCCAGGTTGGTCTCAAACTCCTGGGCTCAAGTGACCCTCCTGTCTCAACCCCCCAAAGTGCTGGGATTATAGGCATGAGCCACCATGTCTGGCTGAATTCTACATTTAATTGTTATTTCATTTAAGTGGTCAAAACTGAGTTTTACCTCCATTTTGCAAGGAATAGAAAAAAGTAAAATTATTTTAAACTCCCAAAGCAAATAAACAAGTACATACAACAATTTAACAAGCTTTACTTTTTTTTTTTTTTTTTTTTTTGAGACAGTCTCGCTCTCTTGCCCAGGGTGGAGTGCAGTGGCACAATGTGGGCTCACTGAAACCTCCACCTCCCGAGATCAAACGATTCTTCTGCCTCAGTCTCCCAAGTAGCTGGGACTACAGGCACATGCCACCACACCTGGCTAATTTTTGTATTTTTTTTTTTTAGTAGAGATGGGGTTTCACCATATTGGCCAGGCTGGTCTCAAACTCCTGATCTCAAGTGATCTGCCCACCTCAGCCTCCCTGAGTACTGGGATTACAGGCGTGAGCCACTGTGCCCAGCATTAGCATATTCTAGGAAGTGATACACAGTGGAAAGAGATCATCCTGAGCCTTAAAAAAGCAATTTCAAAACAAGTATCCCAGATACCAAGGGCAAAACTATACATGCTTCTCTTGATATCACAAAGGAGTTCAAGCCATCCCCTAAGAGAGTTCATACAATTCATCCTCAAGCGCCCCCATAGCCTTTGGTCAGCAGAGCCCACACAGGAGACAGGAAAAGGGTTTTGCTTTGTACTCACTCTTACAAAGTTGTCAGGGAACAAACCTCTCCTGCCGTTGATCTGTCCCTCCCACCAGCCTCCATCCTCCTTCCTGATGTTGGTGATGATTTCACCCACGCTGATCGTCAGCTCATCGTCGTGCTGGGCCTGGTAGTCAAACTCCACTATGGCCTCCACTGGAAGGAACAGGGAAAACAAAGTAATTTAGGTCAGATGTTGGAGAAGGCTGAGGCCCAGTATCCCTTGAAGGCCAGTAAAGTCACATTAAAGGGACTTCCCCTCTACAAATATTCAAAATAACAGGGCCACACACAGTAACCCAATGTTGGTTAACCTGAAGCCTACAGCACAGAAACCACAAAGTGCTGGTCCGTGGTCAGGCACAGGCAGGGTGGCCTACAGGTCTTGGGGCCAGCAGGCGCTTGAGAGGGGAAGCTGCATGATGACAGCCAGCTAACAATATTTGCCCTACCCAGAGGGTGTCCAGCATTGTCTCCCTGAGCTCAGTGTACAGACAACAGATGTCAGTTTAACTTCTGGCTCTCCCATCCCCCGCCAATACCATGTGATGCTAACCTCTCTGGGTCTCAGTTGTACAAAATGTCAAAGCTAATAATCCCCATCTGATATGGTTTGGCTGTGTCCCCACCCAAATCTCACCTTGAATTGTAGTTCCCATAATGCCCAAGTGTTGTGGGAGGGACCCGGTGGGAGGTAATTGAACTATGAGGGCAGTTACCCTCATGCTGTTCTTGTGATAGTGAGTTCTCACAAGATCTGATGGTTTTATAAGGGGCTTTTCCCCCTTTTGTTTGGCATTTCTCCTTCCTGCCACCATGTGAAGAAGGATGTGTTTGCTTTCCCTTCTGTCATGATTGTAAGTTTCCTGAGGCCTCCCCAGTCATACTGAACTGAGTCAATTAAACCTCTTTCCTTTATAAATTACCCAATCTTGAGTATGTCTTTATTAGCAGCATGAGAACAGACTAATAACACCATCCTACGGAGGTAACACTCATCTTGCAGTGACAACACGTGTAAAGACAGCTGGTATAGAGGGCCCGGCTGGCCAAGCCAATGTCTCAGACTGCCTACATCAAAACCACAACTGCCCTCTCAACAGATGAGCTCTTACGCATCAATTCCATGTTACATTGTTTTCCTGATCTACGGCAACCTCTCATACCTGGTAACGAGCAAAGGCAACAGGTAAGAAAGGTGGGTCTTCTCATTGACAAAGTGCCAATGCAAATTAGCAGCATAACCAATCCAAAAATTAGTTAACTTATCCATATATCAATTATGCAATTCATTTAAACTGGGCTTCTCCTCATGACCACCTCAATATGAACCAATTTCATAACCTTTTCCTTTTTTTTTCAGATGGAGTCTCACTCTGTCACCCAGACTGGAGTGTAGTGGTGCAATCTCAGATCACCGCAACTTCCGCCTCCCACGTTCGAGTGATTCTCCTTGAATGCATGCCACCCCACCCAGCTAATTTTTGTATTTTTAGTAGGGACGGGGTTTCACCATGTTGGCTAGGCTGGTCTCAAACTCCTGACCTCAGATGATCCGCCCGCCTCGGCCTCCCAAAGTGCTGGGATTACAGGCGTGAGCCACCGTGCCCGGCCACCTTTTCCTTTTTTATTTGCAGATCCATATCAATGAATGAATGAATGAATGAATGAATGGCAAATGAATGAATACAAGGATAGCAAAAATTAGATAAAACCCCAAGTGGTGAATTAGCAATTCAGAAATTATGATAAAATAATGGAAGAGGGAAAGTTAAATGAGCTCTGTAAAGCATGCATATACTAAAATTAACTCAAAATAGATCACAGACCTAAGTGTAAGAGGTAAAATTGTAAAACCATTTATAAGAATGGATAGGAGAAAATCTTAATGACCTTAGGTTTGGCAAAGATTTCTTAAATAGGAGACAAAAAGTATAAATGAGTTAAAAACAACAACAACAAACTTCAATAAACTGAGATAGGTTTTCAAGGAAAAACACTGGTAGGTGAGTGGGTGCCCATCACATGGGCTTTGCATATCCATTTGGGATACATTCCCAAAGCACTTCCGGTTCCAAACATCCTATCCACCCAAGTTGGTGTGCTCTGTCTGTCCACTCATAACATCTGCTAAACCAGACAGTTCATAAGCAACTCGAAGTGGAAATTCCTTTCCTATATCATTTTTGTATTCCAAAGTTAGCTGGCTGACTTTACTGCATAAATCTGCCCAGGATGAAGTTGCGTTGTGAACCATTCTTATCACTTATTAACAGAAAGGAGGAGTGGAAGAACATGAACAAGGCAACCTTTGCAGATTTCTCTGTGTTCCTGACAATACGCAGGCATGAACACTCTAACTTTATGGTATCATGCTACGCCCCTAACCCCAGCAGTTAAAATGAGCCATCATAACAATTGAAACAGGTCAATTAAAACACAGCTTTCCTCAGATCGCCTAGATAGTGATCTATTAAACCTTTGCCAGCTCACATCTGTAATCCCAACACTTTGGGAGGCCAAGGTGGGAGGATCACTTGAGGCCAGCAGTTCGAGCCCAGTCTGGGCAACATAGCAAGACCCCATCTCTACAAAAGAAATTTTAAAATTAGCCAGGCGTGGTGACACGCACCTGTAGTCCCAGCAACTGGGGAGGGTAAGGCAGAAGGATGGCTTGAGCCCAGGAGTTTGAGGCTGCAGTGAGCCATGACTGCACCACTGCACTCCAGCCTGGGTGACAGAGTGAGACCCTGACTCAAAAACAAACAAAAAAGCTTTGCTATAGAAACTGAGATTACAGTAACCACTGTTCATGTGCCAGATACTTTTTCCTACACTATCTCACTTAACCCTCCCAACATTCTGATGCCTATCTTCCCAGTTAAAGAGCCTAAAGCTCAGCAAAGAAGCTAAGCTTATTTTCTGACCTAGTGCTCTCCAGTGGGATGTGTTTGCTTCAAGCATCCATTGAGACGATGGGAGAAAAAAATTACAATTCTATTCATTTTGTTTTAACTTTTAAAAAGTAATAATTCAACTTATCTATTGTTCCATTGACAGAATGGCACAGGCTCCTTCACCTAGCCTCCAGGACACACAGTCAGGGATCCTTCAAGGGGCAGGAAGCAGCCAGAGGGACAGTGGAACCAAGGAGTACCACCAGAGCAAGCACCAGCATTCTGTATGATGCTAACTTCTCTAGGTCTCAGTTGTATGTCAAAGCTAATAATTCTCATCTGATATGGTTTGACTGTGCCCCACCATGGGGTGCCCTGCAGTTCTCTGGTGCCTCCTGGGAAAGCCTCCTTATGGCTATGACCCCTTCTTGCTGAAATCACCCTTACAAAGTGGGTCAGCTGCTTGAAAAGATTTGTGTAAAGAAAGTAGGAGCTGTAGACAACACGAGGCCAAGTGCCAAGAAAATGGTAGAGCTGGCCAGGCGCAATGGCTCAGGCCTGTAATCCCAGCACTTTGGGAGGCCAAGGTCAGGAGTTTGAGACCAGCCTAGCCAACATGGTGAAGCCCCATCTCTACTTAACATACAAAAATTAGCCGGACTTGGTGGCGGGTGCTTGTAATCCTAGCTACCCCGGAAGCTGAGGCAGGAGAATCACTTGAAACCAGAAGGTGGAGGTTACGGTGAGCCAAGATTGTGCCACTGTACTCCAGCCTGGGTGAAAGAGCAAAACTCTATCAAAAAAAAAAAAAAAAAAAAAAAGGAAGGAAGGAAGGAAAGAAGGAAGGAAGAAAAAATGATAGAGGTGTCACTTCAGCTTCTGCTGGGAGCTCTTTGCCCGCCACATGGGGAAGACACATCAGATCTTATGGGGAGATGGCCCCCAAACTTTCAGTTATCAAGATCATTTGTAATATGGGTTTCCTTCCACCCTTGACATTGGTGTGGAACCATCAGGATTAGCAAGATATTTTAAAACTATATACCTGAATCATGAAGAAAATGTCTTCATTTTTCCACCAATGTCTAAAGGCATATAATACTCAATTGTATGTATTTCAAAAGTTTGTTAAGCCTAATAATAACAGTGTAAGAGCTTCTCTGGGGTTTTCTTGATCTTCAATTAGTACAGTAATATATGTATACAATCTATACATAATTAAGAAGATACTAAAAAAAGATGTTTTGTTTTGAGACAGGGTCTGGCTCTGTTGCCCAGGCTAGAGTACAGTGGCACCATCTCAGCTCACTGCAACCTCCGTCTCCCAGGCTCAAGTGTTCCTCCCACCTTAGCCTTCCAAGTAGCTGGGACTACAGGTGCATACCACCACACCCAGCTAATTTTTGTATTTTTTGTAGAGACAGGATTTCACTGTGTTGGTCAGGCTGACTTCAAATGTTCCTGCCTGTCTTGGCCTCCCAAAGTGCTGGGATTACAGGCGTGAGAGACCACCCTGGCCATTGCCCTTTCTTTAAACTTAAGTAATCATGTACAGCCTCCTGGCCTTCTGGCCACAGCTGGGCCCTGACTGCCTCCACATCACCTTCTAAGCTCTTCTAGACCCAAGACCTCCCTGGCCCCTGCCACTGAAGCAATCCCAAGCTGTGTCTTGTCTTCCCCGTGAGCCCCTGAATGCCTTCTGGGTATGGATCACCCTTAGTTCTGCTGGGGCCCCTAAAAGGATCCATGACATGCAGTAGGTGCTCAATAAAGACTTGATCAACTGACTGCTCAGGTTGCATTTTATGATGATAGACCGTTCCCAGCCCAACAAAGGTGCTACTAAAATGTCAAGTGTCAATCACATTTTGCAAATTGAGTCATATTCTTCCGTGCACTAAGGGAGCTTGCTATTTAAAAGATCCTGTGGTTAATTCTTTTGTAACATGAATAATTACTTCCTGCTTTACCTTTCCTGTCAAGATGAATTTTTTTTTTACATATCAGGTTTCTCTAAGAAGAGGAAACCTGTGGCTTTGTTAAGAGCTTATAAATCATGAGGATATGTCTCTCCTACCCACTCTAAGGGCTCTTTCCAGGGCCCTCTGCAAGCCTCTGAGAGGTTCAGAACTTTGCTGTCCAATACAGTGTCACTGCAAATGTGGCTAATGACTACTTGGAATGTGGCTAGTCT
Source organism: Macaca nemestrina (assembly GCF_043159975.1). Taxonomy (NCBI): domain Eukaryota; kingdom Metazoa; phylum Chordata; class Mammalia; order Primates; family Cercopithecidae; genus Macaca; species Macaca nemestrina. The sequence continues at coordinate 140,876,567 of NC_092145.1, read as the reverse complement.
GAACTGACATGTGCTATAAGATACATCCCAAGTTCCAAAGACTTGTTTAGAAAAAAATAATGTGAAATAGCTCATTATTTTCATATCAACTGCATGTTGAAGTGATGTTTTAGATCTGCTGGGTTAAATAAATATATTATTCAAATTAATTTTACCTTTTAAAAATTTTATTAATGTGACTACTAGAATATTTAAAATGACATGTGGCTTGTATCATGTCCCTATAGAACAAAATGGTTTAGGATGATACTTGGCAAACAGGTGGTGAAGATCTTGGATGATACAAACACAACCAAAATTATATCACAAGAGCCCAGAAGAAAGTCTGTGCCCTCAAAATCCATTTCCTTGGCCGGGCGCGGTGGCTCAAGCCTGTAATCCCAGCACTTTGGGAGGCCGAGACGGGCGGATCACGAGGTCAGGAGATCGAGACCATCCTGGCTAACACGGTGAAACCCCATCTCTACTAAAAAATACAAAAAACTAGCCGGGCGAGATGGCTGGCGCCTGTAGTCCCAGCTACTCGGGAGGCTGAGGCAGGAGAATAGCGTAAACCCGGGAGGCGGAGCTTGCAGTGAGCTGAGATCCGGCCACTGCACTCCAGTCTGGGCAACAGAGCGAGACTCCGTCTCAAAAAAAAAAAAAAAAAAAAAAAAAAAAAAAAATCCATTTCCTTGCCTTCAAGAGGCTGCAGGTAACTGCAGGAAGGATGAAACATTACCTAAGATTTTTTTTTTAAGTGGTACCCTTTGAGAAATTACCTCTGGGCATGAGCAGAAAATTAAAGCATTAAGCTAAATAAAATACATCAGAGGTGTAATTAGGGTAACAGTAAACGAAATCCCATATTTAAACACACCATAAATTACAAAACTTAAGAACATCTCCCCATCAGAAAAATACCACCCTCCAGCTGTCTGCTGTGCCAAAAGCCAGCCTCCACAAGTTTGCTGTACCTACAGTCACTGCAAAAACCAATGCTACAGTTAACCCCATGTTACAAAAAGATAGAGCCAGGGGAGATAAGAGATCTGCTTAGAAATGTAAAACACTTCACCCTCCCCTATCTCTACCTTCAAACCTGCTGGAATGTCTCCTCCCTCAAAGATGAAATGGGTGGTTTTTAACTGTGGGTTGGCTAAGCCAGCTGCCTAGCAGCTTCTCAGGGCCAGTTTCTCACAGTGGCGGAGGTGGTGGTAGTGGTATATCCGTGGCCCTGTTCTGTGACCCAGTCCCTCCCTACCTCCCTCTGCTCACTGTCCTTCCTCTCTCCTAGGACCAGTTCACCTTGCTATAATTTCACACTGACTTACCCCAACCAGACTGCAACCTTCATCCGGGAAAAGCCCTTATCTTTGCCAGGATTCTAAATCCCTCACCTGGCATCCTGTCTGCTTCAATAAATATTTGAATAAACCAGAAAGCATGAAGGAGAATGAAAGTTTCCAATTAATTTCCTCTGCTGTACACACATATACACAATGTCGCAGAGGTCTCGGTGCCATAAGCTTTAATCATTTCAAAAGTAGAAATGTTACACACTTACTGCTTTTGCACTTATTCTGTTCTGTGAGTTCTGAAGAATAAATTTTTAATTTTAGTGTTTTGTTTTAGTCTTCTGAAGAGCATAGAAAATCAAGAAGTAATTTTTTGCCAAAAAAGACTTCACCAAAAAAGATCATGAGTGCTGAGCATTAGAGATGGAAAGAACATCAGATATCATCGTGTCAATTTTTTTTTTCTGAATTTTACAGATGAGGAACTGAGTCCTAGAAGGTTCCATGACTTAGGCCTAGAGAGATTGAGAGGTAAATAATGGCAGCATCAAGCCCGGGGCTACGCTCTCCTAAATTACCGTCCACTGGAGAGAAGGAAGGATCTAAAAGAGAAAGCAGAGAAACCTAAGACCAGTGAGATACAGACTTTCACACCATTGATGCGGGCAGAGGGGGTCTCTTTTTTTCTTTCATGTATAACATAGTTTCCAAAATACCCAGAAAAAGTTACACCAGTCAGGAACATATTTAAAAACCTATGTTCAACTCTAAAAAGACAGAAAACCGATCAGTGGCTGCCTAGGGCTGGGGATGGGAATGGGGATGGACTGCAGATGGGTATGAAGAATCTTTTTGGGGTGACGGAAATATTCTCAAATTAAACTGTGGTGAGAGTTACAGGATGCTGTAAATTTACTTGAAAAGTATTAAACTGTACACTTAAAATGGGTGAAATTTTATACCTCAATACAGCTCTTACAAATAAAAATTGGCCAAGCTCACTGGCTCACGCATGTAATCCCAACACTTCGAGAGGTCGAGGCGGGCAGATCACAAGGTCAGGAGTTCAAGACCAGTCTGACCAACATGGTGAAACCCTGTCTCTACTAAAAATACAAACATTAGCTGGGTGTGGTGGCACATGCCTGTAATCCCAGCTATTCAGGAGGCTGAGGCAGGAGAATAGCTTGAACCCGGGAGGCGGAGGTTGCAGTGAGTTGAGATCATGCCACTGCACTCCAGCCTAGGCAACAGAGCAAGAATCTGTCTCTAATAATAATAATAATAATAATAATAATAATAATAATAATACAATTAAAATTAAAAGTCTACACAATATATATTTAAGAATTTATTATTGTAGATTTTCAGTCATTGGGGTGGTAGACTGTGTTTGTGCCCTAGCGGGAGAACACTCCCCATGTAGGGAGGGGAACTATTTGGGGGAACTTCCCCTCCACCATGAGATAGTTTGATGGGACTGTCCATCAACATGCCCTGCCCTCTGCCAGCCAATGTATGGCATAGGACCCAACTGTGATCAAAGCAATGTGACAAACACTGGAGATTGCTGGAGCAGATTCCCCCACCAGGGCTCTCAGAAGTGAGATCCCTGAAGCTGCCCAGTTGCCATCTTTCTGAGACCTGATCCTCTAGCTTCTCCTTCCACCCTATAAACCACCCCAATGCCTTCTGATAAATCCTTTTTGCTACCTTAGTTAAGGAAGAGTTGGTTTCTTTTACTTAAAACCAGAGAACCATGACAGATATTCATGCATCAACTTTTTTTTTTTTTTTTTTTGAGACGGAGTCTCGCTCTGTCGCCCAGGCTGGAGTGCAGTGGCGCGATCTCGGCTCACTGCAAGCTCCGCCTCCCGGGTTCACGCCATTCTCCTGCCTCAGCCTCCCGAGTAGCTGGGACTACAGGCGCCCACAACCGCGCCCGGCTAATTTTTTGTATTTTTAGTAGAGACGGGGTTTCACCGTGGTCTCGATCTCCTGACCTTGTGATCCGCCCGCCTCGGCCTCCCAAAGCGCTGGGATTACAGGCGTGAGCCACCGCGCCCGGCTTTTTTTTTTTTTTTTTTTTTTTTTTTTTTTTTTTTTGAGACGGAGTCTTGCTCTTGTCCCCCAGGCTGAAGTGCAAGGGCGTGATCTCAGCTCACTGCAACCTCCGCCTGCTGGGTTCAAGCAATTCTCTTGCCTCAGCCTCCTGAGTAGCTGGGATTACAGGCGCCTGCCACCACGCCTGGCTAATTTTTATATTTTTTAGTAGAGACGGGGTTTCACCATGTTGGTCAGGTTGGTCTCAAACTCCTGACCTCAGGTGATCTACCCACTTTGGCCTCCCAAAGTGCTGGGATGACAGGCATGAGCCATCATGCCCAGCCATGCATCAACTTTACATACACACAGACTCTTCTCTACGCAAGTCTGCACAAGACCAAGTTTTCACCATTCAGTGCCTTCCCATTAGTGTCAGGGCTAAAGGGTTTGGGGGCCTGAATTTCCCAGGTGAAGGCCACAGGTACTGTGGGGATCTCTGTGTACAATAAAGCTGACCTAACATACCAGCCACGTTTTCCTTTTGGTGTCTTCACAAACACACCACTAAGGGACACCAACTCAACAAGCAGGAAATTTCCAAGACCTGCATCTTAAAAACTGAACATCAGCTTCCCCAACAAAGACAGGCTCAGAACACGGACCCCAGTAACAGACAGTCCCTGGACCCAAACTCTCCCTGGGCAGCAGCACACCTGTGGCTGGATGGCCTCTGGCAAGGTTCAACAATGTCTGTAGCAGGCACAGTAGCAGCTCAAAGAATTGGGCAGCAGCAGGGAAAGCGGAAAAGAGATGAATCAAGAAAGAAGAGAAAAAACAACCCGACTGTGTGAGAGGAAAGAAAGGCCCACCATTGCCTGCCTCAGACACTATTAAGGATACTCTTGTCACTTGCTGCTTTCCACGACGGCCCAAGGAACCTGAGTCTCCCAGCGCATCTCTCCTCTCTTGTCACCTCTAAGCATGAGGTGTAGGAGAAAGCCCCAGCAGGCTTGGGAGCAAATTTCAGCTTAGACATTCACTGGTTATGTGACGTGGAGTGAGACTCCTAGCTCAAACCCACTTTCTTTGTGTTTAAAATCGGAAGATGATCTGTGGCAAGGGTGAGAGGTGATATCTGTAAACTGTATACAGAAGCTGCTCCATTAATGCCAGATGCTAGTCTTGCAGGCCATTATCACGGTATGCTGTGAGGGTTTCCCCCACATGCCCTCCCTACACACACCCTGGAACGGGAGCCCTTAAAGGGCAGATCTGAGCATCCTCTCCTCCTCAACTGGTGTCTGGCACATAGTAGGTGCTCAATAAATGTTGGTGACTGAGTGCACCATACGACACCAGGAGTGTCCTGAGAAAGTACTGACCTCAAACTATACCTTACCATTCAACGCAAAGAAATGCAGTCACAAATGTGAGCCTTGTTATTTAATTTGAAGGCTAGAGAAAGCTGATGATTAACATGACCAGTTGGCCACAAAACAAGTATATGCCACTGGTCCAGGCCTCTCAAGTTACTGTGATCAGCCTTGATTTCACTCTTACCTCCACCACAACCAATGCCTCTGATAGCAAAGGGGCATTCAATCAAAGATCAGAATGAGATGCAGGGCCTGGATGGGAAAGCATTCACAAAACCTGAGGGCCTTGAGTCCTCCACCACTTGCCTTCTGAAGCCTCTGCCTCACTAGGGGCTGTCCCTGGAACAAAAGCTCAAGGAGCAAAAACAAAGAGTTATCAAACACTTCCTGACTGAAATTAACCTTTGCAAACCTAACACACAGCCCTTTTAAGAATATGCATTAGAGGCCGGGCGCAGTGGCTCACGCCTGTAATCCCAGCACTTTGGGATGCCGAGGCAGGCAAATCACAAGGTCAGGAGTTCAAGACCAGCCTGGCCAAGATGGTGAAACCCTGTCTCTGTTATAAATACATAATTAGCCAGGCGTGGTGGCGGGAGCCTGTAATCCCAGCTACTCAGGAAGCTGAGGCAGAGAATTGCTTGAACCCAGGAGGCGGAGGTTGCAGTGAGTCAAGATGGCACCACTGCACTCCAGCCTGGGCGAAAGAGTAAGACTCCATCTCAAAAAAAAACAAAAAAAAAAAAAAAAGAAAGAATATGCATTACATAGACTGGACAAAAATAACTTGACCAGAAGAAGACTTTTTAAGTGAAAAAGAAAGAACAGAGAAAGTGGGCAGGTGACTTTGCAGGTTAAAAAACAGGCCGGGCGCGGTGGCTCAAGCTTGTAATCCCAGCACTTTGGGAGGCTGAGACGGGCGGATCACGAGGTCAGGAGATCGAGACCAACCTGGCTAACACGGTGAAACCCTGTCTCTACTAAAAATACAAAAAATTAGCTGGGCATGGTGGCGGGCGCCTGTAGTCCTAGCTACTAGGGAGGCTAAGGCAGGAGAATGGCGTGAACCTGGGAGGCAGAGCTTGCAGTGAGCCGAGATCTCACCACTGCACTCCAGCCTGGATGACAGAGCAAGACTCCGTCTCAAAACAAACAAACAAACAACAACAGAAAAAAAAGCTGGTAAAAAACAAAGACAACAGGTTAAAGCTGGATAAGCCTGTGTAGAGAATGGTTCTATACAACAATCATGGAGGGGAAAAAATCAGTGGAATCTTAGAAAACCATTTTTTTTTTTCTTGAGACAGAGTCTTGCTCTGTTGCCCAGGCTGGAGTGCAGTGGCGCCATCTCAGCTAACTGCAACCTCCGCCTCCCAGGTTCAAGTGATTCTCCTACCTTGGCCTCCTGCGTAGCTGGGATTACAGGCGTGTGCCACCATGCCCAGCTAATTTTTGTACTTTTAGTAGAGATGGGGTTTCGCCATGTTGGCCAGGCTGGTCTAGAACTCCTGGTATCAAGTAATCCACCCACCTCAGCTTCCCAAAGTGTTGGGATTACAGGGGTGAGCCACTGTGCCCAGCCCGATATTCTTATTTAATTTCTAGAGCCTCCAATTAATTTCTATCATTCTACTTTTTTTTCAGGTAGTGTTACATGAAATCTCAGAAAACCACATTTTTTAAATGGACTTAATTGTAGTCTCCTGAGCTACTAGGCACAACTGTTTATGAAGTAATATTCTTTTCTTGTTTTGAGTCGGAGTCTCGCTCTGTCGCCCAGGCTGGAGTGCAGTGGCATGATCTAGGCTCCCTGCAACCTCCGGGTTCAAGCAACTCTCCTGCCTCGGCCTCCCGAGTAGCTAGAATTACAGTCACGCACCACCACACCCAGCTGAATTTTTTTTTTTAAAGTAGAAATGGGGTTTTATCATGTTGGCCAGGCTGGTCTCAAACTCCTGACCTCAAGTGATCAGCCAGCCTCAGCTTCCCAAAGTGCTGAGATTACAGGCATGAGCCACCACATCTGGCCAGAAAAAATTTAATAAAAAGTCTGTTTAGTCAAAATAGTTTAGCCACTTAAAGAAGATATAACCTTTTTTTGTGCATGGAGAAGAAAGTATGCTGCTTTATATAAATATTTGACAGTGTTACATAATAAAATGGCTTGAGGATGAGTAGAGATTTTCCTGACTTTATAATGATAGCCTAGTTCTCAGATTCAAAAAACACCCAGACAAGTGTCTGATTAGAAAAGAGATCCCCTATTTTTCTCAGTGAGAAGATTCAAAAGGTTGTGGGCTAACCTGAATATGTAAACCTCAAAACAGAAGAAGAAACAGTCAAGTGTCTGCTTATTCTATGTATTAATGTAATTACAGATTATGTGAAACAAAATAATTAGAAAACATCGCTCCCCACCCCCTAACACTCTCTCGTTTCATGAAACAATTTTATTATGCATAAGGTATCTGAAGGATTTGCTTGAACTATTTTATTCAAAATAAATTCATAGAGTCCTTATGGTACAGGATACTTTGTAAGGACTGTAATGGAAAGCAACTCTTGCTTGTCTTGAGGATAGGATAGTAAGGCGGGGCAGGCCGGCTTTATACTTGGACATGTTGTATGAAAGAAGAAAAGCAAAAGCCTTCCTGTTGATTTCAGTGTGGCTAAGCTGAATCAGCCGTAAGAGGCAGGGACCAAGTCAAAAGGAGGGAAGAACGATTCCACAGAAAAATGTGGTTGGTCAGCATGGTTGGAAGTGGGCAAGGGCTGAGTCACTCACTGCATGGCCTTCTGTTAAGAAACATACTTTCTCATAAGAGAGATAGCAGACAGTGAGGTACGTGAGAGGAAACCACAGTGAATCTTCACTGCTTCCCCACTCCCCCACCCCCAGCAGATTTAATGTCCCATTTCAGGCTTCATTTATACTCCCAGGTGTAGTAATCCTGCTACCGCGAGCCCCTAGAAGGCAAAAGGGATGTGTAAAATGGAAGCTGATGGGCCTCCTGAAAGAAAAGTCATATGCCCAATGCATCTTCCCTCAAGTGCTTGACTGAATGCTTGGCCCATCCGGCACTCAAGAAATGCTTGTTGTCGAGTGGCGAGAAACTTGCAAGGATGATTTCGACAAGAAGCTGAGAATCTGAGAAGATGAGATCTGAGACAAATGCACAGGGATAAAAGCAGAAGATAACAGCAAAATAACAGTTCTTCAAAGCAGTCTAGAATTTCAAACTGTCATAAGTATAACTACTTTAAGCTCCCAGACATCTAATCTGGAGATACCATCTAGCATATTTGCAACACCATAATGTGCAGGTTATTAGGGAGGGTGCATTTAATGGTTTCATCCTAAGTTTCACCAATGATGTCACATAGTAACTGTGAGTCTATCAAGACAGTAACTACCAACGTTTGTAAGTCATTTGGATTGGCACTTTTTAATATTGAACAATAATTTGAACTAAAAGTTGCTAGTCAAGTATCTACTCCACAAATGTTTTCTTAATCAACTACATTGTAAATACTTTGTTGCAGTATCAGGAAGCCACTTAGTAAGTAAGTGTCTATATAGAGTAACACAAAAAAGAAGTAAAGTTAAAACCCAACATTCGCTTTCCTTTGAAGGTTATAGCTTAAAGTTGGAAAAAGAGAATAAGACCTAAATAAACTGGATTGGGTTTAAAATTTTTGAAACCTTTCCCAAAACTGAAATATTAGTTAATGAAAATAAGTAAATAAAATTAAAAAGATAAACAGCCTCACACCAAAAGACTCCTAAGAATAATGATCTATGAAGAGCAATGTATACTTTTTTTCTGAAATAATCACATTCAGTCTCCAAATACCGTTTTTCACAAAAAGGAAGCCAGCTACCCTTAGAGAAATGGCCGATTCCATTTCTGGGGCAGGAAAGGTGATAAGCCTGGACCATCTTGTCACACCAAGAAAGCAAAGAGGCCAGCAAACACTACTAGGGTCATGTCAAAACAACTCAGAAGTGAACCTGAAGAGGCTTCCACTGGCCACAAATAGGGCAACATGAGCATGATTAACAATAACTGCCTTGAAACAGCATTGAAAGTGCACTGAAACAATAACTGCATTAGTAACAATACCTGGATTGAAAGACATCAAATTAATTCGATGTCTCATATGTTATGTGATATATCTTTCACAGTGATACTTTTAAAAAATCATTGGCCACCTTTGGAAGATGCTAGGGAGCCGACTCATTGTTTTGAAAACTGGTAAATTTTAAAAAAGAATCAAACATTTGTCCTACCTTTCCTATATGAATTCAAGATAACCAAATGGTTGATGAGAAATTTCTCTGTATATGAATATTCTGGCTAACAAAATGAAGAAGGAATGAGAGAATTGGACAATCAACATTTTGCAACCTCTAATGCAATCAAGAACCTGAGCAATGGTCACCAGCAGCTGTGGATATTTATTTATTTATTTATTTATTTATTTATTGAGACAGGGTGTCACTCTGTCACGTGGGCTGGAGTGCAGTGGCATGGTCATGGCTCACTAGAGCCTGGATCTCCTGGGCTCAAGTGATCCTCCTGCCTCATCCTCTCAAGTAGATGGGACTACAGGCATGAGCCACTGTATCCAGCTTTTTTTTTTTTAATTTCTTTTAAATTTCATGGCTAATTTTTAAAAGTTTTTGTTCAGAGATTAGAGTCTCACTATGTTGCTCAGGCTGGTCTCGAACTCCTGGGCTCAAATGATCCTTTGGCATCAGTGTCCCAAAGTGGTGGGATTACAGGCATGAGCCACTGTGCCTGGCCAGCTGTGGACATCACAAAAAAAGAGACAACCAGGCATCTGGAGCCTCATGATGGAAGTGTGTGTCACCACTGGTAAAATATTCTTGCCAACAAACTGAACCTGAATCAGATCAAGCCTCTGGATTTACCACCAGTCTACAGGGGACAAAGAATGTCCAAAAATATGTTAAATGGCACTCTAAGGAGGCAATCCGCAAAATCCAGGCTGTAGGACTGTAGGCAAATGACTTAGTTTCTTCAACAACACCAACAAAAGCAAGGAAAAAGAGATGACAGAACCTAGATTAAAACAGACTCAGAGGCCAGGTGTGGTAGCTCATGCCTGTAATCCCACCACTTCGGGAGGCTGAGGTGGGTGGATCACTTGAGGTCAGGAGTTCGAGACCAGCCTGGCCAACATGGGAAAACCCTGTCTTCGCAAAATATACAAAAATTAGCTAGGCGTGGTGTCACCTGCCTGTAATCCCAGCTACTTAGGAGGCTGAGGCAGGAGAATCACTTGAACCCAGGAAGTGGAGGTTGCAGTCGCAGTGAGCTGAGATCGCCACTGCACTCCAGCCTGGGTGGCAGAGTGGGAAAAAAAAAAAAAAAAAAAAAAAAAAAAGCAGACTCAGAGACAACCAACCAATTAGAAAGTACAGACTTTACAAATCCTGATTCAAACACCTTTTAAAATATTTTAACTACATGTAAAAATCGGATATTTGAACTAAATTTCTGATGATAAGGAAACATTGTTAGTTGCTGTATGTGTAAAAATGATTGTGATTATGGTTTTCAAAAGAGTCCTTATCTTTACAAAATATATGCTGAAACACTTCCGGATTGTTAAAATGCTCTACATGTGCAAGTAGAATAATGTCCCACACTGAACTGAAAACATGCAAATCTTTATGCTGGCGTAACTCTAGCTGGTGTAATCACTATTTCACAAATGATTCAGCTGACCAGGCTGGGCACAGCAATGCACCTGGAAAGAAAGATGGGGGTTTTAAAGGCAACAAAATATTAAAAAGTATGTGTGTATTGTATATGCATGTATGTTTCAATATTTGAATTTTTTATAAAGGGTACTGGGCATCTATAATTTTTCTTTTTTCTTTTAGAGACAGAGTCTTGCTCTGTCTCCCAGGTTGGAGTGCAGAGGTGCGATCTCAGCTCACTGCAACCTCCACCCCTGGGTTCAAGTGATTCTCATGTCTCAGCCTACTGCATAGTTGGGATTATAGGCATGTGCCACCATGCCTGGCTAATTTTTGTTATTTTTAGTAGAGAAGGGGTTTTACCATATTGGCCAGACTGGTCCCGAACTCCTGAACTCAAGTGATCTGCCTGCCTCGACCTCCCAAAGTACTGGGATATATAAGCTACTTTAAAAAGATATATAAGCTACTTTTAAAATGAGCAAGTAGCACAATCAAAAGTGTGTTCTACACATCTATGAGTGTGGACCTTGGACAAGGCCACCTCTGCCAACATTCTGAATTTGAATTTCTTGAGATGTGTTTTACATAAGGAAGACTGTTGTTTGGGTTGTTTAGGTGTAAAAGTGATATCGTGATTATGGTTTTTAGCAGAGTAATTATCTGTAAGAAATGCGTGCTGAGGCCAGGTGCGGTGGCTCAAGCTTGTAATCCCAGCACTTTGGGAGGCTGAGGCGGGCAGATCACGAGGTCAGAAGATCAAGACCATCCTGGCTAACATGGTGAAACCCCGTCTCTACTAAAAATACAAAAAATTAGCTGGGCGTGTTGGCGGGCACCTGTAGTCCCAGCTACTTGGGAGGCTGAGGCAGGAGAATGGTGTGAACCCGGGAGGCAGAGCTTGCAATGAGCTGAGATCGCACCCCTGCACTCCAGCCTGGGCGACAGACCGAGACTCTGTCTCAAAAAAAAAAAGAAAGAAAGAAAGAAAGAAATGCATGCCAAAACATGACAGAAATCTGGTAGCTCACCTGGCTAGCCCTCAGCACCCTACTCTCTGAGAATTGGCCCTTTTGTCAGGGTGCAGCAAACTTCCACAGGCATCTCTATCTGTACCTGCCTGGTACTCCATATACCCTCACTACTCAGAGGCATCCCCCAGCCTCCCCGAGACCTACTGAACCTGAGACTGCATCATAAGATACCCAGGGCACTCACATGCACAGTATGGTTTGGGAAGTGCTGGCCCATCTCACACTGGGTTCCTCACCCAGAGGTGTCAGAATCCCCTGTGAAACTTTCTCATTCCTGTCTCCTCCACGCCCTGGTTCCCATCAGAATGGGGCAGGGGGTAAGGCGGGTCATGTCTAGGCTGAAGATGATCTCCCAGGTGGGTCTATGTACCCCTACCACTCTTCTAAATCTCTTTTGCAGAAAGAGAAACATAAGTCTGAAGCTGAACAAAAGGGTCAGGGGATCCTTGCAGACTTCAAGCCTGACAAGGCACCTTTCAGGGCTATGAGCCTCCAGGTCTGCAGAAGCATCAAAACAAAACAAACAGCAGCAAGAGGTTCCACATTAACAATGGGCAGATCCCCTTCCTCATCATTCATTGGAGGGGGAAAAACACTTAAAATGCAATACACAAATCCAGATGTTTCACCAGTCCCTCTCCAGAAAAGGAGGAGGAATTTCCAGATCTAATTACATGTTAATTTACTGCCTGTGTCCACCACTAGACTGAAAGCCACAGGAGGACAGAGAGCATGTCTGCTTTGTTTGCCTCTGTAGACCCAGGACCAGCCTGATACCTAGCATATAGTAGGAACTTCATAAATATTTACCGAATGAAAATATACTCTTTTGAGACAGGGTCTCACTCTGTCACCCAGGATGGAGTGCGGTGGCACGATCATGGCTCACTACAGCCTCAACCTCCTGGCCTCAAGAGATCCTCCCACCTCAGCCTCCCGTGTAGCTGGGACTACTGGCACCTGCCACCATGCCCAGCTAATTATTTTATTTTTTGTAGAGAAGGGGTCTCACTATGTTGCCCAGGCTAGTCTAGATCTCCTGGCCTCAAGTGATCCTCCTGCCTCAGCACCCCGAGTAGTTGGGATTACAGGCATGAGTCACCATGCCTAGCAGAAAATATACTCTTAAAATCTTGTGTCAGTTGCCTTTATCCTCACTGTATCATTTAACTGTAACGATCACTCTGTAGCCGATTGTGTTTTCCAAGATGGCTACAGCAACATCTCCTGTCCCTTGAGCTCTTCTAGAATGTGATCCAGCTGTCAACAGGAGAAATCTAACCTTCCTCCCCAGGCTTTGGAACCCGGGCAGGCTGGTGACCACTTTGACCAACAGAGTGGAGGAAAGTGATGCTGTGTGACTTCTGGGCTGTATTATGCAGTTTCCAACTCACTTGCTGGAATACCCCAAGACAGCCATGCCGTGAGGAAGCCAATTTGCACTGAGACACACCAGCTGGCATGCCTAGTTACTGAGTCATCCCAGCCTGGCCTGACATGTGAGGGACCCAGCCTTCAGATGGTTCCAACCCCCAGCTGTCGCGTCCACTCCAACCTCAGGCCTTTCCAGCCGAGGCCCCAGACATTGTAGAGCTGAGACAAGCCCTCCCTACCGTGCCCTGTCCAAATGCTTGACCCACAAAACTGGTGAGCATAATAAAATAGCTTTTTGAAGGTGCTAAATTTTGGAGTAATCTGTCACACAGCAACAGGAACTGGAATATGCTCTACAAGGTGCCTATTATTGTTCTTGGTTTAGGAAAGAATCCAATTCCCAGAGAGATCAGTTAATATTCCAGCCGCCAACCAGTCTGGACTCAAAGCCCATCTTCTTGCCTCTGTTCCTGCTCATATTTTTTGCAATCAATAAAGATTTTCTGAGACATATGTTCCAGATACTGTGGCTGCACGGAAAAAAAAAAAACCCACATACCACACATACATACACACACATGAACATACCCAAGTGTACACACGAATATAGGCAGTAGGTTCAAATATGAAACCAGGCCAAATTAGGCCTGCTGCCCTTCTACATTCTTAACTGACATTTTCTCAGACAGAATGGCTCTTTGATCCAGTAAGTATTTACTGACGGTATGCGGGGACAGGGTCACAGTGCTGGACAACAGGCAGATGAGTCAGGAGTGCATGATCAGAGAGAAGTCAGAGAACAATAAAAAAAGAAGGAAGGGTATCTTTCTCTGGTGTTGGATAAAAGTGGATCAACATTACAATAGTGATATAAAGACATGAAGATGAGAGTACACAAGCGAGTTGACACCTTCTCTTAAACAGGAATCAAGGTCATCTCTTGGTTAGGGCCAAGTGAGAAGAGAATTTGAAGAACTTGAGAAGAGAAAGTCTGGAATAAACTCAGTGCAAAATGCACTACAGAATTTTCTTTTCTCTCTCTCGCTCTGTCTCTGTGTATGTGTGTGTATGTGCGTGCACACGTGTGTGAGCGTGTGTGTGTTTTAACTTACAAAAGAAAAAAGAGTGAGAGAGAAGTAAATGGAAGCATTAATGGGTGACAATGAGGACCACTGCAGGGCCACACAGACAAGCAGGGCCCAGGTGCCCCAGGACTGTGTCCAGGTAGGAGAGAAAGGATTTTGAAGTGAGCTCAGGGGCCTGTGGCAGGACTGATCTAGGGAAAGTGGGAAAGCTCAGTGCCTAACAGATGCCAAGACAGCAGGATACAGGCTTGGAGGGGGTGGTCAGGGAGTAGAGGAGATAGTGGCAGGCAGAAACATTATGATGTCTCATCAACTGCATAGGGCTGGGTACCTAAAGGGTGGAAGGTACACCCTGCGAGGATATGTGCAGGGAGCTTTGCAGACCCAGGAAAAAAAAAAAAAAAAAGGTAGACAGCACAGAAGCCCTAAAAGGAAGGAAGGACAATACAGTGTCTAAAGATGGGTGGGGGTTCTCCTCCTCCCTTCCCCCTGGCACATCTCTCATCTATACAACATTCCTTTTCAGAAGCCCCTTCTCGGCCAGGTACGGTGCCTCATGCCTATAATCCCAGCACTTTGGGAGGCCAAGGCGGGCGGATCACCTGAGGTCAAGAGTTCAAGACCAGCCTGGCCAACACAGTGAAACCCCATCTTTACTAAAAATACAAAATTAGCTGGGCGTGGTGGTAAAGCATCTCTAGTCCCAGCTACCTGGGAGGCTGAGGCAGGAGAATCGCTTGAATCTGGGAGGCAGACGTTGCAGTGAGCCAAGATTGCACCACTGCACTCCAGCCTGGGCGAGAGAGAGCGAAACTCCACCTAAAAAAAAACAACTAGAAGTCCCTTCTCAAAGACTCTCTAGAACATTGTCCTCACAGAATAGGAGACTACCTGTCCATACAAGTCTCCTGGCATTAGCAGCCTTTGGAGGGTCTTGAAGTTAAACCTCTCTTGGAAACGACAGCTATTTCTTTTTCTTTCTTTCTTTCTTTCTTTGAGATGGAGTCTTGATCTAGTGCCCAGGTTGCAGTGCAGTGGTATGATCTCGGCTCACTGAAACCTCTGCCTCCCAGGTTCAAGCAATTCTTCTGCCTCAGCCTCCTGAGTAGCTGGGACTACAGGCGCGTGCCACCATGCCCGGCTAATTTTTGGTAATTTTAGTAGAGACGGGGTTTCACTGTGTTAGCCAATCTGGTCTCAAATTCCTGACCTCCAGCAATCTGCCCACCTCAGCCTCCCAAAGTGCTGGGATTACTGGCAGCCGACAGCTATTTCTTTCTTTTTTTTTCTTTTTTTTTTTTTTTTTTGAGATGGAGTCTCGCTCTGTCGCCCAGGCTGGGGTGCAGTGGCACCATCTCAGCTCACTGCAAGCTCTGCCTCCCATGTTCATACCATTCTCCTGCCTCAGCCTCCTGAGTAGCTGGGAATACAGGCGCCTGCCACCACGCCCGGCTAATATTTTGTATTTTTTAGTAGAGACAGGGTTTCACCATGTTAACCAGAATGGTCTCGATCTCCTGACCTTGTGATCCACCCGCCTCGGCCTCCCAAAGTGCTGGGATTACAGGCGCCGACAGTTATTTCTTTAAACACACCTAGAACTAGCACCAAATCAAACAAGCTGGACTCACCAGTCTACAAGAGCAATGTGTCTTCGTGTATGTTAACTTCCCCTTGGGGCCAACCACATAATAGGTCTGGAATGAATATTGATTGGGTAAATGAGTGCTGCCTTTGAAAGATATCATGGGTTTGAGGAAGTTCCCAGTCTTGATCCTGGAACTCAAAGGCCACTTCAATCTGATACAGGTTTGACATTGACAACGTCACTTGCATTTATACCCGACCCTAAGTCCAGCTGGATAGTCCCGGTCCCCATCTCCCCACACACTCTTCCCCCAAGAGCTCCATGTATGCTGCCATCCATGAAATCTCCTTCCCAAGTCTTTACATCACAAAATGCCCTCCAATCTCTTGGTCTGAGGCCACCTTCAAAACCCTTTTTCAGGCCACCTGTCATTCCATCATTCTCAGACTTACTAACTATAGTGTTCACTAAATCACTTATACTCCTCATACACTGCTTTGTAACATCTTTTGAATTATTATCCTAGACAAGGAGTTGGTAAGCTTTTTCTTTTTCTTTTTTTTTTTTTTTTTTTCAGATGAAGTGTCACTCTGCTGCCCAGGCTGGAGTGCAGTGGTGCAATCTTGGCTCACTGCAACCTCTGCCTCCTGGGTTCAAGTCATTCTTCTGCCTCAGCCTCCTGAGTAGCTGGAATTACAGCCGTGTACCACCATGCCCAGCTAATTTTTTGTATTTTTAGTAGAGAGGGGGTTTCACCATGTTGGCCAGGCTGGTCTCTTAACTCCTGACCTCAGGTGATCCGCCCGCTTCAGCCTCCCAAAGTGCTGGGATTACAGGCATAAGCTACCATGCCCCACCAGTAAGCTTTTTCTTAAAGAGTCAGATAGTAAGTATTTTAGCTTTGGTGGGACCAATGTTCCATTCCAACACCTCAAATCTACCTTTACAGCACTAAAGCAGCCACAGACAATAAACACAAATGAGTGAAGCTGTGTTCCATAAAGCTTTATTTACAAAAATAATCAGAAGGCCAGATTTTAGCTGTAGGCTGTAGTTTGCTGATCCCTGTCTCAGACTGTTATTTTAACCCTTTCATTATCTTTTACATTCTATGTCTTGCTACCTCCAAACAGATTTATGCTCCTTAAAAGAAAGGACCAGGTATTATATATTTTCATTTACTCTTTGCCTCTACCTGGCTCAGTGCTACACATACAAGAAATACAGATCTATACTTTTTAAATAAACATCTGAATATATGTTTAATGATGTGCCACATACTGCAATTGAGCTTCTTTTTTGTCGTATAAGTGTGCTCATTGACACTGCAAACATTAATTTCTAACAACTCATACTAATCTAATTGAACTGCGTGGCAGAAAAGATTTTTTTTTAAAACTTTCCTGGTCTGCTCCTTTGCCAGATTTTTTTCTTCTAATTGTTTCCACAGATGACCTAATACATTTATTCCACTGGCTACTTAACAGACTAACACATTCCACAAGCTATTTAACATCAGTGGAAGGAACTGAGGCTTTCTGCAGATATAAATGCCCATTTGAGTATTCAGTGTCTCCCCCATCACATCATGGGAGCATGGGAAGACTGAGAGGTTTGCACAGGTAAGAGGAAAGCTTTTGGAAAAAAAGGAGAGGAAATCTATCACTGCTGTACCCCACAGAAGTAGACATGAAACTATTATCTGTAACCAAAACAAAATTAACTTCAGAGTGGGTTACTGACAGTTTCTGTCATATGCTCCCAGCTTGCTTCTAAATCAATAACTGCAACAGAGAGAAGAAAGTAGATATCTTCTGAAGAATTTCAAAAATGCAATAAACTACACCACCCTCCCCCAAAAAGCCCTGCTTTGGAATATGTTAAAGTAGATCTCATATAAGGAACTAAAAAGTAACTATTGGGTTCTTTTAGAATGAAACGATAAATGGGCCTCAGAAAGCCCAAGACTTCGCTTCTTGTCAGTAGTGACCTTTAAGGCTGATAACATCCCCACTTCCTTTTTTCACCTCAAATGAAGGCAAGAGCAGCTCAGTGCAGGCGGCACAGGCTATGCTGACCCAGGTCACCCAAGTCACCCTCACACTCAGTTAAAGATTCAAATAGCTGTAAAGGTCTCATGGAAAAAGCATTCTTCCACGCTCCCCAACTTTCCCTCCCCAGAGGCAACTACGGCCTTCAAAAGGAACCTCATGGCCCTCAAAAGGAACCAACCCCACCAACACCTTAATCGCAGACTTCCAGCCTCCGGGACTGTGAGACAACACATTTCTGTTGTTGAAGCAGCCCAATCCATAGTACTTTGTTCTGGCAGCCTTACAAAACTAACACAAGTATTTACATCACTTATGACTACACAAACATTACTAAAAGCCTAGCCACATGGTACACCAAGATTATGTTTCTTTCCTAGTTTCTTTTCCCCTAGAGCTAATACTAGTCTTTTTTTTATTCCTTTGCTTAGTGGAGAGTTCACTTAAAAATGGATTCAACTCCAAACTCATCCTCCCTGGTCTAAATCATCACTCAAGAGGTCCATGTGCATCAGATGGTCTGTCCATTTCAGCCTCTCTCGGAGCTTTCCAACCTAAGGACTGGAGGTGGGGAGGGCAAGGTGAAAGCTGGGGTGTTCTAATCAATGGGCAAAATGGGCTCTGTCCTTGATGCAAGCTCAAAAGACTGCATTATCTGCAAGTCTGGGGAGTAACTGGAGGTTTGGGAGCAGAGAGGAAGTATAACCATAAATGCGTGTTCTCTGATGACACCTGCGGCAGAAGGACTCATGGGCAGAGGCTGCAGGTGGCAGGGATACCAGTTAGACAGCAAACATGGTAGACCAAGTAGGGGAATGGGAACTTGAGATGAGGCAGGGGAACAGAGACAAGGAGCTTGATTAAGAGACATTCCGGTGGCTGGGCCCAGTGGCTCACACCTGTAATCTCAGCACTTGGAGGCCAAGATGGGTGGATCAGAGGTCAGGAGTTTGAGACCAGCATGGCCAAGATGGTGAAACCCCGTCTCTACTAAAACTACACAAATTAGCCAGGTATGGTGGCATGTGCCTGTAATCCCAGATACTCGGGAGGCTGAAGCAGGAGAATCGCTTGAACCTGGGAGGTGGAGGTTGCAGTGAGCCGAGACTGTGTCACTGCATTCCAACCTGGATGACAGAGCGAGATTCTGTCAAAAAACAAAACAAAACAAAACAAACAAACAAAAACACCTGCATAAACACATGGAATTCTACCCAATGTGAGTACAAGTAAAAATGGCCTTAATTAAAGATGAAATGACACCTTCCCTCCACACTAATTCTAAACTTCCTTGAATTCTACCTTCGCCACTATGTTAAATTCCTTTTTTAAAAAAGGAAAGGGGCTGGGCACAGAGGCTCACACCTGTAATCCCAGCACTTCAGGGGGCCGAGGCAGGTGGATCACTTGACGTCAGGAGTTCGAGACCAGCCTGGTCAACATGGCGAAACGCTGTCTCTGCTAAAAACACAAAAATTAGCTGGGTGTGGTGGTGCACGCCTGTAATCCCAGCTACTCGGGAAGCTGAGATAGAAGAATCACCTGAACCCAGGAGGCAGAGGTTGCAGTGAGCCAAGATTGTACCACTACACTCCAGAAGGGGTGACAGAGCAAGACTCTGTCTTAAAAAATAAAATAAAAATAAAATAAATAAAATAAAACAAAAAAGGAAGAGGCTGCTTTCTAGGTAATCTGAAACAAAAGCCAGAAAAGTAAACCAGAGAATCATAGAGCTAAAAGACAATCATATCGTCCACACTGTGCTTCAAAAAAAAAAAAAAAAAATCTGACCAGGCACAGTGACTCACACCTGTAATACCAGCACTTTGGGAGGACAAGCCAGGAGGATCACTTGAGGTCAGGAGTTCAAGGCCAGCCTGGCCAACATAGTGAGATCCCATCTCTATAAAAAGAAAAATTCTTTTTAATTAGCTAGGTGAGGTGGTACATATCTGTAGTCCCAACTACTCCAAAGGCTGAGGCAGGAGGATCGCTTGAACCCAGGAGTTCGAGGCTGCAGTGAGCCATGATCATGCCACTATACTCCAGCCTGGGCAACACAGGAAAGCCCTGTCTCAAAAAAATAAAAAAATAATAAAAATAAAAAAAAAATCTCTAAAGATGCAGACTTTATTCCACAATTTATCTCAGTCAAGATCAAAAGTTTTCAATGATTTGTTATATATTCCATCATCACACTCCACATAGATTTGTGGCACCTCCCAAGAATTCAACAAAACAAAAATATATGAACAATTAGAATCAGGAAAAATACAGCTAGAAGGTCAAGAGCTAGGAAAAGTTAAGGCATCAGCATGTACAGTATATAACCGCCATATAGAAACCCATCGCTTGGTCAAGCCAAGGTTTGTGTTGCTTCACAGCCAAAACAAAAAGATAAACGTGATCAATTATGTGGTTTACATTTTCCAACTGGAAGGGACAAAAACTTGATAGAGAAAGAAAAGTAACTGGCAGAAAGAACTTCGCATATGAGGCTTTGCGTAGTACAGTGTTTTCAAGATGAAGGCAACCCAGGAACCCAGGTCACAAGAAGCATTTTTTTAATGAAACAGAACTGAATAGAAAACATCAGAGCACATCAAATGTTTGCTGTGAAATTACTATTTCTTTCTTTCTTTCTTTTTTTTTTTTTTTTTTTTGAGACAGAGTCTTGCTCTGTTGCCCAGTGCAATGGTGCAATCTCGGCTCACTGCAACCTCCGCCTCCTGGGTTCAAGCTATTCTCCCTCCTCAGCCTCCCGAGTAGCTGGGATTACAGGCACCCGCCATCATGCCCAGCTAATTTTTGTATTTTTGTAGAGACAGGGTTTCACCATGTTGGCCAGGCTGGTCTTGAACTCCTGACCTCAGGTGATCCACCAGCCTCGGCCTCCCAAAGTTCTGGGACTACAGGCATGAGCCACCATGCCCAGCCTGAAATTACTATTTCAATCATAACTAAAGACAGGTGTGTGTACAAGGTTGCAATGTAAGATATATTTCTTACTGGAAGATAGTCCCCCAAATTTGAAAAACATCAGGAAGAAATACTAAGTGGACTTAACTTTCAACCCAGCCTGTGCCTATACCATCCTGCCTGGCTCTGGGTGGTGTGGAGCAAACTGTGCTTTCTGCAGCAAATCATGGTCTTAACCCATTCTCCTACTGGTTCCTAGGCCTTTGACCCTGTCCAGTGGGCTTGTTTGCACCTTCTAGGCATTCCCCTAGTGGCAGCACCTTTGGACAAGTATAATAGGTCCCTGTCCCCTCCTGGGCTCTCAACCATCCGGCACCTGTCTCTGAGTCCACTTGCCATCTCCCTGCCCCACTGCATCTCAATCTCCCTTATTTCTGTGAAAGCCTTAGTCAGGGATGGGAAACACAAAATAGTACCTTTTCCTGTGTGCTCCAAACTGTTCCTTCTCCAGTTTCTCCAACTTCCTTTTAAAATGTGAACCAAATATTCATACACCCATTTTCATAGCAGCATAATTGACACTAGCCAAAAGGCAGAAACAACCCAAGTGTCCAAGAGATGAATGGCTAAACAAAATGTACTCTATCCATACTATGGAATATTATTCCCAGCCTTAAAAAGGAACAGGCCAGGCACGGTGGCACACACCTGTAGTCCCAGCAACTCATGAAGCTGGGGCAGGAGGATCACTTGAGCCCAGGAGTTCAAGACTGTAATGGACTATGATCCCACCTGTGAATAGTGACTGCACTTCAGCCTAGGCAACACAATGAGATCCCATCTCTTAAAAAAAAAAAAAAGGAATGAAGTACTGATACATGCTACAACATGGATGAGCCTCAAAAGCTAAGTCAAAGAAGCCAGACACAAAAGGATAAATATTGTATAATTCTACTTATATGAGGTACCCATAACAGGCAAAATCAGAGACAGAAAGTATAAGTGTGGTAACCAGGGACTGGGGGAAGGAGGAATGAAGAGTAACTGCTTCATGGGTACACAGTTTCTGTTTAAGATGATGAAAAAGCTCTGGAAACAGATAGTGGTTACACAACCTTGTGAATGTACGTGATGCCACTGAATTGTACACTTAAAATGGTTAAAATAGTAAATTTTACGATATGTATATTTTGCCATGATTTTTAAAAGGCATAACCCCAGTCCAACCCAATTTGAGGGATAATCAACAAAATAACTCTTCAAAAGCATCAAGGTCATG
Source organism: Macaca nemestrina (assembly GCF_043159975.1). NCBI lineage: Eukaryota > Metazoa > Chordata > Mammalia > Primates > Cercopithecidae > Macaca > Macaca nemestrina. The sequence goes on along the minus strand of NC_092145.1, from coordinate 140,854,807 downwards.
AAAAACAAGAAAGACTGGGGAACTGTTACAGACTGCAGGAGACTAGGAGAAATAACTAAATGCAACATGGATTCTGAAGAGGATCCTAGAACAAAAAGAAAAGAAAAAAAAGGACCTTAGCAGAAATCCTGATGAAATTAAACAAGATCTTTAGTACAGTATTAGATATAGTATAGCATAGTACAGTATTTAGCATATAGCATTTAGATATATGGTATGATAGCAATGTTGTTTTCCTGATTCTAATAATAGTACTATGATTATATAATAACATTATGGGAAGCTGGGAAAGGGATATATGGAAACTATACCATTTTTGCATCTTTTCCATAAGTCTAAAGTTTGTTCAAAATAAAAAGTTAAAATTACAAATAGCAGGCTGGGCACGGTGGCTCACACCTGTAATCCCAGCACTTTGGGAGGCCGAGGCGGGTGGATCACGAGGTCAGGAGATGGAGACCATCCTGGCTAACATGGTGAAATCCCGTCTGTACTAAAAAATACAAAAAATTAGCCGGGTGTGGTGGCAGGCGCCTGTAGTCCCAGCTACTTGGGAGGCTGAGGCAGGAGAATGGCGTGAACCCAGGAGGCAGAGCTTGCAGTGAGCCAAGATCATGCCACTGCACTCCAGCCTGGGCGACAGAGCGAAACTCCATCTCAAAATAGAATAAAAATAAAAAATAAATAAATAAAAATAGCAATCCACACTAAAAAAGAAATAGTGTACTATATGAGGACTTCAAAAAGTTCATGGAAAATAGAATTAAGAGATAAAATTATAAATATAAATTTTATTTATCAATATAATCTCCATCAAGGTTAAGACACTTTTGTAAGTGATAACATCAGCCACTTAGTTCATCCCTAAAGAACTGAGGGTCTTAGGAATTTAACCATGTCAGTGCAGTCTTTTTCACATTATTAACTGAAGAAAATAGGTGATCTTTACAGATTTTTTTAAAGATTAGGACAAAAAAGGAGTCAGAGCCAAATAAGGACTGTGAAGTGGATGCCTAATGATTTTGCCTCAAAATTCTCACAAAATTGCCCTTGTTTGATAAGAGGAATGAGAATGAGCAGGAGCATTCTCATGTGAAGAACTCTCGGGTAAACTGTTCCTGGATGTTTTTCTGCTCATGCTCTAACTTTCTCAAAACACTGTCATAATAAACAGAAGTTACTGTTCTTTGGCCCTCCAAGAAGTCAACAAGCAACATGCCTGGAGCATCCCCAAAAACTGTTGCCCTGACCTTTGCTCTTGACTGCTTTTGCTTTGACTGGACCACTTCTGCCTCTTGGTAGCCATTGCTCTGATTGTGCTTTGTCTTCAGGATGGCACTGGGAAAGTCGTGTTTCATCTCCCATTACAGTTCTTCCAATAAATGCTTCATGATCTTGATCTCACCTGTTTAGAATTTCCACTGGAAGCTCTGCTCTTGTTTGTACCTGATCTGGGAGCAATGGTTTTGGCGCCCATTGAATTTGCTCAGTTTTAATTTTTCAGTCAGAATTGTGTGAGCTGAACCAATTGAGATGTCTGTGGTGTTGGCTATTGTTTCTGTTGTTAACTGTCAGTCCTCTTCTATTAGGGCATAAACAAGATAAATTTTTTCCTCAAAAATTGATGTGGATGGTCTGCCACTGCAGACCTTATCTTCAACATTGCTTTGTCCTTTCTTAAAATGAGTTATCTATTTGTAAACTGCTAATTTCTTTGGAATATTGTCCCCATAAATTTTGTGTAAAGCATCAGTGATTTCACCATTCTTCCACTCAAGCTTCACTATAAGTTTGATGTTTGTTCTTGCTTCAATTTTAGCAGAATTCATGTTGCTCTGATAGCGGCTCTTTCCAAACTGGTGTCTTATCTTTCTTAGTGCCTCAAACTAGATACTATTCAGACATGTTACAGCCAAGTTAGTGTGAGTTTATTTTGGTGCAAAAAAAATGTAAATCCATGCATAGTTTTTTCATAATACCCATTTTCCATGAACTTGTTGAAGTCTCCTCATATAGCTCTGTATTACTTGGCTTTGATCCTTACCCTAAAAGAGGTCAGCTCACAACTGAAGTAACCAAATGAAAAACAAGCACTCCAGGGATGGTGGATCAGCATTTGAAAGACTAATCAGAGTCCATTTGCACCAGAGTTGGTTAATTAGCATGATGAAAACAAGCAGTGGCTCTCTGCTCTAGGAATTGGGTGAAAATATTGTGCCACCATCTCCATCCTCAGAAGAACTGCACAGAAGAATCTAGAAATAACAGCCGTCTGCCCCCTTCAGAGAAGAGGCCCAGGACTGTCAGGGGCCATTGTCAACCACTAGAGGAGGACCCTGTCCCCTCCCTGGGGGTTAGCTGAATCCTGGCACTGGAATACAGTGGCATCTGCCTTGAATATCTCTTTCCCAAAAGGGGCCTGGCCAGAGGGCTCAAGCTTTGCTGAGCTTACAAAACAGCCTGCAGGGCGCTCTCTCTTTTTTTTTTTTTTAAAGAGACAGGGTCTTGCTCTGTTGCCCAAGCTGGAGTACAGTGACAGGATCACAGCTCACTACAGCCTTGAACTCCTGGGCTCAAGTAATCCTCCCACCTCAGCCTCCCAAGTAATGGGGACTATAGGCATGTGCCACCATGCCCAGCTAAAGCAGGGCTCTCTTCATGCCTGCGTACTAACAAGTGTCTGAATGAGTGGCCAAAACGTGTCTGAGACTTGCTTTCACTGTAACATACCTCTCAGTCATGGGACCGTGGGAAAGGATGCACAAAGCTCCCACGTACTATTTCTTAAAAGAACTTGTCAATTCTTCAAAGTCCAAACCAGTTTAAGTTCACAACAGATTACTTGTTAGAATTCTTGAGAACACATTTAAGCCTCTGTAAGTCTGTGCCAGAAGGGTTTACATTTCCCAGAGCAGAGCCCTCCTGGGATGAGGTCCGCAGCTGGGCTGCTGCTCTCTCCAGAGAGAGTTGTTTGGGCAGTGACACCCAACACCCCCCAACCCACAAGTGGCCACACTGAACCTCTGAGGCTTTTAGTGTCAAGAGTGCACTGGATGTCCAAAAAGTGAGCAAATAAATTTGTTTAGCCCAGCGTCTAAGTTGACTCAACAGTAGAATCAATCACAAAGCCTACAAACAAAAAGGCCCATGCTTTTATTTTCTTTGGGGCCAGATGTAATCAACCCCATCTTCTATTTTCTTTCTCCCAAGGGGCAGACTTGTCTATCATTTCCTGTCCTCATCCCCCTGCTTCCTCATTCCTCGCTCGCTGGCCAGCCCAGCTGCTACCAGTCATCCTAACTCCCCGCTCCCCCTCACGGCCGTCCATCCCCAGGCTCTAGCAGCCCCAGTAAGAGTCTCAGCTGGGATCATCAAAACTCCAGGACAACCCTACAGAGAAACAACGTATCTGACAAACTTCACCGTCCAGTGGTCTAAGAGAAACCCTCTCGACTTCCTGAAACTCTGCAAATATAGAAGCCATCTTCCACATAGGCTGCCACCAAAATGATTGCCCCTTTGGCCCTACTTGACATGGAGATTTAGGAAAACAAAGTCCCTGTTGTGGGTTGGCAGAACAACACCCCCCACCCCCTGCAAAGATGCCCACATCCCAATCCCAAGCAAAAGGGAATGAAAGTTGCAGATGGAATTAAGGTTGCTCATCAGCTGGCCCTACAAAAGGAAGAGTCGCCTGGATTATCCAGATGGACCCAATGTACCCACAAGGGTTCTTAAAAGCAGAGCAGGGCACAGGAGAGAAGATCAAGTGACACAACCTGAAAAAGACCTGGGTCACTGTTGGTGACTTTGAAGATGGAGGAAGGGGCCATGAGTCAAGGAATACGGGCTGCCTCTAGAAGATGGGAAATGGAAGGGAATGGGATTTTCCTTAGAGTTTCCAAAAAGGAATGCAGCCCAGTCGGCACTTTGATTTTAGCCCAGGGAGACCCACATCAAACTTCTGACCTACAGAACTGTAAGACAGTAAAATCTGTGTTGTTTTAAGCCACTCATTTTATGGTAATTTGTTAGGGCAACAATAGGAAACTAATATACCCGGTTACCAGTACCACCGTTGCGTCTTCTGGACCTGACCGGTAAGCGACTGTTAATGAAGTAAAACTCTCTATGCGGAGCCCACAGCACTTTCAAGTCACTTCCCCCGGAAGGCCAGCGCCATGCCCCTAGCACTTACGTCCAAAGAAACCAGTGCCCAAGGACAGAAAACACACTGTGGTTTTGTGTCACAGGGCAACTTCTAAATAGAACACTTTGCCTGTGCCATTTTTGTGAGGTATCTGCTTGACACAGATCTTTAAAAAGCAAACCCACTCAGAGTTATTTCTGTAACTGAAGGTGGGCAAGAATGGGGATAGTAAAATGAGACTATTACTTATGAAATGAGCAATGGAAGTTAGGCCTATTCTTATTTATCATTTAATGCATTAATCTGCATCTAAGTATGGTGATGACAATTTCCATTTCAGACCACCCAAAATCCACAGTGCGTGGGTCTCGGCCTTTGTGGTGTTCTTTAATGGCCTCAAAGCTGTTTTATGCCAATCTGTTCTGGTTGTTTGGCTGGTGCCATAAACTCACAGCCAGAATTCATTCTTTGCAACGTATTTTTTTTGTGGTAAGTACCCTAAACCCACAGTGAAACAGAATCCTGCTTAATAGAGGGTGGAGGTGGAGGAGGGGAGCCATGTGGAGGTCAGCACTCCCTATTTCAATAGATTTGGATTCTCCTTCCAACTAGCTGGGAGTGGAGGTTCAAACCTTAACAGTGTTCAACTGACAAAGGTCTTGCTCAGTGATTCTTATTGCTCAGGCTTGAAAGTAGTTACGGATCACACAAGCTGGCCTAAAAATAAAAAGCAACGATTTCCAATGCCAGAACAGTGGGGCCATTTAAGCTCTATTTTTAGCAAGTCTCGGTTACCTGGGAAGCGGCATATGGCTCCTATAATTCTTCAAAGCGTGAGAGCATTAAAAGATTGAAGTGCCTGCGATAAATGGGCTGGTCCCCAAATGACTGTACACACACTGACCAAAGGAGACAGCCAACACCCCAGTTGACCCAACAGGCTTCCAAAGGGACCCACCATCATGCTGCAGTCTCTTAGCCATTAGCAATGGTTCAAATATTAAGCCAGATGATGGAGGAGTTTCCACTACCAATTTACGATATTGAAGACTTTATGGTTTTGACAGGAGGGCATTTTCTAAGCAATTACTCCCTAGGGAGGAAGAAAAGCATCCTGAAGCAAAACACCAGGGACTGGTTCAAGCTAACATAAAGCAAGAGGAAAAAAGAAGAAAAACATCTTGCACTGCAGGGGGCCAGAGACACTTCCCTAAAATGCAGGATGAGAGCCCTGCTGCAGAAATGAGCACTCTGGCTCCCTTATCTCAAATCTACTGCGCCCAACCCAGGGCGCCCAGATGTGCCTCTTTACTCACCCAGGAGGAAGTGTGGCAAGCCTGAAAGCTGACCACAACTAAGGAAGATAAAGAAGATTTCTTCTATGGTAGAACCATGGCAGGGAAACTTTGGAGGGGACAGTATAACAAGCTAGCCCCTCAGCTACTCTGAAGACAGGGCATGCGCTTTACAAGGGGCTGATCATAAATGGGTCTTTTCTTGGCAAGTTCAATGCAAAAGAAACTTCTGAGGGCTGGGTGTGGTGGCTCATTCCTGTAATTGCAGCACTTTGGGAGGTCAAGATGCCGGGAGTTAGAGACCAGCCTGGGCAACATAACGAGACCTCCATCCCTACAAAAAACATAAAAATATTAGGCAGGTATGGTGGTGCGCACCTGTGGTCCCAGCTACTTGGGAGGCTGAGGCAGGAAGATCACTTGAGCCCAGGAGTTTGAGGGTACAATCAGCCATGATGGTACCACTGCACTCTAGCCTGGGCAACAGAGTGAGATCCCGTTGAAAGAAAGAAAAGAAAGGAAAGAAAGGAAAGAAAGGAAAGAAAGAAAGAAAGAAAGAAAGAAAGAAACAAACAAACAAACAAACAAACAAAAAGAAATTTCTGTTAATGGCTAATCAAAGGCCACAGAAAGATTCTCATACATACAGCAGAAGTGGTCTAGGCACAAATGCTGTTGTGTTGCCAAAATTCTTCCATGGATGGCGTCACTGATGATTTTATCTATTTTTTAGGCCTCTTGAGAGAAATGCTATCTAAACGTAAACAAACCTTACAACACGATAAGGCCAAGAGTAGGGAAGACTGACTAGTGCTGGCTTTCTCGGTCGCCCCAACCATAGGCAACATGCATTTGAGCAGAAATCAATATGCAAAATTAAATATCAATTTTTGAACTGGTTGGGGAAAATGAGGCTGGCATTAAAGTCATATGTTGTTTTCACTCTTTCAACAAATATTTTTCTTTTGCTGCCTGTTGGTGAGACACTGTGCCAGGCATAGTGATACCAGCATAGACAAGAAGACCTGAGAAGGCTGTGGTCTTGGCCTGGGCACCGGGGAAACTAGTGCTCACAGAGCATAATTTTTGGAGTCCTTGCAGTCCCTCCTGGGGCTTCCTGAACCAGCATGCGCCTTCTCCTCAAGTGGTGACCCTTCTCCTGTGCTTCAGGAAGCAGCCAAGTTACGGGTGGGGAGGGAGGAAAGGGAAGAGGGAATTATGTCTGGCTACAACAAATCGGATTTCCTTGCATTTTCCAGCAGACCAAGTAAAACAAAGATAAATAAGATGTCTCACGAACCCCCCTCAAAAATAAATAACTCATCCCCAATTGGTGGCGTCTTCCTGTTTATAAACCCCAGGAAAGTGAAATTGCAACTGCAGTGTGTATGAATTATTTTAGTCAGACATGCGATTCTCTTCCACCTCCTAAGCAAGAATTTGTCAGCTCCAGGCTGAGAGCCAAGATTTCTCAAGACAGGGCCTAGGACAACATGGAGGGAAGGAAGGGTCCAAGCACAGTCTTAGCGAAGCCCAGGGAGGCAATGAAAAGGGGCCGAGGATGGTGCTGCTGGATCCAGCAAAGGACAAATGAGTCTTGCTGGCCCCTGCAGACTCCTAAGTTATCACCACAGAAAGTTTGTCCTATCTTATATACAAAAATGAGTGCACATAAATTTGACAAATTAATGACTTACTCTCCCCCATTATCAGAGGAAAGCAATTGATGAAAGAAAAAAGAATAAAGACTTCTAAATCGAGCTGCCTAAAGGAATAGGGACCTGTAATGACTTCCCAAAGACCTCATCTCCAAATAACACAACATGAGGGATTAGGGCTGCAACACAGGAATGAATAAGAGGGGGATACGAACGTCCAGTCCACAGCAAGCTGGAGGGCAAGAGGGTATTAGGAAAGGAGGGTTTGATTTGTCTACCTACTATGTGCATGTAATGTATGATGAGGTGATTATCACACACAAGAGGGCTCTGGGCACGATGTGCTAGTGTGGGCTTTTGTTACTGTTTATTTGTAACACATCTGGGCCCCTACTGTGCACCGGGATCTTTGTCATTTAATCCTAGGGATGCTAGCTGCTCTGTCAGCTTCGCTGAGGAAGCTACAAGTACAACAGTGGATGGGAATGCCCTCTGCAAAAGGACTGTGGCAAACAGAAGACTGATGGATGAAATTGTCACTCATGAGAAAGACCCCAAAAATATGCTTTGTTTTTTAGGATTACTTCAACATTTGAATCCTGACAATCACAAAGTATCAGAAAACAAAGTCCTCCCTTCAGCAAATTCACCAGTTCTGACAACTTAACACTTAAAATATATCCACAGCCATGTGATTGGCAAAAATGTGATGGTATGATATGGCAGAAACTGATCATTCTCTCTAGTACCCATTATCCCCTTCCTCTTTTAAAAAATACAGATGCTTCTCAACTAACCACGGGGCTACACCTGCATAAACCCATCATGAGTTGAAAATATCCTAAGTTGTAAATGCACTTTCGACTTAGGATATTTTCAACTCACGATGGGTTTATGAGGACATGATCAGGAATGTGCTGGATGCATGTCATTTTTCCACCATTGTAAAATCAGAAAACCATTTAATCAACCCATTATAAGTCAGGGACTGTCTGTAGAACCCATCCCTCCCCCCATGGTAAACAGAATAATGCTCCCCAATGCCTGCAAAGTATGTCCATGTCCTAATTCCCCAAACCTGTGAATATGTTACATAACGTGGCTAAAGGGACTTCACAGATTTGATTAAGGATCTTGAGATGAGGACAGTATCCTGAATTAACTGGCAGATCCCAGTGTAATCACACGGATCTTTAAAAGATGGAAAAGCTGGAAAAGGAAATGAGATGAAGGGAGGAGGGGTCAGGGTGATGTGAGGAAGAGGCCAGAAGCCAAGTCATGCAGATGACCTCCAGAAGCTGCAAAAGGTAAGGAAAGGGATCCTCCCCTCCAGAAGGTACTCAGCCCTGCCCACCCATTCTGGATTTCTGATTTCACAAACTAGAATATAATAAATGTATGTTGTTTGCAGCCATTACATTTGTGGTAATTTATTACAGCAGAAATAGGAAACTAATACTCCTCTGCCTTCAGCTTTTGCTGGGCACATGGTTACACAGCTGGAGCCTGTTTCCTCAGACTCACCTGCAGCTGGGTGTGAGTCTGTAGCTAAGTTCTTTGCAATGGGGTGTGGGTGGAAGTGATGTGAGCAGTTTCCAGGTCATGTCCTTAACAAAGAGAAGCTACTCCCCGTCTACTTCCCTCTGCCATGGGCTGGAAGGTGGACACAGTGCTGGTGAGCCAGCTCCAACCATGTCCACAAGAGAGAAGGAACCTGAGCAAAGCAATTCACTCACTCTGACCAGTCCAATGGTCATAGCCTGAGAGGGAAACAGCTATGCTGTTTTGGGGTCTCTGTGATGGCAGTTTAGTCTATGTCCCAGTATATCTGTGATACCAAATATTGGTGAGAATAGGGAGCAGCAGAGATGTTTACACTCTGGGAACACATATTTTGAAAATCAATTAGGCATTCTCATCTAAAGCTGAATATTCATATACTCTCTCCTTCCATGAATATGTTATCTTCTTCATTCATTAGTTTGTTCATTCACTCAATTCTTGAGAACATATACTGGCACAACACTTTGGAAATCCAGCAACTTAAAATCCAGCAAAACCACTCCTTGTTATGAACCTTTAAAAAAATACACCTCACACATACACCAGAGACATTTATTCAAATGGTGATGGGAAGTCTGTACATAGCAGCAAAAAACTGGAAGCAAAGCAAAAGTCCATCGGGGGAGAAAGGGTAAGTACACAGTGGCATGTTCAAACAATGGAATACCAGACAGGAAAAACACATGAACTGCAAAATCAGAGACAACAAGCAAGTCACAAGTCTCTGCAGTTTCGGTCCCAGTTTTATAAAACCAAAAACAAGCAAAACCAGACAGTATGTTTGTTTTTAAGAGATACATATGGAAACGATAAAATTATTTCTTAAAAAAGAAGAAAGATGATTCTAAAAAGACTTAGGGTGGTTGCTTCCACTAGGGAAAGGGGAGGGAGGGGACAGAGCTGGAGCACAGTGTTTTAGTTCTTACATCAAAAGATGAGTCCACTACTACACATTTCTTTCTTTCTTTCTTTCTTTCTTTTTTTTTCTGAGCTGGGGGTCTCATTCTGTCGCCCAGGCTGGAGTGCAGCGGCATGATCATGGCTCACTGCAGCCTCGACCTGTCGGGCTCAGGTGATCCTCCCACCTCAGTCTCCTGGGTGGCTAGGACTACAGGCACGTGCCACCATGCCTGACTAATTTTCTGTATTTTTAAAATAGAGACAGGGTATCGCCATGTTGCCCAGGCTGGTCTCGAACTCCTGGGCTCAAATGATCCTCTGGCCTTGTCCTCCCAAAGTGGTGGGATTAGAAGCATGAGCCACCATGCCCAGCCCACTACTATACATTTTATAATGATGTTTGATGGCATAGACAGACATGACATCAACTATCATATCAGCTTCCAGAACTGATTTTAACATGTAGCACCACATGAGAAGGCCTCAGAAAGAACTGTATGAAGGGATTCTCACAGTGGTTTGAAGAGAGAAAAGAGACGGGAGAACCAAGTGAACACAAAAGACTGCACCAGAGCAAGCAGTATGTGCCTGTCACATCACCAAGCAACAACCTCATGGCCGAAGCACACCACCGTGTCTCCTGTTAGTGCTGATCTTCGTGATAGTGGGTTTAAGGCAAAGCAGGAATTCTTGGGAAATGTTTTCCTTGTAAGGGGAACTTCAGCACCCATTTCAGAAACCCCATTCTGTTTTGTTCCTCTCTAAACTACCAGTGAGGAGGGAGTTTCAGAGACTGACTAGACATTTTTCTATCTCAGAAAGCTGTCTTCTAATTTGATGTGTGTTGCTAAAATTTATATCTTTCCTTCTTTCTGGATAAACAGAACTTTCTCAAACACCCTTTGGTTTAACTGCTTATTCCGTTGGGCGGTTCATAAAATGACCACATCACAATCTTCTCCCAATTAGGGAAATGAAAGTTAAGAAAAATGAATAATTGAGTGAAACTCGAGATGTCTTTGAGGAGTTCCCCCGGTTATCAGATCTTATACTTAACAGGCACTCAATAAACACTTAGAGAATTTAATTGAATTCCAACATACAGCAGTATTGAGTCAACTGTTTTGTTTGTCCTACAAATTCAAGTCAGGTTATATTCACAATTTGAAAAGATACCAAAGGGAGAAAGTATATGGTACATATTTAGCTACCAATGCTTTCTAACATTTATTATCATGAACTTTAGAACTTTCACCGAAACTTGCCCCGAGACGGCATCATAAATATTCAACTAATTTTTTTCCCAGGTACATGAGCTGACATTTGATGTACACTTGGTGGCTGAAGAATGAATACTTTCCACAATCCTGTCCATTACTGAAAGTGATGAATTAAAAAGGCCAAGGCATTGAGATGGTTCATCCAGCCTGGCTCCTGGGGGTTCTAGCCACCCTTACTTGGTGCCCTTTAAAGCTAAAAACACAATTTTTTCAGAGGAGTGCATGATGACACAAAGCTAAGCTAGAAACCACAAGGGGATTATTATAGTCATGACCTTTCCCTTGCCAGCATGGGAGCTGGACCCTATCTCAGCCAAACATGAAGTCACATGGATGGCTCACGGCCTTCAGGACACAGTTTTCCCTACAGTTCTGGGAAATAAAATTCCTTTAAATGCCAGTCAGGTAAAAGAATGGTGACCGGGCACGGTGGCTCACACCTGTAATCCCAGCACGTTGGGAGGCAGGGGCGGGCAGATCACAAGGTGAGGAGATCGAGACCATCCTGGCTAACATAGTGAAACCTCATCTCTACTTAAAAAAATACAAAAAATTAGCTGGGCGTGTGGCAGGCGCCTGTAGTCCCAGCTACTTGGGAGGCTGAGGTAGTAGAATGGCATGAACCTGGGAGACAGACTTGCAGTGAGCCGAGATCGCTCCACTGCACTCCAGCCTGGGCGACAGAGTGAGACTCTGTCTCAAAAAAAAAAAAAAGAAGTATCAGTTGATCTGTCTCCATCTCTCCTCTCTCTCTCACACACACACACACACACACATCCTCTCTCTCTCTCACACACACACACACACACACACACCTCTCTCTCTCTCTCTCACACACACACACACACACAGCGCACATATAAAAGGGATGATAAGCCATATGAGTAGAGTTTCTAGAACTAAAACTAAAAGCAAACACATGGAGGACAAGTACCCTGCCAATTCCCATGTGCCAATCCCCCTGGACTGAACTCCTCTTGCTTCTCATCATCAGGGGCCAGTCCAGTCATATGGGAATCTACGGAGATTAAAGAATGGATATAAAATGCCACCCTGTCTACAACGTGATTTCCTTACAGGATAGAAAGGGGACATATGTCCATCACATCCTCATCTATATAATATCAAGATCATAGAAACTACCTAAATGCTCAAATGACAGGGAAATAGTTACATACATTAAGATGTATGAACTCAAATACTCAGCAACTAAAAACACTGGCTTCAAAGATGACTATGAAGTGAGAAAAAAACAAAGACATATATATACACATAAATATGCATATGTATATATAAAATACATGTACATATAGCAACAAGTATATATTTATAGTAAAAACCCTGGCTGGGCATGGTGGCTCACACCTGTAATCCCAGCACTTTGGGAGGCCGAGGCAGATGGATCACCTGAGGTCAGGAGTTCGAGACCAGGCTGGCCAACATGGTGAGCCCCTGTCTCTACTAAAAATACAAAAAATTAGCTGGATGTTATGGTGGGCACCTGTAATCCCAACTACTCGAGAGGTTAAGGCAGGAGAATTGTTTGAACCCAGGAGGCGGAGGTTGCAGTGAGCCGAGATCATGCTACTGCACTCCAGCCTAGGGGATAGAGCAAGACTCTATCAAAAAAAAAAAAAAAAACCTAAAAAGAAATACACCAAAATATTTCGGAATGATAGTAAGATGATAATAAGAGGAGTTCATAAGAAAAAAGAAATAGTGCCAGGCACAGTGGCTCACACCTGTAATCCCAGCACTTTGGGAGGCTAAGGTGGGTGGATCACTTGAGGCCAGGAGTTCGAGACCAGCCTGGACAACACAATGAAACCCTGTCCCTGCTAAAAATACAAAAATTATCCAGGCATAGTGGTGCGTGCCTATAATTCCGCTTCTTGGGAGGCTGAGGCGGGAAAATCTATTGAGCTGGGGAGGTGGAGGTTGCAGTGAGCCAAAGTCATGCCATTGCACTTCAGCCTGGGCAACATAGTGAGATTCCATCTCAAAAAGATATATATATATAATATATATACACAACTCTAAAAGAAGTACATTAAAATAAAAATCGTGGTTGTTCTAGAGTAGGGACCCATGGCTGGCTGTGGGCTGGAGAAGGCCAGTAACCCTGTCCCTGGCTCTTCCTGCCCTCTGGGATTGAAAATCTGAGGCACGCAGCAATACTGGGTTTGAAGGAAGAAATGAGAGAATGTGGGAAGGAGGAGGAAGTGCAAGAGAGAAGAAGAGTTGAAGGACAGTGGGCGCTGGGGCCAGAGTGAGGTTCCAGGGAGAGAGCTGGGGTTGGGGGAGAAAGAAGTGGGCAGAGAGACAGAAAAGGGGGGTTGGGGACAGATGAGAGGATGGGAGAGAGGGGAGGAAGAGTTAGAGGGAGAGAGAGTGGGGTGAAGTGGGGGGCTGGGGGTGTTGAGGGGTAAGAAAAGAGAGGGAGAATGGGTAGGAAGAAAGGAAGAAGGGCTTAGTAAGAACAGGAGAGGAAGTGTGGAGAAGGGGGCAGTGGAGAAGGGATGTGGGCAATGAGAAGCGTAAGACACAGGGGCCAGGAGAGGAGGGGTGAGGAGGAGAGAAAATAAGAGAAACGGGCTGGGAGGAATGGGGCCAAACACAGAGGGGCTGAGAGGAAGGCAGAGCAGGAGTGGGGAGGGTCAGGAGGCTGGGGGTGGACAGTGAGGGTGAGGAGAGAGAGACTGGGAGGGAAAGAGAAGGTGTGGGGAGAAGGGGTGGGGAAAAGAGGGTGGAAGGGGAGAGGGGGTGCAGGGGAATGGGAGAGAGATGAGGGGACAAAGAGAGGGTAGGGGAGATGGATCTGGATGAGAGAAAGTGAGGGAGAGAGGGTGAAGGGGAGTGAGGGATGGGAGAAAGGGTGAGGGGACGAAGAGAGAGCAGAGAGAGAAAAGGTAGGGGGAGAGAGAGGAGAAAAAGAGAGGGAGAAGGCAGAAGGGAGGAGATAGGCATTAGCGCAAGAGCCCCCGGCCACTTTCTGGAGTGCATCTCTACCTCAGGGGTTAACTCGTCAGGCGGTGGTTGTTTTTTACAATGTCTACATCTCTTCCTCCATTTAAAAACCCACAGGTTCCCTAAAAGAGCCAGACGATGTCACAACTGTACCCTTCCCCCACGGCATGCTATCACCAACCTATCCAAGGGCCCCCGAGGCACAGACACACTTTTTAAGGGCCGCCAACTCAATAGGTGACACGGAGCTTAGTCACACAGTTCAGCAGCTTAAAGGATGAAAATAGCCCCATTACTCTGAAGCACAACTGTTCTCAGCTCCGACAAGGGCCCTTCCTCAGGGAGCCTCATGGAAGGGACTCTGTGAGGATGGAATGAACATCCTGGATGGCTAGAGCACAGGAGAGGCCACGCGGCCTCACATCAGTCACCCCTTTGTCAAGAGGAGGACAGGGAAAATGAGCACCGACACTGGCAGGCGGTCTAGCATCCTCACTGAGAGTGCCTGGCCCGAGGCTGGCCCGTAGCACCCCCTCCTCCATGGGGCAGGGCTTCATTTGGGTCCTCCATGCGCCTTCCTTCAACATTTACGCCAAGACTGGAACTGAGCACCTCCCACCCACCATTGACGTGGGCACGGAGCAGCCACCTGTGTATATGGAGGGTGGGCTGGGGGGAGACATTGGCTCCAGTGGGCTCATTCTCACAAGCAAAAATGTGGAACTGGGACCAAATCAAGTGACACTTAACAGGCATTTGGAACTGTGGCATGTGCCCCATGAACAAGTCACACAGAAGAAAGGGGACAGGGAGGAAGCGTGGCCAGAGGGCACGCTGGGCAGCCAGCCCACACCTAGCTCCAGCTGCTGTTTCTTGGGGTTCGGCTCCTCCAGCAGGCACCCTTGGGTTGCACGAGAGGTCCCTGCGGCCCCAGAATAAGCATCCTTTTTGCTCAGGTTAGTGGGCCCTGCTTGGCTTCTATCATTTGAAGAAAGTCCTTACTATACACACGACATGAGAGTGGGAAGACTGTTCCTGAGTTCAAAACCCAGCTGGGTTAAGGCCAGGTGTGGTAGCTCACGCCTGTAACCCTAACACTTTGGGGGGCTGAGGCAGGTGGATCACCTGAGGCAGGAGTTCCAGACCAGTCTGGCCAACATGGTGAAACCCCATCTCTGCTAAAAATACAAAAAAATCAGCTGGCCATGGTGGCGGGTGCCTATAATCCCAGCTACTCAGAAGGCCAAGGCAGGAGAATCACTTGAACCTGGGAGACACAGGTTGCAGTGAGCAGAGATCACACCACTGCACTCCAGCCTGGGCAACAGAGTGAGACTCTGTCAAAAAACAAAACAAAACACCTAGATGGGTTAAGATCCAGGACAAAGTTTCTGTCAATTAATAACCCAGATCAGCTGAGCCTCAGGACAATAGAGCAGTCTCCTGGAGAACTTTTCCGAAGTCCACCCATCCCTCCATCAAAACCAGATGGAAGGACTAGGCATAGCGCTCCAATGCACATCTCCAGGGGGGAAACTCCCCAGCTAGATAGAGGTTCGCCCATCATCAATTAATCAGGACATTAAAGGAGGGGAAAATTACAGAAATGCCTGTGTGTTGGTATATGTATGAAAGTTCCCTGGAAGAAAACTTGAGAAACAAAATAGCAGCAGCCTATGGGGAGGGTCACTGCACAGCTGAAGGACAGAGTTGGGAGGGAGACTTTTTCCTGTAAACACTTTTTCACCTTTTGAATTTCGAATCCTGAGGATATATAACCTATTCCAAACACTAACTTTAAAAATGTCTCAAGCAAGCAGCTGTAGTCATTATGCCCTCAAAAAAACAGATGAACACAGTGTGAACTGCTTCCCCCTTTCCAATTTTTTCTTCACTTGGTGAAATCTTCCACCTCACTTTTCCCCCCACAATCCACCCTCCGCAAGCCAATTACTTTCATTTGTTTTCTGACAGTCAAAAGCAGCAATTAAGCTTTAAAAAAAATCAGCATCAATTAACAAACGCTTGCTCTGCCCATCCTGCTTCATGGATCACAGATGAGCTCATTGACCTACTGTATTTGAGTTGACACCTCTCTTTGCCATCTAATAGTTTGTTGAGAACAAAGGGGCAATTAGAAATCACTGGCTAAGTGGTTTAAAACTGTCCCATTTCGGTCAAGTTGTGAAGAGATGTTTTTGCCTGTTTTGTTTTGATGATCAAAACAGGAGAAAGGCAAAGCTCATTTACGAAGTCATTCGTGTCAAATGAATTTCTTTGAGAAGCTAGCATGTAAAATGCTCATCAGAAGACAGCACCCAGAACACCCTGGTGAAGAAAATTGAGGTCCATGAAGATGCTAGCTAAGAGGAGGGGGGAGCAGAGCAAGAATGGTCTTTCCCAGTCTTCATCCAAAATGAGGGCCAAGCATCTCCAATGAGGGCCAAGCGTCTCCGTCTAGCTCCAGGCACAAACCTAAGAACTAGCTGGAATAATTAGACAGGACACTAAGCTAATTAAAGACTTTTCACACGGGGAGGTGGCATGTGATGGATAAAACTGGTGCAGCCCCAGAGGACCAGACCTAGAACACGGCCCCAAGTCTTCCAAGTCTAGAACAGTCCAGAAAAATCTGGCAAAAACACAAGGGCTGGTGTTTGCATACTGGCTGGTAAGAAGCTCAAGTGTAAGGAGCTGGTTGTTTAAACTGTCTATACATGCTGTACTTGGGTGCTCAAGGACTTAAATTTGTTATGCCAAATGAGTCATTAATAAGCATTGAAATGTTTATAGTATTTAATCCAAGATAGAAATAACAGTATGAACTGAACTGCACTTCATCTTGCCACTCTGTCACCCACACCTAGAGACAGACCAGCCTCCAGCAGTGCCCCCACCACTTCCGTGGCCAAAGAAAGGAAATAAGCAAAGGCCTTTTCTGGTCTTTTCTTGCCAACTGGATAGTGCTCCATTAGGACAAATATCACAGGATTTTTGTTACTAGTATTTTTTCTTTGTATGGCTAAATATAAGGACAGTTGATCACAGAGTTCAGACCCATGAGCCAACTTTTGCCTTAAGTGTCCCCTAATGAAAACTACAGAACTGCCTGCAAGATATTTATCCATAAGATAATGATCAAGTTGAAAACCAAGTGCTCATGATCAACCAGATTGCTGGTGGACCTTTGCCAGCTGAAGGAATTTAAGTGAAGAAACGTGGAATGATATCAACCGTGTCTGTGAATTCAAGGGATCTGTTTGGCACTGCAGTGTTTTCTCCCATGATGTAGACTTTTTTTTTCTTCTTGAGACAGGGTCTCACTCTGTTGCCCAGGCTGGAGTGCAGTGGTACAATGTCGGCTCACTGTAGCCTCCTGCTCCCAGGTTCAAGTGATTCTCCTGCCCCAGCCTCCTGAGTAGCTGGGACTACAGGTATGTGCCACCATGCCTGGCTAATTTGTGTGTGTGTGTGTGTGTGTGTGTGTGTGTGTGTGTGTGTGTGTGTGTGTGTGTGTGTGTGTGAGAGAGAGAGCGAGAGAGAGAGAGAAAATAATGTGTCTGTGTGTGTGTGTGTGTGAGAGCGAGAGAGAGAGAGAGAAAATAAAGGGCCTCCCAAAGGAAATATCAACCAAAAACATTTAAAAAAAAAAAAAAAAAAGCCACGCTTTCCCTTTTCCTATCTTCCTTTGGAATTTCAACTGGGATCCTTGGGCTTCCAAGTGTTCTCCAAATTGGCTGGCTGGTCCAGGAACCCCTAGGGGACATGGATTCTGACCTTCAAGTTAGAAACTTACTAGGGAGGGGTGATTTAAAAAAGAAGTTTTGGAACTAGATAGTGGTGATGGTTGCAAAGCATTGTGAATATACCCAGTATAACTGAACTGTACACTTAAAAGTGCTGAAAATTGCAAATTGTTACATGTTTTAGCATAAAATTAATAATGTACCAAAACCCATTGAATTGCACACCTTAAATGGATAAATTGTATGGTATGTAAATTATATATCAATAAATCTGTTTAAAAAAACCTTACACCCTGGTGTGATGGCTCACGCCTAATCCCAATGCTTTGAGAGGCCAAGGCAGGTGGATCACTTGAGCCCAGGAGTTCGAGACCAGCCTGGGCAACATGGCGAAGCCCCATCTCTACAAAAAATACAAAAATTAGCAGGGCGTAGTGGCACGCACATGTAGTCCCAGCTACTTGGGTGGCTGAGGTGGGAGGATTGCTTGAGCCTAGGAGGTCGAGGCTGCAGTGAGCCTTGATTGCACCACTGCACTCCAGCCTGAGCGACAGAGTGAGACCCTGTTTCAAAAAATAAAAAAACAAAAAACTTACAAGGGAAAGAGACTGTAGCAAGAGCCTCATGAGGGGAAGCAAGAGCCTGACATTTTCTGAGCCCCTACAGAAATTGGGCAGGGCTGGTTCTTCCATATTGGAAGGCAGCTGGGTTCTGCCACTAGGGGACCATTGTCACTCTGCCTCTCTGAGGCTCAGTCTCATCATCTGATGTCATGGGCCATGACTGCCAAGGCTCCTTCCAGCACTTCAATGCCAGGAACCAATATGTGAGCAGCAGAGGACCCATCGCCTGTCCCCCCACATAAAAGCACATCCCAATACAAAGATAAAACATTACAGGGCCCAAACACTATCAAAGCAAGTTTAACAACTTCGTGCCCCAAAGCCCTTGCCTCTCCCCAGCTTAACGACCCACGTATCAACAGAAGAGAGGCAACAGTTGTGTTAAAACACTCTCCATTCAAAGAACAAAATGGTGAAAGTCCCAAAGAGTCCTGTTCTCTAGTGACTTGTAGGTTCGTGCATAAAACGAAGACTGTGGTTACATACAAAATCTTATGTTCCAGAAGGACTGATAATGAAGTAAGGAAATGGTACTCCAGCCATCTGTGTTAATAAGCCCCTGGGGTTCCCCCAGCGCAGGCTTCCTTAACCTCAGCATGACTGACATTTGGGGTCAGATAACTCTTTGTTGTGGTAGTGCGGGGTGCGGCTGGCCTGTGCATCGTAGGATGTTTAGCAGCACCCCTGACCTCCACCTAGTAGATGCCAGTAGAATGACTCTCCACTCCCCTGCCCCCCACCACCAGCTGTGACAACCAAAAGTGTCTCCAGATAGTGCTGTGTCCCCCTGGTGGGGAGAATTGCCCCAAGTTAAGAACCATTGCCAGAGAGAATTTTCTGTCTTAAAATGTGCCATGTAATACATGCAGCATCACCCTTCTCACCCATTACAGTGTGGGCCACCAGGAACTGTCAGCAAACAGACCTTGTCAACATGCTCTGCCCAGGGACTTAAGAATTGCACACGCACTCCTGGTGGTCCATAGTTGTGGAGAATTGCAAGTTGTAACCGTACTTGGGTGAAAGGGTTATATATTCATTCATTAACATATGGCACTTACTGTATGCCAGGCAACGTGCCAGGGCAATGGAGTTGAGCAGATCCAGTTGGAGATGGAGACTTAATACAAGAAGAAATGTTGTATCACTTTGCATTGCATGCCTGTATCAAAACATCTCATGTACAACACAAATATATACACCTGCTATGGACCCACAAAAATTAAAAATAAAAAAATTTTTAAACAAAGTATGGTACAGCACACCTTTGCAGCAGGCTCCCACAGATGCACAAGGGGTGTGGGAGACTGAACAATGACTTCCCAAAGATGGCCACATCCTAATCCCCAGAACCTGTGACTATGTCCCCTTCCATGGCAACAGGAACTTTGCAGGTGTGATTCACTAGGCATCTTGAGAAGGGGAGGGGGATCCTGGATTATCCAGGTGGGCCCAGTGTCAAACAATGGTCCTCATAAAAGGCAGGCAGGTGGCTTGGTGAAAGACAGGAGATGCGAGGACAGCAGCAGAGGTTGGAGGGCTGGGGTCACGAGTGAAGGAAGTACAGGCACTGCAGGCAGCCTCTAGAAGCCAGGCAAGGCAGGGAAATGAATTCCTCCAAAAAGAACACAACCCTGCTGACACCTTGATATCGACCCGGTAAAATCCATTTTGAACTTCCGACCTCCAGACCTATAAGATAACACATTTGTGCTGTTTCAAGCCACTAGGTTCACAGTGATTTGTTACTGCAGCAATAGGAAACTGATACAGGGAGTCTACAAGGCAGAGAAGAGAGTGATATCTGTTCCCCACGAAGGGAACTACGTGGGCAAAGTCTCAGAGATCTGAATGAGCTTAGAACGAGCGAAAGCATCGGGTGCCTGCCAAGCTTTACGAAGGCTTCACTAAGGCATTCAGGATCTAAAGCATTTGCAGAAGGGTAGACACATGGGGTCAATTCCAGAGCCATTTGGGGCTTGACTGTAGATCAGAAGGGGCAGGGAAAGGGGAAGGAACAACA
The DNA here is from genome assembly GCF_043159975.1 of Macaca nemestrina. Lineage (NCBI taxonomy): Eukaryota > Metazoa > Chordata > Mammalia > Primates > Cercopithecidae > Macaca > Macaca nemestrina. Next base: position 140,834,602 of record NC_092145.1, on the reverse strand, counting down.
GCAGCGTCCCTATGGAAGTGACAGGAAAAATGGTGATACCCTCAACGAAATGGGAAGTAAAAGAGGCAGGACAGGTATTAGCAAGGAGAAATGCTGAGCTTAGTTTGCAACATGCTCAGTCTGAGGCGTCTAAGACACACCTGGGTGAAGTTAGCTAGGAGAGGATACCAATGATAATCAGCTCAACCAATGTTAATCTTAGGCTTACCGTGTGCCATGCACAGGAACACGATGACCAAACTGACAAGGTTCCTGCCCTTGTGGTGCTTATAGTGGGTGGGTCCTGAGCTCAGAACAGAGACCAAGACTTGGGACAGATGTGGGCATCGTCAATAGGTGCCACCTGAATTGGCAAAGTGGCTGCAATCACTCAAGGACACACTAAACATAAGGGGACCAGGGATGACAGCATTCCACAGGTGGACAGGGGTGGAAGAAAAGGAGGGAAGAGTGTAGGAGAAATCAGGAAAAAACAGGGTGTTCTGGAAAACAAAGAGTTCCAGTCTTCAGTCTCAAGCTTCAATGAAGTCAAACATGGTGAGGCCTGAGACCATGTACTTCGTGATTGGAGAAGGATCATTCAGGATAACCTCAGCATGATCAGTTTCTAGAACACAATCAAGGCAGTGCCAGAGTCCTGGTAGGTGTGGGGCAGGCTATGTGAGGAAAGGGGAAGAGCGGGACAAGCTATCTCAAAAAAACAGCAGTGAAGAGGAGAGAAAGGTGAATGCAAGATGTAACTTTAAGACGGCTTTATTAATAAACTGTAGAAATCTAAATAGAACCAAAGATGGAATCTTCTTAAGGAGGGACAGGGCAGTTGACTATGAACACACGGTTATCCAAGAGAAACCAGGAAAAGTCAGGTCCACCACAGGGCAGTGTAGTGGTCAGAATAACTTTCCCTCCCCGCCCCCAGATGCCCACATCCTAAAGCACAGGATGTGTAAATGTTGGGTTACAAGGCAAAGGTGAGTTAAATTTACTGATCAGCTGACCTGGAGATGAGGCGATGAGCCTGGAATATCCAGGTGGACCCAATGTCATCACAGGAGTCCATACACGTGGAAGAGAGGGGCAGAAGAGTCAGTAACAATGATGTGATGGGAGAGAGAGCTGCCCAGCCATTGCTGGCTTTGGAGACAGGAAGAGGCCACAAGCCAAGGAATGCCAATTCTCGAAGCTGGAAAAGACGAGGAAAGGGATTCCCTCCTACAGCCTCCAGAAGGAATGCAGCTCTGCTGACTTCGTGATTGTCGCCCAGTGACGGATGATAAACTTGTGATGTCTCCAGGTACTAAGTTTGTGGTAGTTACAGCAGCAATCAGAAACGAATACAGGTACCAGGTATCGAAAATCATGAACAAATATTACACACTGGAATAATGCAAACAGTGTATCTTAAAGTCCCCTTTAAAGAGAATGGAGGGTAAAGGATTCTGGAAAGTGCCTGTGTGATACTCTGGTAAAAGTCCCAGAGACTAACACTGAGATCAGCTGGCTAGTGTCACTAATGCCTAGGTGTTGGAGGTCTGGGTTGGACCGGATTCATGGAAGAATCCACACTGTACTGTCTTAACACAAGAAGTTTGTTTTGAAGTAGGAGTATGTCATTCTCCTTCTCTAAGGTAATGTGTCACTTATAACAGTACTTCGTCTTATGATCAATGTGCCATGTGTACCCTAGTGAACCACAAGCTCTGGACGTCAGCTTTCTCAACTGTAAGGCAAGGAGGGGTTCTACACTGGACCATGATCAGAACCACCTGGAGGGCTCATGAAAATACAGATTGCTGGGCCACGCCCCCAGCATTCCTGATTCAGGAGGTCTGCTGGAATGAAGCCAGAGAATCTGTATCTCTATCGGGCTGCAGGGGAGGCTGTGCTACTGGCCTGGGGGCCACCCTCTGAGAAGCGCTGCATTAGAGGCTCTCCTTCTCTAACACTAAGGATTTGGGGTATTTTCCTGTTCTGCATCTTTCCCATTAGCACTGACTTCTTGGTTCTCAGCAGCTTGCTCTTGCTCTGTCACTCTCCATCCCTTAGTATAGCATTTCAGATGTCCATCGTGCTTAACATTGAACAACAGTCCAGGCTAGACCTGGTTGATATGAAGTAGTGACAGATATACCTAGAAAGCCATTTTCCTCCCCCACTGCCTCCTATTCCCTGCCCCTCCCCATCACATAGTTAACTCGGAGAAAGAGCAGTTCTTCTGGCTGGGAGCTGGCCGGGCACTCACAGCTGGGCCAGGGTGTCCTGTTGAACAGAAACAATTCCCTAGAAAACCAACATCAGACAAGGCCACTCTGTGAGCAGGATGGAATAAGATGAAAACAAGACCACACATTAATCATGTCTGAACACGGACAAAACATGCACCTTGTCCAAACCACAGATATGACCAAACATCCCCCAATCCTGGCTAATGCAAATGACTGCTGCTGCTTTACCAGCCATAGATGTGGCCTGCCTCCAATGTTCCCTGCTTCTAGAGAACATTTGTTAAAATACCCAATCACAAATTCCCCCGGTAGTGTCCAATCCAAAGTAATGCCCAGCTTCCTTAAACACTCCCACAAGCCACCTGACACAGGTGCAAGTCCTCTAAGTCATCCTTACTTGCACCGTCTTACTGAGATGCCCCGCAGTTCCCACGGTGTTCGTTCTCAGTCTCTGCCACAACAACCAGGTGTGGCTGGAGGGCAGCGATGATTCATACTCAACCAGATTTCTGCTCAAACATGATCTCCTCTAAGACACTGTCCTTAGCATTCTCCAGGTTAAGTCAGATTGGCCTCCTTCACGCATCTTTCATGCGCTCTACTGTGGCTTTTGGCTACATATTGCCATGAGAATTGCATTTAAGTCAGCCTCCATTAGACTGAGAAGCCCAAAGTGTCACGTCTCTGTTCTGCACCTGTTCTTAGCACAGTGCGTATGCAAAACAGATCAATAAACATTGGATGGATGGATGGATGAACAACTACTACTGTATGCAAAATACATTGAAAACAACTACAAACTCAAGAGTTGATGAGAGAATGTCAGTAACACCAAAAGAACTGAAGTAGTAAGAGAAGAAACCACCAAGGTCTGTGCAACCAGGGCCACAGCAAGCTTTTGCTCATGCCAAGATGGACAGAAGTAGGTAAAGGTTATGTACAATTAAGGTGGGAGCCTTTTCTTCCATTTCTAACTCAAGACATTTGTAGAGACCAACACATTATGTTCATTTTAGCTTTAGTTTAGCATACAGCAGTCTACCGCCAATGCAATAAATACATTGCCAAAGGCTATCCAAACTTTGTTGTTACTCTGGAATTAAACAGAAATTTGCTGGACTTGCAAACCCTTCACTACTCACAGATTTGGGTCACCATAATATTTGTGTAATTGTAATTATAAGAGGCTTTCTCTGTGTCTGGCACTGTAGGCATGCATCTCCTAGCAAGTTCAGAGGGCACATCGTGGGCTTTTATAAGAGGCCATGTTGCAACTAACCAGCTTCACTTCAGGGTTAGGGATTTGGTTCTTTTCTGTTATTTTTCAGAAAACAAACTATAAGATACAGTTTTACTATGTTATCCATTAACAGAAAACTCATTATCAGGCCAGGTAAGAATATAAGTATATCAGAATCAGGCACAGTGATGTGAGTCTCAGCTACTTGGGAAGATCTTGAGTCCAGGAGTTCGAATCCACCCTGGGCAACACAGCGAGACCCTCCCTCTTAAAAAAAAACAAAATTGCATCAAATTGATAAACTGAATAAATCTGAAAACCAGAGACTTGGGGGGAAGAGATGTGCCTCTGTGTGCACACACACAACCTCAGCCCATTAGATCACTCCATTGGAAGACATACAGAATGAACGGTTAAATAACTGCACTTCATTACAAATATACTGCTGGAGATGCTTTCAAAAGAGCAGGTGATCTTTAGCCACAAACTACTACAAGCACCTTAAATCCCATTATAAATATGAATTAAATTACATTTGTTTTGATATTATCACCTCTAAGTATTAACTCCTGAAATAAATGAAAATCGGTGCCCCCTCCCCCTGCAATAATGGTTACAGCAAAGATTAAAAGGACTAAAAGCTACAGGAGCACTCTATTTTTCGTAGGAAGTTCTGAAGAACGAAAACAGTTCAAATCTGAAAAATAGGTCTGATTCTTCTTAAATGAGACTCAGTCCCCTTCTCATTGAGATACAGAAAGTACAGTCTAGCCATGGCAGAAGACATTTGGATCTAACTTCTTTTTGTGCATAACCCTGTCGGTGACCCACCCAAAATGAAAGGTGATCAAAACAGAATTGTTGGTTACCTCGGAAGAAATTAATCCATTACTAAAGTGGCCTGTAAGGTTTAAAGTATATACTTCTGCCAATGAACTAAATCATCTTATGGGCCAGAGCAAAACAAGAGTGAGTTAAGTGTTCTGTCCCCAGCAGAGTAGGAGGATTTCATGCCCCTCATTCATTCATTCAACAAATATTCAGGTCCGGCTCTGTGCCAGACACCAAAAGTGCTGAGCAAACTATGCAACATTGTGCTGTCCCTATGGTCACAGAGCTTACAGTAGAGGAGATAGCTGTTACGCACAAATATGGAATATTGTTACGAAAAAAAGATGCTGTATGAGAAAATGGAACAGGAACCAATTTAGACTGGAGGTGGGAGAGAAGGGCACTGTGAAAAAAGTGACATTTAAGCCAAGAGGACAATAGATCACCACTACTTTAGAAAAGGAAAACCTTTTTTGGCAAATGACCACAAATGGGATTTTAACTTTGCCTGTCACCAACGGACTGGTTTAAACCTTCTCTTTTCCAATCCTTCAGGCTTTCTGAACATCCTGACTAGTGTACTGGAATCCTATTACCTGAACACAGAAAGGTCTCACTGTATTATGATTTATTATTATCTGCAGCCTTCCTATGCCTGGCCTAGGAACATCCAAAAATAATCTGCCAGAGGCTGAAAAACAGAGGCTGGCTGTCAGCAAGAACATTACCTGGGTAGACCAAACATTTAATAGCCCAAGTAATCATAAGTCCCTTGCCAATAAAGTGGCAGCTTCTCTGGGCAGCAAGGTGGTTCCAATGCCCCGGGGTCTATATCAAATGGGACCCAGGGGGTCAAGAGGTTAGTTGGCTACTTCGAACTGATGTTTACTCAGTAAATCAAAGACCAGATCACCATTTCCAGGTCCCAGACCCTGAAGACTTAAAGGATGGTATGGGAAGTGGCCTTTTAGCATCACGGAGCAGACAGCTCGCCAGGCTGGAGGAAGGCAGCAGCGAAAGGGTCGGGCCCGGAGGAAGGGGGCGCAAAAAGAGGAGCGTCAGGTGCTCTGGACCCCGGGACTGCAAGCCAGGCCAGGCACTGGGGCGTTTCCTGCCCCACCCCCCAACCCCTGTCAACCCCCAGCAAAGGCAACCCAGCCCCATCCAAGACCCCGAGGTTCTAGCTTTCCCCAAGGCAGGACCAGAAAGGCACCAGCAGCCCCGCGCAGGGCCGGAGCCCACCAAGTCCGGGTGCCTGTGTCCGCAGCGCAGAGGAGGGCGCGCTCGGGTGCAAAAATGGCCAAGACAAAACTCTCCCCGCCCACCCGAAAAGCCAACCACACCCCCTGCATCCCTCAGCCCGAGCCGTCCGGGGCCAGCCCCCGTTATCGTCTGCCCAGGCCCCCGCGGGTTCCCGTCGGCGCCGCGCGCGGGCTCGGCGGGCACACCGGCGCAAGTGGGAGTGAATGGGGGCGCGCGAAGCAGGCGAGGGCGCCCACTGCTGTGTCCCCCGTCCGGACCCTGCCCCCGGGGCGCCCTCCCCGGCTCCGCGGTTCTGGGACTGGCGCGCCGCCCTCAAGGCTGAAGTGGACGCCCGGACGCGGGCGGCCCTCACTCACCCATTGGCGTCGAGCCGGGCCGGGCCGCCGAGGCAGCGTGAAAGTTGGCGGAGGCGGGCGTGGGGTTCGGGGCGCCGGGATCGGGGCGCTAGGATCCAGGCGCGGGGGTCCGGACGCGGCGGCTGCTGGGCCGGCTTCTTCCTCAGTGACTGCGGTGGCGGCTCAGCGCCGCCCGCTGCTGCCTCTGCTGCTGCTGCCCCGGGGCGACTCCTGCTGCTGCTGTTGCATCGCGGCCCAATGCGCCCGGCTGCGCCGGGTTTCCTGCTCCCCGCGAGTGGAAATTGCGAAAAAAAAAAAAAAAAAAAAAAAAAGCGCCGCCCAGCCCAGCGCCCGGCAGCCGCGGCCGCGCCGCCCGCTCTCCCCTCCTCCTCAGCGCTGCCGCGAGGCTCCTGCAGCTCCGCCTGCCGGGGACGCGCGGCCGCCGGGCGGGGGCGGGGCCGGAGAGGGGCGGGGCCCGGGCCGCGTCGGGGCAGGCGCCGGGGGCGTCCCTGCGGCTGAGGCGCTGGGGCGCCCTCCTCACCGCCCTCGCCAGAGGGACCCCGCTCCGCGCGGCTGCCGCCCACCCGCGGCGGCTGGGCTGACGCCCCGGGAAGTGCCGCGAGACTCCTCGAGACCGGAGGAGAGGGGCTCCGTGGGGGAGGGGCGTGGGAGTGCAGGGGCACGTGGAGAAGGAGGAGAAGGGGGCTGAGCGGGAGGGGGCGACAAGAGGTGGAAGACGGGCTGGGGATGGAGACCAGGGCAGGCCCGGGGCCAAACGCCTGCCCAGGGTGATGGCAGGTGACCCTGGGGCATCGAGGCAATCCGGAATGAGACTTCCCGGGGGGGGGGTGTTGTGGGGGGAAGGAAAAGGGTCCCTTCGGTGGGGCGTGGGAACGCAGGCAGGCCAGGTGCGAGTTCCGCACAGAGGAGGCGGTGGCACCGACGTGGGGAAAAACGAGCGAAGGACGCAGCGGGGCCGAGGGGACGCATCGCCTCGCAGGGACCCGCCTAAGCCCCGCCCCAGTGCCTGGGCCAGGTGGGGTTCGGGTGTTCAGGAATGTTCCCGAGGTCTGATGTTCCCAGGAATCCGCTGAGATGAGGTCTGGCTCCCTCCCCAGCAGGCATCATTGTGCCTTACTGACTCCCAGACCTGAATGGCCGACCCTTGAGTGGGCGCTAAAATGGAAACAGGGAATCCGTGGGCATTCGTGGGCAATTCAGAAGCTCCGTTTTGGGTCCATTCACCACCACACCTTTCGCCATAGATACTCTGCCTGCCACCACATTCCTCTACCGGCCCGTTATTTCCTTTTCCCTTTCCACCATCTGGTGGTAGGAAACGATAGTGAACTACATGGGAGACATTTAGGCAAAGAGCAAGTAAGACAATAGAGAAATTAGATCAGTGGCCCTGGAAATGGAGGGGGCTGAAGGCTAGTGGACTCAAAAGGGACAAATGAAAGCCGACCCCCTACCCAAGAGAGGGGCTATCTCCATACCTCACCTATGTTGGTGGGGCAACTCTTGTAAATTGGTTACCATCCTGGGATTTCTGTAGAAAATTGTTCTTGTAACTGTTTCATGAGTTTTTCAAAAAACCTCAAAGTCAGGGTCTTACAAACAAGAAATCAGTAGCATCATCTTTCTAAACACCGTTCATGTGTGCCAAACCGATCGAAATAGGAGGCTAATCAAGGGACAAGAGGCCCATCCACACAGAGGCTGCAGTTGAAGTCCTAGTGTCGTCAACATCAGACTCCTAAAGAAGGGATCAGAGAACATGGAGATTAAGAATGCGAAGTCCGGGCGCGGTGGCTCACGCCTGTAATCCCAGCATTCTGAGAGGCTGAGGCGGGCGGATCGCGAGGTCAGGAGATCGAGACTATCCTGGCTAACATGGTGAAACCCCGTCTCTACTTAAAAATACAAAAAATTAGCCAGGTGTGGTGGCGGGCACCTGTAGTCCCAGCTACTCGGGAGGCTGAGGCAGGAGAATGGCGTAAACCCGGGAGGTGGAGCTTGCAGTGAGCCGAGATCACCCCACTGCACTCCAGCCTGGGCAACAGAGCGAGACTCCGTCTCAAGAAAAGAAAAGAATGTGAAGTGGGCCAGGCAAGGTGGCTCACGCCTGTAATCTCAGCTCTTTGAGAGGCCGAGGCGAGCGGATCACCTGAGGTCAGGAGTTCGAGACCAAGCTGACCAACATGGTGAGCCCCTCTCTCTATGAAAAATACAAAAATTAGCCAGGCGTGGTGGCACACACCTCAGTCCCAACTCCTTGGGAGGCTGAGGCACAAGAATTCGTTTGAACCTGGGAGGTGGAGGTGGCAGTGAGCCTAGATGGCGCCACTACACTCCAGCCTGGACACAGAGCGAAACTCCGTCTCAAAAAAAAAAAAAAAGAATGTGAAATCTTGAAGGCAGGGATGATGAATACTCAAATATTCCTGCTCCAGGCACCCTGGTGCCTCACTCATTACATGTCTTGTTATAATCAGGGCAATCAGGCCTTCTGATACCATCTTAGAGTTGACAAACACTGAAACTCACAGAGTCTGGATAAACCCTCTGCTACTGGGGCTTTTTTTTCCCCAACGGCAGAAGAACTAGTATGAGTGTCTGCTCAATTCCAGAGGTGGTTCTCTTTGCTAAGGCCAGTATCAGTGGGTCATCCTAGCCCTCTCTCAAAGAACCTCAGACCCCTGAAAGTGATGGAGTACATTTCGACATGGAAACAGTTGTGCCGGCCCTGTAGTGGTTCTTGGCTGGCTGCCCAGTGCATTCTCACAGTGATGAGTCAAAAGTCTTTGAACATTGTTAATGATACCTTCCCATAGCTAAACTTACCCAGGCATCACAGAGGCCTAAGCCAGCAGTTGGGGTGCTGAACTCTGTCGGCTCAAAGAAAAAGAAAAAATCAGCAGTTTGTCTTATGTCCTGCTTGGTCTCTCTGTCCTATGTGGAGAAGACAGTCTTCTCATTGAATTTTATTTCCAACTTCACACAGGTGAAGACAGATCACTTGAAATTTGGGAAGTTTGTTTTGTTTTGTTGTCTCTCTCTCTCTCTCTCTCTCTCTCTCTCTCTCTCTCTCTCTCTCTCTTTTCTGAGACAGGGTCTCACTGTCACCCAGGCTGGAGGGTAGTGGTGTGATCATGGCTCACTGCAGCCTCAACCTCCTGGGCTCAAGTGATCCTCCCACCTCAGCCTCCCAAATAGCTGGGACTACAGGCATGTGCCATCTCATCTAGCTAATTTTTGTAGTTTTTGTAGAGATGAGGTCTCACTATGTTGCCCAAGCTGGTCTCGAACTCCTGGGCTCAACTGATCCTCCCCCGCCTCAGCCTCCCAAAGTGCTAGGATTACAGGCTGAGCCACTGCACCTGACTCGCTTGAAGTTTTGAGTCTTGTTTATTCTCTGGTCTGTTTCAAGGCATACCTTTTCCTTCTTGGACAGGAATGCGGTGTCGCTCCTCCTTGATCTGCTTCCTGCGTGGTCAAATTTGCGTTACCACAAAAGAAAGACTGATGGCAACACATTTTAGAAAATCCCTGAACTGTACCCTAATTTTATTTTTTCGTTTGTTTGTTTGTTTTTGAGATGGACTTTCACTCTTGTTGCCCAGGCTGGAGTGCAATGGCGGGATCTTGGCTCACTGCAACCTCCACCTCCTGGGTTTAAGCGATTCTCCCGCCTCAGCCTCCTGAGTTTCTGGGATTACAGGCATGCGCTATCACGCCCGGCTAATTTTGTATTTTTAGTAGAGATGGGGTTTCAACTTTGTTGGCCAGGCTGGTCTTGAACTCCTGACCTCAGGTGATCCACCCGCCTTGGCCTCCCAAAGTGCTGGGATTACAGACTTGAGCCATCGCACCGGGCCATGTGCCCTAATTTTAATGCCTTAACTAAACAAAGTTGTGGTGATTCTATCTGAAACACTATAGTTTATTTTTCATTTTAAGTTTCTCTGACTTATGAAAATGAACATTCCATTTTTTCACTTATTGCTTAGTTCTTCTGAATTGTTCCTATTGTCCTTTCATTTTTCCTTGGAGAAACTTTTGCTGACCAGCACAAGGGAAGTTAATATCAAGATTCAGATCCAGCTGCTGACATGAATAGATGCATAATTTCTCATCCTGCCTCCCTCTTACAAGAATATCTTTTAACACAATGGTTAATGCAATATTTCAAATGATGTAAATTCATCTCATGAATATTTCTAGAGAAATAAGATTTTATTTAATACCACATCTTTGTCCCACTGAACTCCCATTTCCACCAGAGGAGATTATGCATTTTGGAAATAGAAAGTATTGGAGCTGTTACACTTAAAATGATATCATATGACTTAAAAGGCACTGCTATGTTGCTCAGTAGTAGTAACAAATTTTTGGATAAAAACTGAAGGTGTGGCCAGGCATGGTGGCTCATGCCTGTAATCTCAGCACTTTGGGAGGCTGAGGTGGGTAGATCGCTTGAGCCCAGGAGTTTCAGACCAGCCTGGACAACATAGTGAGATCCTGTCTCTACAAAAAATACAAAAATTAGTCGGATGAGGTGGCACATACCTGTAGTCCCAGCTACTCAGAAGGTTGAAATGGGAGGATCACTTGAGCCCAGGAGGTTGAGGCTGCAGTGAGCCGTGACTACACTACTGCATTCCAGCCTGGGTGACAGAGCAAGACCCTGTCTCAAAAAAAATAAAAATAAAAATAAAAAATTGAAGGTGGGTGAGCTTCTGCCTTTCATACTTCCTATCTCTGAGTACTGGGACTTAACATCTGTAATTTTCATATAATGAACAATGCTTTGATAACCTTTAATATCATCTTTATATTAATATAAATTACATGCTGAGTGCTATACAAAAGACAGTCATTGTATAGTGCTTCTAATGAGCTTTATGGGGAAATGTAAAAATCTCACAGTGCCAGAAAGTAAAGATGTGCTGAACAAAGGTGACAGGGCACAGCAGAAGGGCACAGGAGCCAGCCCCAAAGGGTTCCCAAAGGCCAAAGCTGGAGCAATTCAAGCGACAAAATAATTAATAATTGTATTTGAAGAAAATTAATATCTTTGAGTCTATAGAAATACAACTAAATAACTGACTAGGGGAAAATATCAAGGAGAAGGGACAAGTCTTCCTTACAGAGGAATTCCAATTAAAGTGTAAGAGAAATGAGAGAAAGGGAAAAGCATCATTAGAACATCACAGTGACTGCTAATATAGGCATGATCCAACTACCATTCACAAATGAGTGGGTGAAAATTTAAGGAGAAACAGGATATTTGCATAGCCTCAAAGTATTTTCCCTGAAATAAATATGTCTTAATATATATATATATTTTTTTTTGAGACGGAGTCTCGCTCTGTCGCCCAGCCCAGGCTGGAGTGCAGTGGCGCGATCTCGGCTCACTGCAAGCTCCGCCTCCCGGGTTCACGCCATTCTCCTGCCTCAGCCTCCCGAGTAGCTGGGACTACTAGGCGCCCACAACCGCGCCCGGCTAATTTTTTGTATTTTTAGTAGAGACGGGGTTTCACCGTGGTCTCGATCTCCTGACCTTGTGATCCGCCCGCCTCGGCCTCCCAAAGTGCTGGGATTACAGGCGTGAGCCACCGCACCCGGCCTGTCTTAATATTTAAAATGGGGAAAAGAGTAACTTTACTTGGAGAACTCTGGCAAACAGCACTTTTTTTTTTTCTTTCTATTATACTTTAAATTTTGGGATATATGTGCAGAATGTGCAGGTTTGTTACATAGGTATACATGTGCCATGGTGGTTTGCTGCACCCATCAACCTGTCATCTATATTAGGTATTTCTCCTAATGCTATCCTTCCCCTAGCCCCCCACCACCCAACAGGCCCTGGTGTGTGATGTTCCCCTCCCTGTGTCCATGTGTTCTCATTGTTCAGCTCCCACTTATGAGTGAGAACATGCGATGTTTGGTTTTCTGTTTCTGTGTTAGTTTGCTGAGAATGATGTTTTCCAGCTTCATCCACGTCCCTGCAAAGGACATGAACTCATCCTTTTTTATGGATGCATAGTATTCCATGGTATATATGTGCCGCATTTTCTTTATCCAGTCTATCTTTGATGGACATGTGGGTTGGTTCCAAGTCTTTGCTATTGTGAATAGTGCTTCTTTTGAGAAGTGTCTGTTCACTTTAAGCAGGCAGTCATGGCTCTATCCTGATGGCTTGTTTTTTCTTTTTTTAGACAGAGTCTCACTCTGTCACCCAAGCTGGAACAAAATGATGCGATCTCTGCTCACTGTGACCTCTGCCTCCTGAGCTCAAGCTCAAGAGATTCATGTACCTCAGGTGTGCACCACCATGCCTAGCTAATTTTTGTATTTTTAATAGAGATGGGGTTTTGCCATGTTGACTAGGCTGGTCTCGAACCCCTAGCTGAAGTGATCTGCTTGCCTCAGCCTCCCAAAGTGCTGGGATTACAGGTGTGAGCCACCTCGCTGGGCGTGATGGTTTTGAGGCAGACTTTTCCATTCCTCCTTTGCTTCGTGTACACCGGGTTAAAGGTAACTGATGTCTAGATCAAAAGTCACAAAAATATTAATAACAAATGTCTTGCTCTATTATGTTTACCTGACTTGATAGCCTCTCTTAGAATGACCCACTCCCTTCCCTCTTTTTCTTTTTCAGTAAATCTTTTTCAACAAATCTAACAGGACTGGGTTTAGATCACTTATGAAACAGCTAAACCATGACCTTCTTTACAAGGTTTGTGGGAAAGCCTTGCTTTGTAAACAAAGGAAAACACAAAGGAAGCAACTAGAAGGTGAGACGTGCATGTCCACAATGCTACAAAAATAGGGTGTCCTCGTTTAAAAATCCAAAGAATGCCTGAGTAATCAACTCCCAAGCTGACCAGTCACACGAGCTTGTATCTAAAGTGCGCAAAAAGAGCCCTGGTGCACAGGCGAACTTGCCAAGAACATTTTTCCATCCTTTTCCACAGCACTGCTTTGTCTAAGAAAATAGTAAATTGGGAGAACGGTCCTAGGAGATTAACAAAAAAACATGGTTTCTGCTGTTTTCTACACAGCCTGCTGGTTTCCTCCCCCACCAAAATCACAAGGGGTCATGTGTAAGGAATTGCATTTTCACAATTATAAGACAAATCAAATGATAATCAAAAAAGTTCCCAAAGCGCCAGACATTAAGATCATATGTGTGAAATATGTATTGTAATAAATGTTAACATTAAGCCAGGCATGGTGGCTCACGCCTAGAATCTCAGCACTTTGGGAGGCCTAGCCGGGCAGATCACTTGAGGTCAGTAGTTCACAACCCACCTGGCCAACATGTGAAACCCTGTCTCTACTAAAAATACAAAAATTAGCCAGGTGTGGTGGTGCGCACATGTAATTCCAGCTGCTCAGGAGGCTGAGGCAGAAGAATCGTTTGAATCCAGGAGGTGGAGGTTGCAGTGAGCCGAGATTGTGCCACTGCACTCTAGCCTGGGCAACAGAGCAAGACTCCGTCTAAATAAATAAATAAATAAACGTTAACACTAAATAGAACCATGGCGTTTAACATAGGAATAAACTGTAGCAACAGGCCAATTTTTAAAAATGAAAATTCATAAATTACCATGGGAGGCTTTTGATCTCATTGGTAATGAAAATTTAAAAGTAGGAATTGACTTGCAAACATAGTTTCTCTTTTTGTCCCTGAACCTTCAGGAGAAGCTACGCTGAGGGGCTCCTTCACAGGCTGGGTTCCTTTGGAGCTCAGCCTCCAGGCTGCACAGACATTGGCCTGCGTTCCTGACAGAGGGAAGAACAAGTGAGGATGTGCAGAGTCTGCGGAACAGATGGCATTTTCAAGGGGTCTCCTGTGGAAGGGGCAGGAGTGTAGTGAAATGTGTGATTCTAAATGGTTTCTATGCCAGGGCCAGATCAAACAAGACCCTGCAGGCAATGGGTAGGAGCACAGGTTTCCTTTTTCTTTTCTTTTTTTTTCTTTTTTCTTTTTTTTGAGACAGTCTCGCTCTGTTGCCCAGGCTGGAGTGAAGTGGCACAATCTCGGTTCCCTGCAACCTCTGCCTCCTGGGTTGAAGCAATTATCCTCCCTCAACCTCCCGAGTAGCTGGGATTACAGGTGTGCACTACCACACGTGGCTAATTTTTGTATTTTTAGTAGAGACGGGGTTTCACCATGTTGGCCAGGTTGGTCTCAAACTCCTGGCCTCAAGTGATTCACACACCTCGGCCTCCCAAATGCTGGGATTACCAGTATGAGCCACCGTGCCTGGCCTGGAGCACAGATTCCTAAGCAGGCTGTTTTTAGGGAGGTAACTGGTGAGCTCTGCGGAAAAAGGACTAGAGGAAGAGCTTGCAGGTGGGAGGCCAGGAACAGGCCAGAGGTGGTAAAGGCAAGAAATATGATAGCATTGATACTGACAAAGAGGAGAGGTTACATTCTAGAGCCATTTTTGAAATACATTTGACAGGCTCTGATGAGGCAGTGGATTTGGGAAGAGGATAGGGAGCAAAGATGGAGGATTCAATGGAAATATTTTGTTAGTTGGCTTGGAAGCTGGATAGTGGAGTTTCAACTAAGTGGAGAAATCAACTAAGTGGAGAAGGAAGTTTTTGTTGGGGAAGGGATGTGGAGGAGATAATGAATTCACATTTGAATGTTATTAAGAGCAAATACAGTCAGGCTCCGTAGCTCACGCCTATAATCGCAACACTTTGGGAGGGCAAGGTGGGTGGATCACTTGAGTCCAGGAGTTCAAGATCAGCCTGGCAACACAGCGAAACCCTATCTCTACAAAAACAAAAACAAAAAAATGCAAAAATTAGCCAGGCATGGTGGCACGTGCCTATAGTCCCAGCTTACATGGGAGGCTGAGGTGGGAGGATCACTTGAGCCTGGGAGGTTGAGGCTGCAGTGAGCCAAGATTGCACCACTGCACTCCAGCCTGGGTGACCGATCAAGACTCTGTCTCAAAAAAAAAAAAAAAAAGTGAATACGAAAGGGAATGAAGTACTGATTTATGCCACAACATGGTTGACCCTTGAAAATATGATGCTAGGTGACAGAAGCCAGTTGTCAAAAGCCACCTATTATATGGTTCCATGTATATGAGATGTCCGGAACAGGCAAATCCATAGAGACAAGGTAGGCTAGTGGTTGTCAGGGGCTGGGGGAATTGAGGAGTGACAGCTAATGGGTACAGGGTTTCATTTTGGGGTGACAAAACATTCTAAAATTGATTGTGTTGATGGTTGCACAACTCTGTGAATATACTAAAAACTGTTGAATTATACATTTTAAAATGGGTGAATTGCCAGGCACAGTGGCTCACGCCTATAATTCTAGCACTTTGGAAGGCCGAGACGGGTGGACTGCCTGAGGTCAGGAGTTTGAGACCAGTCTGGCCAACATGGTGAAACCCTGTCTCTACTAAAAATACAAAAATTAGCTGGGAATGGTGGTGTGTGCCTGTAGTCCCAGCTACTTGGGAGGCTGAAACAGAAGAATCGCTTGAATCCAGGAGGCAGAGGTTGCAGTGAGCCGAGATCGCACCATTGCACTCCAGCCTGGCGACAGAGCAAGACCGTCTCAAAAAAAAAAAAAAAAAAAAAAAAAAGTGAATTGTATGATATGCAAATTATATCTCAATAAAAGCTGTTAAAGATTTTAAAAGAGTGATCATGATTACAGCATTTCAGTATGGGAAGATGCAGAGGTTCTGGAGATGGATGGTGGTGATGGTCGCACAACAATGTGAATATATTTAATGCCACTGAACTGTACATTAATACATGGTTAAAATGGGAGATGTTGTTATGTATATTTTAGCACCAAAAGAGAATGAATACATATGTGATTGGTGGGTTATATGGGGCTGGGTGGGGACGATATTCCCTGTGTTTTAACTCCTCCAATAATACCCCCACACTGCTTCCCAAACAGGAAATCAGAATTACAATAACCACCACCCCATCACCTCGGGGTTCAGAGAAACCAGGACCAGTGGCCTGAGTTGACGGTGAAACGCCACAGCCATCCCCTAGACTGTGAAGGCCTCAAAGCAGACAGCCAACCTCAGATGCATCCTCAAGCCCCAGAGGCCATGGGACTTAATTGAGAAGTCTCTGAACCAGGCGGTCACTTAATAAGAGATGGTACAACCCTTTTCTAGCACGACTTCTTATTAAATAGAGTCAGTCAAATCAAGTTCCTTTTCTCAAAAATAATTACAGACCAGCCAGAGGCAAAAGTGGGAAGTAAGTCAAGTTCATCTTCTTTGTTTTGCTTGCCAGCCCTGGGTTAAGGATTCTATTCCCCAGCTGAAGTTTTCTTTTCTGGACCACAGAAGTTCTCAAAGTGTGGTTCCCAGACCAGTGGCAGCAGCATGTGGGAACTTGTTAGAGATGCACGCTGGGGACCCCACCCGGGGTCAGGATCTCTGGGGCTGGGACCCAGTAACCTGTGTTTTGATCAGCAGCTCAGGTGTGAGAATCCCCACTGTACCTCAGCTCCTCAGAGCCAAGGCAAAAGCTCTGCCATCTGATGAACTGCTCGGTCCTTGGCAATGAAAATGGGCTCAAGGGAGCTACCAGTGACGCACAGCCCTGAGCTAGTAAAACTGACTTGATGTTTTGCGAAATATATTCGTATCATTATCATTACAAAAGTAATCTCTTCTCAGTAGTTTTAAAAATAAAACAGGCCAGGCACAGTGGCTCATGCCTATAATCCCAGCACTTTGGTAGGCTGAGGCAGGAGGATTGCTTAAGCCTAGGAGTTTAAGACCAGCCAGGACAACATAGTGAGATCCTATCTCTACAAAAATAAAATAATAAAAAATCAGCCAAGCATGGTGGCACACACCTGCAGTCCCAGCTACTCGGGAGGCTGAGGTGGGAGGATTGCTTGCGCCTAGGAGGTCGAGGCTGCAGTGAACCATGATCACATCACTGTCCTCCAGCTTGAGTGACAGAACAAGACCCTGTCCCAAAAATAAAATAAAATAAAACATTAAAGATACAGTGTATAAGGTGAAAATCTTCCATCATCTCACAATTACCAATTGCTGCAGAGATAATTGATAACCACTGTTACCTCTTGAAGGAATATTCTTCCAGACATTTTTTAAAGTGTGTAGTGATACTAAGATATATGATGATTTCCACCTATTATCACTGTAATTTTTTGGAGCTAGTAACTCCTCTTTAGTGCTCTAATGATGGAAATTGAGAACCTTGAAGATGGGGTACTATTTTCCCTGGAGGACTCTCAAATCACCTTTTTCTTTTTTCCTAAATTTGAATGCATTTCATAACCTTCTTCTGGGAAGAAATTAGAATTCCTGATAAAAATGCTAAAGCAATTCTCTGATACTCTTTAATGAGATTAAGCCCTTGTCAGGGAGACTGCTCCCTCTACCCCCCGCCCCCCTCTCAGCTGACCTAAGGTCAGAAATCTAGTGATGTTTAGCCAGACATTCTTTCACCTTGTGTCCAGTCTGACAATGATCATCTGACCATTCATTTCCCAGAAAATGTCCCAACCAAGAGGGAATAAGAGGGAATCTTGGGGCTGGGTGCGGTGGCTCATGCCTGTAACCTCAGCACTTTGGGAGGCCAAGGCAGGTGGATCCCCTGAGGTCAGGGGTTCAAGACCAACCTGGCCAACACGGCGAATCCCTGTCTCTACCAAAAATACAAAAACTAAAAATACAAAAACTTAGCCGGGCGAGGTGGCAGGCGCCTGTAGTCCCAGCTACTCGGGAGGCTGAGGCAGGAGAATGGCGTGAACCCGGGAGGCGGAGCTTGCAGTGAGCTGAGATCCGGCCACTGCACTCCAGCCTGGGTGACAGAGCGAGACTCCGTCTCAAAAAAAAAAAAAAAACTAGCCAGGCATGGTGGTGGGCACCTGTAATCCCAGCTATTTGGGAGGCTGAGGCAGGAGAATTGCTTGAACCTGGGAGGCAGAGGTTGCAGTGAGCTGAGACTGTGCCACTGCACTCCAGCCTGGGCGATAGAGACTCTGTCTCAAGAAAAGAAAAAAAAAAAAAAAAGAGGGAATCTTGAAACAAAACTTTGACTTTGACATGTGTTCATAATTAAATTTTCTGAAAAGTTTTATGTATGCCTCAGTCTTTCATAACTGTAAACAACACACACACAAACTATCAGATATGGACTAGACCTTTTCTCAGTGCCTGAATAAAGGAATAAAAAGGTTTGACCTGCCATAAAATAGTGTTATGGGTCTTTTGAAAGTCTCTCTGGGCAAAAAGGATGATCTTAAGATAATAATCGCTACCATTTATGGAGGAGGGGGCTGCGATACTCTGATCTGCTTTTAAATTCTCACAACAGTGTCAGTTATATGTTAGTATTAACACTGTACAAGGGAGGGAACTCAAGTTCAGAGAGGCTAAATGTCATGCCCAATCAATGCTCTTTAGCAGGAAAGAGTAGTCCTGGGAATGTAAAGTCAGCTGTGTCTGATTCCATTAGAAATGATGACATCGGCCGGGCGCGGTGGCTCAAGCCTGTAATCCCAGCACTTTGGGAGGCCGAGACGGGCGGATCACGAGGTCAGGAGATCGAGACCATCCTGGCTAACACGGTGAAACCCCGTCTCTACTAAAAAATACAAAAAACTAGCCGGGCGAGGTGGCGGGCGCCTGTAGTCCCAGCTACTCGGGAGGCTGAGGCAGGAGAATGGCGTAAACCCGGGAGGCGGAGCTTGCAGTGAGCCGAGATCGCGCCACTGCACTCCAGCCTGGGTGACAGAGCCAGACTCCGTCTCAAAAAAAAAAAAAAAAAAAAAAAAAAAAAAGAAATGATGACATCGTCTGAAATTGGACAAAACAGCTCATTTGTTTTCATGGTTTAGAACTCCTATTCAATGGTCTTTTTTTTTTTTTTTTTTTTTTTTTTGAGACGGAGTCTGGCTCTGTCGCCCAGGCTGGAGTGCAGTGGTGCGATCTCGGCTCACTGCAAGCTCCGCCTCCCGGGTTCACACCTCCTGAGTAGCTGGCGCTACAGGCGCCCGCCACCACACCCGGCTAATTTTTTTTTTGTACTTTTAGTAGAGATGGGGTTTCACGGTGTGAGCCAGGATGGTCTCGATCTCCTGACCTCGTGATCCGCCCACCTCGGCCTCCCAAAGTGCTGGGATTACAGGCATGAGCCACCGCGCCCGGCCAGTCAATGGTCTTAATAAAAAATGTCAGTGGATCTTCGTGTTTTGCTTGGTATGAAATCTGGATACATATAAAACGCTCATGGTATAACACTAAGTGATAAAACGGACTACACACTTATACATCTCCAATTGCTTTTTTTTTTTTTTTTTTTTTTTGAGACAGGGTCTCACTCTGTTACCTGGACTGGAGTACAGTGGTGCGATCTCGGCTCACTGCAACCTCCGCCTCCCGGGTTTAAGCGATTCTACCGCCTCAGCTTGCCGAGTAGCTGGGATTACATGCGCCCGCCACTACCGCCTGACTGATTTTTGTGTTTTTAGTGGAGACGGGGTTTCAGCATGTTGGCCAGGTTGTCTTGAACTCCTGACCTCAAATGATCCACCTGCCTTAGCCTCCCAAAGTGCTGGGATTACAGGCATGAGCCACTGTGCCTGCCTCCCAGTTGCCTTTTTTTTTTTTTTTTTTTTTTTGAGACGAAGTCTCACTGTCTCCCAGGCTGGACTGCAGTGGCACAATCTCGGCTCACTGCAACCTCCTCCTCCCAGGTTCACACCATTCTCCTGCCTCAGCTCCCCCAGTAGCTGGGACTACAGGTGCCTGCCACCAGGCCTGGCTATTTATTTTTTTTTTTTTTCGTATTTTTAGTAGAGACGGGGTTTTATAGTGTTACCCAGGATGGTCTCGATCTCCTGACCTCATAATCCACCCCCCTCGGCCTCCCAAAGTGCTGGGATTACAGGTGTGAGCCACCGCGCCTGGCTCCCAGTTGCCTTTTAACTTAAAAAATACATTAAAAGCTTTGCAAGCAAATATTCCAAAAGGTTAAAAGGTCATCCTAAAGCCATGCGACTGTTGTTGATCCATTTTCCTTCTATTTTCTGAGCCAGCAGAGCATGGCTATGAGGTGTCTATGCCACCGGCCTGGGCATGATGAGTTTAGGCTTCACCTAGTACTAGCTGCTGTGTAACCTTGGGAGGTTTCTTTGTTATTGTCGTTGCTGTTATTGAGATAGGGCCTCACTCTGTCACCCAGGCTGGAGTGCAGTGGTGCAATCATGGCTCACTGCAGCCTCCACCTCCCGGGCTTAAGCAATCTTCCCACTTCAGCCTCCCAAGTAGCTGGGACTACAGGCACCCGCTGCCATGCCTGGCTAATTTTCATATTTCTTTGTAGAGACGGAGATCTTACCATGTTGCCCAGGCTGGTCTTGAACTCCTAGGCTCAAGCTATCCTCCTACCTGGGCCTCCCAAAGTGTTGGGATTACAGGTGTGAGCCACTGCATCTGGCCAGGAGGTTTCTTAACCTGTGACTCAGTTTCCCCATCTGTAAAATGGGGAGAATAGTGCCTACTTCATAGGGTTGTCATGAGGCAATAATGTGCTAATACTTGCAAAGTGCCCAGGATAGTGACCGGCACTGTTCCAGGTTTTCTTCAAAGAGCATAATTTTAATAATGGAAAAGGTTGCTTTCAAAGATTATTATACCTTTACTAATTTATGATTTTCTTTTCTTGAACACCTTAGAATAAGTAATGAATATAGTTGAACAAATAAACACTTAAAAAGTATCACAGGACTTTGAAGTGAGCATCTAATTTGACAATTCATAGCAAAGTCTTAAAAAATACACACTTCTGCTCAATACTAGCACATTGACCACTTGTGTTTATCATCTCTTCCTCTCAAATCCTGGTAAAGTGATAGTAAAGAAATAAAAGGGAGGCCAGGCATGGTGGTTCACGCTTGTAATCCCAGCACTTTTTGGAGGCTGAGGTGGGCAGATCACTTGAGGTCAGGAGTTTGAGACCAGCCTGGATAACATGGTGAAACCCCATCTCTACTAAAAAAAAAACTACAGAAGTTAGCCAGGCGTGGTGGTGGGCGCCTGTAATTCCAGCTACTGGGGAGGCTGAGGCGGTAGAATCTCTTGAACCTGGGAGGTGGAGGTTGCAGCAAGCCAAGATTGCACCACTGCACTCCAGCTTGGCGACAGAGCAAGACTCCGTCTCCAAAACTAATAATAATAAATTAATTAATTAATTAAAGGGAAATCCTCCAACAAGGACAAGGAGAACAGGAGAGGAAGCATGAAAGGGCTCGGCATCTCAAGGTACTGTTGGGGTTCAAACAGCAGCCGGGGAGGGTAACAGGCTTAGCAGGACACCACCAAAGTGGGCTCTTCAACCTAGAAGTCTATACTCAACCAAACCATCAATCAAATATAAATGTGGAATAATGACATTTTCAGACATGTAAGGACTCCAAATACATACCTCCCATGTCCTCTTTTTACAGAATGTCAGAAGGATGTGCTCCAGCCAAAAAAAAAAGGAGTATGTTAAGACAGCAGAAACATGAGACTCACGAAACGAGGGATCCCATACACAAAAGCAGTGAGAGAGAAATCCCTGGATGGCACTGTCTGGCAGGTCAGTTCAGCTGGAACTGAATGGAGACTCTAGGAGGGAAGTCTGATTTAACTGAGTGTTTGGAACACGCTATTGATAAGCCTCGGCAGATTTAATGGAGGATCTAGATGTGGGCGGAATAATGGGCCCCCCAAACATGTTCACACCCTAATCTGTGGAGCCTATGAATATGTTGTTATATGAAAAAAACTAAGGTTGCAATTGAAATTAAGGTTGCCAATTAGCTGCTCTCGGGATGGGAAATTTATCATGCATTGCACGGGTAGACTCAATGTAATCACAAGGACCCTTTAATATGGAACAGGGAAGAAGAGTGTGTGGGAGTCATGACGCTGCAAGAGGAAGACTCGACTGGCCATGGCCGGCTTTGAAGATGGAAGTCAGCCACCAGCCAAGGAATGTGGAAGCCTCTCGAAGCTGGAAAAAGCAAGGAATGAATTCTCCTCTAGAGCTTCCAGAAGGAATGCAGCCCTATCAGCACCTTGATTTTAGCTCAGTCAGACCCACTTTGAACTTCTGGCTTAGCCATAGCAGCCATAGGGAAGTAACACAGAGGATTTGAATAAGTGTCCAAAACTAAGCAAGTAAGAAAATGCAAGGCAGTTATTGACATTGGGGAAAACTAAGTTGTAAAAAAGGAAACAATCCATGTATAATCTACCTGGGTCAACAAAAGTAAAAAAAAAAAAAAAAAAAAAAAAGAAAGAAAAAATAGCAAAAAAAAAAAAAAGACAAAAACTAATATTTATGTGGTTGTATAATGTCAAGCAATTAATATTGATTAACCAAAAAATATTATAATAATAAATTGGGAGACTTTGGGGTTGGAAGGCAAGGGAGTAAGACAGCAAAATCCTTATCTATTACTGGAGAAACTCAATAGATAGTGCCTAAAATTCATAAATCAAGACAGCAGGCCAGGCGTGGTGGCTCATGCCTGTAATCCCAGCACTTTGGGAGGCAAAGGTGGGCAGATCACTTGAGGTCAGGAGTTTGAGACCAGCCTGGCCAACATGGCAGAACCCCATCTCTACTAAAAATACAAAAATTAGCCGGGCATGGTGGCACACACCTGTAATTCCAGCTACTTGGAAGGCTGAGGGAGAAGAATCACTTGAACCTGGGAGGCAGAGGTTGCAGTAAGCTGAGATCGCACCACTGCACTCCAGCCTGGGTGACAGAATGAGACTCCATCTCAAAATAAATAAATAAATAAAATAAAATAAAATAAATAAAATAAAAGACTACTATGTAACAAACGTTTGCTATAGAGTTTTTTTTTTGAGACAGGGTCCGGCTCTGTCGCCCAGGCTGAAGTACAGTGGTGTGATCTCGGCTCACTGCAGCCTCAGCCTCCCAGGTTCAAGCAATTCTCATGCTTCAGCCTCCCGAGTAGCTGGAATTACAGGTGTGTGCCACTACACCTGGATAGTTTTTAAATTTTTATTAGAGATGGGGTTTTGCCATGTTGGCCAGGTTGGTCTCCAACTCCTGGCCTCAAGTGATCCTCCCTACTTGGCCTCCCAAAGTGATGGGATTACAGGCATGAGCTACTGCGCCCAGTCATAGAGCTTTTTAATGAATGGAAAAAGTGACAACAGCAAATTACAAAATGGTATGTTAACAACCATTTAATTTTTTTTTTCTTTTTTTTCAGACAGGGTCTGGCTCTGTCACCAGGCTGGAGTGCAGTGGCACAATCTCGGCTCATTGCAACCTCCACCTCCCAGGCTCAAGCGATTCTCCCACCTCAGCCTCCCACGTAGCTGGGACTACAGGCGCACACCACCACACCCAACTAATTTTTTTGTATTTTTGGTAGATATGGGGTTTTGCCATGTTGCCCAGGCTGGTCTCAAACTCCTGGGCTCAAGTGAGTCACCTGCCTCAGCCTCCCAAAAGTGCTGGGATTACAGGCATGGGCCACTGCACCTGGCCAACAACTCTTCAATTTTTGTTTACAAAGTGTGCATGTATAATGCGTAGGAAAATGAGTTTTTTTTTTTTTTTTTTTTTTTTTTTTGAGACAGGGTCTTGCTCTGTCACCCAGGCTGGAGTGCAGTGGCATGATCATGGTTCACTGCAGCCTAAACCTTCTTACCAGTCTCAAGCAATCCTCCCATCTCAGCCTCCAGAGTAGGTGGGACTACAGGTACGCCACCACACCCGGATGAAAAATGAGCATTTTTGTATATGTAGGTATGTACACCTATATATTATGTGTATATATGCATATGTAGAGACAGAGAGAAACAGAGTAGAAAAGTGTGTGTGTGAATGCAAAGTGGGTATATATGTGACAAAAGTACACAAGGATTTTTTTCCCCAGAGATAGGGTTTCACTGTGTCGCCAAGCTGGAGTGCAGTGGTATGATCACGGTTCACTGCAGCCTTGACCTCCTGGGTTCAAGTGATCCTCCCACCTCAGCCTTCTGAGTAGCTGGGACCACAGGTGCACACCACCATGCCCAGCTAATTTTTTTTTCCTAATGTTTTGTAGAGACAGGGTCTCACTATGTTGCCCAGGCTGGTCTCAAACTCCTGGACTCAAACGATACTCCCCCTCCTTAGCCTCCCAAAGTGCTGGGATTATAGGCGTAAGCCACTGTGCCTGCACACAAGGGCCAAGACCAAACTGTTAACTGTGCTTACCACTGAGTAGTAGGCATACAGGTCATTTTAATGTTCTTCTTTATACTTCCCCATATTTTCTAGGATTTCCCGTATCAAACATGCATTACTCATAACCAGAAAATAATTACTTCCATTTCATGTAAACAAGTAACTTTTTAAAATGAGCATCTGAGACCTTAGGGACTAACTGCAGCAAGCAGCTGTCACCAAAAATTACACATGTAGGAGTCAGAACAGCTAAGAAAAAATATGTCAACTATCTTTATTAACTAACGCTCTCCAGAATGTGGTTTAGCTATACATGTTCTAGAAGTATGTTAGAGCCATTGCTATAACTCTACATATCTTGTTCTCTTTAGATTCTTGTTTTGAACTAAGGTCTGTGAGGCCAGAACATCTTGGCAGGCGCTGCATGTCATCTGGTTTCTAGGCAATATTTTAGAAAGGCAGCTCAATTCCCCTTCTTGCCCATTAGGTGGGGCAAGAAAGCTTTAGAAGAGTCCCTACCCGCTAAAACATGAACAGGAAGATACCAAATTGCAGAAAAAGCAGTTAGAGTGGTTCAGAAGTCATCCCCATCCAGTTGGATGGGATGTATGCTAAAATTTTCCTAGGGTGAAAACTGTTTCCAGAGAGTTTTCTAGAGAATACCAAGTTGAGAGTCTGTAAAATGTGTTTCAATACCTGACAATCACACCGTAACCAGGACTTTTTTCTAGCATTTGAAATTAAAATAGCTCAGGTTGAAATGCTGACATATCATTTTTCATGGGTCAGATTGGCAAAATTCAAAAGTTTGTCAATACACTCTGCTGGCCAGACTGTTGGGTAAGTGGCACTCTCATCCACTGCTGGGGGAAATGCACCCTGGTCCAACTGCCATGGAGAAGGGCTGGTGATATCTAACAACATCCCATATACATTTTACCCTTCAGCCCAGCAATCTCATTTTTTTGTTTTGAATTTACTCTGAAGATTCACCTCCAACAATATGAAAATAAATATGCACAAGGTTATTGATTACAGCATGATTTATAATTGCAAAATGTCTACCTAAATGTCCAAATATAAGAGTGTGGTTGAATAAGTTATGGTACAGCTACACAGTGGAGTACTATGCAGCTATAAAGAAGAATGAGGCCAGGTGCAGTGGCTCACGCCTATAATCCCAGCACTTTGGGAGGCCGAGGCAGGCAGATCACCTGAGGTCAAGAGTCTGAGACCAGCCTGGCTAACATGGTGAAACCTTGTCTTTACTAAAAATACAAAATTAGCTGGGTGTGGTGGTAGGTGCCTGTAATCCTAGCTACTTGGGAGGCTGAGGCAGGAGAATCGCTTGAACCCAGGAGGCGGAGGTTGCAGTGAGCCAAGATTGTGCCACTGCACTCCAGCCTGGGCGACAGAGCAAGACTCCGTCTCAAAAAAAAAAAAAAAAAGACAATCTCACAAACTGGTATGGAACAATTTCCAAGATTTCTTAAGTGAAAAAAGCAAAGTGCTACCTTCTGTATATGGAAAAAAGGTGGGGGGGAATAAGAAAACATACATATATCTGGCCGGGCGCAGTGGCTCACGCCTGTAATCCCAGCACTTTGGGAGGCCGAGGCGGGCGGATCACAATGTCAGAAGATCAAGACCATCCTGGCTAACACGGTGAAACCCCTTCTCTACTAAAAATACAAAAAAAAAAAAAAAAAAATTAGTCAGGCTTGGTGGCAGGTGCCTGTAGTCCCAGCTACTCAGGAGGCTGAGGCAGCAGAATGGTGGGAACCTGGGAGGCAGAGTTTGCAGTGAGCCGAGATCGTGCTACTGCACTCCAGCCTGGGTGACAGAGCGAGACTGTCTCAAAAAAAAGAAAAAAAGAAAAGAAAAAAGAAAACATACACATATTTGCTTGTCTATACCAAAAAATACACAGGAATGAGAAACCCGAAGTTGGTCACCTACAAGGAGTGGGAGGGAATAGTATTGAAGGAATGCAGAAGGAAGTGACACTTCCCTGAGTACACCTTTTGGTATAGTTTGATTTGTGGAAGTATGTTAATGTTCTACATATTGAAAAAAAAATCAAATCAAATAAACATGGATGGCGGGGAGAGCTAACCTTGAAAACAAGTTGAAAAATAAAAACTGTATTTCTAATGAAGAACATGACCATATCACAGGGGTAGAAGCGGAGGAGACTAATGCAAGTCATTTATGTACACAGTATTTGTCCATATACCTTCTGTCTTTGGGGCACGGCACTGAAGAACCGCAAACAAATCCTGAACTATTTTTAGTAGGTTTGTTTCCTGCTGTGGTATAAGTGAAGCAATTCTGAAACTACTTTAGATATATTACAGGATTGAGCAAATTATTAAATCGTTTGATGTTGGGAGCCAGGGTTCTCACTGTGGAGGAAGGGACATACAAATATCAAATAGGAGAAGGCAAGGAAGAATCCTATGGAGACGGATGGTAGGTGCCAGTGTGACCTCATCATTTCTAAAATGTGTATATATATGCATGTATGTGTGTATATTTCCTAGATATGACTGCTGAAAAGGCTTATAAGCAAGGACACTCCAGTAGCAATGGCACTAGGGCCCAAGTCTTGGACTCTAATACCATTCTCCACTTAAAGGAACCAGGACTCCTTAGAAAAATGACTGATTTCAAGCCTGGGGCAGGAATGTACAAGATAAAGACCAAAACATTTTGTTATGCCTCAGAATAAAGAAGTGCTAAAAAGAAATGATAGGTGCATACCACAATTTGCAATTGCAAAAATATGTTACCAGCTCAAATGCCCATCAGTCAATGAGCGGATGAAGAAAATGTGGTATACAGACACATACACACACACCATGGAATACTACTGAGTCATAAAAAGGAATGAAATAATGAAAAAGGAATGAAATAATGGCATTCATAGCAACCTGGATGTAATTGGAGACTTTTTTTTTTTTTTTTTTTTTGAGACAGAGACTCACTCTGTCACCCAGGCTGGAATGCAGTGGTGTGATCTCGCCTCACTGCAACCTCCGCCTTCTGGGTTCAAGTGATTCTCCTGCCTCAGCTTCCCAAGTAGCTGGGATTACAGGCATGAGCCACAGCGCCCAGCTAATTTTTTTTTTTTTTTTTTTAGTAGAGACAGTGTTTCTCCATGTTGGCCAGGTTGGTATCAAACTCCTGACCTCAGGTGATCCACCCACCTCAGCCTCCCAAAGTGCTGGGATTACAGGCATGAGCCACTGCATCTGGCTGGAGACTATTATTCTGAGTGAAGTAACTCAGGAATGGAAAACCAATATTGTATGTTATTACTCATGCGTGGGAGCTAAGCTATGAGGATGCAAAGGCATAAGAGTGATACAATGGACTTTGGGGACTTGACAGAAAGGGTAGGGGGTGGCAAGGGATACTGTAGATTGGTTACAGTGTACACTGCTCGGGGATGGGTGCACCAAAATCTCAGAAATCACCACTCAAGAACTTATTCACATAACAAAACACCACCTGTTTCCCAAAAACCTATTGAAATAAAAAAGATAAAGTCAAAAAAGGAATGATAGGTCTATATCAAGAGGACACAGCAATCAGCTTAAAGGGGCTCCCACTGGCCAAAGCTAGGATCATTTGAGCTCCCAAATAATCAAGGACAATAATGAATTATAAGCCATTGAAAAAGTAGAAATGAATCCATATCAATAATAAATAGACAAATAAACAAACAGGGAAGAAGGGAGGGTTCTCGTTTACAGAATGCCAATGCCAGCTGGTAAGTGTAGAGGGAGCACTGAAATTAGAAAATCATCATTTTGCCATCATAGCCATGAAGATCGGTTTGGACCAGAATCATCAATGTGCCTAGGCGTGGTGGCTCGCACCTGTAATCTCAGCACTTTGGGAGGCCAAGGTAGGAGGATTGCTTGAGGCCAGGAGTTCAAGACCAACCTGAACAACATAGGGAGACCCACATCTCTAAAAAAACAATAGCCAGGTGCAGTGGCATGCACCTGTGGTCCCAACTACTCGGGAGGCTGATGTGGGAAGATCGTTTGAGCCCAGGAGGTTGAGACAGCAGTCAGCCAAGATTGTGCCATTGCACTCCAGTCTGGGCAACAGAGGGAGACTCTGATTCAACAAAAAAAGGAAGAAAGAAAGAAAGAAAGAATGGAGGCCCTCTTTAAAAACCAGAATGGTCTTCATTTTGGGTTTGTCTGATGATTCTTTATGATTATATTCAAGTGCTGCATTCCCAGCCAACATACCATATTAGTGATGCTGTGTTCTCTATTGTTAGCGGTGGAGAATCCATATCCATGTCACACGGCACCAAAATATCTTCTGGCAGCGAACCTGTATGGGTCTGCAGCAACCTCAATTATTGCCTCCTCAGAAGAAAGAATTGGACTGAGGGGCATAAGGCAGAAGGAGAGATGGAGACAAGTTTTAGAGCAGAAGTGAAAGTTTATTAAAAAGCTTTAGAGCAGGAATGAAAGGAAGGAAAGTATACTTGGAAGAGAGCCAAGCAGACGACCTGAAAGGCAAGTGCACGGTTTGACCTTTTGACTTGGGGTTTTATAGGTTGGCATACTTCTGGGGTCTTGTGTTACTTCTCCCAACTCCCGAGATCTTATCGGGAAGCTGATCATCACCAATATTTTAGAGAGACAGTTAACCACCGCCTGACTATCACCTGATGGTTGCCTGACACTCCTGGTATGTGGGTCGGGGGAGCCCTCTCCTGCTCTGCTCATACAGCTACCTACTGTAACAGTATCACACTGATGTCCATCTGCCCCTCCTCGGTGATGTTTTCATCCCCTCATCAAGTTGTCCATTCTCTCCACTGTATAATTGCTGTTTTTCTCTCCTGCCTCGCAATAAATAAGCAATCTGTAAGAAAACACTTTTACCCATTGAAATGTCCGGCTCATCAAAATTGTCTCATATATTTAGTATCTATTGATGATTCTACTTTTTTTTTTTTTTTTTTTTTTTTTTCCTCAAGTGATCCTCCCGCCTCAGCTTTCCTAAGTACTGAGATTACAGGCATGAGCCACCACGCCTGGCCAAAATATATATATATATATACATACATATATATATTTAATTATCATGGATACATAATAGTTGTACATATTTGTGGGGAACAACTGATATTTTGATATAAGCATACAATGTGTAATGATCACATCAGGGTAACCGGGATATGCATCACTTTAAGCATTTATTATTTCTTTGTGTTAGAAACATTCCAGTTCCAGCTGGGCACGGTGGCTCACGCCTATAATCCCAGCACCTTGGGAGGTTGAGGCGGGTGGATCACTTGAGGTCAGGAGTTCGAGACCAGTCTGGCTAATATGGTGAAACTCCATCTCTACTAAAAATACAAAAATTAGCTGGGCATGGTGGTACGTGCCTGTAATCCCAGCTACTTGGACGGCTGAGGCAGGAGAATTGCTGGAACCTAGAAGGCAGAGGTTGCAGTGAGCCAAGATTGCCACTGCACTCCAGCCTGGGCGACAGGGTGAGACTCCATATCAAACAAAAAAAAAAAAAAAAAGAAAAAGAAAAAAAGAAACATTCCAGTTCCACTCTTTCCTTTTGATTGGATAAAGGAAACGTAGTGCATATACACAATGGACTATATTCAGCCATAAAAATAATGAAATCCTGTCATTTGCAACAACATAGATAGAAATGGAGGACTTTATGTGAAGTCAAATAAGCCATGCACAGAAAGACAAATATCACATGGTCTCACTTAAATGTGAGAGCTTAAACAAAACACAAAACTTGAATTCATGGCGCTAGAGTAGCATGATGGTTACGAGGCTGGGAAGGGTGGTGGGGAGGGGCAGGTAAGGAGGAGATGATTAATGGGTACAAAAATAGTTTGATACATGGAGTAAGACCTAGTGTTCCATAGCATAATAGGGTGACTATAATTAACCTCCAAGTCTGTTAGTGAAAAGGAAAATTACAAGACCTCTGTTCTAGAAATGTTAAGAATTTGAAGTGGAAAAAGGTGAATTAAAATATTGGTAGAAATGCTCATATGGAAAAATAGGTAGAATGTGGATCAGTGGCAGGGAGGGAAGAGACTGGGGAGGTGAATGAATAAGCCAAGGCTTGGGTCAGAAGGAAGCCCACCGAGGGGTGGCCAATGACACTTCTTCTCACATAGTACCTGGCCCAGAGCAGATGCACAGAGCCTGATGGTTCATCCCTGCATCTTCAGGAAACCATGAGACAAAGGTCTCCTGGGAGAGCTGTTGGGAGACAAGGTTGGGTAATAGCAAACCTGAAGGGCAGCCCACCTCCCCACCTTTCTCTTCAAGTAGTTCATAAGCCGGGTGCTAGAATTTGAAGTTTTTTTCTTTTTTCTGTAGGTACCAGGAAGCCACTATAAGATTTTGCTTAAGAAGGTGGCTCTTCGTAGCCACGGTGGCTCAGGCTGGATGTCCCGGCGCAGAGGGAGACGAGGCTACACATTCGAGGTCAACCTGGTCAACGTTGACAAAAAAAAAAAAAAAAAGCTGGTCCTTTAGTCATTCAGCAAGTATCTTTCTCTCTTAGTTCTGAGTCAGGCACTGATCTAGATAGAGGGGAGAGATAAACAGGTCCTTATTTGACATGCTTGATCTTAAGCAGGGGTGTGTTTGGTATTCTGGGAACCCAGAGGAGGGGCAGCTAACTCAGCGAGGTTAGGTTGGGAAGGCCACCAATCTGAGTCTTGTTTATCCAGATGTTCACCTGAGTTGTTGACACCTTTTGGCTCTTGTGAATAGTGCTGCAATTAAAGTTGCCCTACAAGTGTCTGAGTCCCTGTTTTCGATTCTTTGGGGGAACGCACCCATGAGAGGAATCGCTGGGCCATATGGTAATCCTATGTTTAGCTTTTTGAACATTATTTTGGGAACATTTTTTCACCATAGTTGTTAAGAGACCATTAAGTTAGTAGCATTGTGTTCCCTGCAATCACTTGCAGAAATTGTCATCAGGGAGAACTCAACATTAAAGTCAATTTCTTGTTTACTAAATATTATAATGAGTATCATTAGAAGGGATTAGAATCTGGGATGAGAATTTACATTAGAAAAATATTTGTAAAGTTTAATCTACTTTTTAACATCTTAAATGATGAGTACATCAAAACAAACAAAACCCCTAAATTTTATTTATTTATTTATTTATTTGAGACGGAGTCTCACTCTGTCATCTAGGCTGGAGTGCAGTGGTGCGATCTGGGCTCACTGCAACCTCCACCTCCCTGGTTGAAGCAATTCTCCTGCCTCAGCCTCCTGAGTAGCTGAGATTACAGGCACGCACCACCACACCCAGCTAATTTTTGTATTTTTAGTAGAGATGGGGTTTCACCATGTTGGCCAGGCTGGTCTCGAACTCCTGAGCTCAGGTGATCTGCCCACCTCAGCCTCCCAAAGTGCTGGGATTACAGGCGTTAGCCACTGTGCCCAGCCAAAACCCCTCAATTTTAATATAATTCAGGATTTTATAAAACATTTTTAAGGCCAGACAAGGTGGCTCACGCCTGTAATCCCAGCACTTTGGGAGGCTGAGGCAGGCAGATCACGAGGTCAAGAGATTGAGACCATCCTGGCCAACATGGTGAAACCCCGTCTCTACTAAAAATGCAAAAATTAGCCGGGTGTGGTGGTGCGCACCTGTAATCCCAGCTACTCGAGAGGCTGAGGCAGGAGAATTGCTTGAACCCGGGAGGTAGAGGGTGCAGTGAGCTGAGATTGCACCACTACACTCCAGCCTGGTGACAGAGTGAGACTCTGTTTCAAAATAAACAAACAAACAAACATTTTTAGTTTCCTGGGAATGAGATTCTATTCCTTGTCCTTTACAATAGGTATGTTTGAATATCATATAAACTTTAAACATGATTTAAACATGTGACTACCCACAAAGACTGAATATATGTAATAAAGTATAATCTCAACTACCAAAACAATAAAGCCTAGAAAAAAGACTAATGAGAAAATACCAAAATGTTAGTCTATACTAAATAGTTATGAGCAGTGGGATTATAGACAAATTTTTCTCTCTTTTACATACTAGTCTATCTACTTTGTCAGGGACAAAAATCCAACAAACTGAGTTTCAAAGATCTGACTGGCTTTCATTAGTGATGCATGAACCAGGCAGCATCCAATCTACAAATTAGAAAGGAGCTCCAAAGAGTTAAACAGAGTAGGTGAGTTTTACGGGCAAAAAAAGTGGAGGAAAGCAGAAACAAGGAACAAACAGAGAAGTGGCCATTTCAAGGTTACTTTCCTTACAGGGATGTGAAATCTTGCTGGCTTCATGGAATTTGGCTACTGTCTCTTCTGATTTGTTGGAAGGTCACATCTTCCAAGCAAACAACTTAGGTTTCTGTTTGGTGATATGGAACCTCAGCATGAGTGACACTATTTTGGGCCTGTTGTCTTTTCTTTAACAACTTTTGATCAGGAAAAAAAAAGTTGTTTTTCTTTTTAAAAAGAAAAGCAGTAAGATTATTATTATTATTTTTTTTGAGATAGGGTCTCACTCTGTCACCCAGGCTGTCACAGCTCACTGCAGCCTCGATCTCCCAGGCTCAAGTGATCCTCCCACCTCAGCCTCCCAAATAGGTGGGACTACAGGTGCACGCCCCCACACCCAGCTAATTTTTGTATTTTTTGTAGAGATGGAGTTTCACCATGTTGCCCAGGCTGGTCTCAAACTCCTAAGCTCAAACAATCCACCTGCCTCAGCCTCCTTAAGTGTTGGCATTACGTCATGCCCAGCCAAATTTAATTTTTTATGTATTATTGTTAAATATTATAAATCAATAATTTGTATTTAAAATTCAACACAATACATACTTAAAATAAGCCTACCTACTTTTTATGATGTGGGAGGAATGGCCAGCCGTAAAACCCCAGTGGACTATAGTGAAGTAGCCAGCCTATAGAGGTAAAAGCTTGTTTATCTGGATTTTGGTAGCAGATATATAATGGATGGATGAAATGTTCTTACCACTGTTTTAAAAAAGAAAGACTTTATTTTATAAAAATGATACAACATTCATTATATTTGATAGATACAGAAGAGTACAGTCACTCATAATCCCACCATTTAAAAAAATCAACAGTGTTAACAGTGGGTGGGTATGTTTCCAGACCTCTCAATTCACTCATATGTACAGACAAGATTGATGGTGGGAATCCCTAAACTTTTTATACTAACAAGTTTTATTTATTTTCTTTTTTGAGATGGAGTCTCGCTCTGTCGCCCAGGCTGGAGTGCAAAGGCGTGGTCTCGGCTCACTGCAACCTTTGCCTCCCGGGTTTAAGCGATTCTCCTGCCTCAGCCTCCCAAGTAGCTGGGATTACAGGCGCATGCTACTGCGCCCGGCTAATTTTTGTATTTTTAGTAGAGACGGGGTTTCACCATATTGGCCAGGCTGGTCTCCAACTCCTGACCTCAAGTGATCCATTCGCCTCGGCCTCCCAAAGTGCTGGGATTACAGGCATGAGCCACCGTGCCCGGCCATCTAACAAGTTTTAGATTTAACTTTATTTGAATGCAATAGAAAAAAAATTAGGAATGAAATTGAAGGGGCTGCTGAACTTCAGATAAATGTTTCTTCATTGGTTCCTAAAAGGAGTAAGTAAGCCAGTGCTTCTCAAACTCAAGTATGTGCCAGAATCCCCTGGAGGACTTGTTAAATCACAGATTGCTTGGCCCCACCCCCAGGGTTTCTGATTCAGGAGGTCTGGGGTGGGGCCAAGAATCTGCATTTTTAACAAGTTCTCAGGTGATGCTGATGTTGCTGGTCTGGGACCACACTTTGAGAACCACTGTATTAAGGTCAAGAAAAAAAAAAAGATTGTGGAAAAACTTAAGGTTGGTCACTAGAGTTTTTCCCCATATTATAATCTTAAGACATGACTTGACATGACACCTGGCCATGAATGATGAGACGGTTAGTTCTTAGTCTTTATCCCACTTTACCTCCTCCATGTCTGAATTTGTCAATGTACATTAATTCTTCTTTGTCAAGATTTATAACATTTACATCCTATTCTACATCTATGATTCCTCAGTTCTTAAATATTCATTCTGTATTTTAATGGACTCAGAGCTCATAATCATCATATTTGATGGAACTTTGTTGGGGAACCTGGGTATCCCCTCTCTTCTAGGTTCCCATTAAATGTCCAGAACCAGAACTCACTAGACCCAGTCAAAGGTGTCTCTGACTTCTGCAGGATTTGGCTTTCCCAGGCTGCTCTGAGACCTGGGAAATGCCTAGTCCTGGTGAATCTTACCCCGTCTGCTGAGGTCCTGAGATGGTAGCAAAGACTTTGTTGTCCCAAGAGTTTTCCTTGACTCTCCTCCACGTGGCCTGGTCGCCTCGTCAGAGCCTTCGTCCATACTGGGGCCCACTGTTACCAAGATTTTTGTCATCTCCATTGTTTTACTCAGTGCTACTTATGGGGATGGGTGAGGGATGAAGTCATACCACACCTTGTTGCATCAGCTTCTTCTCCTTCCTTCCTTGCTTGGTTGCTCTTGGTGAATTTGTGCCTGGTGGTTATTGAATTTGCTGGGTAATAAAGATGATAAGAGTTTCTCATCCAGCTTTACTTTTCTTGCTTCTGCCTGGAAGTATCCCCATCGTTTTTTTTTTTTTTTAAACTATTCAAAAATGTAGGATTTATTAGGTAAAGTGTGGTACATAGTATACATCTACATAAACTGTTATACGTAAATGTAGCGAGTTTTTTC
The DNA here is from genome assembly GCF_043159975.1 of Macaca nemestrina. Taxonomy (NCBI): domain Eukaryota; kingdom Metazoa; phylum Chordata; class Mammalia; order Primates; family Cercopithecidae; genus Macaca; species Macaca nemestrina. Next base: position 140,799,665 of record NC_092145.1, on the reverse strand, counting down.
CCAATAGAAAAAAATGAAAATGTATCATCCAAAATATTTATAATAGTGTTCTCTGTGATAAGACTATGGGCAATTCTTCAAACTGAAATTTATATTGAAATAACTCTAGATTCACATGCAGCTATAAAAGAAATTAATACAGAGAGATCCCGTGTACAATTTACCCAGTTTCCCCCAATGCATCAATTTTTAAAACCAGCAAAACCACCAAAAGAATAGTGCCTTCTGAGGTTGGTGAAACCAATAGGAAAAAACATGAAGAGGGGATGCTGAACCAGAAATGCCAACTTTTCTCTCAACTTTTTGTATATATGTCCACTAAAGTACTTACTCTACATTGTGATTCTTTGTTTTTGTGATTCTCTTCTTTAGTAGTGCATGAGCTTCCTCACAGCAGGGACTGTGTCTTATTATCTTTGTCTTCCCAGTACCAGCGAAGGGCCTAGCACGTAGGGGAGGAAGGGGAGGAGGCAATGGTATGGGACTTATTAAAAAAAAAAAACAAAAAAACTTGTCTTCTCAAGTCTTATGCATTCAATAATTCAAATTCTTTCAAGTCAATAAAAAATGCTATGGATAACCTTTTGTTCAACCTCCATATGAAAATTACACATGTAGTTCCTAATAAACATATTCTATTATTCCCTATTCATTCATTATTCAACTAATATTTAATGAACTCTTACCACATGTCAAATAGGAAGCTGGGTGCTGAGGGATACTATGGTGGACAAGACAGACATGGTCCCTGTCCTTATTTTATACTCTAAATTATCAAGTTGGTTTTTCCTTTTAGGCTTTAGATCTTATACACACAATGTTTTCTGCATAGGTATTTTGCAGATAACATGCTTTGCATTTTGAGACAGTGCCAAAATAATATCCAAATAGGGAATCAGTTGTGGAATGAATAATAGTAAATTGGCCATCTTACCTTTATGTGTTACAATAAATAAAAATTGAGCTATAAAGGCCATTTACCAAGTTATATTTCTGTTTAATGTCCATTTTTCCTATTAGACTCTTTGTACCATAAAGGTAGGGTCCATGTGTCTTGTCTTCTTGTTCATTGCTGTAATTTTAGTACAGTATTTGTGCAATACATAGTTGTCAATCAAATGATTAAATATTCAAGGCTCATAACTGTCCCCTAGAATATGGGAGTAAATGAAATCAATTATTTTAAAATTTAAGACAGATTTTATAAGTACCTAACACAATATAAAGTTGCCATACTACCTGTGTGCATGCATTTCTTTCTTACCATAAATGGAATGCTAAATATGTTTGGAAAACCTGACCTACAGAGATTGTACACAGTACAAGACAGGCCATCTACCTAAATTTATTACCTGCTTAGCAATGAATCAAGTGCACCTGCCCCGCTTATCATGAACTCACTTAAGGAAAAGGCTGCCCTATCTTTTAAAGATATGGAAAAGAAAACTGAATGTACTAAGATTTTTCACATCCAGTCATGAAAAACCAAGTTCTTATCAACCTTCACATTTTAATTTTGAAAGCTCTGTCTTTGTAAGCACAGAACAGGGCTTTAAACATCAACAGGTGCTATCCAAGGCTATAAGTCTCATACAACATTAAAATAATGTTCTCACAAACTGGCAAGTAACTTCTTTAAGCAGAAAGAGCAACAACATTTTATTTTATTACAAATAAACATTTCACAAAAATGTAATTGGGAATGTATATGTACTGTTAAGCAGAACACAGAAACCAGAAAGAAATAAGGTATTAGGATCTAAAAATTTCATTTAAAATCCCATCCATTTGCTCTTACACATAGTAGGTACGCACTACATATCAACTGAACTAAAAGTAAACACTCTATAAGATGTGCTTGCAAAATGTGTAATGCTATAGTAGTAAAGTACAATTTTCAAATATGAGATTTTGTGTGTCAGATTTTTAAAAAGCCTTTAAAAATATGATATGCACAAGCTTGCCCTGAGGGAAAAATAAGATGGACTATAGATTACAAAATCTTTACATATTTTCCACAATAGCATTTTGAAATTGGAAAAGAGCAAATAGTTGTGGGAAAAAACTGAATGAACATATTACTAAAAATTCAGTGCACTCATAACTACCTGATGGAATATTTGAAGCACCTTGTCTCTTGCCTTCTTATAATATGAAATGTATGAATTATATAGGCCTTGATCTTCAGAAACTTAAGAAAACTTTGAGTTATAAGCCAAAATGTCATCAGAAAAAGAAAAATCCGGTATAAAATTTTCTACCATAAGGCCACTGTTTAAAGTTCTTTCATGTACAGACACTATACAATTCAGATGCTTGTTTTTGTTTTTATTACGTAAGCAAAACTTTCAACATATAAACGTCTGAATATAACTTGGTGAAGTTCTCTCTATGAAACCATGCTCAGAGAAAAATGCATCAACAAATAATGCCCGTCAAGTGATTCTTTTGAGACTTTTTGCAAAGGAAACTGTAGTTAATACAACTTTTAAATTGAATACCGTAATTTAAAAGCAATTGTTAGGTGTAAAAAAGTTGCAGCATTCCACTACTAAAAAATAAAGTTATTTTATCAAGAAGTTACAGTATTAGTGCCTTAGTGTCACTTCTAACTCCTGACAAAAAGAGAGAGATGCTCCCAAACATTCTCCTGTAGTGTCATTTCCATTTGTACGATTTCAGATTAGATTCCTGTGGCAACATCTGTATATTCCTATTGAGAGAAAACAAGAGAAACAAAGACTTCAAACAAAGTGTCAAACATCTGAGCTAGTTTACACTGCAATTTTCAAAGTATTTTCATTTATACAGTGTTACTTGCACCCTGAGATTCCCACAAAGGTATGTGGAACCCCAAAGGTGCAAAGTAACAACAGAACACATCAAAGCAATATCACATGATAAATCAATAGGACAAAGAAAACATATGGCGCTAGATAACACCTGTATTAGTAAATTGATGAAAACAGTATTCTGCTATTTGGGTGAGTTTCAGTGAAGGCATCCCTGGCATAAAATCAAGACTCTTAAACCTTTGGCTCTCAAGTATGGAGCCTGATATTGCACACGCACATCTCAAATTAGTATTTTATCTTTTCCATCCTACATCTCTAATTCTAAAACTACATGGGCTCTTCTAACTGACTGATAACTGCAGAGAAAGTTATTAGAGGGAGAAACACCTTCTTGCTTTTGGATGGTTAACTACAGTATAAAAAGGTGTAAGGCTTCAATAAATACAGGAAGAATTTACATGAATAATAAGACTATGATTAGAGGATAATGAACGTGGATTCTATATTGTGATACTATACACAATATTCAGTTACCAACCACAAACTGGACGTAAGACCATGCAAGTAATAACGGAGCAAACATGGTAGAATGGCACATTTTTCAGGGACATTAAAAAATAAAAATTTATTAATATACATATCCTTACCTTTCACTAGGATCTTACACTATTAAAACTGAAAGAAATGTAAAAGTTGATTTATTTTTTGGCATTTATATTAGTATGGAAATGTTTAATTCCAAACAAAAAACAGTGCTGATAGAAAATTCGTATTCTTCTATTTTGGTTAATGAAATGTTCAAAATACATGCACATATATATTTGTCAACATCATTCCTTTAAATAGAGGTAGACTTCATTGCATCCTAGTTCTTTACTCATTATACAATATAAAAATCATATAAATTTATCTTCAAATAAAATATGTTACCTACTTACAACTTTAAAAGGAAATTCTAACTACAATAATTCTAAAATAAAATTTAGTTGAAATATCTTGTTAAATGTGTGATTATTTTGAGTTACATTCACCCTTGACATAGCTTCTTTCATAACCTATCTCCACTTGATCCCTCCACCCTTCCAATGATTTAGAAGCGTCCCCCACCTCTGTTTTTTTTTTTTTTTTTTTTGAGATGGAGTCTCCATCTGTTGCCCAGGCTGGAGTGCAGTGGTGCGATCTTGGCTCACTGCAACCTCCGCCTCCTGGGTTCAAGTGATTCTCCTGCGTCAGCCTCCTGAGTAGCTGGGACTACAGGCACATGCTACCACACCCAGCTAATTTTTGTATTTTTTGTAGGGACAGGGTTTTACCATGTTGCCCAGGCTGGTCTTGAATCCTGGCCTCAAGTGATCCACCCACCACAACCTCCCAAAATGCTGGGATTACAGGTGTGAGCCACTGCACCTGGCCATAAAAGCCCATTTTTAAGCAGAATGCTGAACTAGATATATGAGCACTTCTTATCTAGGTTTTCATCTGGGTCACTGCACGTTCCCTTGTTGGTCTTCCTGCACCTCATCTCTTCTCCCCAGAACCTCCCCACCCACTGCTAACTATGTAGCCATCCTAAAGTACCGGTTTCTCCCCAGTCTAGGAAGATGTCCTAGTGCCACTACATCAAACGGTAAATATCCTGCCCAGCTTTAGGGGCCCCCTATAATTTGCACACCTCCATTTCTCCCCAACCTCACAACCTACTGCCAAACATGGGTCTTTGGCTTTAGCCCTTTCTATGTCTTGCTCTTCTCCAGGCCTCAGCTTATAATCCATCTCCTCTGAGAAGAGTGTATCAATGAAAGTACTTAGCATATATCTCCTGATCATTCCTACCATACTGATTTTCTCTTCCCTTTAGGCATTAACCATCTGTGAAATTAAGTTCTTCAAAAATATGATTGTTTGCGACCAGCCTGGCCAACATGGTGAAACCCTGTCTCTACTAAAAATACAAAAAAATTAGCTGAGCATGGTAGTGGATGTCTATAATCCCAGCTACTCGGGAGGCTGAGGCAGGAGAATCGCTTGAACCTGGGAGGTGGAGGTTGCAGTGAGCCGAGATCGTGCCATTGCACTCCAGCCTGGGCAATAAGAGTGAAACTCCATCTCAAAAACAAAACAAAAATATGGTTGTGTTGGCCAGGCGTGGTGGCTCACACCTGTAATCTCCGCACTTTGGGAGGCTGAGGTGGGCGGATCACTTGAGGCCAGGAGTTTGAGACCAGCCTGGACAACATGATGAAACCATGTACTTCTACTAAAAATACAAAAATTAGCTGGCTGTAGTGGCGCACACCTGTAATTCCAGCTACTCAGGAGGCTGAGACATGAGAGGAGAATCGCTTGAGCCTGGGAGGCGGAGGTTGCAGTGAGCTGAGATGGCACCACTGCACTGCAGCCTGGGTGACAGAGTGAGACTCCGACCCTCCCCACCAAAAAAAAAGGTTGTGCAGAAAACGGTTAACAGAGCAGATCTGACTGCTATCTTTGGAAAGGCCTGCTTACAGAATGGCCCTTGGCCAGCATCTGGTAATTTAGATTTCAAAAGGGTTCCCACCATTAACTGATGGGTGCTGAAACTGTTTGTGTAAATAATATGGTTTATGCTGAGCACTTGCTTTCCTCCTGGCAGTCTGGAATTTGGGTATGTGCTTGGCAGGTGATGCCTACGTGATCAGCCCCCAGAAGAAACTCTCGGTACTGAGTCTCTAGCAAACTTCCCAGGCTGATAATGTATCACATGTGTTGTCACAACTCGTTGATGAGGAAATTAAGTATGTTCTGTGTAACTCCACTGGGAGAGAATCCTTGGAAACTTGCGCCTAGTTTCCTCTGGACTTCGCCCTATATGCCTTTTTCTTTTGCTGACTTTGCTCTGTATTCTTTCATGAGAATGACTATATGCTAAGTTGTCTGAGTCCTAGCAAAACCTGGGGATGGTCTTAGGGACCCCTGACACAATGGCTTTTGTTCACTAACAGTTTAGAGCATATGGATGGATGTGTATGTGTGTGTATGAATAAATTCAACTCTATTCAATAAGCATTATCTGAAGATTGACTATATGAAAGGTAATAAGGTAAGATAAAAGACTAATGAGGCCAGGTGCAGTGGCTCACACCTGTAATCCCAGCACTTTGGGAGGCCGAGGCAGGTGGATCGCTTGCGCCCAGGAGTTCGACACCAGCCTGGCCAACATGGCTAGACCCCGTATCTACAAGAAAATACAAAAATTAGCCGGGTGTGGCGGCACACATCTGTAGTCACAGCTACTTGGGAGGCTGATGTGGGAGGATCACTTAAGCCCGGGAGGTGGAGGCTGCAGTGAGCTGTGATCACACCATTGCACTCCAGCCTGGGCGACAGAGTGAGACCCTGCCTAAAAATAAATACATAAATAAAATTTAAAAAATAAAAAGCTTAACGAGACACCCTCAAGAATTTGATAATCTATTTGGGGAAATAGGAAGGCAAATGACACTAATTAGAGACTAAATGAAACACAAGTTAAAGTGGGGGCTTTGATATGCTTTACAGTGGGTCTTAAAAGGAAAGTAGGGTTTAATAAGAAAAGAATGGGACTCAGGAGGCTATTTCTAGCTAAGAGAACAGTAGGAAAAAAAACAGTATTTCAGTACAAATACATGAAAATACAGTATGCTCCAAAAAGCAGAGAGTCCATGGGGAAATGCAGCTAGTAAGACAGCTTAGAGTTAGACCTGGCTAACAAGTTTGGTCTCTTTTCTTGCAGGCAATAAAATACTTGGAAGGTGTTTGTGCAAGAGGGGTATGATACGATCTGTGTTTCAGGACAATGACTGTGATTGAAGAGACTAAATAAGAATATCACAAGAAGCAAGGAAACAAGCTAAAAGACTCCAAAGCTTCCAAAAACAGATCAGGGATACATAAGAATGCAGAATATAGTAAAAGCAGCATTTTCAATTAGCAGGGAAAGGACGAATTTTCAATAAACAGTTTTAAAAAACTATTTATTGGGGGAAAAAGTTAGATCCTGATTTTACAGTATATCATAAAAATAAAATAAATTCCAGAGGCCAAGACAGGCAGATCACTTGACGTCAGGAGTTCAAGACCAGCCTGGTCAACATGGTGAAACCCTGTCTCCACCAAAAATACAAAAATTAGCCAGGAGGGTGGCACATACCTGTAGTCCCAGCTACTCGGGAGGCTGAAATAGGAGGATCGCATGAACCCGGGAGGCAGAGGCTGCAGTGAGCTGAGATCATGCCACTGCACTCCAGCCTGGACGCCAGAGTGAGACACCGTCTCAAAAAAATAAAAAATAGGCCAGGCATGGTAGCTCATGCCTAATAAATCCCAGCACTTTGGGAGGTCAAGACAGGCAGATCACCTGAGGTCAGGAGTTCGAGATCAGCCTGGCCAATATGGTGAAACCCCATCTCTACTAAAAATAAAAAAATTAGCTGGGCATGGTAGTGGGTGTCTGTAATCCCTGCTACTCAGGAGGCTGAGGCAGGAGAATCACTTGAACCCGGGAGGTGGAGGTTGCAGTGAGCCAAGATCACACCATTGCACTCCAGCCTGGGCAACAGAGCGAAACTCCATCTTGAAATAAAAAACAAAAAATAAAAATAATAAAATGAATAATAAATTCTAAATGGATTAAATATTAATTTGTTTAAAAGTTAACTATAGGCCGGGCATGGTGGCTCACGCCTGTAATCCTAGCACTTTGGGAGGCCGAGGCAGGCGGATCACCTGAGGTCAGGAGTTTGAGACCAGCCTGGCCAACACGGTGAAACCCCGTCTCTGCTAAAAATACAAAAATTAGCCGGGCATGGTGGCGCACACCTGTAATCCAGCTACTCTGGAGGCTGAGGCAGGAGAATCGCTTGAACCCGGGAGGTAGAGGTTGCAGTGAGCCAAGATCACACCATTGCACTCCAGCCTGGGGACAAAAGCGAGACTCAGTCTCCAAAAAAAAAAAAAAAAAAAAAAAAAAGTTAACCATAAACCACTTAAAGGAAAGAATTTTTATAAATTTTATAAATCAGTAAAGAATTTTTATAAGCATAAGCATGAGATGAAATCTAGAAGCCATATGGGACAAACTGGACAGATTCATGAACATCTAAAAGTTCTGTAATATAAAATCCAGTATAAACAGCTGACAAACACCAGCAAAATGTATGACAGATTAATACCCTCAGTAGATCAAGAGCTCTTACAAATCAATAAGAAAAAGTACCACCCCCAAAGTACTGACAAAGTATAGAAATCAGGAAATGGAGGAAAGAAATACAAGTGGCCAATGGACACATAAAAAAGATGCTTGCGCCAGTAATAATCAAAGAAAGGCAAATGAGAACTACTTTCTGTTATTAGCCTGACAACTGAAAACAAAGACTGATCATGTATAGTGCCAACTAGGGTGTAGGTAAACAGGCCTTTCACGTACTGCTGGTGAAACCATAAATCAGTAAAAGGGGCAATATGGAAAGGTACCAAAATGTCCATGTGACCAGGTGGTATTACTGAAAATAACAGAAACCTGGAAGCTATCCCAAAGTCATCACTAGAGGCTTGGTTAAGTAAGTCGGCAAAGGTTCAACTGGGGTATGTGTACCCTTAGGAGTATATGAAGACTTTTCAAGGAGTATGTGAGTACAGATAGTTTTAGAGAATTAATTTCTAGATCATTAAATTCCCAATGTTCACATTCTAAAATTATCCTGCCTGCGCAATTGGTTAAGGCTAGTTCCTCACCTCCCACCTTACATGAGAAAGATACACCTTCTTCTCACTTTGAATCTTAGTATTGTGTATCACCTGCAGACCTCCAGGAAAGGGGTAATTTGAAACACTGGTTTGGTGTCAAGAAAGGGAACCAACATTAACAACTAGCAATAAATAGCATACTTCTGCAAGTCAGATGGTTCTCAATTCTTTGCCCTTTGTTTAATAAAATTGAAGGATGACAAAATCAAGCTATCAGTGATAGAACATTCAAAATACTTTTTGATGATAGATCAGTACGTGATTTGTTTGGCCTAAAATTCAGAGTGAGTCCAAAGAACTGAGTGGCATTCCTACAAATAGAAGTTCCTTAATTCCCATCTATATAATCATATAAATAGGGCTTCTCAGCACTTATATCTATTAAAAAATAGAATACTTGAATACTCTATTATTCTACTAGCAACAGTATCTATGAATACATAAACTAATTGAAAAAATGCATTTGCAATAAAATTTCTTTTGTTTCATCAATACTGAACAAAACTTATAATATATTTATGGCATTTTGATCAACTGTAATATTAATTCAATCCAGAGGAAATATTTAACACTTAATAGTCACAGAAATCTAATAACATTACGCACCAAATAGATTTGGTGATCAACAAAATACTTTTAAAGATAAAATTCCATGGAGGGGCCAGGCGCAGCAGCTCATGCCTGTAATCCCAGCACTTTGGGAGGCCGAGGCGGGCAGATCACTAGAGGTCAGGGGTTCGAGACCAGCCTGGCCAACATGGTGAAACCCCATCTCTACCAAAAGATATAAAAACTTAGCCAGGCACTGTGGCACGTGCCTGTAGTCCTAGCTACTTGGGAGGCTGAAGCAGGAGAATCACTTGAAACCAGGAGGTGGAGGTTGCAGTGAGCCGAGATTGTGCCACTGCATTCCAGCCTGGGTGACAGGGTGAGACCCTATCTCAAAAAAAAAAAAAAAAAAATTATATGGAGGAAGTGGAATGAAGTCCAAATTCAAGGCAAAAAAGGAACAATGTAAGATTTCTCACTGTTAAAAGAATTTGTGTATTTAAAAAAAAATTGATAGTATTAGTTATCGAATTCCTGTGGTATGTAGGTTCCTCCAAAGAAATTTAAAAATATAATGTAACAGTTTTAAGACTGTCAGTGTTTATAACATGCCATAAATTGTATCCTATACAATAATTTATGATCAAAATATTAGATAACCTACAAATGTGCAAGAAGGTAGATAACTTTTCAAAACTTTAGAGTATGGAGCAAAAAGGTTGAAGAGCACCGAAATAAATAATTAATACATCCATAGAGTGGAATAATAAGCAGCCATTAAAATGGATGAATCAAATGGAGTAATGAATGAGTGATGGAAATGAGAAGACTTGGAACCATTAAAGTTGGAAGGAGAACTGGGAGAATTAGTAGGACATGTTCCTAGCTTGGCTTGGCTAGCTTCGAGCGCTAGGGGACCTGAGGGAAAATGAGTGGTTGGGGGAGGACAGCAAGTCTGATACAATTTTTAACAGCTTTACTGAGATGTAATCCATAGACTATACAGTTCACCCATTTCAAGTGTATAATTCAGTAACCTTTTAGTATATTCACAGAGTTGTGCAACCATCAATCACCACAATCAGCTTTAGAATATTTTTCTTACCCTAAAAAGAAATCCCATACCCATTAGCAATAACCCATACCTGCTCTCAATTTTCCCCTCACCCCTGAGTCGCTGGCAACCACTAATTTACTTTCTGTCCCTATAGATTTGCCCATTTTGGACATTTCATATAAATTGAATCATACAATATATGGTCTTTTGTGTCTGGCTTCTGTCACTTAGCATCATATTTTTAAGTCTTTCATGCTGCAGCATGTTTCAGTGCAAGTTTGATTTTTTTTTTTTTTTTTTGAGACAGAGTCTCGCTCTGTCACCCAGGCTGGAGTCCTGTGATGTGATCTTGTCTCACTGCTACCTTCACCTCCTGGGTTCAAGTAAATCTCATGCCTCAGCCTCCTGAGCAGCTGGGATTACAAGTGTGCAGCACCACACCCGGCTAAGTTTTTGTATTTTTTTAGTAGAGATGGGGTTTCACCATGTTGGCCAGGCTGGTCTCGAACTCCTGAGCTCAGGTGATCCGCCTACCTCAGCCTCCCAAAGTGCTGGGATTACAGGTGTGAGCCACCACGCCCAGCTGCAAGTTTGGTTTTAAACATGCTAAATTTGAGGTGCTTTTAGGACATCCATGTGAGGGTGTCTGGGAGGCAGCTGACAATCTGGAGGTCTGTATAGTAGTCAGGGTTGAAGACATCAACAGATGTCTGATGGCTGAAATCTTGGGAGGAGGTAAGGGCAATCAAGACAAGAAGGAGGATTAAGAAAAGAGAATAATATCACATCACACTAGGAAATGCTTATATTTTAAAGGAATGCACGGAGGAAGACAAAACCAAATAAGACAGAGAAGGCAGAGAGGTAGGTAGTGAAACTGAAGACTCCAGATCCTAAGCGCTTGAAAGCGATGATGCCCTTATACAACACTTCCTTTGCACCCTGGCACACTTCAGCTCAAGGACCTGGTAAGTGTATACTAGATTTCTGTTGATTCAGCTGATCTTGGTTCCTGTTCTATCTTCATACTCCGTGACTTTCAAGGTTTCTTTCAACCCCCAAAACCACGAATTCCAGTCTCTAACTTCCTTCCTGCACTGTCATTATGCCTTCTTCTCTCTTCCTTTCCTATCCATGGGCAGAGCTCTGGTAAGCACCGCAGCACCTGAGGGCTGCTGGAGAATGCTCCTTGGATCTCCACTGCCTTGGAACTCCTTGCCTTCCTGACCAAATGCACTATTACTTACAGTTTTTCAGAGGCAATGTTCCCAGAGGTGACTTCATTAATTCTTACTAGCTTCTTTGTTCCAATCTAGTATATAATCAGACTCTCAAGAGTTTCTGAAAACTTCCTACGATGAGCAGAGGATGCTTCCTGGGTGTACTTCTGAATGCTAGTGGATTAAAGACAAGCCTTATTCCAGGTAGTAATAGACATTCCTCCCACCCCTTCATCTTCCAGCCCAAGCACAGAATCCAAGAGAAAGTAAACACAGTAAAAGGGACTTAGGGTGCCACAATGGAATATGACAAGTACATGATGAATGAGGAAGAATTTCCGTTCTGTACTTATCTACTACTGCTTGGGAATCTGACTACTTTGTAGGCAGCTGGAGAGCAATGCAGTTTAGGGAAGCCACCATCATTCTGGTAAGTGGAAGCAGAAGATGTATTAGGAGCACATCTATGATCCCCACCACCGCCACCACTCCCCAAAGCTGCTTTTTGTTGGAGATAGGAAGTGCATGGCATAGGATGGCACAATCACCAGACTGTACTACAGATGAGGAAATGCAAGACCTCCCAGCCATGAGTGATCACCCAAGCATTTCAATATGGCAGGGGAGTGAGGAGTCCAGGCAAGATCTGTCTAAATCTTCCTGGTGGACTTTAAGGTATATGGGAATAAGTAGGTTCACATCCAATTTCAGACTCAAGAAGGTTCCAGGGCACTTAGATTAATTAATGATGCATCCTTAATGAGTCTAGGTGGTGGTCTAATAACTGCCAAAAGAATGAACTTTCTAGCGGGGCAAAAAGCCAAGGCAGTGCAGAGATGCTGCTCAGACTAAGATTTCCCTCTAAGGAAGAACCTTCAAAGTTCCCTCTGATGCTAAAGCTTGGGATGAAGAGTCATATAAATGGTACCTCACACCCAGGAACCCTACTTGAGCAAAAATGTCCCTAATTTAAGGGAAAGGGAAAGCAACACTGGAAGAAACCAGAGTCTCCAGGCCTTCATTCTTTTTTTGAGGGCACAAAGGCCTCAGATAAAATGGACTAATAGGTCTAAGCCATCAGTTTATACACATGGAATGGGATTTCAGAGTACACAATACTACTCGGACAGCTGAAAGGCCAAGTTAGTCTCACATATCTTACTTCAGACCCTGGCACAAACAGAACAGCTTCAATGCCTCATTCCTTTCTCTAAAGGTTAGGAGATGGAGCCCAGCTGTTGAGTAGGGTGTTAATAGTAAGGTAACTGAGTTGATGCTGTACTCGTAGAGCTGGGCTTTATTCAAACACAAATCTATAAAAATTCTGGCTCTGGCTTGCTTGCAGGCACTGACAGTAGCCAGATTGGAAAACTCCATGTCAAAGTGGCTGCAATAGAAAGATATATGAAGCAGTATCCAGAAGGGTGGGCTTAAGAAAAACAGGTAGTAGACACTGAAAGAATAGTAGATACTAATTAAAAAAAAAATTCAGTGTGTTGAGACACTGCTAATGCAGCCAGACGGCAGTGAAGGGCAACAGGAAGGTTAGGCTGTGACCAGCGCTGAACCCTAACTATAACTGCTACATTTTAGATGATACAAACAGCCTAGGCCTAAAGATTGGAAACCCGTAGGAGCCTGTAGCTTCTTCTAGGATATACTTCTTATGTCCTGTGATGAAGGCCTGATTTCTGATTTCTATTTGCTGTGAAGCGGGGCTGGTGAGCAATGTAGCCTGGAAGAATGGGGTGGTCAGCAGGAATTGGGCAAACTGAGGCAAAGAAAAGCATAACAAAATGGAGCAAGATTCATGATATATACAAACGATAAGCTGAAGCCAGGAGTCAGGTAAGCACTCAGCAGCCCCAAGTCACTGAAAAAGATGGAGCAAAACTAGAATCAAGCTAAAACTCCAAGTTTAGCACAGAGCTAAAAGAAAACAAACAGTCACCATGTACCAGACACCCAACCTTGAAACTGAAGAGAAGGCCTGCCGCAGTCATTTTCCTTGAGTGAGAATCAATGACTAGCTCCCCTGAAAACAGTCAGGCTGCCATCTGTGACTGGGGACAAATATCTGAAAGGTCTGCTGCAAAGAAACTTGCCACACAAGGCAGGAAGAGAAGCAGCATCTCTACCTAAGCCCTGGCACAGCGTGACGGTGGGGAGATATACGAGATAGGAAAATGATTCCATCGACACTTTAAAAAAAGAGATGGGGGCCGGGCGCGGTGGCTCAAGCCTGTAATCCTAGCACTTTGGGAGGCCGAGACAGGTGGATCACGAGGTCAGGAGATTGAGACCATCCTGGCTAACACAGCGAAACCCCATCTCTACTAAAAAATACAAAAAACTAGCCGGGCGTGGTGGCGGGCACCTGTAGTCCCAGCTACTGGGGAGGCTGAGGCAGGAGAATGGCATGAACCCGGGAGGCGGAGCTTGCAGTGAGCTGAGATTCGGCCACTGCACTCCAGCCTGGGCGACAGAGCAAGACTCCGTCTCAAAAAAAAAAAAAAAAAAAAAAAGAGATGGGGCTGGGCACAGTGGCTCATGTCTGTAATGCCAGCACTTTGGGAGGTCGAGGCAGGTGGATCACATGAGGTCAGGGGTTTGAGACCAGCCTGGCCAATATGGTGAAACCCTGTCTCTACTAAAAATACAAAAATTAGCTGGGCGTGGTGGCAGGCGCCTGTAATCCCAGCTATTCAAGAGGCTGAGGCAGGAGAATCACTGGGACCCAGGAGGCAGAGGTTGCAGTGAACTGAGATGGTGCCATTGTACTCCAGCCTGGGCAACAAGAGTGAAACTCCATCTCAAAACTAAATAAATAAAGAGATGGCTTTCCTAAAACCATGAGTGACATACATGGTGAAATTAGAAATCTTCTAAGGTACTCAGTTAAAACTGGGGGTGTATGTGTGTAACATAAGATATTCTATTTAACTCTAAAACATAAAAAAATAAGTTGCCAACTTCATTCTACTCATTCATCTTTTGAAAAGTGTTAAGATTTACTAAAATCATTAAGCAAGCTCAGTGTAAAGGCTTCATAAGTGTAAGTATTTAAGAACACATTTATGATTATAAGTTATAAAACCACAGTTGGGCTATTCAATAGCAATACCAGAGATACATACATTTCTCAGAAGAAAATATTAGCCTCAAATCATGAGCAAAAATGAGCCTATGAATTGACAAACATGCCTCACTTACTGATATAATGCTACTGTTCTCATCTCCTTTTTTCTCTTCCTGTTCTTTTTTTTTAAAGTTGGGGGTCTTGCTATATTGCCCAGGCTGGCATTGAACTCCTGGGCTCGAGGTATCCTTCCGTCTCAGCCTCCCAAGTCGCTGGGACTACAGGCATGTACCAGTATGCCCAGCAATTCTCATTTAAAATATAATTATTTTGTAGAAGTTAATTTTATGGCATATTTATGCTGCATTCTCTCTCTCTCTCTCCTCTCTCCTCTCTCTCTCTCTCTCTCTCTCTCTCTCTCTCTCTCTCTCGCGCGCGCGCGCCCCCCTGCTTTTTTTTTCTTTTACACCCAGACTGGAGTACAATGGCGTGATCACAGCTCACTGCAGCCCTGACCTCCTAGGCTCAAGTGGTCCTTCCACCTCGGCCTTCCAAGTAGCTGGGACTACAGGCACATACCACCATGCCCAGTTTATTTATCTTTTTTTTTTTTCTAGAGGTAGGGTCTTGCTATGTTGCCCAGGCTGGTCTCCAACTCCTGGGCTCAAGCGATCCTCTCTCCTCGGCCCCCCAAAGTGCTGGGACTACAGGTGTGAACCACCACTCCTGGCCTTATGCTGATTTTTCAAATATTAACATGGTTCATTCAAAGAAAATCAATCCACAACTAAAAGAGTATGCAATTCCAATTACCAAGTAAAGAAACTTTTTATTGATGGGTGCTGACGAGTTGATGGGTGCAGCACAGCAACATGGCACAAGTATACATATGTAACAAACCTGCACGTTATGCACATGTACCCTAGAACTTAAAGTATAATAATAATAAAAAATAAAATAAATTAAAAAAAAAAAAAAGAGTTATCGGCCTATAATCCCAGCACTTTGGGAGGCCGAGGAGGGTGGATCACCTGAGGTCAGCAGCTCGAGACCAGCCTGGCCAACATGGACAAACCCTGTCTCTAATAAAAATACAAAAATTAGCCAGGCATAGTGGCAGGCGCCTGTAATTGCAGCTACTTGGGAGGCTGAGGCAGGAGAATCACTTGAACCCAGGAGGCGGAGGTTGCACTGAGCTGAGATCGTGCCATTGCACTCCAGCCTGGGAATAAGAGCAAAACTCTGTCCCAAAAAGTAAAAACTTAAAAAATTTAAAGAAGAGTTATTAACAAGTTTGGAGAGTTAGGAATAAACACATGAAGCATTAGCATAATGGAATCAACCTCAGTATCTATCAATGGCTGAATGGATAAAGAAAATGTATATATATA
This sequence comes from Macaca nemestrina, assembly GCF_043159975.1. NCBI lineage: Eukaryota > Metazoa > Chordata > Mammalia > Primates > Cercopithecidae > Macaca > Macaca nemestrina. Next base: position 140,783,811 of record NC_092145.1, on the reverse strand, counting down.
CAATGGAATACCAGTCAGCCTTAAAAAGAAGGAAATCCTGTCATTTATGACAACATGGATTAATCTGAAGGATACTATGTTAAGTGAAATAAGCCAGGTACATAAATACCATATAATCTCACCTATATGTGGAATCAAAAAAAAAAAAAAGTCAAACTCATAGAAACAGAGCAAAATTGTGGTTACCAGAGGCTGGAGGGATTGGGAAGAAGTTGGTCAAAGCATCAACACAAAATTTCAGTTACGCAGAAGGAATACATTCAAAAGATGTATTATACATCATGGTGACTACAGTTAATTACAATATATTGTACACTTGAAAATTGCTAAGAGAGTATATTTTAAGTGTTCTCAACACAAAAAAATAAGTATGTGAAGTAATGGGTATTTGCTTGATTTAGCCATTCCATAATGTATACATATATCAAAACATCATGTTGAACACCATAAATAGATGTAATTTTTACTTGTCGATTAAAAACATATATTGAAAAAGAGCATATAATGGTGATGATTGCATAGCACTCTGAATGAAATTAGAGTCACTGAACTGTATGTATTTAATGTTACTTAAAAATGGTTAAAATGGCAAATTCTGTATTATACATATTTTACCACAACAAAAAAATACATGAATGGGGAAAAGAAAGAGTTAGTGTATTTTGCAATTAAGCACCCTTTGTATATATTCAAAATTTTTTTGGCACTCAGATAATTCACTCAGATAATTGTGTAAGACTAAAATACATCAATTAAAAGCCTTTACCTAAGTTTCCATTTCAAAGATTAACCATACAACAGAAATTCTAAAGTCAAAAGTTCAAACAGCTAACATATGCAAAATATTTGAGGCATAATGCCTAAAAGCATTTTAAGGTTACGCAGTCTCACAACTGTATTACCATTACCTCCCTGAGGTTCTTATTCAACTATCATGCGACAAGAACATTTAAAAACCCAGGTTGTTTCTTAAAATTAAATGAAAAACCAATTTATCTAATGAACATAGATAATTTAGGAGTTTAAATATCACTAAACATTTTTAAATCATTATAATTCAACTAACCTTCTTTTTTCTCATTAATCTTTCTCTGAATTTATGAGTGATAAATCCCCTTGGGCCAGTGAACCGTAAACGCTGATACTTAGCCTGAATGTACAAGCTCTTCTGTACCAGGCCTGATTTATAATTAGGCTGGCATCTGCCACCTCTAAAGTTGCTCTGTGAAGGAAAAAAAGGAATTAAATGTTAAAACTACACCTTCCAAGTCTACTTTATTAGTAAACAGATGAGTGGGTGGCTGGGTGTGGTAGCTCACGCCTGTAATGCCAGCACTTTGGGAGACCGAGGCGGAACTCCTCAAGCTGATCGCTTGAGGTCAGGAGTTCGAGACCAGCCTGGCATGGTGAAACCCCGTCCCTACTAAAAATACAAAAATTAGCCAGGTGTGGTGGCAGGCGCCTGTAATCCTAGCTACTCAGGAGGGTAAGGCAGGAGAATTGCTTGAACCTGGGAGGCGGAGGTTGTAGCGAGTCACTGCTCTCTATGCTTGAAAAGCACGAAAGAGCGCCACTGCACTCCAGCCTGGGTGGCAGAGTAAGACCCTGTCTTAAAGAAAACAAAACAAAAAACAGATGAAAAACTGTCTGATACTTGGAGCTGTCTGGATTCTAGGCCTTATAGATATTAAAACAGAAAGAGTTAATGATGGTGACAAAGTATGTTTCTCTCAAGCTGGCTTCCTAGCTCATTTTATATATTAATATATATTTTTAATTTTTATTCTTAGCTGGGCATGGTGGCTCATGCCTGTAGTCCCAGCTTCTCAGGAGGCTGAGGTGGGAGATAGCTTGAGTCTTGGAGGTAGAGGCTGCAGTAAGCTGTGATTGTGCCACACACTCCAGCCTGGGTGACAGAGCGAGACCCTGTCTCAAAAAAACAAAACGACAACAACAAAACCTATATCAAACCAAATTTTGAAAACTGTTAAGTTAAAAGATTTTGAGGGCAGGCACAGTGGCTCACACCTACAATCCCAGCACTTTGGGAGACAGGTAGGAGGACTGCTTGAGGCCAGGAGTTCAAGACCAGCCTGGGCAACAGAGCGAGACCCTGTCTCTACAAAAAAATAAAAAAGAAAAGAATTTGAAATTAATTCTTGAAATTCATCAAGCTAACAAAATAAAATGTTCAGAACCTCTAATGAACTAAAATTATTCTTCTGATTCATAGTGAAATATATCAAATCCCAATGAGAGGGAAAGATATTAAGTATCAATATCTATTTAAGAATCAAAAAATATTTTAACTTTATTCCTGTTAATACCTTCAAACAAATCTTTCTTTACTACAAAAGACCGATTACTTAAAAAGAACATTTCCTAACCTGCATATATTGTGCAGCACTACATTAGACATAAGAGGACAATGGATATTCGTGTGTTTCTCATGTGGTTGATAAGAGAAATGGTCTCTTGTTAATTTACTGCTGGGGGTGGAAGAGGAAAACAGTCCTCAGTTTTGTCAGTCGTGAACCAATCCTCTCCAAACCTTCCCAAACAATTCTCCAAATCTCCCTCCCTCACTTTCCCATATCACACACTGCTTGTGTCTCCCCGCATTTCCAAGCATCCTCCGAGAATAATCTAAAACAGATGGGAGCAGTGGCGCAAAGGTTCATAGATGGAGTCTATCTCTGCCCTGCTAAATCTTAAAAACTTAGCTACTTGCCAACTTACTGGAAGAAGCTGCATTAAGTTCTTGACTATGAAAGGGATTTCTTCCCCAAAATCATTCAATTAAATTCTCCTATAGAAAATAAACTTGAAGCCATACGAAGAAAAACCCTGAGCTGAATGAAACTTTTAACAAGATCAGTTCAGCATAACTTGAATATTGGAAGATCTAATTCCAAGAAGTAGAGAGAAATATGGTAGAGAAAGAAAGACTTTGGTGACCCAGCGTCCTCTCTCAGGCATAGTAAACTATAAAACTGTTCTGAGCTTATTTAACAAAATTCATACCTAATATCATATGCAAGGTACAAAGACTAAACAGATCCACCTCTTTTCCTTCAGGGGCTGAAAATGAGTAGAGATGCTGGGTCTAAGCACTAGAGACGCAGCTACTCCTTCTGATTTTGCCAATAGGAGTCTACCAAGATCCAGGAAAAGGGCTCTCCATGCTTGAAATGCACAAAAGAGCATTTAATTTGAATGGCACAAGCAGGAAGTCTTATTCTTTCATTTGCCTTACCACTCAAGAGCTAAGAACTCAACCAGTGCTCATTTATTAGGCAGGTACAAGGGTCAGAATAAAAGCTATACATTCTATATCTTTAAAATAGCAGCCGTTGCATACTAAATTTATTCCCAAATGTGTTTTTTTAAATAAAATCAGAATTTTACTCAGAAGATTGATACATAAACTTTATTATCTGCTAATTTGTTCTTATCTTCTCAATTTTCTCAAGTAAAAAGGAAAAGACAACCTAGTTACATGTAAATGTTTCATCACAAAGGTGCATGGGAAGAGTTTTGTCTTTAAATCAAATTCTTTGTTTTTAATAAAAAACATCCCTGAGTCACATTCCAACTACTACATGACCAGGGTCCAATCAAATGGGATGAAACTAATAGTGGCCCCTTTTAGAATGTTTCAGGGAAAGAGTTTACTATTTGTAAATGATTAAGGCTGAAAACAGAAGCCAAAATTACAAAAGCAAACAAAAGCACATTTCGTTTATAGAAAGTTAGGGTCTGAATAAATATTTATACACCTTTACAGATATGAGTCCAGATTTTTTTTTTTTTTTTTTTTTTTTTTTTTTTTTTTGAGATAGAGTTTCCCTCTGTCACCCAGGCTGAAGTACAGTAGTGCAATCTGGGCTCACTGCAACCTCTGCCTCCTGGGCTCAAGCGATTCTCCTGCCTCAGGCTCCAGAGTACTTGGGACTATAGATACATGCCATTGCGCCCAGCTCATTTTTGTATTTTTAGTAGAGACAGGGTTTCACTAAGTTGGCCAGGCTGATCTCGAACTCCTGACCTCAAGTGATTTGCCCGCCTCGGCCTCCCAAAGTGCTGGGATTACAGGCATGAGCCACCATGCCCGGCCAGATATGAGTCAAGATTTCCTCAACATGAAGAGCTAAACAATAATAACTCCTAAATAAACTATTATAAGGTTGAATACACTATTAACCTCTAAAGAAGTCAATAAAATTGTTTACAAACACTACAATGGCTGCATTAAATAACAACCCTCTTTAAACACTATTTGTTTCCTTTTGATAATAAAGTTTAGATTAACCAGCAACTAAAGCAATGCCAGGAGGAAAAGAGATTAGGTCTTAGGTGAGTTGTTGTTACTCGAGCTGCTGTTGCTTTTTAACAAGAAGACAGTTATGAAGTTGTGAAAGGGGAGAACTGGCTGCAGCAAGACCCATAACATCAAAAATATTAAGCTACTAATTTAGTGAAAGCCAAAATGTATGCTAGACTGAACCATGGCTTTAAAATTATGGCCTAATATATAGACATCTAAATAGAATAAGTACAATGGCTCTGTAATAATTTTCAAAGACTTGGCCAAAGAAATAGATTTTATTCTTTTTGAAATTTAGTGTTTGGTTGATTTTATTTAACTTCCATCCTCAGAGTACTTAGTAAGAGGAAACAGATTATGAGCCATATTGGGAAAACAAATGCACAAATGATGTATTACAGTGGAATAGTTAACAAAACCAAGCAGATTCCTCTTTTCACAATTATTTCAGAAATGGGTATGTCAGACATAATGAAGCACATAATTTTACAAAAAAAATGTATGCCAGGCCTATTTTTCAATTATTTTCTTAAGGCTACAGAAAATTTCAGGTAAAACAGAATTATAATGAGACACTAATGTTAAGACTATCTGCACAAACCTGACACATCAGAGCTAATCTTGAGACTGATGCAATCCATTTCTACATGTCCTCTAAGGTGATTACTACGTTGCTTTGAACTAGTCCAATTCATGTAAAAAGTAAATTATAGCAAAATATTTCCTTTTTTTTTTTTTTCCTTTTGGAACAGGGTCTCTTCGCTGTGTCACCCAGGCCTGAGGGCAGTGGCACAATCTCGGCTCACTGCAACCTCTGCCTCCCAGGCTGAAGCGATCTTCCCACCCCAGCCTCCTGAGTAGCTGGGATTACAGGTGCACACCACTATGCCCAGCTAATTTTTGTATTTTTTGTAGAGACGGGGTTTTGCCACGTTGCCCAGGCTCTTTTCGAACTCCTGAGCTCAAGTGATCCACCCAAAGTGTTGGGATTACAGGTGTGAGCTACAGTACCCAAGCAAAATATTTCCTTTTCTTTTTTTTTTTTTTTTTTTGAGACGGAGTCTCGCTCTGTCGCCCAGGCTGGAGTGCAGTGGCCGGATCTCAGCTCACTGCAAGCTCCGCCTCCCAGGTTTACACCATTCTCCTGCCTCAGCCTCCCGAGTAGCTAGGACTACAGGCGCCCACCACCTTGCCCGGCTAATTTTTTTGTATTTTTTTTTAGTAGAGACGGGGTTTCACCGTGCTAGCCAGGATGGTCTCGATCTCCTGACCTCGTGATCCGCCCGTCTCGGCCTCCCAAAGTGCTGGGATTATAGGCTTGAGCCACCGCGCCTGGCCAATATTTCCTTTTCTTAGGAAGGATTATTTCTTCCCACTATTTTACTACAAAGAATTGTACACTTCTAAGCATTCATATAACATTATATAACTTTAAATGATTGCTCAAGAGGTAAAGTTATATATATCTTGAAAACATTTTTCTATGAATTTATGTTAAAGTATCTTCCCTTAAAGAAAAAAGGTAACAGAAAATAAATCTTATGATGCTCTTAGAAAAATACTATAATCAACTATATCTGACCAATCAGAACATGTAGGAAGCACTTAGATCTGAAAGCCCATCTATATTGTCTATAAGTTATGCAGACATCACATTTTCAGTTGATGTGATGCCCCATTACTCAAGAGATCAAAAGATGGCATAAAACACGTATATATTCTATGACCGTAATTATTTTTAAAAACTTCGTGTCACACATGTTCTTAGATATACAAACCACTGGCTAAAAATGTAATCTATTCAATGCCTACAAATTATGTTACTCTCGTTGAATAAAATCTTTCAACATCTATAAATTTTGACTCTCAAGAAGCCAATATTAATAGACCTCACTCAACTAACCTTCTAGTCCATAATTTTAGATAGTTTCTACTACTTTTCTGTGCATACTAACTTCCTCCTAATGAGCTAACTACTCTATCAAGCCTGCCTGCCACTTTTACACAAAAAGCTCAAATTCTTTCCTTTATTTAGGGGAGGGAGACAATATGAGTGAAAAATATGAATAAAGTACCTATTACAGGCAAGAAACTGTCAAAATTGATTTTAAAAGCACCTCAACTTTTGTGAGCAAGGAGACAGAAATATAATACCTTGGGCCGGGTGCAGTGGTTCAAGCCTGTAATCCCAGCACTTTGGGAGGCCAAGGTGATCACTTGAGGTCAGGTGCTTGAGATCAGTCTGGCCAACATGATGAAACCCTGTCTCTACTAAAAATACAAAAATTAGCTGGGCATGGTGGCGCGTGCCTGTAATCCCAGCTACTTGGGAGGCTGAGGCAGGAGAATAGCTTGAATCTGGGAGGCAGAGGTTGCAGTGAGCCGAGATCACGCCACTGCACGCCAGCCTGGATGACAGAGGGAGACTCCGCCTCAAAAAAAAAAAAAAAGAAATATAATACCTTGTATTATAATTCTAACTCCATATATTTGGGGGAGGAGGTGTTCTGGATAATCAAACATATTGGTTGATTAAAAATTATCATTCATATCAGATACAGATGTACCAATAATTAGAGTGTGATAAAATATGCTTTAACAAAGCTACCTGGACCAGAATCTTCCTGTGATGACCCAGAACACCTCTAAGGGTTGTGTGTCCATGGCAGGGTTTTTCAATCTGTGATTCTTGGAGAAAGCTCTACAGCTCTGCACGTGTATCTTAGAGGTAAAGGTTCTGGCTTAAAGGGAGGGTCTGCAGTCTTGCCTGTCTCCCCACCTAGAGCCACTCCACCTGCATCTGTTTTATGTATTTGTGTTTCCATGTAATATTTGGAAAAGGATTCTACTGGTTAAAAAAAAAAAAAAAAAAATTGAAAATCAAGTCGTAAGGAAAGGGGTCATCAATAAATTGATTACAGTTAACTACAAATGTCGAGAAATACTAGTTTATAGCTACCATTTGAAATCATATTACAAAACAGCTCTTGATTTACTAACACTAAAACATTATGTCCAAAGCATAAAACCAAAGCTGGAATTAAATGGAAAACAACACTCAATACCTTGAAAGGTCTTACTCTCGTGTTTCGGCGATTTCCCTCAACCTGAAATGGTTTGTGAGTAATTATGTCTTTTCTCTGCGTAGTATAATTCTGCATGAAAAAAAAGTAGTGGTGTGGGTTAATAGACTTTAAAGTTTATTTTAAAAGCTTGTTTACCATTAGAAAACACATTTTAAATGTACAGGATTAAGAACACAAAGCAGGGAGCAGGGAGCTTAGCCGTAGAGCACATACACATCTCCTCCTTGACCCATGCTAACTTGACCCTCGACAATGACTACCATGATCCATGCCAGTTTGTGAGGAGCCAGGATCATTTATGCCTGTAACAAGTATAAAACATACTCGTGTATAACATAATGAGTGAGTTTGAGAAAATCGAGGATATATCTAGCATTTATTCAGGCACCTAGGAGAGAAATGAACCCATTACTATCAGGAGTTGCTAAAGGGTTCCTACTGCCTAAGAAGAATACAAATCCTCAACATTGCAGGAGGCAGGTATTCCTGACTCAGGTAACTGATTTGAGGTGATGCTCTTGCCATGGCTAGAAAAGTATCAGAAATAAGAGAAAGAACTACATTAGTAAGTCTGTAACTATGAGGAACCAAAATCCTCTGGTGGAAACAGAATAGATTACATTTTTAGCCGGTGGAAACAGAAAAGATGGGGCCAATTCTCAAGATGGTTTCCTTTTTCTAAAATCAACAGTCTTATCACCTTCTATTATTTCCACTTTCTGTGGAGTCTGGCCAGAGGAAGGACTGTACTAGGCAACTGCTGACATGGCTCCCAGTGATCCAACCAATTATTCCTCCCTTTGAATGTGGGCAGGACCTAGGAAGCTGCTTCTTGCAAAAAGAATATGGTAAAGGATGAGATTTTACTTGTGAAATTAGGTTACCAACTCTGGCTTCCATCTTTCTCACCATTACTTGCCTGTTCTTATGGAAGCTAGCTGCCATTTTGTGAGCTGCTCTATATAAAGGCAAATCTTTAAGACAGAAAGTAGATTAGTGTTGGCTGGGGGTGGCAAAGGGGAGTAACGAAACAGGCATGAGGGCTCATACTGGGTAATGAAAACATTCTAAAAGTGGACTACTGTAATGGTTGCACGCTTTGGTTAATTTACTAAAAATCATTAAATTGTACACCTAAAATGGGTGAATTTTATGGTATGTAAATTATGCCTTAATAAATATGTTCCAAGAGAGCTTAAGAGTTGTTCCCAAAAAATCTTTTTTGAAATTTTTTTATTATTATTATTATTATTTTTTTTTTTTTTTTGAGACGGAGTCTCGCTCTGTCACCCAGGCTGGAGTGCAGTGGCCGGATCTCAGCTCACTGCAAGCTCCGCCTCCCGGGTTCACGCCATTCTCCTGCCTCAGCCTCCCGAGTAGCTGGGACTACAGGCGCCTGCCACCTCGCCCGGCTAAGTTTTTGTATTTTTAGTAGAGACGGGGTTTCACTGTGTTACCCAGGATGGTCTCGATCTCCTGACCTCGTGATCCGCCCGTCTCGGCCTCCCAAAGTGCTGGGATTACAGGCTTGAGCCACCGCGCCTGGCCATATTATTATTATTTTTTGTAGAGATGAGGTCTAGCCATGTTGCCCAGGCTGGTCTTGAACTCCTGGGCCCAAGAAATCCTCCTGCCTTGGCCTCCCAAAGTGCTAGGATTACAAGCATGAGCCACTGCACCTGGCCCCCCAGAAAATCTTAAGAAAGCTAGATTTATTAGCTTTATTTAATGAATCCAATAAAATGCTACTAAATCAAGTAAGAAATGACCATTTCTTCTGTCATAATAACTTTACGTATCAATGGAATCTTATAACATATACTTAATGAACAGTTACAAATGTGAAAAATATTGGTGATCCCTGTACATTCCGATGTATTGGAGAAGAAGAAATTATAAAAATGAAAATTTTAGAACTGTGATCTTACCATGTAAGGTTTTTCAATACATTTTTTAAAATTTGATTTTATAAAATGCATGGGTTTTTGGAATCCATCAGTATGAACATTCTTTACCTTTGAAAAACTGGAACTCTGATCTTCCCTAATAAGGAAAGAGAGAAAATAAGAATATTTTATCAGTATAACATTTTTTCCAACAAATAAACAAGAATAATTTTAAAAAGCCCCTTCAGAAACAATTAAAGTAGCACACAAATTAAATCTCAATGATCTATCACTACTAAAATTACAAATGATAGTCATTAGGCCTAAACCCGTCATTTTGCCTCATTTTCCAACAAATGTTATTTACCTAAGTTGGAGGTTAGCAATGGGGAAAAACATTCCTTGAACCAGGGTTCTCAATCTGGGGTCTAAGGATAGGCTTCCTGGGGGCTGTAACCCCCGAAACCATATGTGAAATGTGTGTTTTGTGTAAAGATAATTACTGCTCTAGAACCTTTGGCAGCACTGCCCCCCTACCCTTCTTGCTAACAGGCTCTTACTGGTGGAAGCACCGAGGGTTCATGACCCAGCCCATTCATCAGAGGCAAGGTGTATGACTGGCTCAGGGTCCCCTCACTGGCAGAGCTGAGGCCTCTGATACTGCAGGGCCACAGCAGGGAACGACAGCCGCCTCTCTCCCGTCATCATGAGGTCCTGAGGCCACAAAGGGCTCTTCTCAGGCAGCCCTATCTGGGAGGGAGGTCCTTCCCTGGATCTTCCTCTGATCTCCAAAGCCTCATTTCCACAGCCCTTGGGGGTTCCTCTCCGTGTCACACCCTGCATCTCTCCACAATGCTTCTCAGCCCCTTCCTGTGTCTTCCACAGGCCCACCTTCAGTCTTTCCCATGGATTCCGCACTGGCAACAAGATAACTTCCACACTCTTCATTGTGACCCCATGGCCCTTTCTGCTCTGGCCCTTGCTACCTTGCTCCAATCTCCCCAACAAGCACACTGAGCCTTAGGATTTTTGTTTGTTTGTTTTTGAGACAGAGTCTTGCTCTGTCGCCTAGGCTGGAGTGCAGTGGCGCAATCTTGGCTTACTGCAAACTCCACCTCCTAAGTTCAAGCAATTCTCCTGCCTCAGCCTCCCGAGTAGCTAGGATTACAGGCACGTGCCATCATGCCCCGCTAATTTTTTTTATTTTTAGTAGAGACGGGGTTTCACCATGTTGGCCAGGCTGGTCTTGAACTCCTGACCTCAAGTGATCCATCCACCTTGGCCTCCCAAAGTGCTGGGATTACAGGCGTGAGCCACCGCGCCCAGCCGGGAATATTGAAGCTCATGTGGTTCCCGGCACCCAGCAATCTCTCCTGCTTCTACACCTTTGCATGTGCAGTTCCTTCTGTGACCATTTCCTTCTACTTTGATTAACTTAAAGATTTAGATCCATTTATACCTCTTCAAGGAAGTTTCCTAAACCCTTCTGAGGTGAACTAGGTGCTCCCTGGTATGTGCGCATGTAGCATTTTTGGGTCTTAACACCTATCACTCCGTATTTGTAACTACTGGTGTACCTGTCTGTTTAACAGAACAAGTTGCTATTCCTTCAGAGGAAGCACTGCGGATGATTCATTTTGTGGTCCCAGTTCTGATCCCAGAATCTGACATGAAATAGACACTCAGGGTTTTTTTAAATGTTAAAAAGGCCTAGGTTTTGTCAAAACGCTGACGACAATAGGTCAAAAGAGTAAAGTGCAAAGCTGTATATTGAGGATAATTTCAACTATTTAAAATATACACATATGTGCCCAGAAAAAAATAAATGACAAGAAATGTACTAAATATTAACAGTGGTCATCTCTGACTGGTAAAATCAGGAATGCCTTATATTTTTGATTTTATACTTTATTATATTTTTCCAAATGATTACCATTAGTGTATATGACTACTTCTACAAACAAAGCAATGGATTTTTAAAAATTCTCTTTGCAAAGCATATATCTGAAAAGGGAGCTATATCCAGAATATACAAAGAACTCCTACACCTCAACAATAAAAAGACTTTGATTTTAAAATAGGCAAAGGATTTGAATAGAAATTTCTCCAAAAACATACCAATGGCCAATAAGCACATGGAAAGATGCTCAACATCATTAGTCATCAGAGAAATGCAAATTAAAACTACAATGAGATACCACTTTACACTAACTAGGATGGCTATAACCAAAAAGATGACAATACCAACGTTCATAACAGCACTATTTACAATAGCCAAAGGGTGAAAGCAATACAAATGTCCACAAACAGAAAAACAGATAAACAAAATGTAGTACAGCCATACAATGGAGTATTATTCAGCCTTAAAAGAGAATAAATTTTTTTTAAAAAGGAATGAAATTCTGACACATGATACAACATGGATTGACCCTGAAAACACTATGCTAAGTGAAAGAAGCCAGAGAGAAAAGGACAAATATTGTCTGATTCTACTTAGATACCCACAATAGGCAAATTCATATAGACAGAAAGAATAGAGGTTACCAGGGGCTGCAGCGAGGAGAGCATGAGGAGTTATTATTCAACGGAAACAGAGTTACTGTTTGTGAAGATGAAAAAGTTCTGGAAGTGGATATAAACATCTGGTGATGATTGTACAAGTGAATATACTCAATGTCAATGAATTTTACACTTAAAAATGGTTAAAATGGTAAATTTAGGATATGTATATTTTGTCACAATACAAAAATTAGATCCTTTGATATTTGATTTTTGACCAGGCAAATGAATGCTCAGATTAGAGAATCTATTTCCCAGCTGCCCTGCAGCTAGGCATAGCCATGGGACTAAATTTTGGACAAGTTATCATGTGTAAATTTCAAGAAGTCTTTAAAGGAAAGGCTAGAATGAGGACATGATGGCTAAAGCACAGATACCCATATTGGATCATGAGGCAGATGCTACACACAGAGGATATGAGAGGAAGAAGATCTAAGCAGCCTGGTTCCCTGATGCGTCCACTCTACCATGTCGACCCTATCATGTGGATTTCCTACCGCTAATCTTTTTTTATTACTTAAGAAGGAAATACTTTTTTTCTCTAGCTCTTACAGTCCATTCTCCACCCAGCAACCAGAGTGATCCTTTTAAAATTTAAGTGAGATTATGTCTCTTCTCTGGTTACAACCCAAAATGTTTTCTAACTTCATCCAGAATAAAATACAAAGTCTTCATGTCCTTCAGTTCTTCAAAGTCATTCGTGACTGGCCTCATCTACTAACTCTCTCCCTTTACTACCCTGTCACAACCCCACTGTCCCCCTTTCTATTCCTTAAACAAAAGCAGGCATGCACCTGTCTTAAGGTCTTTGCTTTTGCTGTTCCCTCTCTTGAAATACTATCCTCTCAAATAACCCTATGGCTAACTCCCTCACTTAATTCACAACCCAGCTACATTTTCTAAAAAGTCATAAATGTACTCCATGACCACCCTAAATAAAACCGTATCACACATGTCACTCTTTGCTATTAAATTTCCTCTTCTGCCTTATTTTCACCTATCACTCCACTGACATGTATTTATTTTCTTTCTTCTACCATTAAATTATAAGTAACATGAAGACAAAGGTTTGTATATAGTTTTTCATTATATCCCCAGTCCTTAGAACAGTAACTAGAACAAAGAAATCAATATATAAATACCCGTTGACTATATGAATATAATATCTTTATAAAGTGTACTCTACTTCAGTATAGATTATGACTGTTGCAATAGCAAGAATAAAAACTGATGTTTTCCCGTAACCTGCCCAGCTTAAACGACAGACTGTCCTTCCAACTCCTTGTTAAAAAATAAAAAATAAAAGAAATTCTTGGCAGTTTGATGTCCTCTTCAAGTCCGCTGATACTATTTTTAAGCTACTTTATCAAACACACTCCATACTTCTATAATAAAACAACTCATTTACATTGTAGGAAACTTAGTAACTACAGTTAGAAAAGGCAGAAATAGTATGTCAGGAGAAAACATGGAGACATTAGAGTAAGAAACGGGTAAGAAATGGAAGCAAATCCAGACCATCCTCAACTTACAATGGTTTGACTTACAATTATTTTACTTTACAGTGGGTTATCGGGATGTTGCCCTATCAAAAGTTAAGGAACACCTGTAGAGAACCGATGGGTCCTAGAGGTTAGACAGAATCCCCAAGTGTTAGACTTGCTTGTGAAAGATCCTAAGGTATCAGGGAATAGTAACCTAAATCTAAATGCATTACAATTTAGGTATCCTCTGTCTTGTCTACTCCTTTGGAAACTCTTCATCCATTCATTCAACAAACATGAACTGAGCTCAGGGCAGTGGGGATACACCAGTGAGCAAACACAGACAAAGAGGCTGCATACAATTTTTTGAGGGAAAACTGCACAGGTGAGAAATCACTACATCCTTTGACTTATGATCGCATCATGTTTCATTTCTTTCACATTTCTGTGGAAACTACCCTGACTTGATATTAAAAGTTTATATAAAAACATAATATATAATGAGGTCAATTTTTATAAATTGAATTTCTAAGATAAAATGATAAAATATTTTTCTTATTTAAATAAGGAAATTGAATCAGGATAAAGTGAGAGATTAATAATAAGAGTTGGCGACGATATGGAGCAACTGGGCCCGTCACATGCTGCTGGTGGAAGTGTAAAGTAGTCCAGCCACTTTGGAAGACAGTCTGGCAGTTCCTCAAAAAGTTAATCATAGAGTAACCATCAAACTCATCAATTCCACTCCTAGCCACATATTGAAGAGAAATGAAAACAGGTATCTGCACAAAAACTTGCACACAAATGTTCACAGCACAGTTATTCACAATAGACAAAAAGTGGAAACAACCCAAATGTCCATCAACTGGTGAATGGATCAACATAATACGACACAGCCATACAATGGAATATTATTCAGCCATACATAAGAATTCTCACGCTACAACATGGATGAGCATTAAAAACATTATGCTATAGGAAAGAAGTCAGTTCTGAGAGGCCACATATTCTATTATCGTATTTATATGAAATGTCAGGCCAGGTGTGGTGGCTCATGCCTGTACTCTCAGCACTTTGGGAGACTGAGGCAGGTGGATCCCTTGAGCGCAGGAGTTTGAGACCAGCCTGGGCAACATGGTGAAACCCCATCTCTACAAAAAAAAAAAAAAAAAAAAAAAAGAAAAATCAGCCGGGCATGCTGGCAGGAGCCTGTGGTCCCAGATGCTCGGGAGGCCGAGGTGGGAGAATCACCTGCGCCTCACGGAAGGTCGAGGCTGCAGTGAGCTGTGATCATGCCTCTGTACTCCATCCTGGGTGACAGAGACCCTGTCTCAAAACAACAACAACAACAAAATGATTATATGAAATGTCAGGATTAGACAAAGCCATAGATACAGAAAATAGAACAGTGGTTGCCAGGGACTAAGGGGGAAGGAGAAATGGGGCAGGGAGTGGCAGCTAATGGGTAGAGGGTTTACTTTTGGGGTGATGAAATGTTTTGGAATTAGATAGTAATGATGGTTGCATAAGTTCGTGAATACACTAAAAACTACTGAATTGTTTACTTTTGCAGGATGAATGTTAAGTAATGTCTCACTTTTAAAAACTCCTCATGGCTCCACTCTGCCTCACCACCTATCCGATACAAATAAAATAATCCAACAGATCCAGCAAAAGACAGCTTGTAGGAACACATCCTTGCACACTATCACACTGTCCTCAAAGCTAGCATTCATAGTACTTAATGCTGACCAGCTACTTTACCTTATACTCATCACTTTACTTAATTTTAATCACCACTGTGAGGCAAGTACAACTCTTATCCCTATTTTACAGACGAGGAAACAGAGACAAAATAATCTGCCCAAAGTCGGTCACATAGCTAGGAATCTAAGAGCCAGGCACTGAACTCAGGTCCAACTCCAGTGCTCAAGTTCTTAATCACGTCAAGGGGTAAATATACATCCTAAAGCATCTTACAATCTTTAAAATATGTTGATTGTCTTAAATCTGTTTTTAAAATCTGTTTCTTGGTACTCGGGGTTTCTTACACTTGTTGAGTCAAGGAAAGCATGACAGAGAGCTTGTGTCATTAAGGAGCACAGTCATGTCAGGCATTAACCATTAGGAGACTGGA
The DNA here is from genome assembly GCF_043159975.1 of Macaca nemestrina. Classification (NCBI taxonomy): domain Eukaryota; kingdom Metazoa; phylum Chordata; class Mammalia; order Primates; family Cercopithecidae; genus Macaca; species Macaca nemestrina. The sequence continues at coordinate 140,768,332 of NC_092145.1, read as the reverse complement.
GACTTTCACACAGCAAGGGACAACATTTTAACTCTTTCATTTTCAATTGTTTTATATGCCTCAACACATCGTTTCACCATGTTTTAATTAGTCCTGAACTTATTGTCAGAATCAAGTCCACGTATTCTGACCTAGTTAGCTAGAGACTTGACTTAAAGGTCTTGTCAAATACAGTATCTTACCAATTTGATACAAAAGATTACGGAAAAACAATTAGCACTGTCTCTTTGTATTCATACAGTCTCACTTTTTGGGAGATCCAAGTAGTGTAAGAACTCAAGTGAACTGGAAATGCTGTCCTGTTCAATTATACCTCATAATCATATGGGGCCCCAGAGTTGCCATGAGTTCCATCCATGTGGTATTCAGAACTAGAGATAAACTGGGGTTGATCTAGACTACTGAGGCCCCCTAAACAGAAGTATGAGGTTAAGAAAGAAAAATCTACTGAGGACCTATTTGCCATATATGACATAAGTACTTCACATGTGCCAGCTCATTTAATATTCATAACTGCCCCATAGCATAAATTGATTTTAACATCATTTTACAGATGAAGAGGCTCCAGAGACTAAGCAAATTTGTCCAAGATTGGTCAGCTTGTAAAGTGAGAGAGATGAGATTCAAACTTAGGTCTCCTCTGCATTTTCTACTACACCTGCCTCAATTTCATGGACGATATCCACAAAATGTGGACTTTTTTCACTTTTTGTCAGTACAGTTATCCACAATTATCCAGTACAGACATCCACAGAGAGTCCCAAAAGATAACTGTACTGACATCAGGAAATTTTCTACTATTCAAAGACTAACCCAGAATCTAAAGCACAGAATGTATCCGAGTTTCAATCAGCTCAAGCTAAATAGTCCGCAATGTATCAGAGTTTCAATCAGCTCAAGCTAAATAGTCCCCAAACTTGCCAGTCCTGCCTCCTGCTAATATTCTAAAAGCAGTAACACTCCTCTTCAGAATTATAAAGACCTCAAATACCCACCTACCCCATAGTTTTTGTTGTTTAAATCAAACCACATATGATAATCACTGAATAACCTGGAAACATTTTAATAGATTTCACTTAAACATATAAGACGGATTTGAAGGAGCAAATCCCTATATTAAAATGAAAATTACCATCACACAAAAAATGTAAAAATATGGTAAAACCCAAAGCTCCCTGATAACAGGATGTTTGTCATCTACTGATTACCTCTCTGCAGCACTAGCTATGTGAAAAATGTGCTCATCTTCATTCTGTAACCGTTCTTTTCGCCTTCTTTCAATGTCATGTCGTAGGTCATTCGGATCTATTATTTTGATCAGAGTCTGAGGAATTTTGACAGAAGACAAACCATTCACAATACTGTTAGTTGCACAAAGACCATATCTAACAAGAACCTTAATTACAAGTCCTAGATAAGTTATCTTGTATTCATCCTGCTAATGGTATTGTAAACTAATACAGATATTTTGAGACCCAATTGACAATAAACAGTCAGAAAAGCTCCTAACATTGAACCAGGATTCCCACCTATGAGACTCTAACCCAAAGAAAAGATTATCTACCTAAACAGATTCAAAATAGTATATTTAAAATAACAAAAAATAGAAGCTACTCAAATGTAAAAAAAAAATTAAGAGGAAGGGAAGAATGAGTAAATAAATCATGGTAAACTTAAGTCAAAAGAATAATATACAATCATTTAACTTATGGTAATAAAGACTATGTGGAAGTCAACATAGAAAAGTACTTTTTTTTTTTTTTTTTTTTGAGACAGTCTCGCTCTGTTGCCCAGGCAGGAGTGCAGTGGCACGATCTTGGCTCGCTGCAAGCTCTGCCTCCCGGGATCACGCCATTCTCCTGCCTCAGTCTCCCGAGTGGCTGGGACTACAGGCACCTGGCTAATTTTTTTGTATTTTTAGTAGAGACGGGGTTTCACCCTATTAGCGAGGATGGTCTTGATCTCCTGACCTCATGATCCACCCGCCTCAGCCTTCCAAAGTGCTGGGATTACAGGTGTGAGCCACCGCACCTGGCCGAAAAGTGCTTATTGAAAAAAGTTAATTAGGCCAGGTGCAGTGGCTCATGCCAGTAATCCCAGCACTTTGGGAGGTTGAAGTGGGTGGATCATTTGAATAGGAGTTCAAGACCAGCCTGGCCAACATGGTGAAACCCCATCTCTACCAAAATACAAAAATTAGCCGGGTGTGATGATGGGTGCCTGTAATCCCAGCTACTTGGGAGGCTGAGGCAAGAGAATGGCTTGAAACTGGGAGGTGGAGGTTGCAGTGAGCTGAGATTACGCCACTGCACTCCAGCCTGGGTGACAGAGTGAGACTCTGTCTCAAAAAAAAAAAAGAAAAAGTTAATTAAAACTTAACAAGGACCAGGTGCAGTGGCTCACGCCTGTAATCCCAGGACTTTGGGAGGCCGAGGTGGGTGGATCCCTTGAGTCCAGGAGTTCAAGACCAGCCTGGGCAACATGGAAAAACCCTGTATCTACAAAAAATAAAAAAATTAGCCGGGCGTGGTAGTACATGTCTGTAGTCCTAGCTACTCAGGAGGCTGAGGTGGGAGGATCACTTGAGCCCAGGAGGTCAAGGCTGCAGTGAGCCATGATTGTACCACTGTACTCCAGCCTGGGTGAGACCAGGACTCTGTCTCAAAACAAAATTTAAAAAGCCTCAATCATAAAAGGTCATGGCGAATTCAGAGATTTTACATAAAAGGAATGTTATTATGGATCAAGAAAAAAGCATATAAAACTACATATACTATGACAGTGACTACGTTAAAATGCAAGCAGTAAGACTGCCAGAAAAGATGATCAAATAATATTTTGTGTTAAATGACTAAATTATAGGTGATTTTTTTAAAAAGCACAGATTTCCTGTAAGTTGATTATAGGACTTTGATGATTAGAAATTGTCTGAAAATATCATTTGTTCAACAAATTAACCTATCTCCATAAATTCAGCAAAAATTATAATCATTTCACAAGTGAAAAAATTATTTATATATTCTATCAGAAATGTATTAAAATATCTCCTCTACAAAAACTCTTTATTCTCAATGAATAAATTAGCAGTTCTTTTAGAACTTGATATAATTCTTCTAAAACAAGAGCCAGTTTTCTTCCCTCCTGGCGAGTCAAGACAGTCTTTTTAATTAGCAAAGAAATGGGAGGTGGGAGGGGAGGTGTTGGATGGGAACCACACACAACACATGAATAAAGAAATTTAGTCCCTTATTTCCCTTATTTTGCTAGTTCATATTCCACAGAATGTTTCGTACATTCTGCAGTAAACAGAAGGGCAATATCAAATGAAATTTTGTTCCTGTGCATTCATTCCATGTACAATTTAAAAATATATTCCACAAGATTGCTTTGAAAAAAAAATAGGTATCTAATATACTTTCCATAAGCTTTACAGTGTGGAGTTTGGGGATGAATATCAAATGCTGTAATTGCGTGTCAATTTTACAAAGCTGTTATCCTTAGGGATTGTCCCTCTTAGGGAATATTTTTGTCTTTTGTCAGTATTCTCACTCCAACCTGACTGATAGTCAGAATCACCTGAAGAGCTTTTTAATTTCAGATTCCTGGGTTTCAATCCTCCTTCTTCATGTACTGTAACTCCCTTTTCTCTCCCAACCACCAATCTCCTTGCCATTAGTATACCAACAATAAGATAATTTCTCATCAAAAATTGTATTCACTAACCTGTTCCGATTCATAGATCACAGCTTGTTTACTCTGAAGCTCGGCCAAAGACATATCTATTCTCCTAAAATAATAAAGGCATAGTACAATTAAATAATTATGTTATACACTGATACCTTGGTTCTACTATTACAGAATAGAATTTGAAATAAAGCTAGTATGTTTTGGAGAAAGCAAAAGAAACTTGCTACCAGATAGTTTTTCACCTATATGGCAGTCTCCCAGGATATTCATATCCTATGAATCATATTACAGGGAAGCTTTAGTGGTTCTCAAATCAGTAGTCTGTGTAATCTCAACCTTTGCTCTGGTGATATACCGCATTCTCACATGTATTCAAATCAGCTCACAAGACAGGGTACACCACCTGCTCCAACAAGTGCCAGCAGAAGACACATGGTTTCATCTGGCTGCCCTCAGAACACCTATTTGTGATCACATGAAGCAACCTATGATTTCAATGGCTTAACAACTGTCTTTCATTCTTCTACTGAGGACCTCAGGCAGCAATTACTATTGACAGCAGAAGTGAAGTTAGGTATGTAAATATTTTCAAAGTCCTACACATTTAAACAATGCTAGTCAATGTTTTCAGTGCATCCTATTCATTCCATCAAAGTGCAGTGGCCAGATAATGCTTGGATTATCCTATTATTTTTGTGAAGGAAATGGAATCCTAGAGTCTACAGCAAGCCCAGGGGAGCAGGTTCAGAAAGCAGCACCTTCCCAAATCTTTTCTGAGGTTTATCCCCATTAGTTAAATGGGTATAATATGGTAATCAATCATTACCTGTGTATTTCTGGATCTGAATTCAATGTAATTTCATTTACATCTGCCTTGTGTGTATCCTGCATTGTTGAGAAACGCTCATGTAAAGTAATACCAGGTGATGGAAAATAATTTGCTGAAAAGGGAAACAAACAGTTTTATCTCAATGTTAAGCTGATTTCACTTAAAAGATTACATATAAGCACAGAAAGAAGGGATTATTTTTTAAAATTCAACGTGTTTTCTCTTAAAAATATGTGCGACCCAAATTTATTTCGCGGACTAATTTGTAGCTCTCACGTGCCTTCCCAAGCCCAAACAAGAGTAAAAATGCCTGATTTATTAATCAAAGAATTTTCTTTCTATCTGACATGCCTGCTTACTTGTCCAGGGGAAAAGACAATGGCTCTTTCAAAGCAAGGACCTTTCTTCTCCAAGGTAAGACTTACTATATCTGGAAAGTAAAGATGGCACAGAGCTTCACAGTTGAATGAAAATAAAAAGTAACTTCAAAAACAAGCCTGAAACATCAAAACAATTTCAAACAAATACTAACTGTTATGTCTGCATATCACAGAAGGCCTTCTAATGCCACTTTACTTTAATTCACATTAAAGTGCATGAAAACATTTAGAAATCAGCTACGCTACACACTTTTAATAGGATACAGAGAAAGAGAATACACTTGGCCCATCAGAATGCTACTTAAGCAATCCTCTTCCCTAATTTACTGTTCCTGTTCTGGGACAATCTCCTGGATTTTTCTGCAAATCAGCTCCATTTCTGCCAAGAATCACATTTCCTTTGGGTGAGAGGGACTGGAGCTGAGAGGATGAACTGTTTCAGACAAACTATGTGCTTTAAAGTAAATACATGCCTCAGTTTGAGGGACGCAGAGAAAAAAAAACCTCATTTTCAAAATATGTTTTATGAAGGTAAGAAAGATTAATGCAATTGTCTAGTAGAAGTACAAAATAAAAAATTTTAAATTCTCGAAGGCCTCCAGCTTGTAATACCTACAATTGCCTTATTTGTGTAGCATCACTGGGGAAAGTTGTTCTATATCACTGAATTTTCCAATTAATGGAAACTCGCCAGGAGCAAAAACAAAACAATTTAATGCAAACCATTAAAAGTATTTATTTATTACGCAACTCTCAGACATAAAGAATGCCAAAGCAAACTAGAAGTTTCATTGATCACTCAGCATCATCCTTAAGATACAAAGTCCTAGGAATGCCCTCAGGGGGGTTTAAGAATCATAAAATGACCTAGGCTTCCTGATTTCTTGAGTTTCCTATCTGTTTTTGTTGCTTTTTCCTCCCTGTTAGGTTCCCAGTTATTGTTTCTTACTGCTCTCAGTATGCCTTGTCTTTGGCAGCAGCCAGCCTCTCCCTTTCTAACTTGCAATTTCCAATCTACTAACACTTGAAGCACAAGGTTATTGGAACTACATATAAAGAACTAGGCTCAAATGAATGCCTGATACTCTCTTCAAAAGATTTCCTAATTCACAGTCTAGCTTACAATGAAGTATTAATTACTATTAAACTATACTGCAGGTGTTTACCTGTATCTCGTGAAACGTTACTACATTACTTTTGTGTTATCCCTAATGTATGTGCAAAATATACCAACCTTTAACTTGATGGATTATTGTTATGATTTCCTGAGCAAATTCTCCTGTAGGTTTGTTTTCAGTATTCTGAGTTGAGTCAAGATGTTCAAACACTGGATGAAAGTTCTCACTTTTCCTGCCAACAGCAACCAAATCATGTGACATCTGTCTCTCTGTGGAATAGCTAGAAGCAACCCTAGAATAATTCGCAAATGTTTAACTAAATTTGAAGCTATTTTGTGGAGAAAAGAATTTATCAAAAATTAAGATAGCTACAAAATTAAAAAGATGTGTATCTTTTCTTATAATTAAGGCACTAAATTCCATGCCATAAAACATGTACAATAACAAGTAGGAGAAATTAACTACAGATACATGGCTCTGAGTTCTTTCAAATCAGAGGTCATTAAATATTTGCCACTTGAATAATAAAATCCTTCAAATTCTAAGTGAAACAATTTTTACTTCAAAAACACAAGGTATTAAAGACACTTACTATGCAAAATGTAATTGATTAGATTATTTTCTACTTCCAAATGGCCAAAATATTGTTAGTCCAGCAAAATTATTTTATCTTGAAATACTACCACACTTTAAAAAGCCGATATCAAACATAAGAACCTCTCTAACTTAATAAAAATCCTTATATCTTTATATCAGTAATAAGAAGCTTAGAATTGTATTTTGAAATAAAATTCTGTTAAGAGGTTAACTTAATTACAAAGTCTCACTAAATTCTCAGAAAATAGTCTTAGCTGTTAGGCAAAGTTATGGTCATTAACACCAGTTACAGTGTTCACCCTCAATGTACCCATAAAGAAATACTACCATTTATTATATAACCCCGGCTATCTTACCACTTTAATGCCTTCTGAATCTTATAACTTTTGTTAAGAGCTCTCCTGACCTCTAAGTACTTTTACAAACTAATGGTTATGATACAGAGCTAACTATTACTGAGGGCTTATCACGTGCCAAACATGGGGGCTTAGAGCTTACCAACATTATCTCATTTCATCTTTACAATAGCCCTATGGGGAAGGTGCCACGACCCTGAGACAATGGACGTCTTGGTTGCTTTGTCTCACATCCTAGAGATTAAGCATTCAAATGAACACGTCTTCCAACTGTTGTAATGAAAAACTATACCTTATTCCAAGAATGCTGTGCTTGCTTAAAACTACTCAGAAATTCTTTGTCTGGAGGTACTTTATGCATCAATGAAGAAATTTTCTCATTATTTTATAATTATATCTCATTTTGGACCCAAAATGGCACTAATCAGCTTGTACCTATCTTATTTCCCTGTACTTAACTCTAAATTGCTTTTGGCTCCTCTCAAAAATCAAGTTCATTGTCCAAAGAACTGACATTTGCAACTGCTGGGGTTAATGGCTACATTACAGGCTCAGAAGATAAATCCGAAAGAGAGCCCTGAAGTATGTTTTAAATAACAGAGCACCACTGGAATAGCTCATCATATAGCAGAAAGCAGACCGACAGATGTGTCTGGGGGTACGAGTGCATGCATGCACATATGTATTTATTTATTTAAGTCCTGTAACAGCCATATATCTAAACTGCTGCAGGGTTATAAGGGGCTTACAGATATTCTTTAACTAAAAATTGTAGCTCCTCTAATAAAAATGGTTTTGAGTGTCTATTTATAACTTATCAGAGGAAATGCTTCCATCTGACTTTCCGTGCTCCCTGCTCTCAGACCAGCATTGCCAGGGACAACTCCGTGCCAAGGCAGAAACACAGAAATGGAACCATGCAGCAGGTTGACCGCACTGCTGTGGTTTCGTTGATTCATTAGAAGGACTTTCATTAGAAAGAAGGCGCGTTTCCCTTCTTTCCTCCTAATTTGCTCCAAGCTTCCCACTGTGTATGTGATAACTAGCTAAGAGACATTTGCTGGCAAATGTTAGAACACCCCGTAACGACCTCCACTAACAAAGAATTACAAATGCTCTCTGTTTAAGGGGGTTTAAAGTTACAAAATTCCTGTGCCATACCAAAAAAAAAAAAAAAAATAGCCTTTAAAAACATTTTATAGGAGGAAACTAGTATATTTAAATAGAACTATACAAATGGTCCATACACCAGAGGAAATCAGTTGATAAGGTTTTTTTCTGGCAGCCTCAGTTTATACCAAAAGGAAATAAGCTACTAAAGATGTTCAGTTTTCCAATGGGTAATTATTAACATTTACTTAAAATTGCTTACAAATTACTGCTGAAACTCTTGTCCCCACTCCATGCTCAATCCTCAATCCACAGGAGTTATATACTTTTAACTATGAAGCTATTATATATTTAATTCCTGAAATCTTAGTGTTTAAACTTGTTATCCATTAAAATTTATCCTAGAGTTCCTCTACTACAAGATATTTAAGAAAAAATTAAAATTATCATTTTCTAGAAAATATACATTAACACAGTAAAACCTCCAAATTTTAGTCTTTTAAAAATAATTATGATACTTTTGGTACAAGAAAAACCCTCGTTAGATATGAGAATGCAAAATGTTCTAAATATTTATATTTGTAAATGTAATCATCTTTTGGTTCACATTTTACTTTTTACTATTTCCTATGGTATGGATTGATTAACAAGTTAATAATTTCAGGAAATATCCGCAAAGCAAGTAGTTAAGCTAAAAAGATCAAATGTTCTCATTTGAGATGCATTTTAGACAATTTAAAAAATTAAAATACAGCCAAAAATCTCTATTCTAATACTATTTCTGGTACTAGTTTCATTAAATCTTCCAAGATCCTTTGCTCCCTCGACTGCGCTTTCCCTGTTTATTTTTCTGTTTAAGGATATTTCCACTGATGTTCTCTGAGCGTTGTGGGTAATAACCAAGAAAACATAAAAAGCTACATTAAACCTTAATTTCCTGTTGTACACACTTAGGACTCATCAAAGAAACAAACTGCATGGCCAAACGGCAACAAAAAACCCAACAGCAGCCAAAACCAACAGATTCCCCTGCCCTCTGGAAGCTTCTCATATATATCAAAATCCATATGACACATATAAAGTTTTCCTTTCTGTCTTCTTCCAACTAATAACTAACACTTCATACAGCATCCTACAGTTCATATAAAGCACTTTCCCAATTACAGTCACATGCAGCATAACGACGTTTCCATTAATGACCACTTAAATGATGGTGGTACTGTATTTCTAGTCTACCTTTTCTAGGTTTAGATATGTTTAGATACACGAATAGTTACTGATGTGTTACAGTTGCCTACAGTATTCAGTACAGTAACATGCTGTGCAGGTTTGTAGCCTAGAAGCAATAGGCTCTACCATACAGCCTAGGTGTGTAGTAGGTTACATCATCTAGGTTTGTGTAAATACACTCTATGATCTTCAGAAAGTGGCAAAACCGCCTAACAAGACATTTCTCAGAACGTATCCCCATCGTTGAGCAATGCATGACTGTATATAATTTGCTCCTGTCTTCCTAAGAACAAATTTAGAAATTGTGGAGTTGAGGGAAAAGGTTCAGGGAGATTACTCCTCCCCTCATTCCGCATCTCAATACTTTTTGCACAAAAGTCCTCTAGTGGGCCTCCCCAGCCCCAGCATGCATTCAGTCTACCTCATAGACGACAACCCTCTGGCAGCCAGAACTGGGCTGCCGGCCCTCTCCTATCAGCTGATAATGTCAAATCCGGCTGGCAGTTGCAGCATTCTTACCTTTCAGTCTCCTTTCCCTCTATTCCTTTTCACTGCTCAAAACCACACAGGTCAAAGTTCCTGTGTATGTTTTACTGCCATTGTTAACCTGTAAATATAAAATTTCTTTTGCCTCATCTCCATGTGTCTGAAATACACCAGCCTTTGAAGCCTAGCTCACATGTCAACTACATGATGCCTCTCTTCAATTTCCCAGCTTGGTACCACCCATCTTCTGCTGAGTCACACATGCACTCCAATAAACCAAAGGAGAAACCTAATCGTATGCAGCTCTCTAGTCCCAGGGCACCCTAACAGACTGTCTCACACAGGGTAGGTCCTCAAAAAATACCCACTGAATGAATAAATAATGAATCAAAAATGACTTGGTCAATTTGAAATGAGTGTTTCAGCTAAAGAGATGATAAGGTCAAGTGCAGTGGCTCACGCCTGTAATCCCAGCTACTCGAGAGGCTACAGTTTCGGAGGCCAAGGCAGGAGGATTGCTTGAGCTCAGGAGTTCAAGACCAGCCTGGGTAACATAGCAAGACCTCATCTCGACTAAAAATTAAAAAAAAAAAAATTAGCCAGGCATGTTGATGTGTGCCTATAGTCCCAGCTACTCGAGAGGCTGAGGTGGGAGGATTGCTAGAGCCTAGGACATCAAGGCTGTAGTGAGCCGTGATCACAGCACTGCACTCCAGCTTGGGTGACAGAGCAAGACTGAGTGAGAGAGAGAGAGAGAGAGAGAGAGAGAGAGAGAGAGAGGACGTCAACATTTTATTTTTATTTTATTTTTGAGACAGGGTCTGGCTCTGTCACCCAGGCTGGAGGGCAGTGGCACAATCTCGGCTCACTGCAACCTCTGCCTCCTCAAGCCAATCTCCCACTTGGGCCTCCTGATTAGTTGGGACTATAAGTGTGCACCACTACACCTGGCTAATTTTTGTATTTTTTGTAGAGACGGAGTTTTACTACGTTGCCCAGGCTAGTCTCAAACTCCTGAGCTCAAGGGATCTGCCTGCCTCGGCCTCCCAAAGTGCTGGGATTACAGGCATGGGCCACCATGCCCAGCCAGACTTCAACATTTTAATTGAGGCCAATTTAATTTTGTTTTTTTAACTTTCTTGGCTTTTTTTATTTTTATTTTTTGCTTAACTTAGACCAATTTAAATTTAATATTTTTAATATAAAATCTCAAATATAAAGTTCAGAGATGAACATGATGATCCTCCATGTGTCTGTCGACTCAGCTTCAATGGTCACCAACACATGGCCAATCCAAGCAGACTCACAGAGCCAGGAGGAACTGCAGGCTAATTTGGGCCCAAAAGGTTATAGCCAAGTGACCTGCCCAATGTCACAAAGCTGATCAGTGGTCCACAGGAAGACAAAAACCTATGCACTCTAACTGCCAACAGAATCCCTATACAAGGCCTCCTAAGAGACACCAAGAGAAGCTAGGGTCAAAAATAGGAACAAAAGGGAACGTTATCTCAATTAATTTTTGATTTTAAAATGCGCATGAGAAATTAAAGTAGGGGAGAACTTTAATTTTTTATGCTACATAACAGCAAGGTGGCAGGTCTGGGTATAAAATATATCCCCACCTGCAGCTTATTTTACCTCCAGCGGAACAGTGTCCATCATAGGTAAACTTATGTGAGTAGGTTCCCTTCCTTCAATCTCAGTTATGACTTTTCACATTGTTCCCTGCCTGCATGACACCCGTTTCCTCAGTGTCAGGGTTCCAATGTCCTCTGGGGCCCATCACCCACCTCCTCCCCTTTCAAAGCGGGAAAAGAGCTGATAGGGGTAGAGAGGCTCTGTGTCTCTTCAGTGGGAAATAAAGGATTAGACGCAAATGTGGCCAATGTACTTAGTCCACCATCAACTCTGATAGCCATAAATGCTGATGGACAACCGTCCCCATGTCCCAGGTGTCTCGTATCAGCTTCCCAGGCGATCAAAGAAGCCTCTGATCCATCAGCAGCAGTTTATTCTGCTCCAGATATTAGTACCACCTCCTCCCTCCTCCCTCTCCCTCCTCCTCTTCCTTCCTGGCCTAGCCAAGGGTCAATCCCTCACCCACTCAGCCCAACATTAAACTAACACCTGCATTTGTCTGCCCCAAAACTTTCAGATGCATATATACAACAGTTAATGTTTTGCATATGTAACAACCTTAGTAGAAATTTTCATACTGATTCCCTAACTTACATTCTGAAACATATAATTATGACTCAGATGTAATTTCTGATAATGAAGTTTCTGACAGAGTGGATAATTAGAATACAGTCTTTCTTAACGGAAGTATTAACTATGCGGTGAACATTCAAGCAAGTGTTTACCTACTGCTGTTCTAGATACAAACTAGAATCTAAAAAACTCACAGAGTGATAACCTTTTGTTTTCAACCATACTGATAACTGGAATAACAAATATCAATTCTCAACCAAAGCTAAGTAAACAAATGCACAAAACTAGCCATTTTAGCATTTCCAAAAAAAAGCAGATGAACTCTCTAGATGTTAACCAATAAATAAAGTTCTCTCTGCACTCTGATTATTTTACTCTTTTCTAGAAAAGAAAAATCTAATTTATATTAATAGATGAAAACATAATTCTACTGAGGGCATTATCTTTGTTTTATGGATCAGTCCACATACAATTAAATCCAAACCACAAAATTCATCCATAACCCATTCACCAGGAAATAAAGATTTTGTTGACTATGACGCTTTATCATACTGAAAAGATGCATATATTTGCTCAGTTATTTATTTTTCAGGTCTTTGAACAGAGAGGATGTGCAGTGGAGGTTATTACACAAGCCATCCTGCAGGCCCTGGGCAGGTATTCAAATGGCCCTGGTATGCTGCCAGACCCCAGTGACAGATTATGAGATTTCACAAAATCATAGTTTATAAATTCAAAATAAAAGATGCAGCAGCCTCCATTTTAAGCTCATTTTTGTGACACATGATAAACATCAAGCTTCCATTTCTCATATCAAATTATAAAATTAACTGTTCAGTATCTCTAATGAGGTCTATTAAAATAAAACTCTTCAAAACTGGTATTTCTAGCATTCTTTAAAAGTGTTACAATTTTTAAATTCTCTTTTCACTACAACACACTTCATTATTAAACATGGGGGTATCATTACTTTTATTTTTTTAGTTTTAATTTTTGAGACGGGTCTTGCTTTGTCACCCAGGCTGGAGTGCAGTGGCACAAACATGGCTCACTGCAGTCTCGATCTCCCGGGCTCAAGCCAATCCTCCCATCCCAGCCTCCCAAGAAGCTGGGACTACAGGCACATGTCACCACACCCAGCTAATTTTTGTATTTTTTTGTAGAAGTGGGGTTTCATCATGTTGCCTAGGCTGGTCTCGAACTGCTGAGCTCAAGCAATCAGCCTGCCCTAGCCTCCCACAAATGCTGGGATTACAGGTGTGAGCCATTGCACCTGGCCACATCATTACTTTTATTAAAAAGTTAAAAATTTTTATGCATTTCATTGTATATAATTTTACCTCAAAAGAAAAAAGAGGAACTGTAAACAAAAATTTATAAGGTATCTAAATGGGAGTGTCCTGACATTTGCAACTTACTTTGAAAAATATCCAAAAAATAAGGTGGAACAATGGATGAATAGATACATTTGTAATTATGAAAGTAAACTGTTAATTGTAGACTTTAGGTGGTGAGTATATGGGCGTTCACTGTAGAATTCTTTCAGCTTTTCTGTATGTTTGAACATTTTCAAAATAGAACGTTGGATAGAAAAAAAGCTTAAGGCTGGGTACGGTGGCTCATGCCTGTAATCCCAGTGTTTTGGGAGGCCAAGGAGGGATGATTGCATGAGGCCATGAGATTGAGACCAGCCTGGGCAACGTAGCAAGATTTCTATCTCTACAAAATATTTTTTATTAGCTGGGTGTGGTGGTGCATGCCTGTAGTCCCAGCTACTCAGGAGGCTGATGCAGGAGAATTACTTGAGCCCAGGAGTTCAAGGCTGCAGTGAGCCATGATCACACCACTGCACTCCAGCCTGGGTAACAGAGCATGACCCTGTCTCGAAAAGAAAAAAAGAAAGAAAGAAAAGTGTGTATGCTATATGTTATATATGTATATCTCATAGCCATCAGAATGTAATCCAATAATCCAAGCTCCCCTCCCTTTTTTTTTCTTTTTTTTTTTTGAGACAGAGTCTCACTCTATTGCCCAGGCTGGGGTGCAATGGCACGATGATGGCTCACTGCAGCCTCAAACTCCTAAGCTCAAGCGATCCTCCGACCTCAGCTTCCCAAAGTGCTCTGATTACAGGCATGAGCTACTGTGCCCAGCCGTTAAGGTAACATTATTAAACTTGGTACTTACAGAAGCTTTTGTGCTTTTAAGATGAAGAACTAGTAGGAGATATAATAGCACAAAATTATTTAAGACATATGTAAAAAGATACAAAATTATTAATATACCACAGCAGTCATGTATAAATATACATAGAAAAATAACTAGACTAAAATGCAAATAAAATTGTTGTAGAGTAGTAGAATTATGGATGATTCTCCCCCTTTATTTCTTGAACTTTCTGTAATATAATCATACTTATAAATGCTTTCTGAGCACATATATAAATGCACATACGTATATTTAAAAATATTTTCTACAAGTGCAATGAATGCAAAAGAACTATGAGGTGGGGTGTTGCCATGTCTAAATTTAAGAAAAGGAACAGAGGCCAGGTACAGTGGCTCAGGCTGGTAATGCCAGTGCTCTGGGAGGCCGAGGTGAGAGGATCGTTTGAGGCCAGGAGTTTGAGACCAGCCTGGGCAACATAGCAAGATTCCGTCTCTACAAAAAAAGAAAAAAATTAGCTGGGCATGGTGGCATGCACCTATAGTCCTAGATACTCAGGAGGCCAACACAGGAGAGGCAGGAGGATCATCTGAGCCCAGGAGTTTGAGGTTGCAGTGAGCTGTGATCGTGCCACTGCACTCCAGCCTGGGCAACACAGCAAGACCCTGTCTCAAAAGAAAAGGAGAGAAAAGAAAAAGGAACAAAAAATATTTTGTTTTACAAAAAAGGACTTGTGGGTTTATCTCCCCCAAACCCTTTGGATTTTGTTTTCTCTCATTTTTGGTTCAAAAACAAATGAGTCAAGCATGAATATAAACATACCAAATCAACATGGCCCACCCCTTTTCATTCACATACTCGTAGTGTATTAAGGTCATGAACAGTTTTAGCCGTTTAGTTTTAGGCCAACTGCAGTGCCTTATTATATACATTAAATGGAAGTAATATTTGTCGAGGAACAAAGCACGTGAGTCTGCTTTAAGAGAATGTAACCTATAACAACAATAGTCTATTTTTTTAAAGAATCATTAAGGGCTAAAGTAAATGTCTTATAAATAGGCATCTTCTCAGATTATGGTGTAATTTCCTCTACCTGGGAGAATCTAGTTGGTTGAGCCCCAGTCATTTTGAGATGGCAGCAAAAACCACATTAAGTCACCTGCCTCATTGAGTCATAAGGGAACACGTGGATTTGAGCCCAAGCCACTCTGACTTAGACAAGTCACTTCATCTCTCAGGGCCGCGCTTTCCTCCTGTATAAAACTAGGTCCTGCTAAGGTCCCTTTTCAGCTCAAAAAATTCTCTGAATCTCAGGCAACAGAAAGCACAGGCTCTGAGAAACTGAGCAAGGACTAGGTTTTCTTGAACTCTACCCAGCTAATCCTTGGATAAGGAAAACCTGGCAGCATAAAAACAAGTGAATTTGTAAAGAGGAAAAACTCCACAGAATGCCCCACATCCAAGAAGCATCTGGAGATAGGACGTGGAAACAAGGAGACACGAAATCGCTCCCATGTAACTAATCACAGGAAACAGCCTCACTACAGGGCTTTTTTGGGGGAAAATTCTTGGCAATCCCTCCCACTCGCTGGACTCTAAACACACTATTAATTCCATTTTGGAAGCTGCAAATAAAGATTGTAGAAACATTATCAAATATCATAAAGAAAAAACAAAGATAATACCTGAATGTATTTACTGTTTTCTTCACATCTACTTTAACTGTAAGTGATTTCTTCCTAAGATTGATAGGCGAGGGTTTCACATCAGAAAGTTTTTGACTTTTATCAAGTTGGTTACTGGAAGAATTGCTCTCTTTTCTGCAATCCCCTTCTTTCTTTATTTTTTCCTTCCGTTTGTCATTACTAGACCTCAAATCAACATCATTTTTATTTGGATAAGTACAGGCAATGCTGTCTTTCTTAGACGGTTTAAAAGGTTCTTTGACTTGTCCATCTTGAGTCTCTCTCCCTCTTCCAGTATTAAAACAATCTAACTCTCTATTTACAGGGCCTTTTTGAAAACTGTATTTTCTATCTTCTTCCTTACAGTACTTCTGAGTTCTCCCATCAGAAAAGTCCTGGTCCCCATCCGAGAGCTTAGGACGTTTGTGACGATAGTCATAGGATACTTTGGTTGCTGAACTGGTCTCTGGGTGTTCCCTCTCAGCATGTCGATAAGTCTGGGGCCCAAGGTTCCACTGGTCTGTGTCCTCTTGGTAAGGTGGGAGGGAATGCTCGGGCTTCCACTTTGGATTCCTGGCAGGCTCTCTGCTTTCATACCTCTCCACGTCTTTAGGTCTTTTTGATGTGTGTCCATATTTTCTGAAATCACGATCCTCAGGATACCTGTGTTGACATAAAGCAGTTTACACTTGCAATAGAGAGAAGAAAGGGAGAATTTATATGTGTAGAATGTTGGGCAGCATGGCTTTAAATGCAGAATGCAGTGGCAAGCTAATCTATAATCCCTTAAGCCAATTCTAGAGGCATAAGGCAGTTAAAGAGGAAAATACCATCTTTTAAAAGTATTCTAGCCATCAACATGATTTACTGTAAAAAGAAATACTTCACTACTACCAGTACACCATAACTAAATTACAATGCTTTTTGTCTTTTTAGACAAAAGCTTTTCAAGGTGGTTATCTTCAACCATAAAGTAAACAGACCTTTTCACTTGAGGCATTATACCAAATTACCCAGGTTTAATGTTTTCCTATACCTCTTCTGAAATGAGCTCCTTGTCTCAAAGTCTTCAGAGCCTCTTCTAGTTGACTGGGAGTATTTTTCTTCTTGTATCCTCTGGTGCCTCAACTCATCTTCATGCCA